>NC_139690.1:2349943-2934422 GCF_964106915.1 Podarcis gaigeae
AAATGTGTGCTCACTGGAGCCGAAAAATCAGCCAAAAAACAAATCGCGGCGCTTCACGGAGAAGGGAAAACTGAAAAGAGGAAGTGGCTGCTTTCCTGCATTCTGCCTCAGGGTCATACTGCCCACCCTCCTCTGTTTCGTTGCTGTGTTTGCTGAAACGGAACAAAGAGCAGGGAAAGCCCCTCCCCTCCAGGCAAGCTCCGGTGCTGCTGGGGGAGAGGGAGAGAGAGGGGGGAAGGGAGAGAGAGGGGGAGGGGGAGGGAGAGAGAGAGGGGGGAGGGAAAGAGAGAGGGGGAGGGAGGGAGGGAGGGAGAGAGAGAGGGGAGAGAGAGAGAGAGAGAGAGAGAGAGAGAGAGAGAGAGAGATGGCTGGCTTGGGTGGGGGGAAACTTTTGCCTTTCTTTCCTCCAACCAGTTAAATCCCTCTCCTGCATTCTTAGCCAGCTGCTTCTCTGCACACGCCTCTCATGTCCCTTCTTTGTTTTTCCTTCGCTCCCCACTTAAAATGTGGTTACAAAGCATAGATCCACATGGATCCTCAGGATCTTTGCATTGGGTCACCCCAAATTCACCATCACATCACATAGCATGTCCATGGCTACAGCCTGCACCAAAAAAATCACGCACCCACTGTTGCCTGGGGCTGCAATGGTGCAAAAACGTGGTTACAAAGCATGGATCCACAGGGATTCTCAGGATCTTTGCATTGGGTCACCCCAAATTCACCATCAGATCACATAGCATGTCCATGGCTACAGCCTGCACCAAAAAAATCACGCACCCACTGTTGCCTGGGGCTGCAATGGTGCAAAAACGTGGTTACAAAGCATGGATCCACAGGAATTCTCAGGATTTTGGCATTGGGTCACCCCAAATTCACCATCAGATCACATGTCTGTGGCCACAGCATGAAGCCCAAAAATGATACATCCACTGTTTCATTCAGAATGTTTTTTCCCTTGTTTTCCTCCTCTAAAAACGATGTGCGTGTTATGGTCAGGTGCGTGTTATAGAGCGAAAAATACGGTATGTGCAGCTATAGCTAAGGCCAAAGTGACTGCCCACCATATAAAATCCTATTTTTTTTCTCCAGTGGGAAACAGATACATCCCTGCTGTATTGCAAGTGATTGATATGAGACTTTGTGCCCAACTTCTATACGGCACACCAGTGTGGATTTCAGGCGACCTCAAGAGGTTGGATAAATTTCACGCTTCCCTTTTGAGGTCATTATTAGGACTTGCAAACTCAGTAAAATATGAAACAATATGTTGTGAGCTGGGAATATTGCCTTTATCAGTAAGAGCATGGCTGAGGACCTTGAAATATTGGATCTTCCTTCATTATAGAGCCCTATCCCCTAATTCTCTACTTTACGATCTTTTAAGTCATAATGCAATCTACAATCTATCATTGATATGTAAGAGAAAACTGGATTCTATAGGGCTCAATCTAACTGATTTTGAAATCTCTGATCCCAAAGATACATGGGAAATTATTAGGAAGACCTTCACAGAAAAAAGTGTTCTCGCCATGCTTGAGGTTGCAAAGCATAGCACCTGCTCTCCTATCCACTTAAATCTCCCTTTGTGTAGAGAGTTCCAAAAGGGATACATGACAAATCTGAAGAAACATGAATCATGTAGGCTGTTTATGCTGGCCAGATTTAACATGTTTCCCTCGGCGGTAGTGAGAGGAAGATATTTAGCTATCCCAGAATCAGAGCGTCTCTGCAAATGCAGTAAAAAGGAACTAGATACTTTAGAACATATATTCTTCTCCTGTGATTTTGGCAGCTATGCCAGAATACAATTGTATGAGGCCCTAAAATTCAATAAACAGACTTTTACTCAACCAACTGTTCAGGACATGCTGGCGGACAGCGATGATCAAATTACTTTAATAGCGGCCGAATTTTTAAGAGCTGTCCATGAAGAAAGAATGGGCCATGATAAGGGGACTTAGTGGTTGTTAATGGTAGGTGATGATGTTGCATTGTATTATTATTTTATATTATATTGTATTATGTTATTTATGTGTGGTGTGTTATGCCTAATAAAGGATTTTGAATTGAGAGAGGGGGGGGGCATTGACCAATTTGTGCAGGGGTTATGTTCTTCACCCCTGTCTCTGCCCCCCTTTCCGGCCATTTCCGAGTCGCCATGATCATGTATCCATCAGATATTCATAAATACGTAAAAACACACACACACACACACACACACACACACACACACACGAGGGAGAGATGTCTTATGGAAACTGCATAATAAAGGTGCCACACAAAGTTGCTGTGTTCTCTTTTTTAGAGTAGCAGAATTAAATTACCCTCTCTGCCTGGTCCCAGATCTCTTTTTCCCCTAGAAAGTTGACGGGCCTTGTGGAAAGATGTAGTTGGAAGGTAAAACCGAAGACAGCATATACAGATTGCAAGAAGTTCAAGCAGCCTTTCATCTCTTCTTCAATCTGAAATTTAAAATGCAAATAAATTTACAGTGGAGATGTGTATGGGATGGGATTTAATGGGTAGGAGACAATGTAGTAATTGCAATCTATCCCTCCAGGTGCCCACATGTGTGGGCTGAACAGAGTTTTAAAATCCCATCCTTGTCAGCAAAATTAAAACCATAGGAATTAGGCTGAAAAACCTTGATTTGAGCAAGTTCAGCTATGAAGTAAGGAGGGTTCCTCCTTTTTACCCTGCTTAAGAATGTATCATGCTACAACTCGTAAAAGTAGTTTAGAAATATTATTTACTTACTTTGAATGCACTGATTTACAGCAAAGGCAGCAGTTAAAACTATGCAGGCACTTTTATTTACAGTATAACCAGCTAGCTTTGGGTATGTGCATAACCAACTTTAGAGCTAGAGTGAGCTGAGGCATGTCTGCATCTATCGCCGGTCAAAGGAGGAGAAGGGGTGGAACAGGGAGTACTACGCGCTCCTTCCTCTCTAGCAAAGGAGGGGAAATGACACCACACAGAGCCATCTCTGCTAATTGTAGTTCTATGGTCTGAATGTCTACCTATCAGCCTGTGGCTGAGAAAAGTCTGTGGATTTAGTCCCTTCTCATGCTAACAAGCAAGAACATGCACAGGTTTGGTTTGGTTAGGAAGCCCTTTCACAACAGCTGCTGTCTATTTAGCACTCAAACCACACAGGGACTAGTTTATCATGAACTCTTTTATCATTAAAAAAACAGTGAAGGCTCTACTGTGGCAACCCCAACATAAGTGCACTACCTGCTCCATTGTGCAAAAGATATGGGCGTCGTCCTGTTGGAAGCGCCTGACCCGAGTCAACCCGCTTAGGGTCCCTGAAAGCTCATTTCGGTGAAGAACTCCAAAGTCAGCAAGTCTTAAAGGCATCTCCCTCCAGGACCGGGGACGATGGGCAAACATCAAGCTAGAGACATGAAATAGTTATTAGATCCAAGCATGGTTACTTGACCTATTTATTCACATGATTCCTTTGTGTCCTGTCCTTTGTCCAGATGGGTTTCCCCACATTTTATCCTCACAATAATCTTGTGAGAAGGGCAAGGCAAGAGATGGTGATTGTCTCAGGGTCACCCAGTGGGTTTCATGTCTTAGGGTCAAAATACCTACAATATGGAGATATGCAGTCAGTTCTCCTGACATGTTTAATTTTTTTATTACAGTTGCTAAACCAAACAATCCACTGGAAGACTTTTTGTGTGTAAAGCAAGAGTAAAAGACTCCAGATTTGACTGACCTAGTGGTGAAGGGAGAGGTTTGGTGGGATTTTTAAAAAAATGCTTCCCCCGTGCCATTTCCCAAACCTAAATCCTGCGCCCACCTGTCATTAAACCTTGCAGGCATGTATGTTTTCTCCAATGAAAGGTCAACCCCTGTAACAACACAGTCAGTCTGAAGAAAAGTCCACTGCCGCTATTTCTGTTTTAATACAGAAGTATATGTTGATATGATGATACTTCCAAGTAAAGGCTTGGTGACCTTCTGGCAGCCTGCTGCCGTCCATTACCCAAAGAATGGCTCTGGGCCCCACTTGCATTTTCTGGGTGGAATTCAATGTCACTCTAACAGGATTGTTCTGTCAGCATGAGCATATCTGCTAGCCAGATGAAACAAGTTTGCCTCTCCTCCCTCTGTACACTGGGGTTTGGTGGTTCTTCCAACCCTCCAGAGCAGTGCTAGAAACAGAGATATGAAAGCTAGGAGCTAAATGGCACCTTAAACCTAGTTATGGGCCCCACAATGGAGTATCAAGGTGTGCTTTTTTATAAGAATACAAAGCTGAAAATGAATGAACTGCAGCTAAAAACTTATGTTCATTTATTACATAGTCTAGTCCTCATCTGAAGACTGCAAAAAACAAACCCATACTTCCCATGCCCACCCCCCTTATATTCTTATGAGGGTCCCTTCTTCAGTCTTCCGAGAGTGGCTAGAAGTGGGGAGGCAGAAAAAGGTCCTCCTTTTCTTCCAGCAGTGGTGGTTTTAATCTGAAATCTTAGGTTCAATACTGCACCCAAAGCTCAGAAACTGCTTGAATTAATGAAATTCCATCACAAAACACGCCTACAGCAAGGGGAGTTTCGAACGCTACTCCACAGCAAATCTGGGGAGAAGCAGGGGTACTGACTAGAGGGAGCCAGCAGTAAATCACATTGAGCCAGTTGGAGTTAACTCTTTATTTAGGAAAAACAGGATCTGCCTAGGAGTGTCAGGCCTAATGAGCACAGCAATTCAAGTCTGGCAGGTCTTACCCCCCATGCAGCAATTGCTGAGACTGAAGGTCCCTGCCTCCCCACAGCTGTCTCTCCCCTCTCTTTCAGGGTTTCCCCCAAGTAATCTAAGACAGTGCCTACGTGAAGCTAACTTCTCTGCCACCCTCTTCATGCCTCTCCTGGTTCTTGGAGACTAGGGGGGAGAGGAGCTGGTCGCAGCAGAAGGGAGAGACACCCGTGCCTCTTCACCTGCCTGACTCCTCTCTGCCTCTTGGCCTCCCTCCTCTCCAGCTTCAGCTTCTGCCTCTGATTCTGGACTTCTTCTCACAAACACCCCCCCCCCTCACTAAGCCTTGTTACCCCTTCTGCTTCTAACACCTCCTCCCAGTCTCCTCCCTCTGACCGCCCATCATTGTACCACCGCCCCAGTCTGTAACGGGGGGGGGGGAGCCCTGTTGTGCTAGGGGGAATCCTGGCACTGGCTTCCGCTAGCACATCTGGTTTGTTGAAATTGGCCCTCTAAAAAACCAAGATGCTGGAGAGCTGGAGCCTCACCCACAGCCTGTCTTGAAGTGCACTCAGCCAAGCAGAAAAGGGGGGGTGTAGGGTGACCTGGGTGTGATGCAGGGGAATTAGAAAGGGGGACAGCTAGCAAGGAGACAGAAAAAAGCAAGAGGGCACAGGGGCCAGGAGAGAGAGAAGGCACACCCTCATAGAAGCCCAGCAAGAGCTCTTCTTGAACAGAGGTGGAGAGTATTTTCAGCCCAAGGGGTCACACTCCCTTCTGGGGGCCACATAGCAGTGGTGGGTGTGGCCAGAGTAATATGTAAAAGTTACATTTGCACAGTAGTTCCTGCGCATGTGTGCACACACACACCTATCCTGCAGGGGAACCAAAGTGTTTATTAGAGTTCAAGGGCCCAATCCAGGCAGGAAAAAACACTCAAGCAGGGTGTGAAGCAGGGCCTGCAGCAGATGTGGCTGAGGAAGGGCTGTGGCCTGAGGAAGAGTCCCAAAGGCCAGAGAGACTTGGAGGGGCCTCACCCCTGCTCTTGAATGCACATGCCCCCCCCCATTACGACTTATTTTTATTTAATCCAAACTAAAATAAATTTCCAATAGTTCAAAATAATTGGGAGTAATAATGAAAAGAACCACAAACCAGTGTCCAGGGCAGTTCATTGGCTTAAGGGCAAACATTTCCTTCTCAGCCTCAAAAGAGAACATGTTGTCAGTGTAGTGCTGCCAGTGGCCAGAAGCCTCCCAGAGTTTACTGTTGTAGATATTAGGAGACACAACCTCTGTGAAGTTACGCCGGTGATATTCTTCCTGCACAAGGAAACCAAATTCTTAATAAACAGTAGGCAAACACACACAAACCAATTCTTGTTCTTTAAAGTATTTGCATTATTAATGATTTGATTTATTCCCAGCCTTCACCCTAAGTTCCCAAGTCAGGTCACAATTTAAAGTACAGCACTAAAAATGCTACTAAAAAACTAAATGAAAAACTAAAATGGTACTAAAAAACCACATCAAATGCCAAGCAAAGAGGTACATCCTTGTCACCTTAATTTATACCACACTTGCAAACAGGAATAGCCTTGCTGATCAGACCATTTAATAAGCATGTCGATACTTCTACACTCAAAGCTCATACCTGCTTAGAATTTATAACGCTTTTATCCTACCCTTCCTCAAAAAGTGTTGAGAGGGTGGTGTACACACACTCCAAATTTCATCCTCACAGTAACCCTGTGAGGTAGGGTTAGGTGAACAGATGGTGACTGAGCCAGTATTACGCACTAAGCTTCATGGCAGAGTGGGAATTTAAAGCTGGGCCACTCTAATCCCTACCCAGCACTTGCTCTTCAGTGGCATCACCTACAGAATGTCACGGTTTGTAGAGTTCCTGCTCTGGGCTCCAGCCCATCAGCCATGCCACTTTCTAGAATACTCCATTCCGCACCCCCAACAGCCAGCCAGCACCTTGTAGCCTCTGAGCCTGCTCAGACCTCACTGGGCTGTCCTTTGGAGTCCCCTCTTTAGGGTTTCTTTTCTCCTATAGGTTGTTTTGTACTTCTGAAAGCCTCAAGCCAGCTGGTATTTGCTTCTTCCAGGTGGGCAACACTGTTTGGGTTAAAGATAGATCCAGGCCATAACAACCATATAATTAAATAAATAAGTAGCAACCAATGTCCATTTCTCTGCAGGGAAAAAAATATTTTATAACAATTTCAAATGAGTAAATGTCACTTACTTTGATAAAATCCATGAGTATATTATAAATAAAGGCACCTCTGGGCAGAAAGAAACAACTTCCTGGACTCAGTTCATGGAAGAAGAAGAGTTCTTGTTCCTGTATCCACACAATCAAACATCAGAAGTTAAAAGAAGACAGAAATGAGGCTTCTGGTCTCTGCAAGATGTCGAACGGAGCACAGATCTGATCGCTCTGACAGATCTGAGCCCCATGGAGAGTCAGGGGGAAACGCCTTGGCAGCAATGCATCTCCGCGGGAGCGAAGCCTTAACGCTTCAGCCACCAGCAGAGATTTTCCATAACCAACATTCAAACCGATGGAAATGTAAGAAGATTCACTATTGAAATTAATTAAGCTTAATTCGGTGCCAGACGAAGGATTAAAAAGGAAGTCCGTTCTTCATCTTCTGGGTAATCACCGTATTTTTCGCTCTATAAGACGCACCAGACCATAAGACGCACCTAGTTTTGGGAGGAGGAAAACAATTAAAAAAATATTCTGACTCTCAGAAGCCAGAACAAGAGGGATCGCTGCACAGCGAAAGCAGCGATCCCTCTTGCTGTTCTGGCTTCTGGGATAGCTGCGCAGCCTGCATTCGCTCCATAAGACGCGTACACATTTCCCCTTACTTTTTAGGATGGAAAAAGGGAGTCTTATAGAGCAAAAAATACTGTAACTGTACATGGAAAAAATTGCAAGTGGAAAACTTTATCTTATTTGATATTTACGGTGTGGGCCTGCTGATGGGAGAATTCAAAGCAACTGAAACCCATTCTTTATTGTTTGACATTGCTATGGGATTTTAAAGACTTGGTATTTGTGTATGGAAAAGGGAAGGTAGTGCCAGGACTCTGACAACACCTGAGAGCCCTTACGCAGCCCTTCCAAAGCTTTTCCTCAGTTGCAGGGAGGAAAGGTTAAGGCAACTGAAATCCACTCCTCTTGGCTTGTTATCGATACTGGAGTATAAAAGAGGAAACTGGATTTTGTACTGCAGCTGCCGTTAAAACTGAACTCAGCAGAGGAAATTTGGATTAAGACAATTAAAGTACTCTGTTGGGGGAATATAAGATAGACATATCTTGGCTGGAGGGATTTACAGAGCACTGAACTCGGTTTCCTGTATATAAATTGGAATTTTAAGGACAAAAAAATCTGGAAAGGGAGGTTGATATGCCTATTTATAAGGATCTTCAAGTGCTGCAACTCTACATTCTACCCTGAGACATTTTAGAAAATTGGATACTGAGTTTAGTACTCTCTCTCCTGGACAATTAAGTGGTAATTCTTACGGATATATTGTTTCAGTCTCTTCTTTAAGGTAGATATTTGTAATATATGAATATCAACTTCAAATTTAGTTTTATGTTAAATTGCCTATGTGTATAAACGGGTCTAAAGAAGGGGGGTAGTGGGAAAGCACAGAAACTGTTTACTGTTTATTGGGAACTTACACTGAATGGCCTTGAAACTGATAAGGTCGTGGTGAAAACTGGATGTTTTGAGAACAACAGAAAGACAAAAATATGACAGTGATTAAACAGTCAGAGTTGAGTCTGAATAGAAGGGCCCAAGTACAGGACCCAGGGGATAAACCTCAATCTGAATTGGAAAAAGATTTCATGAAAGAGATGAGGGTAATTATGGCTAAAATAACAGAGGAGTTTACAACCTGAATGGATCAAAGCATTAAAAGGGTGACAGAACCGGTTGAAACAATAGAGTCTTGGACAGGGAGAATTGAGGAAGGGGATGTTCCTAGGCAGAAGTTGGAAAGGAAGCCTGAACATTGGGAAAAGATGACTGATACGAAGTCCAAAAGAACAGGGTAGATTTGGAAGTTTTGTGGCTTAGGCAGAAAACCCTTGAGGAGGCCTTGGTGAAAGTACAACCTCTGAGACTGAGAGAAGTTTGGAGGAAAGGCGAGCTGGAACTTGCCTCAACTGACAGATGTTTTCTGATGAAATTTAAGTATGCCAAAGTTAGGAAAAAGAATGGGAAATGGTCTTGGAAAAAGTTATTGTTTATGTGCAAAATATTGTAGATATTGGTACATTACCAGGCTTTGATTAAACGCTTGCAATTAGTAGAAATGGGGATAAAATTAGAAGGAAAACAAAAATAGTTAAACACAGATGTGGAATGCAGAAAGTTGTTTTAAATGAATCTCTAGATGCTTAAATAACATCTGTGTTAATGATTTGAAGTGTAAATGATTTGAAGTGTTAGTAAGTTTTGATTAACTACAGGTAATTATTAGAAAATTGGATAAATGGAAATGGAAGAGAATTTTGTTTATATAAAGAACCAGAAGAGGGGGTGGAGGG
The DNA here is from genome assembly GCF_964106915.1 of Podarcis gaigeae. Classification (NCBI taxonomy): domain Eukaryota; kingdom Metazoa; phylum Chordata; class Lepidosauria; order Squamata; family Lacertidae; genus Podarcis; species Podarcis gaigeae. Next base: position 2,359,246 of record NC_139690.1, read on the forward strand.
AAGTCCAGAGATTCCTGGAATCTCAGAAAAAAAGGTTTTGAAAAGATACTGCTGTACATGGGGATGGGGGGGGGGGGTAAAAATGTTCTCTTTTACTAATGTTAATGTGGAATTAAATTGTGAAAAAGAATAAAAAATTATTTAACAAAAAGAAGACGACAAATAATCCTTATTCTGTGCAGTCATGCAATGCAAACATGTCATTCAACTGACTTATTTTTCTACAGTGAAATCAAGCTGGCATGGAGGTGGATTTCCACTCTCTGCTGTCAAAAACTTTCCCTTTCAGCAGCACCTTGCAAGGTGCTTTGAAATCCCTACTTCAAGACTTCAATGTATATTGCATATGGGGTCAAATTTGGCCCTCAAGACAGATCTGGATAAGAGAGCCAAAAAGGTTCCTCCACCTTCCTTCTCTTTTAACCCTCATGTCAGAAAGCTGCTTCACACTTGAACACAGCTGCCCAATGCTGGACTGCCCATTGCTTCAGTCTTGAGTCAACCCCCGCTCCTGAAAACACGGCAACTGTTCTGCAGTGTACACTTTTAACAGTTCTAGGGAGCTAAAACAATAAAAGGACTCGTATGTCATATTAAAAACCAACATTTATTGCTGCATTTGTTGCATATGTATTGCATCTGACAAAGACACTAGTCCACAAAGGCTTCTGCTGCAATAAATCTGTTAGTCTTAGATAAAAAAAAGGTTTCAAAGCCACGAGAATGCATACAAACCATACTTTGCCAATTTTCCTGTGATCACGATTTTTGGCTTCCTCCTGGACCTTCTCCCACTCTTTCATCATTTTGTTTTCCGGAAAAGATATTCCATAAATTCTCTGCAGTGTTTCCATGTCAGCCTTTCCCTCCCAATAAGTGGAGGAATTCTGTTGTTGAAAGAGTTACCCCAAATGTAAGTACATTGCAAGAAAAAAATGTAATCTGAGCCATTTGTGGGAAATAAACCATCTCAGATTGCCCAGTAATTCTTTATGAAACTAAGCCTGCAATCCTGTGCATTATTTACTTCTGCTTAAACCCCACTGAATACAGTCTGACAGTGATATTCATTCCTTTAGGTCTCCTGCTGCCCCCATATGCTTGGAACTTCCTCTCAAAGCACCTGTGAGATGCACCCCCTCTCCCTCCAAACCCACCTTTTCTGCAGGGAAGCTCAAAGAAGCGCTAGGAGCGACCAAGGCACCAGGGATCCCATCTGCCCAAATAAATTAGTGGCTCCCACCTACTGAGGAGACAGATGTCCCAAAGGTTACAAGAATAGCTAGAAGAAACCTTCTGCAGCAGACACTAGCTAAAGGTTTACAAAGAAATTTGTCACTTGAAGCTTTTAGGGTTAGATCTTTTCTCTCAGGCTCACAAGTTGATGTGAACTCAGTTCAGTAAACAATCATTTAAAAGGTTTGATTTCTTTATTACATGAAATGTTAATAAATATTTCATTTCAGTCTGCTCAGAATCAGAGACTCTGGTGAGAACTCAATCGAGATACTCCAGTGGAAGAGGAGTGGTGGAAAGAATTTTGGCTTAAATCAGCTTCTGTCTGCTCAAACAAGAGAAATCTCACTGAGCCAGTTCATGGCTGGTACTTTATGCCTAGGCAGCTTTCATTTACCTTGTGTGGCCAGCAGCTCACCCATGTGCTGGAGGGGTGTTAAATTACTGGCACCTATAGAGACATGTGGGACGCAGGTGGCGCTGTGGGTTAAACCACAGAGCCTAGGACTTGCCAATCAGAAGGTTGGCGGTTCGAATTCCCGCGACAGGGTGAGCTCCTGTTACTTGGTCCCTGCTCCTGCCAACCTAGCAGTTCGAAAGCACGTCAAAGTGCAAGTAGATAAATAGGGACTGCTCCAGCGGGAAAGTAAACGGTGTTTCCGTGCGCTGCTCTGGTTTGCCAGAAGCAGCTTAGTCATGCTGGCCACATGATCCAGAAGCTGTACGCCGGTTCCCTTGGCCAATAAAACGAGATGAACACCGCAACCCCAGAGTCGGTCATGACTGTACCTAATGGTCAGGGGTCCCTTTACCTTTATAGAGACATGTGGCGGGACTGCCCTAAGGTTGCAGAATTTTGGTGTAAATTCTTCAGTGACCATTTCTTTAATTACAAAAGACAGTAACTCCATCGCCTTATTTATATTATTGAATCACAGAGAAGGAAGCAGATTTACAAAGTAAAGAGCTTACCTTACATTTATTAACACTACACAGGCAGCTTTCGCAAAATTTTGGAAGACATTTGGTTTGCCTACTTTAGAATACTGGTTTACAAAAGTATGGCAGACAGTCCTCCTCAAAAAGATTTCTCATTAAACTAAAAGTACCCAGAGGACCAATTACAAATAACTTTTCTTTTGCCAAATGGTATCATTTTATTTCATATACAAATTAGGAAGCTCGTGGCCAGATGGTTCTTTCAGCATATGCCAAGATATGGATCTTGTGATTCCAAGAACAGAAAGTGGGGTTCTTATATTTGTTTTTCATAACAAGCCAGCAAACATAATGATAAATGTATATATATCATAACTCTGCTATGACCAACCGTTTATACAAATATACGCTGCAAGTTTCCCCCCTCCTGTTTGTGAAGGTACTGGTTATTATTTGCTTCTCCCCCCCCCCCGTTTCTCTTTGACCCTGTATCTTGTTTCTTTCTATTTTCCTTTAAAAAATCAACAAAAGTATTTTGAAAATAACAAAAATTCAGTGGTTTACATATCAACCACCACATTCAATTCTACCAATACGAAAAGTCCCCACCTCAAAAAAACAATGTTTAATATACAGTGGTACCTCGGGTTAAGAACTTAATTCATTCTGGAGGTCGATTCTTAACCTGAAACTGTTCTTAACCTGAAGCACCACTTTAGCTAATGGGGTCTCCTGCTGCTGCTGCGCCGCCAGAGTACAATTTCTGTTCTCACCCTGAAGCAAAGTTCTTAACCCGAGGTACTATTTCTGGGTTAGCGGAGTCTGTAACCTGAAGCGTATGTAACCTGAAGCGTCTCTAACCCGAGGTACCACTGTAGTTATAGGGATTTCAAAGCAGAGGCAATATTATTATTTGTTTGTTCTGAAATAGAAAAAAGTGTTTAAACTGCCAAGCAATACAACAGCCTTTGGAAGATGAGTGGACCGTCACACAGTACCATACAAACTGCATTCCATATTATTTGATGTACAGTCCAAATTTACTACGAAGCAACCCTATTTCTGTCAGGGAAGAGTTAGAAGTTTCCAGTTTTCTCAGAGGGAGAAAGCATTCCCCAAGGGGGGAAGGAGAGCAGTGAAGCTAATAGAAGGGAGCAAGAGGAACGACAGGGAGGGACCGGCTGCTCCCAGGAAAGGCCAGGGTTCAGGAGGGGAGATACAGGCCAGCTCCAGCCAGGAGGGTAGGAAAAAGGGCGGGAAAGCGAAGGGAAGGGCGCCTTCGCCATTTTGAGGGTGGCTGGTCACGGAGAAGCAGAGCTCAGAAGGGATCTGAAAGAAGTGACTCTGAGGAATGATATTTAAGAACCGTTTATAAGATTGTTTTGTTAATACGCAATAAAAAGTTATAAAAGAACAAGAAGCGTTTGTGTGGTGATCTGAAGAGGACAATGACCAGGCCTGACAATTTCAACACAAGGGAGCTTACTCCCCGCTGTAAGGGTGTTTCACTCTTGAAAATCCTAATCTTTAAAGGGCTTGCTTACCTTAAAAATCTTTAAGGCCTTAATTTTCCCAGTATGCCTCACGTGAGGGCCTCTGCATAAGTCAATCAGCGGACCACACCTATCAGAAGATTATAAAGGTTAAGATGCAATTAGAAAAAAATCAGGTTCCCAGTTCATTTAAGTCTATAGCCAATCAAAAGGTAATCCACTCTGAACTTTGTCACACATGCAGTTGTGTTAATCTGAACTTCTTGCACTTAAAATGAACCTGAGGCATCACACCAAGCCATGGTTTGTGCTTCCAAAAATGTAGCTGGGAACCAGGCTTTGTGGCTGCTTGTTCTCAGATGTGCCCCTCTCCATGGCGCAGCAGTTTCTAAGGTGGAGCAACAGCTTATAACTACAGCTTTTCAATTCAGACATTCCAAAATACAGCTCAAAACCACTGTCTACAAAATCCACCTCAAACCATAGCTTCCATTTCTGATTGCATTGCACAAACTGTTGACATAGGGATCATAATGAATCTTTGTTATGCTTCCCTTTAGCTTGATTTATGAACCTGTATGTGTATATTGTATATTACAGATTATATGTTTAATTGAAACAAAAGAACTTCACGAAACTGCATTTACAGTGGTACCTTGGGTTAAGTATTTAATTCATTCCGGAGGTCCGTTCTTAACCTGAAACTGTTCTTAATCTGAAGCACCACTTTAGTTAATGGGGCCTCCCGCTGCCGCCGCACGATTTCTGTTCTCATCTTGAAGCAAAGTTCTTAACCTGAGGTAATATTTCTGGGTTAGCGGAGTCTGTAATCTGAGGCGTCTGTAACCTGAAGCATACGTAACCCGAGGTACCACTATACTGATCCTTGCCTCACTTGAACCTCCTTTTGTAGAGTTTAGATTGTCAGATCTGTGCAGCAGCAACCTGCCTTTTGCTTACCATATTGCACCATGTACACTGATGGTGTGATCAAAGAACCATCACAGAATTGTAGAGTTGGAAGGGACCTTGGGGGTCATCTAGTCCAACCCCTGTGATGTGGGAATCTGAGTCAAAGCATCCATGTCAGATGGCCATTCTGCTTAAAAACCTCCAAGGAAGGGGAGTCCACAACATCCTGAAGGAGACTGTTCCACTGCCAAACAGCTCTTACTGTCAGAAAGTTTTCCCTGATGTTTAGTTGGAATCACCTTTCATGTAACTTGAAGCCACTGGTTTGGGTACGGTACTACCCTCCAGATCAGGAGAAAACAAGCTTGTTCCCTCCTCCATGATGTATGTTATAAGCAATAATAATAAAGCAACTATGTTCTCATTATATATACAGTATATTTTTTTCTAAATTTGAGCATATAATTTTCTCTCAAAATTTAAAATTACATACATCTTACAAATGCCTTCTTCCTAAGAATTTTAAAAAATAGCACATTTGAAAGTTTGAGTCAAAACTGCGCATCCTTTTACCTGTACACTGTAGTTGTTGGTGTGTCAACCTTGTCATTCAAAATTCGGCATTTAAACTGGTTATACTATGCAGAAGAGGAGCAAAAAGGTAAGGGAGGAAACAAAATGAGAATTTGAATTTTCTTGAACAAGCATGAAGCCATATACTAGCCTTCTGCAACTTGGTGCCCTGGAGATGTCATACAACTCTTATCACCTCTACTGAGTGTGGCCATTGGTCAGGCATGATGGGAGTTGCAGTCTGGGCTGCCTTATTCTGGCAGACCACTGGCCTACCTCACTTCCTATTCCGACAAGCAGCAGCTCCAGGGTGTTACTGTTGAATCTTTGTGAGCATCTTTTCAAACTCACAAGGTGTCCTGCATGCTCCTCTGCGTGCTCCACTCTGAAAGTTGTCAAGCCTTTTGCGGAGACAATCACTGATGCAATAAACTCACTTCATGCCCATGGTTCAGGCAGTAAGCTTTATTGCCCGCTTACAGCTGAATGGTTCTGTACATCATTGGCCCATAAATCAGTCACTAGCCTGCTGCTAGGACGGTCTGCATCTGGAGATGGTTCTCCCCCTCCCAGCAGGGAGAAGAGGAGAGAGAGAGAAATGAGCAAACTCAGCTCTTTATCTCAGTCTCTGTATCTAGGCCCAAAAAGACACTGTGCAGACCCTGAAGCCACCTGCTTCTAGATTGTTTACATTGCACTGTGCAGATAAGGAATGGCTACTAGTTTCCGTTTCACATATACCTACAGTTACTCCATATCCTTTTGTAATTGAAAATGCCAGAGATTCTGCCTCTAGAGTACGGTCCCTCCTACATTCTTATTTAAAATGGGCACAGCAGCCGCCTTATTGTGCAGCCCTTGCAAGATTTCTGGATGCCTTGCTAAGAGCTTCTGGACTCCTTTCTTCAGACATAGCCTGGGAAGATTGACATTCCTACCAGCCAGAGAGTATGTTATGAAACATGCAGGGGAAGCTAGACAGGGAAGAGATGGTTTGGCTGCATATTAGCTATATTAAGCACAGCTTCTTTCAGGACACAATTTCATCACGAATTAAAGAAGATGGTGACTGCAGGCTAAAGCAGTCTCCTGCTTCTCAAACCAAGAACTGCTAACAGAAGCTTCTGCTCTGAAATAACTACAGGCTTAAGCTACACACGGCCACTCGCGGTGTCTTTCTCTTCCTGCCCCAAGCAACATTTCAGGGGAAAAAGAGACTTTGTAGGACAGGGCTAGGGAAGAGTACTGTGGGCATGTACCTGATATGCAGAGCAAGGAGCATAAAAAATGGTTTGCAGCCTGGTGGGCAGGGAAGAGGAAGCAGGCAACTGAGAAGAAAACACTATTATCCCTAGAGTGGGATGGGGAACCTGTGGCCCTCCATAAGTTGTTGGGCTCAAACTCCCACCATCTCTGCCCACTGACTATGCTGGGAGGAGGGGGGAGGGTTATGTAAGCTAGAAGTCCAACAACGCTGGAAGAGGCCCAGGTTCCCTGTTAAGAAAGGAGAAAAGCAGCATTGAAAATATTTTCCCCTTTCCTGCCTGCTGTCTCCCTTGCACCCCTGACTGTGGAAAGTCAATGGTTTTGAGGGAGTATCTGCATTTACATGCTGTGGAAACAGCCAGCATCAGCAAGTACTAGTTTTCAGATTCCAAAGTTCAGAGCAACGTTTGCAGTGGATGATTTTGAACATTAGAAAACCCAGAGACTTACCTTAAACATATCCAGCAGGATTTCTTTGCGAACTTCTAGCCTTTCAAAAGGCTGCTTCTCTTTTATGATGTTTTTACACAGATTCTCCAGGGCTGGAAATTCTGTACTAGATACACCTCTAGAAAAAAGAAAGGCCAATGATCTTAAAGTAAAAGAGCATGTAGAGCAGCATGAAAGTTTATCATCCTCCATTACAAGCTGAAAATCCTATGCAGTTCTTTTTTTCACCATTGTATGGCAGTTTAAAGAAGATGGTCTTATTTATGACTAAAGTTCCTTTAAATTATAAACATGCAGCACAGCCCTAACCATGTCTACTCAGAAGTAAGCACTACTGAATGCAATGGGGCTTCCTCCCAGATAACTGGGGTTAAGGTGGCAGCCTTAGTTTCTATACATTTAAATATATAAATAATGATGCATTTAAAGGGCAAACATTTTAATGAGCAATATAGACTTTTATTATTGATTTAATCATCTTGGATTTGGGGGACAGTGGCAAGGTTGATGTTTAGACACCAGGAAAAAATTGTTTATTTCCACATCTGTATGACCATTTAGCTCGCTTAGCTTTACTCTGCACACCTTACTGTGGTATGTTGTATTTTTGTTCTGGAGTGCCTTTGATCATTGTAAACCACTTTGGATACTATTGTTGGAAAAGCACGGTATAAGGATTTTAATGAATAAAATACATTTTAAAATGTATGCAATCAAGACATTCAAGTGGCAAAGCTTTGCCTGGGCTATCCTCTGAGCCTGCAGGTGGGGAGATTTTGCATGCGTCAATTTTCCCTGAAAATAAAAAAAAAATATCTCCCAACACACAGGAAAAAATAGCATGTCAGCAAAGAGTATAAGCTGGACCCTTTCCTTTTCCTTTTTAAAAATGGTGCCACATGTTGGACAGAGTATGCAACTATTCCAACATCCCGCCTCCAGCCTCAACTGATACTCTCCACATCTGTACCACTTGATTTTGCTAAGTAAAGCTAATATTGTCTAAGATTTGCTATATAAAAATATTGGGTTCAGCCAGCTTTGGAGTATGAAATTCTATAACCAATGGTTCTTTCATTAAGACTAGTCATATTTTGCCTCTACATTTCCACTGGTGAAAGGAAATGCAGGCACAAACACCTCCTTTGCAGAACACATTACTGCTACTGAGTACTGATGCTATGGTGAAGATAGTAAATATTCTAATGTAGTTTTAAGGAAGAGGTTACATTAAAACCCAAGTTTATACTTCATTTGTGCTATACCAACTCCAAAATGCCAAGACTTGTTGACAAAACAATACCTGTTTTCAATGTACATGTCATAATAAAAACCATTCTCAATGGGAGGACCATAGCACAAGCATCCACCATAATAATTTTCCATTGCTTCTCCAAGAACGTGAGCACTAGAATGCCAATAAACCTGCATGCAAGGATAAAAAATAGATCATGAGGCAATTAATTATTAGTAAGTTCCCTATTCCCCTCACAGATAGATTAGAGCTGAGCAACACACAATCAAATATTTACGTTTTCCAATATGAAACCTTTGCCTGTACCATGCCCCGTGTATCAGAGATGGGCAGATTTCACAATCTGTTCCCCCACCTCGAACCCTAAGGTCCATCAACCAGAGCCAGATGAAACATGTTCACTCACAGAGTAGAGCCAATCACCTACTTGCCACCTTGAGCCAACTACTGGGATAACATGTAGATTTGTATATCTGAGTTGCTTCAGATCAGGGGTTCAAACACAGAATTAGCTAGCAAAAATACCTGATCAAAAGCAATCTCTTAGCATTCAAGTGTTGTAGGTAAAGAACAACAAGGTTGAGATAGAAAATTATCACAGCAGATTATTATTTTTTGGTTACTTTCAATTTTACTTGCTAAAATATTAGGGATCAAAAACTCCAATCAGCTGCACATCACTCAGAGCTCTATTAGTTGGTCCTGATCTACCTGATCCATGCCATACATGATCACCTGTACATGGTTAGATAAGGCTGGCTCACAATCCTAGTCTACAATATATAACCTTTTACTTCCATCATCCCTTCTCTATTTCCACACTGCTGCTATGTGCCATCACCATACTAAATTCCACAGAGGGGACCTGGCTGCCACTGGCTGCTGGCATCTGGGTGAGGAGAGGAGCGGGCAGTATGTGGACTGTGCCTGCTGTTGTCCCCTGGCAAGCCCCAGCTTAGCCTCTCAGTGCCAGCCCCAGTCTGGGCAGCATCGCCTCTGAAGCTCGGCTGCCTGGGTCTCAAAAGCACCAGGTGAGGGAGGAAGGTGGTGCAGCCTCTGATGGGCCACAGGCTCTCATCCTGGGCTGTCCTCAATTGACTCTGGCTTCCTTCTCACTGCCCACCCTCCTGGCAACATACCAGTGAGGGGCAGCCTCCCCCAATATTTTACTGAAGTTGGTGCCATTGCCAGGCAGCCAGTGGGAAAGCCGGGGGGGGGGGTGCTGGCCTGCAATGGCACCCACCTCGTTTTGGCTGAAAAAAAAGCCCTGCCTGTACAAGGATTTCCTTTGCTGGATCAGGACTTTTGTTTTCAAATTATTTTACAAAGAGAGAGATTAAAAAAAAGTTTACGTACAGCTTGAGCTTCTTCATTATCAAAGGTGAGCAGCTCCAAGGAAGAGTCTCTTTCCATCGGCCGATCCAAATCCCACAGTTCCCCATTCACTTTGGCTACGATGGCATTATCAGCAAGTCCACAACTAAAGAGAACAAAGGCATGCTAAAAATGTTACCTCTAAAAAACCTGCCAGAGATGTCCTCCTTTTGAGGCCATCAAACTTTTAATTCTAGTTGCTGAGAGATGGGCTTGATGGTAGGTCAGAGAGAAAGGTACAGATGTTAAAGCTTAATTGTACATAAAATAGATGTGCAAAAAAGACAGTTTAAGCTTTAACTTGCACACAAAGTATTTTTAGCATTTTCCCCTCTCTAATCACAGCTATTATATATTTCTCTCTACGTGCTTTTTTTCTGTGTGTACATGCATACATAAAATCATTAATCCAACCCCCTGCAGCACAGGAATCCTGCCCACCACCATCCCTGGGTGGGCTCAAAACACTATCCTGGTTAACAGCCAGACCCACTGACCCACTGCGCCATCTGAGGATGACAAAAACCCTGTCTGCAAGGAAAATTACCTAATTCGTAGAGCTAGCTGATGTGGAGTTGTTTTCCAGGATTCCCCCTCCATCTTCCTCCCATCAACAAGAGTGATTCTGATAGGTCTGCTTTGGCTGGATGCTCTGGAATCAAGGAGAGCATCGTGCTCTTTCTTCAGTGCTTCATATAACTTCAGCCTTTCTTTGATGAAGCTTGGTTCCTGCTGTAGCTGTTAAAAAGTGTGCAGGGCAGAATGTCAGTGCAGGCCTTCAACACAAATAGGGCATGGAGAACGCATGTGAAATATTAATATTAATATTATTAATAATAATATATATATGTCACCCATCTGACTGGGTTGCACCAGTTATTCTGGGCGGCTTCCAGCAAACTATAAAAACAAACTAAAACATCAATCATTAATAACTTCCCTATACAGGGAAGTTCCAATGGGAGCTGCACAGTTGCATGGAAGCTCCCATTCACTGCAAATTCCCACCACCAATCACTTTCACACCTTTTCTAGACTGTATCAATAGTAGCTGTAAACACATGGGTCAGAATCATGAACAGCTTGGACTTCATTTGACATTTCCAAATGACATTTTCAAACTGCTGTAGTTGAAAAGGAAAGTCATTATTTAGTCTAAAAGTGGCTTATATTGTTCCCTGTCAAATGGAAATGGCAAAGGCAAAAATACAAATGTGAGCTCCAGCCGTACACGCAGCTCCCATCCTCCTATATGTGTAGCTCCTCCGGACCATGATATAGAATCTCCTATAACTCTCATCCTAGCTAAATGATAACCCATGGTCCTTATATTGGACAGCACTGGACATTCGTAAAGCTCATATGTTTTAGGGTTAAGTTCCACAGAATAGAGCAAATGCCATTTATTACTGCTCATCTTCAAGACTACTTACTGAAAACTGGGAATCTGCAGATAATCATAGTCCACCTCTTGAAATCACAATTTGTATTGTAGTGGTATACCTGTGCCTGGGTTGCAACCACCTCAGGCTGTGCACGGAAACTACTCCAAGCAAAAGATCCAAGACTGGGGAAGAGGGTTTGATCCTTTCCTCCCAGCACTGTTTTCCTGATGACTTCTATCCACCCAGCAGTTATCCTTGAATCCTAAAATTGTAGAACTGGAAAGAACCACAAGGACCCTTGCATCCAACCCTCTGCAGTGTCAGAATCCTTTTGCCCAACTTGGTGCTTGAACACACAGCCTGAGATTAAGAGCCTCATGAGCTAAAAAGAGGAAAGTTAAGGTCAAGGATCCCCACTGTCTCATCTAGTCAGGCACAACAGAGACAAAGACAATGCCAAGAGTGGCTACCTGGACACCCTAAAAAGTCCACATACCTCACTTCTACATCCATCAGCAGCTTGACTTTCCTTCTTCTCCCTTTTATGTTTACTCTGGTGAACAGCAAGGTTTGCATTGGGAGGATCCTAAGTAAAGAAAAGGTAGAACTACATTATATAAAAAAATTTGCCAATCCAATTGCCAGAATCAAAGTCAAAGCAAAAAAAGTGGTCAGAATTAGTAATTAAAAACACAAAGACAGAGAGGGAGTCAAGGAAATTAATTTCAAAAGCTCAAATCTCTGAACTGTAATGCCAATTACATTACTAAAGTACCATGTATTCTAGAGATACTGTACTTCATCAGTCATTAACCGTGACAGGGCCTGCTGTGCCTGTAGAGATCAATATGGAAGAGACGTGTTATTGCAGCTGGGGAAGATGAAGGGGGTGGGGGTGGATATGTATATAATGTTATAGGTTTTGGGGGGAGCCCTAAACCCTAGAAATTAATAAATGGTGGGATTTTGATTAATTGGGATGTGGATGAAAGTACAAGCTGCAGAACACTGCCAGACAAGGAATCCCTGGGCTGGCTTAGCAAAGAGAAAATCTGTTAACAGGACAAGATGGCCCAGGGAGATAGAAGTTGCCAAGGTGTGTTGGAGATGACAGGAAAAGAGAGGTTTTGAGCAAAGTGTTCTGGGAAGAAGGAGAAGGAGGAATAAAGCATGGGATCCATCTTGGGCAGGCTGGGGGCGATGCCTTGGTCTCCAGGGCTGCCCTGCTGTGGGGGTCAAGCCCCTCTTGAGAGGACCATGCTGTAAGATCGGGACTCCCTCCATGCACACCAAAGGTGTAAATAGGGGAATAAACCATCATTCTTAAAGCCACGACCGTCTCCGCCCTGTCTCGATTCTCCAAAGGACTGCAGACCCCCAGGGAGCGCCCGGACCCCCAGGAATCTTGCCGCGGCTCGGCGGGGGGGGTGGCACCCCACTTTTGAGGCAATAATCCTGTCACTGTTGGTATGGGACTGCAGCTTTGCACGCCCTTCCCTTGGAAGCAAGTGCGCGCGCCCCTGCCCGCCGCTCCAGCTGAAGAAGCAGAAGGGAAGCGCCGCGACGCCGCCCTCCTCTCCCGATGCCCCCGCCCAGACGCCGGCCTCGCCGGGGGGGGGGCGGGCTTCCCGGCAGGTCCTCCGAAGGGAGCCCCGGCGGACCCAAGGCGCTCTCTCCCGGAGCGGCGGCCGGGCTCGGACTGGCCGGCGAGGCCCCCGTCCGCCCCCCGCCAGGCCGCCTCCTCCTCACCCACCTGCGCGGCCGCCCGAGGCGGCTCTGGCCGGGGCTCCGGCGGAGGCCTGGTCCCGGCGCGGGCCAGCTCTGCTCCGAGGCTCCGCCGCAGGTGCCCCAGGCGGTAGCGGAGCTTCTCGTTCTCGGCCCGCAGCGCCTGCAGCCCCGGGCTCGCCTCCCGCAGCGGAGCCCCGGCCAGGCCGCCGTCGGGCCAGCGCTCCGGCTCCTTCAGGCGCGCGATCTCGGCCGCCAGGCAGCCGAGCTCCTGCTCCTGCCGCGCCAGGCGGGACGCGACGCCCTCGGCCCAGGCGGGCGCCGCCATCGCCCTCGCCCTCGCCCGCTCCGCGCTCCGGCCTCGCAGGAGGAGGAGGAGAGGGGAGAAGGGGGCGGCGGCCTCGGCCTGCCTCTCGAAATGTGTAATTCAGACACGTGGGGTAATAAATTCAGGACGGAAAACAGAGAGAGGTGGGAGTTCGTTGGGCAATTCTAACACATAGGATTATTATTATTATTATTATTATTCTTATTAAAGAATACATTCATTGTTTGAGGCTGATACCTGTTTCTCCCATGAACACAGGGACACCCTAAGGAAAAGGGGGACAAATCAGAAACTGGGATGATGTCTGTAAATCTGGGAGTGTCCCTGGAAAATAGGGACCTATGGAGGGTCTGGAAGCTTCAGCTGGTGCAAAAGGCAATGGCCAGATTGCTCACCAGAACAAGGCGGTTGGAGCACCATCACACACCCCAGGCCTGCCCAGCTGCTTCGGGGCCCAATTCAAAGGGCTGCCTTAGGACCTCCATGCCTTAAGAGCCGCCTCTCCCCAAACAGACCCACCCGGACCTGCGCTTGTCCTCGGAGGCCCTTCTCTATGTCTCCCCCGCTGAGGCGTTCGGAGGGCGGCAACAAGAGGACGGGCCTTTTCTGTGGTGGCTCCCGATTGTGGAACGCTCTGCCCAGAGAGGCTCGCCTGGCGCCATCATTACTTGTCTTTAGGTGCCAGGCAAAACCATTCCTCTTTACCCAGGCCTATGGCCATTAAATAATCTGTGGCCTGCAAAAGTATGGGAGAGTGGACTGTTAAGATGATTATTTTACAATCAGGCTATTTGCCAGTATGCTTATCACTGATGTTATGTGATGTGTTTTTAATGTTGTACACCACTCTGAGATCTTTTGATAAAGGGCGGTATATAAATTGAATAAATAATAATAATAATAATAATAATAATAATAACAATAATAATTAATTGGAAGGTTGGCAGAGTTCTATGAAGCAAACAAACAACTTTGGTCCATATAGAGGCATGTAATAGCAGCCACCAAGCACAAGATGGCGGAATTCTTAAACATTTGGGTTTTTTAAAAATAACACCAGCCCATAGTTTCTCAGCAATAGCAATGAACATACCTTTCTTGAACCAGTTATCTAGGGAATAGCATGAAGTCTCATCCCAGCCCTAAACAATCAGTAATTGAGCACTGCCAGGAGATATACTGTAAAAATCAACTGTTTATGTATAAGTTCCTTACCTTTATAAAAAAATAGACTGAAGATCACATTTTTACCTATTGTGTATTGATTTCTCTGATTTCCAAAATTTATGAACTTTGGCACAACTCCACATCTGCCAATAAGATCCTCACTCCTTGCAGCCCCACTTGATCTTGTAACATGAGCCACACATACCGGGATAATATACCACCAATTAGTAACATTTAAAGAGTTCTCCCTTATGCTGACAGAAACCAGTCTAAAGGGTTGGGTGGACCAGATCTTTGTGCATGGAGAGGCACCAAGATGTTCCTCAAGAACTGAATCCTGGGGCAAATATTGTAACTGCAAAAGTAGGGAGCATATGATTGATATCATTCCCCTCCGGATGCCCTGCTTAGTTTTCAGCAGGCATTTAAAAGCTGAAACAGAAGGCACCAGCTGAATCTCACTGACGGGAACCTTCAGCCAGAGTCTGCTGCCATCCAGACCAATCGGACTGAATTTTCCCACCTAAGGAAATCTTAAGCATCAGTCAGTCTCTCTCCCTCTCCCTCTTCCCTTGCCAAAGCCTGTCACCATGAATGACTGCTATGTAGGCTAGGCTTGTACTCAATTACAAAGCTCAGGGAACCTCTGGGACCTCATTCGCTCAACGGCTGAGATCACCTGCAGGAGCATTGTTGGTAGTCCTTTGAGTTGGCGAGGCTTATTTGACAACAAGAAAATGAGCCTTTGGTGTCATTGGCCCAGTATGGTGGAACACTGCCAATTCAGCACGCACTTTCTGTGCCAACTTTTAAACACCTGCTGCAAACTTTTCTCTTCCACCAGGCCTGTGCAGGCAATTAAGAACACATCTTTCCATAATACTGTACTTAGCTGATTTCTGATTTTAACCTTTTCATGTTTCTGGTTTTCTGGACAATTGTTGTAAACCGCTCTGATTTATTTTTTTATCACGAATAGCAGTATAAATATTTTTAGAAATAAAATATAAATATTGTAACATGACAAGGCCTCATGGCTCTGTCAAAGAGGTCACAGAACATTTTATTTTCATTCCAAATACAAACCTTTATACATCATATATGCACTGAGATCATTCTGTTCCCATTAGACTCTTTTTCCAAGGGACAGAGCTATCCCAGCACCCTGGCATGATGTTCCAAGCAAGATCAGAAGACATGGGAACCTGTAGGCCCGTCTTCACCAACCTGCTGCCCTCCAGAGTGTGCTGGTGCTGATGGGAGTCGTAGCCTCAAATTTCTGGAGGACAGCAGGTTGCTGAAGTCTGCTGCAGGCTGTATCTCCGCAAGTTATAAATGTGATAGTAACTGCATATGCAGTGGGAAATGGCAGAAATATATGTGAAAGTATATATTGTGCTGGGGGCTGAAGGTGACAGTCTGATGATGATTGAGGAAGGGAGTTGCCCTGGGCAATAGAGGCAGCATGAATGTCTCAGAAATCCTGGAGAAAGCAAGCAGATCAAAAAACAAAACAACACTGCTGCAGATTGCAGGAATTTACACGTTAAGAGGGGATGTTCTACAAGCATGATCCACAGTGAATAATTACTGCTGGCAGCACACCTACATTGGAGCTGTAAGAATTTCTCTTAATCCTAATTCATTAAGTAGACACTATTTATGAGAGTTTTTTGTATTTTATTTTATTATGGGAGTTGACCTAGTAACCAGCACACATGATAGACAGCCTCAGTGATGAAAGTTACGAATATCAGGCTTCAGAGAGAAAACAAATTCTTATCATAGGTCTTTCTGTTCATAAATGTGTTGCATGGAACATATTTCCTATGAAATACTACTTAAAAGGAGCCATCACCAATCAATCATACTGTGATTTGGATGACAGTCCTCCCAGGGTCAAACTTGGTATAACCCTGAAGACACATCCTCTTGTCTTAACACCATTTTGTCATGGGTGATTCATCTGATATTTTGTCTTCTTGAAAAAAGCATCCTTTTCATCTTAAAAAGAGGGTCTTTTAAAGATTGGTTACAGAATTAAAAAGTAACATTAGCCCAGCTATTTTCCTATCTCCTTCACTATGGTTGCAGAGATGCTTATTAACGCTTGTAAAGGGATAATTAGTGTAAAGTAATCCTCTTAGGGGACTGAAAGCCCTGGGCGTGGGCTTCCCCCCTCCCTTTTATCATTTCGACATAGGCCTTTTCTATTCCAGCTGAATTGCAATAACCATAGGCAGGCAATACACACTTGCACTCCCTCTATCCTTGCATTATGCGGCCATCGCCTGCTAAAGACTGCACAGCCCAGGCAGAGTTGGAATATCTGCATTTATTTTTAGCTTAAATGCAAACATGTTTGGATGGTCGGCTCGCTCTTGGTTTTATAACTGTACAAAACTGACAAAAAAAGATAGCAGAGAGAAGAACCGCTGGCTTGCTGATATCCTAAGCAACCACAGGGAGAGAATCGAAGCAGAGCTGGATGTGCAGAAAGTGCTGTCATATCTGGTTTATGAGAGAGTTTTTTCCTTGGAGGAGTACAAAGACATTTTGTCCCAGGAGTGCTGTGAGAAGCAAGCTGCGTATCTTTTTGAGAAACTGACTTGCAAGGGTCCCGGCGCCTTGTCCACTTTCTGCTCCGTGCTGGAGGAGGTCTGCCCCCAGTTGCTCCTTTCCATTCTCCTTGACTATCAAGGTAAGGTCATAGGTCCAAGTGTGTTATTGGCAGTGCCCTCAAATCTTTCCACCCTGATAGTCTATAATTAGAGGCTACTTTCTCTGGTGCTGGGCGTTTGCTCCCTTTATAGTGCTTTGTTAAAGGGAAACCCAGGAGAAGAGAGAAAACTGAGATGCAGAAAGAGAATGTGATATAGATGTAATATAAAGCAGTATTTGTAATAGAAATAGAAGAAATAGAATTAAGAATAGAAATTCTTAAATGATTTACCTATTTATTATTACATTTATATCCCACCTTTTATCCAAGAAGCTGAAGAGGGCATGCACCATTCTTCCTTTCTCCATTTTATTCTAATTAAATTCAGATGATTACTGATGCTGAATAACCCATCAGTTGATGAGAAACTTTCTCAAATTAAAAAAGGAAAAGAAAAAATCGATGATTCATCTAATTATATAGAGGCCACTTTGTTCTATATGTTTAAGTGAGTGTAATTTGCAGTGTAATATTGCCTATGAGACAGGTAGACAGATGGATAGTCAAGTTACATTCATGATAGGTTCTACCACATTTTATTTATTTATTGCGTTTATATCTCACCTTTGGCTTCAATGAGCTCAAGGAGGCTTACATGGTCCTACCCCTCCTCATTTAACCTTCACAACAGCCCTGTGAGGCAGGTTAGGCTGAGTGAGAGCTATTGACTGGCCCAAGGTCACTCACGGCTGAATGGGGATTTAAACCATGGTCTCCCCATTCCTAGTCTGATACCCTAACTGCTATGCCACACCGGCTTTGAGTCATAGGATCATTACATGAAACTACCCTTGGTTGAGTCATTACATGAAACCATCCTGACAGCTATTACTGAAAAAGGGAATGGTCAACAGACAGTGGAAGAAGAACTGCTAAAAGCAGGCTGCCAGCTACAAGTAAATGCAACATAGCATCAGGGACAGCTCTATTACATATCGTAAAGAGATTTTGCAGGTCAACCCACAACACCTAAATCAGAATAACTGGATTGCTGCATTTGACTGAAGTCTTAATCCCATTTTCATCAGGGAAACTGGATCAGTTTCTCCTGTGCATCTTTACTCAGAAGCATGTCCCATTGTATTCAGTGGTCTACTTCTAAATGTGCTTCGAGTGCAGCCCATTTTAGCTCAAGCAGGCTGGGGACATGTGGATTTTGGTTTCATGGCACTCATGTTGCTTGCGGTTGGGAGGCTGATTTATCCCAAAATCGTACATAGCCTGTGAGTTTATTGTATTGATTGCACACATCTCAAACAGAAACTTAAACGACCCAAAAGGCTTTCTATAGTAACAGCTACATTTCAGAAACCAAATGCACACCAAGGTGTGCTGATTAAAAAATAACGCACCAACATTAACTTCACTTCTGAAATAGCCACTGCTCGCTCTGCCATTATTTCACACTTGTAAACTTAATTACCTTTAAAATTGACAGTTGCAAATCCAATTATGCAATAAGGTGACGGGCCGTTTACCATAATTTATCTATGAACAGACCACTATGCATCTCTCTCTGTTTCCTTCTTATGATTTACTGGACAGTTTTATGATGCTGACAAGGATGCAAATGCAAGAAATTGTGTTTTCCAAATATCCAAGTGAATTCTCACAGGTGCTGATACAGTATGTTCCATGTTGCCCCTGGGGACAGAGTAGGGAATCACATTAAGGAGTAAATGGGGGTGGGGAGCCTCTAGAGCAACGCTAGAATAGTTTGCAGATCATGTTTCTATCCTTCATTCACTATTTCTTCACCATTGCCATTTTGCCTTCTAAATTTTGTCCAACCTTTGAATGAAGGCACTTTTTTGTGAGGGCATCTAGATAAAAATATTATTGTGAATTCTTCACTTCCCTGAGCAGTGTGAGAAGTTCCAGGGTGGAGCTGCTCAGCGGAAGTTTACTTGGGGTGAGAGAGCTTGGACACTTCCTGTGCCTGGACCAGCGTCCCATTCCCACAGCGGTCAGCCAGATCCTCTTGAAAGCCCACAAGCAGCGCAGGAGGACAACAGCACTCCTGCTTGTGTTCCAGCTAATGGTATTCAGAGGCATACTGTTTCCAATACGGGCGATAATGTACAGTCATCATTTCAAATAGCCATTGATAACCAAATCAGTGGAACCTACATGCAGGTAAACAGGGCACTTCTACAGTGTTGGATATATTCTACACTGCTACATATGAGGTCCCCCAATCCCAGCGCCTTACATCTCTCTGGGTGTCCTTATCTCTCCTAACCTGTTATTTCTTCACACACACCCCTTAGGAGTGCTTCATCCTCTGCCCCTTAGCTGTTTCTGTGTTTATGTCTGTGTTTATGATGGCAGGAGAGAGACCCCCCCTCCCAGTGTTGGATGGTTATTCCATAGGCCATAGCTTGGTGTTGGTGTGCTGCTTTGCGTGCAGGAGAATCCAGGATCATCCCATGACATCTCCAGGTAAAAATATCAGGTAGTAGAATGTGGGAAGCGCCTCTGTATTTCTCTGCCTCTGTCTACCTGAGACCCTGGATAACTGGTGTCAGAGGAGACGATATAGGGCTAGACAGCTCTTTGTTTCTCGTTGCACTTCTCTGCTTGTTATTGGTATTGTTAAACAGAGCTGAAAAGTGTGTGAAAAACTGCATAATCGTCTAACGAATCTGTCATAACAAATCTACATGACTGGTTTTCCATCGAACTAGAGTGACTTTGAATCCAGCACCAGTAATCAAAGGAACTCTTTGTTCTAATCCAGGTGTGCTGACCAGGAGTTTCGCAGGCACATATTTCAATAATACAAAACTGAGGACAGTGCCAGATATGGACATACATGAACCCAGCGAAGCCAGTGACCAGGAAGGAAACCCTTTGCCTGAAGATCACATAAATTTTTCCTTTGACAAACACAGGTAAAAAAGTTCTACACTTGTTTCATTTTGTTCTGCTTTAGTCAATCACAGAATGCTTTCTTGCTGACCTCTGAATATTCATTGGATAGGAGGAGTTTCTTACTCTTTTCCTCCCTACAATATGTCTAAGTAAATGAAGATGCGGAAAAAAGCAGCCTTGCACTGTGTGCATGCCTGTGTGCATTATGTGTGTGTGCATTTTGCCAAGATACTGGATCTAAGAGACAGCTGTATCGCTTCTAGAGGGCCAGCTTGCCACTGTGTCCAGAAATGTCCTTCCACAGCTTTGGCTGGTGCATGGTCTGTAACCTTGAAAAAGCAGGTCAGGCCCACGGGGGAGGGGGCTGGGGGTAGCTTTGAATAGTTGGTTGGTTGGGAGCACAGGACAAGGCCTTCCTTGTGATGGTGCCAACCCAATGCACCAGAAGGCTTGTCTCTCTACCCATGAGGTCTGCACCACTGAGAAGACATCTCTTTATAAACACACCGCTGAGATCTAACTGATTCCCTGTTTAAATGATGATTAGTCTCTGGTTGCTGTTTCAGTTCATTATGAATGTTTTATTTTACATGATTGATTTGATCTTGTTCTTAATACACTGCTATTGATTGTAATATGCTTTGAGGTCCTTGAGCATGGTGAAAAAGGGGAATGACTGAATGTCATTACAAGCACACCCACCCACCCACCCACACCCTTAGGGCCCAGATCCCCAGTAAATCATTTACACTAAGTCAGGGATGGTGCTGTCTGAGCCTCCAGACTGCAGGGGGCAGCATAGTGAGGCTGTGTTGCTCACCTAAATTCTGTCTGACTGAGTTTGTGTAGTATCCTGAACTGCAGAAGGCGAGGGGCATGACAGCAGAGAGGCTGGCGCAGTGCAAACCCACCAGCGGAGCCAATCCATTGCTCCTGCCAATACATTTGCACTGTGCCCACCTCACCACCATGTCCTTCCCCGTCTCCATCCCAGGATGCAACAGCAGTTCGGCCAGATGCAGGTCAGGTGAGCAATGCAGCCCCACTACACTGTCCACTTTTGCCTCCCATCAGCCCCAGTCACTGCAGCCAATGACCAAATGTGATAGTCCTGGGTAGTTGCTGCCTGGAGTGCCACAGGTTACCCATCCCTCCCTTGACCGACCTGTGAATTCCCTTCTGTTTCAAGGTGGATTTGTGGATGTTCATATACAGTCATACCTCGGGTTACGAACGTTGCGGGTTGTGCGTTTTCGGGTTGTGGACCGTGCCAAACATGGAAGTACTGGAATGGGTTACTTCCGGGTTTCGGCGCTCACGCATGTGCAGAAACACAAAATGACATCACGCACATGCAGAGAAGCACCAAATTGTGACACGCATGTGCGCAGATGCGGCGCTTCAGGCTTCGAATACTGCGGGTTGCGAACATGCCTCCCGCACGGACCACGTTCGCAACCCATTGTATATTCAATTTATATATTGTATTTTTTAAATAAATAAAAATCTATTCTCTTTTTTGCCATTGTAGACAGCCATCCTATAAACCATTGTTTTAAAAAAGAAATTATATAGTGTGGTAGGCAAAATGTAGTGACTTGTGTGTATAAAGAACAATATCTCCAACCAGTATCTGATCTGAACAGTCTCTGTTGTTGAAATTCTAACCTTTTGCTCACTGTGTTTAATTTCTTGTTCTTCATGTTGTGTGCAGCTGAGATGAAGACATATTCACTCTACAGGGCTGTGCTTATTATATCACAATGTAAGGTCACTTACAGAAGCAAACTAATTATGAAATGCCCAAATGCTTTCTTTAAAAGAAAAGAAATGGATAAATTGGGAGTCAACTGTCAAACTGATGTACGGTGGGAATGCTTAGTAGCACTAAAATAAATAAATTAAATTAAGCTACCACAACATACATTAGGCTGTGATCCAACCTTGCTTTTCAATTGAGTTTGTGTTTCCATTGCATAGGGGTTTAATTGGAGGGTACACAATCTTGGTGTCCTTCTGTGATGGCCTGGGAATCTGATTCAGAGGCTGAACCGGAGGAACCGCAGCCTGCACAGGAGTCCCCGCCTCCAGAGCCGCCTGAGCCGGGGTAGGGCCTTGAATCTGAAGTGCCTCCACTCTGGCTCCTGGGGTGATTGAGGACCCATTGCCTACAGGTTCGCCTCTCCCAGCCCTGTCAGGAGAAGGTGAGCCTCCCCCTGAGTCCAGTAACCCTCCAGCCACTCCTGAGCTGCAGAGGCTCAGGGCAGAGAGGCGGAGGGAACTGGGTTCTCTCAGGAGGAGTGCTTGCCTCCAGGCCAGGAGAGGCGGGTCACCTGTGGGCCAGGACCGCCCCTGGCCTCAGAGAAGATAAAGGCCAGTCAGCCCGGTCCCAGGTTGCGGGAGCAACGTCGTTGGAAACCTGTTTCTGCCAGCACCCAGACCTGTTCTTCCAGAGTTCCTGACCTTGCCCGGCTCCTCGCTTTGGACCCCACTTCGCCCTTGGTGGACAGTCTCCAGACCCTCGACCCAGGACCTGACTCTGACCACGCCTCACGGTAACCTCCCCCCGGGACCAGCACACCTTCTTTTGTCTATGGGCCCTGGTTCAGATATTTGTGTAGGGAGACATGCTCCTTCCACCACTTGCCCATTTGCAAGAGGCTTGTTAAAATTCAAAAGTACTTTGACGGTTAAAATGGGGGATGCAAAACTGATGAAACAATATTGTTAGGCATTCCCCACTTTTCCAAACAGTGAGATATTCCAGGGGTAGTGCTATTGGGTTCAGTTTCCTTTTGAGATGGCCTTGGAGCCTTGGGCTATCTTTGCAATATTTGTTTTATTTACAAATAAATAAGTAGAACACAAGTGGAGGCAAAGAGACTTGTCTACTACAGGCAGAAGGTCTCCCAGAGAGTAATTTGGGTAATACCATCCTCAGAATGCACTCCCTAAGCTGGAGTGATGCCACATCCAAACACCATTCCAAACTGCCCCCCTCAAAACTCACTGAGAGATTTCCAAATATCAGAATATCCTGATCCACTGAAATGCCCACCACTATGGATAGCTGAAGAAAGTGGGTCGGGCAGGAGTCCCAGGATTCTAGGTATGCAAGAAGGCAAGGCAAAATCAGCACAATGGACTTCCGGGTTGGCGCCTCCAGGCAATGGCGGAGTTCCTCCGATCAGGAGGAATTTGCTCTGTGGAAATCAGGGTCTGACCGCCACGGTGAAGGCGGAGACCCACTGAAATCACAGGCGGGAGAAGCTTGTGAACATGGGATTCGGCTGGCACCTTTTGCGACTCCCCTACTCGCGGGGAAACCCTGATTTGGGGATCCGTAGTGAAGTGGGGTGAGCGGCGCGGTGCTTCGAATTGACTGCTTCTTTCATGGAGTGAAGCCGCATCGCTGTTGCCGGAGAGCGCTGACTTTTTCCTGTGGACAATTTGACTTTAAACAACTACCCGTGAGTAGAACGGAAAATTGGATCTTTAAATTCATTAATTTGGCATCAAAACGGGAAGGTTTTAAACAGGAAGTCCGCCTTCCTCTTTTGTAAATAGATTGAAGCAAAGACGTTGCAAGTTAAAGCCTTGGAAAGTCTTTCGTAAAGGATTAAATCTCCACCGGTTAAAACTATTAAACCCCCCTTGGAAGCAGGAGAAGAGGGGGGAAACTTTGGATCTAGCGAGCCTGCAGGAGAGAGTGAAAAATTAAATTACCACTGCTCTGAACCTGGAAACGGGCTGCCAGTAGAACTGACGTCTTGGGAGAGTTCATTGACTGTGAACAGAAAGCATGTTGACAGATGGCTAAATAAGAGAAATATATTGTTTCCATTGTCCTCTTCTGTGTTTAAAAAGGAGGAAAAGTAACTGAAAATTGAAACTAACTTTATAGTTTAAATTGTGCTTGAAAGGATTGATAGAAGTGGAGACTGTTTCCCTCTAGAGGGAGCTTTTGAAACTGTTACAAGAGTGGAGCTGGGATTTTTCCAGCTGCAAGATAAGAGCTGTGAGAATCAGAGATTGACCTTGGATTTTAAGAATGTTGACAGAAGGAGCCTTAGTGACTGTTTTATGTAAGATAAGCTATTCGTTGGAATAGCTTCACAAGAAGACGGATGTTATGAATATCAAACTTGAGAACTTGGGACAAAAAGTGATAAATTTGGGACAAAAAGTGACCATCAATACAGAAATTGTTCAGGATTTGACACAGGAACCTACTTTGACAGGACAAACTGGGGAGAAGACGAAGGAGAAAGTTGTTGTTGAACCTAAAGTAATACAAGTGGAAGCCCCAGCCTTACAGAGGCAAATTGAGGACTATAAGTGGAGGCCTTTTATGAATGAATATAGAAAAAGTCAGAATTTGAAGATTGGAGCCCTGCTTGGACTGGAGAAGGAAGGTTGGATAGACTCTTTCATGCAGGGATTTACTGACCTTTGGGTCCTGAATCTGGGTCAGGAGGTGATTGGAGTTGTGGGGGCCTTTGGATCTGGAGGAGTCTTGAAACATGATTTGAGATATTGTATGGACCTTGGTTCTAGCTGTGGAGAGTTGGCTGGCCTGTCGAGAGGGAATGGGGGCATGGTTGGGTCGCGCCCCCCCCCCCGAGACTTGCTCTTCAGCATCTTCAGCATCAAGGAATATGAAGAAGAATTGCAGAAGGGACTTGGAAAAGATTTAAGAGCCTCGGACAGAAGATCTCCAGGTTGATGAACTATATGGAATGGACGGAAATGACTGGCAGAATCCGAGACCAGGGAGAAGAGATGGTGGTAGAAGATTGGGAAAGTTTAAAGTTTGTATATAGAAATATTGTAAAATTAATGAGTGTTTGAAAATTGTTGGAATGAAACTTTATGGCTTTAGCAGAAATGTTATAAGGAGTTAAGTATAAATAAGTAGTTTAGTATTAATGGAAAATAAGGTTGAAAATATGTTAAGATATTCATAATGATAAAAATAGAGAAAGATGGAAAGGAATTGCTGAAACAAGTAACAGAAGTGGAATACAAAAAGGGAGGTGAGAGGAGGTCGCTGAAATAAGGGAATGAAAGATAGAGTAATGAAATGGCATGCTATATGTTTTTAAATTGTTGCTGTTTTATTTTGTTCAGTTTAGTTTTAAGGTTGTGTTTTGTATTGTTTATTGTATTGTTTTTTCTTTTGTTGTTTTTTCTTGTTTGCTCTATTTTGTCTTTTTCTCCTGCCTTTTCTCTTCTTTTTTCTTTTCTTGTAAGTTTGAAAAGTAATAAAGATTATTTTTTTAAAAAATCAGCACATTGGAGAGGCACCTAGGTGTGGATTGCAGGACCACAGTTTATAATCTGTAGTTAAGGCAGAACATAGAAGTTGTCTCAGTGGCATCCTGGTCTCAGTGTGTTCCCCTACGGTGTCCAATGTGCCTTTGGATTCTTTTTTTAAAAAAATAATATTTATTAAAGTTTCAAAGAAGTTACAAAAATTAGAAGAGAAAAAAAAGAAACAAAAAATACAAAATACAGAAAAATAAAAACAATTAAAAAACAAATCAGTCTTTCCATGTCTTGTCTTTCATTTGCTTGTTTCCCTGACCTCTTCACACCTCCCTTTTTTGTATTCTAGTTCAATAGTTGTTTCAGCATTTTTGCTTTTATCTTGATATTTTATCTTAATGTATTGTAACTTTACATTTTCACCTGTTAACAATCCATTTTTACATACCCCTTTGTAACATTACTGCTAAAACCACATAACTTCATTCCAGCATCCTTCTAACATTCCTTAATTTTACAGTGTTTCTGTAGATAGTCTTTAAATTTCTTCCAATCTTCTTCTACCGACTCTTCTCCCTGGTCTCGGATTCTGCCAGTCATTTCCGCCAGTTCCATGTAGTCCATCAACTTCATCTGCCATTCTTCCCGGGTGGGTAAATCTTGTGTCTTCCAATACTTTGCGATGAGTATTCTTGCTGCCGTTGTGGCATACATAAAGAAAGTTCTATCCTTCTTTGGCACCAATTGGCCGACAGAGGAGAAAGGCCTCTGGTTTCTTCAGGAAGGTATATTTAAGTACCTTTTTCATTTCATTATAGATCATCTCCCAGAAAGCCTTAATCCTTGGGCACGTCCACCAAAGGTGAAAGAATGTACCTTCACCCCCGCCTTTGGATTCTTCTAAGCACTGCAGTTTCAGGCTGTGGAATACCCCCGCAGTGCTGTCCTGATCCTCTGAGGAGGGTGTGTTCCATCATCCAAGTCTGGTGACAGAAGTGTCTCGGGGGGGGGGTATGGGAGGATAAACAGACTCCAGTGACTGTGTCTCCACATGGGATGGACCGGGGAGTAGATCCATTTCCTCCTTGGGGTTGCCATCATCATAAGACTTTGCTTCTAAGAATTCCTGGTCTGAGGCCATAACGCTAGACACCAATAGCTATTATTTCCCTCCTATTGATAATACAGCACCCAGCTGACCTGAATATAAACCAGCAATCTGTGTAACACATAGCTGATTTTTTCTGGTCTTGTTTTGAAGCTTCCTAAACGCATGGCCATTCCCAGGTCTTGTATTGTGTATACTTTGTTTTGTCTGACCCAAAGCTACAGCTTATCAATTTAATTGTGTGTTTCCAAATTTTTAGCTGGGGGATGGGACATTCCAAAAATAATTATTAAAGCAAGCTTGTAAATTTAAACTATTCCAGTGACCACCTGTGAGTAAACTTTTCTCCCAGTAACCATGCAAGCCAGCTTTTCTAGACTAAGAGAGGGTTGGTTTGTCTCCTTCGTCTATATTTTACGGAAAACCTTGAAGGCTAGTAACTTTGTAGGTTTTATTTGCAAGGCCAGGTTAAAGCATATCCCAGGACGACTCAATCCTTATATAATTAATTGTAAGCATACTTTCGGAATTCTATCATACAGTACCTGCTTTGCAATTCATCTTTATTGGTTTCTTTTGACAAACATTCATGAAATCACGTTGTAACATTTCAATTCTTCTATAACTAAACATGTGATTCTAAAACATAATAAAGAAAACCAAAAACATATTATTATTCATTTGATTCATTTGTACTCCATTTACACTTGACTTCCCTCCCTTTCTTACTTGGGTCCTCTATTTTACTTAGCTGAATGCCCCTCATAACAAATCTATATATTTGGTAACCTCTTTTTCCACTATATTTTAATGTTTTTCCTTACAAGAGTTATTCTAAACCAGACCATTCTGCATACAGTGGTACCTCGAGTTACATATGCTTCAGGTTACATAAACTTCAGGTTACAGACTCCGCTAACCCAGAAATAGTCCCTCGGGTTAAGAACTTTGCTTCAGGATGAGAACAGAAATTGTGCTCCGGCGGCGCGGCAGCAGCAGGAGGCCCCATTAGCTAAAGTGGTGCTTCAGGTTAAGAACAGTTTCAGGTTAAGAACGAACCCCCGGAATGAATTAAGTACTTAACCCTAGGTATGACTGTAATGGTCTTTCAGATATTGTTTAAGTATATTCCAATCATTTTTGAATTTTTGTTTTGTTTGATCTCTTATCTGCCCTGTCAGCTTATCCATCTCAGCGTACTCCATCAATTTAATCAGCTAATCTTTGTCGGTAAGATCTCCTTTTTCCAAAGGGAACAGAGTCAACAGTTGTTAAAAATTACAGACCCATCTCATTACTTAGCAATGATTATAAAATCTTTGCAGACATCTTAGCGAGTAGACTGAAATGGACTCTGAAGAACCATATCCATGATGACCAAGCAGGATTTCTCCCAGGCAGCCATATGTGACAGATATCTTAGAGTATCTAGAAGCAAGAAATGATAAACAGGCGGCACTGCTGTTCATCAATGCAGAAAAGGCCTTCAATAATGTTTCTTGGGGATTTATGAAGAAAACCTTAAAAATTATAGGACCAAGAGAAAATTTCTGCAAGGCATAAATGCAATAAACGTGCAGTAAAGAACCAAATTAAATACAGTCAAACCTCGTTCTGCGTCTGCTTTGGCGAACATCTGTGGCAAACCTGGAAGTACCGGGACGGGTTACTTCTGGGTTTGCCGCTTGCACATGCACAGAAGCGCTAAATTGTGCCGCTTGCGTATAGAGGCGCGGCACTTCGACATGCGTCATTTTTGGCTTGCAGACGGGCCTACGGAACGGATCCTGTAAAAGCATTTGCTGACGACTTGATAATAGCAATGAAGAACCCAAGAGAAAGTGTGCCAACAGTTATGAAGATTAACGAATTTGGGTCAGTTGCAGGCTTCAAATTAAATAAACATAAAACCAAAATGTTAGTCAAAAACATGAAAGAAGAGGATAAAAGAGAATTACAATAGTTTACAGGCCTTACGATTAGCAAGAAAATCAAATATTTAGGTATATGGATAACAGCTAAAAATATAAATTTGTACAAAGATAACTATATACCAATCTGGAAAGAGATAAAAAGAAATTTGGAAATATGGGACAGGTTAAAATTATCATTCTGGGGTAGGATCTCCACAATAAAAACGAATGTGTTGCCCAAAATACTATTTCCCCCCTAAGCCATTCCAGTAGTAGTAATAATAGCAAATAATAATAATAATAATTTTTATTTATACCCCGCCCTCCCCAGCCAAGGCCGGGCTCAGAGCGGCTTACAAGCAATAATAAAAACAAGATGAATGATTACAACTTAAAAACAAAAATAAAATACAACATTAAAATAATGGAACATTAAAATATTAAAATGTAGCCCCATCGCAGGAGGAGAAGGAAAAGAAAAAAGAGAGGGAGGGAGGGAGGGAGGGAATCAAATTGGCTCCAAGCCAAAGGCCAGGTGGAACAACTCTGTCTTACAGGCCCTGCGGAAAGAAATCAGATCCTGCAGGGCCCTGGTCTCATGAGGCAGAGCGTTCCACCAGACCGGAGCCAGAGCTGAAAAGGCCCTGGCTCTGGTTGTAGCCAATCTAACTTCCTTAGGGCCCAGGACCACTAGAGTGTTACTATTTATGGACCGTGGGGCATACCGGGAGAGGCGGTCCCGTAGGTACGAGGGTCCTAGGCTGTGAAGGGCTTTAAAGGTCAAACGTAGCACCTTAAATCTGACCCTGTACTGCACTGAAAAGCACTGAGTGAATATGCTCCCGTGGCAGAGACCCCGTGAGGAGCCTCACTGCAGCATTCTGTACCCGCTGGAGTTTCTGGGACAGCTTCAAGGGCAGCCCTGCGTAGAGCGAATTACAGTAGTCAAGCCTGGAGATGACCATCGCATGGATCACTGTGGCCAGGTCGGGGCGGGAAAGGTAAGGGGCCAACTGCTTGATGCGGCGAAGGTGGGAAAATGTCACCTTGGCTGTTGCTGTAACTTGCGCCTCCATGGAAAGGGAGGTGTTAAGGATTACACCCAAACTCTTAACGGAAGGCAATGGCACTAATTGGGCCCCCGCAAGAGAAGGGAGTTGGTCCCTCATCCCCATGCCATCCTGACCTAGCCATAGGACCTTTGTCTTTGAAGGATTTAGTTTCAATCGGCTCCCACGAAACCATCCAGCCACAGCTTCCAAGCATCTCGTCAGTGTGTTCGGGGCCAAGTCGGTGTGGCCATCCATCAGCAGATAGAGCTGAGTGTCATCAGCATATTGGTGACAACCCAGCCCAAAGCTCCGGATAATCTGGGCAAGGGGACGCATAAAGATGTTAAAAAGCATCGGGGAGAGAATTGCGCCCTGCGGCACTCCACACACCAAGGAGTGGCGCGACGACATTTCCCTCCCTAGTGCCCCCCTCTGTCCCCGACCAGAGATAAAAGAGCACAACCAGTTACGGGCTATGCCCTGTATCCCCACGTCTGCGAGGCGGTGGTCCAGAAGATCACGATCGACCATGTCAAAGGCTGCTGACAAATCTAAAAGGATCAGCAGTCCTGACCCGCCTCGATCTAGTTGTTTACGGAGATCATCTGTTAGGGCAACCAGAGCCGTCTCCGTCCCAAAACCAGGATGGAAACCGGATTGAAATGGATCTAATGCTGATGTTTCCTCCAGAAACCTACCAAGCTGTTCAGCAACCGCTCTCTCAATTACCTTACCCAGATATAATTCCTTCCAGTAGCACCTTAAAGACCAACTAAGTCAGTTCTTGGTATGAGCTTTCGTGTGCATGCACACTTCTTCAGATACACGAAAGCATGCACACGAAAGCTCATACCAAGAACTGACTTAGTTGGTCTTTAAGGTGCTACTGGAAGGAATTTTTTTTGTTTTGACTATGGCAGACCAACACGACTACCTATCTGTAACTTACCCAGATATGGAAGATTTGAAACTGGGCGGTAATTGGATAGGTCTATGGGATCTGATGAAGTTTTCTTTAAGAGTGGACACACCACTGCTTCCTTCAGTTCCCCTGGGAATGTCCCCGTGTCAACGAACAAATTGATAATTTCAACCAGGGGGGTCCGTGCAACATCTGGACACTCCCTAATCAGTCAAGACGGGCACGGATCAAGGAGGCAGGTGGTGGGCCTACCAACTTGGAGGAATCTATCCACATCAGTAGGGAGTATCCAATCGAAATGGTCCAACACTGGACCTGAAGTCAGTCGAGGGGCCTCCAGTTCAGTCACTGTATCTAAATTGGCAGGGAGGTCACGGCGGAGCAACAGGACTTTCTCCGCAAAAAAGCTTGCGAATGCCTCACAGCTGTGGGTCG
This sequence comes from Podarcis gaigeae, assembly GCF_964106915.1. Taxonomy (NCBI): domain Eukaryota; kingdom Metazoa; phylum Chordata; class Lepidosauria; order Squamata; family Lacertidae; genus Podarcis; species Podarcis gaigeae. The sequence continues at coordinate 2,389,643 of NC_139690.1, forward strand.
AATTTGTGCTTAAATTTGGTTGTCCTCCTAAGGATGTTATTGACCTAATTATTCTAAAAAGTTGTGCCGGGCGAGAGCTAGCGGATGCAATGAAAGCTGCAAAGTAAGATTTCTTAGCTTTCATAGGCATCTCATAGGCTTTCATAAGCGTCCTATAAGATGTTCTTGAGGCTCCGTCATGAGTCCGTCGCCATACTCGCTCTAGCCATCTGAGATCCCGCTTCATTTTCCGGAGCTCCTCAGTAAACCAAGGGGCCCGGTTTCGACGGGGTCGCAGAGGGCGCTTAGGCGCGATCTCATCAATGGCTGCCAAGAGCCGATTATTCCAGTCCTCAACAAGGTCATCTAATGAGTTGCCAGGAGGAGCAGGGTTCTGCAAGGCTTGTCGAAATTTTTTTTTTTTAATAATTTTTATTAACTGGCCAATCACATCAAATTAAATCACATCACATAAATCCCGAATTACAAAGCCAAATTTTGAATTTTGTTGGGGGGACCCATACTTCAAAATCCAAAGGGGGATTCTAATCATCTTCTTGCTACTGCGTTAATGTCCAAATCAGTCCCAAGCAGTCCAAACAGAGTTCATAATTCTATCCAGTCTTATCTTGCTGTTTCCACATCGCATCTTGTTCATATATTTTCTCTTTTTTCTTTATGATCTCTTCTGATAGTCTCCTTAAGCCGATAAACACCAATATAATTATCCTGTGTGGATTTCCCGTTCTTCCAATCCAAGTCCAGCTGGTTTCCATATATCATCTCCTTCGTAGATAACATCGCTCTTTCCATCATAATATTACGAAGTTGTCTCTCTTAAGTCCCACTGAGGAGTTTAATCCATGATATATAAACAGTTTTGTTTCTCTCTTTCTCCTCCCAGACTCAAGACCTCCGACAGAGCTTCCCAAAACGGTGACGGCATTTTTTACTGCATCATTACAAAACTCTTATGCCTTCCAGATTCGTCTTGAAACATTGCTTTGGTTCGAAAGTTTACCGTATCTCCACACAGCCTTAAATCCACAGCTTAAGTCCTTAAAACGACATTTCTGACTCATTAGGGGAGGGGATTCTTGTTTAATCACATAAAAAGAAAGGAAAGCTTTTCCCCCTCCCCCCCTCAGTCATTTGCCGTACCGTATCTTGACGTATCTTCTCATGTTTTATTCTTGTCTTGTTTTATCAGAGATCTCTTCTGTCAGCAGTCTTTACTCCCCCTCCTTCCTTGAAGTATGTGCAATTCATCTCGTCCAAATTGCTTCTTTTGAAGTTCTTGCAGCTAGTGGCGCGAATCAGAGACGGCGTCCAGGAGTGCTGAAATCCCACAGGAGGGCTTTGTGCCTAGTGCCCCCATCCCCACAAATTCGGGGGTGGTATAGGGCACAGCAGGCAAGGGCCGTCTCCCCCACAATCCTGGGGGGGGGGTTAAGGAGGCTAATTACCCCCATCATAGCCTCCAAATTACCTCGTGTGGGTCGGAGAGATGTTATTGTCAGCCATCTTCCAATGCGCCCCCTAGTGGCCCCCAAGGCTTGTCGGAATCTATCAGGATCCATCAGTTTTTGTGGACGAGCCCAAATAGGTTCGCCACCCGAGCAGGGGAGGAGCAGGAAATCAATCTTGGCTTTCAGAGCGTAGTGATCAGACCATGGCACTTCCACAGGGGGGAACATAATCACATCTATGCCAGCCCCAAAGATCAGATCCAGCGTGTGGCCTGCTTGATGAGTGGGCCCAAAACAAACTGGGAGAGCCCTAGTGTTGCCATGGAAGTCACCAGGTCCAGAGCCTGTGAGGAGGGAGCAGCATCGGCATGGACGTTGAAGTCTCCCAAAACCAGTAGGCTTGGGAACTCAAGGCCCAGCCTGCCACCACCTCCAGCAGGTCTGACAGGGTGGCTGGCGGTGTGCCAGACAGCCAAGCTCTCCTTGGTGCCCCACACAAGACCAACACATTCAATGCCGGAGATCGCCGGTGATGGCAGAGCTCTGAAAGAGCAATCCTCCCGGATTAACAACGCTACTCCTCCCCCCGACCCGCGATTGATGGAGGACAGAGAAACCTGGTGGTGTTATCTCATGTAGGGAGACTACTTCGCCTTCCTGTACCCAGGTCTCCGTCACGCAATGCCAGGTCAATCCCCTGTGAGACAAAAAAGTCACGCATGGTGGCGGTTTTGTTGCCTATGGACCTGGCATTGCACAGCACTAATGACGGAGGTGGGTAATCCTTGCTCTCCCTACCCTCATCCCTTGGGATGGGGCATAGATTGGAAGGGGTTCGAGGATCACTGCATCTCAAAACCCTTCACCGATAGAGATTTCTAGCCCCACTGCCATTCCTCCCTAGCCCTTCAATACTGGAAATCCCAGACCCCATACTAGCCTCCCCAACAGAGGGGTAACATCCCCTCAATAACAAATCATCCTTGGGCCAGGACTCCTGGGTCAAAATGGTATGGGGAAGAGGTGGAGGTTTGATAGGGTAAGAAGATAAAACCCAACCAACCGCACCCCAAGTGGGGAGGACAGTCCCATGGTGTTTCGTTAACTGTCAATCCCCCTCTCCCTCCTGGGTTGATTGGAGAATTGTAGGTTCTATCTGTGGCTGTGGGAGTATTAATGAGGTATGTGCTATAAAATGTGGATCACTGGCTAACAAAGAGCCAGCTTCGAATACGGAAGATCTGTCCATCCTGTCTCGCCAGGAGTACAGTAGAGAAGGTTGATCATTCTGATAAGTTTTTGGAACATTAGGCAAAGGTCCAGATGTAGATTTGGTGCTGGATATCTCCAGATTGTCAGCAACATAGAGTTCTTTAGGTGTTGCCATAGAAATGTCAGAGGCGCTAAATTCCTCATCTAATTCGGTGTCGTTTGAAAAGGGAACAGGGAGTTGCACTGATGTCTTTCTATGGGATAAAGAGCTGTTGGACGTCTTTAAATATTGTGCTCTAGGCTCTACTGTCCTTATAATTTGGGTAGAAATCTCAGTCTTTATACTCATTAGCCACTTCTTCAGGTCTTGTAATTCTAGGCTTACAGAGTTCTTTTTTTCCTTCGGGCAATTAGTGTTTCTAGTGCTGAGCTTGGTTTCCCTTATCCGCATTAGCTTTGACTCTATGCAAGGGACCAATTGCCTCCTAGTTTCGTCCTTAAATACCCTCACTGGGCGGAGAGAATGGAACCCCATAGAGTATCCTTTATCTCCATGAGTCAAGATGGGAGGGCTGATGACCTAAAGGTCATAAATAGGCGCGTGGTGTTTCTCAAGGTAGGCAGGAAGTGGAAATTTTCTAGATCTACATTTCGGTAATGGTAATTCAGGAGCTGAGACAAGGACATAGTAATTTGTCTGCGGTTCATCCACCTATGAGTGTATCGGTGAATCTCAAGCATTATCTGGTTCGTTTGCAAGACTTGACAGGACCTCACTTCATCCATAGTTGGAGTTGGTGAGTTGTTAACAGAGTCATTTCTTATCATCCTTTTAAGCCCTTGGGCATTTAAAGGGGAGGAACTAGTATCCAATTGTTTCTCAATGTTAACTATTTTGGTAAGGATTTCATTCAGTCTTTGGAGAACCAGAACCATAGTTTCTGCAGACAACATGCAAATCTCTTGGTAGGGGAGCGTATCCGGAATCGGTTGAAAGCAGGCTCCTCTGATATCTTGTTCTAGAGGCCTGGGTGGGTCAGCGTTAGGAGTGGGAGGAATCCCTCCTGCTCCTGCTCTTGCCCTCTTGGACGGATTAGCTTTTTCTGGGAGGAGGGGGGACGGGTCATTGACATCCTCCTTAAGGGGGGGTGAGGTTCCCCCAACGTTGTTACTCACTGTTTGTTCTATTTGCTCTGTTTTCTCGGTTTCCTCAACCCGCTCTGTTTCTGAGCCAGGGCAGATGGCGTTGGCTCTCTGCCGATTCTTTGTTTTAGAGGAATTGTGAGTCTCAATAATGGTCTTCTCGCTCTTTGCACCTCGTTTTCTCCTTCCGGCAGGCATTCTCAATAAGGAAGAATAGTAGGAAGCACAATACATTTTAAAACCTGGCAGAAGGACATAAGAAAATTTATTTGGCAGGGCAAAAGACCTAGAATTAGTTATAAACTCCTGACGGATAGCAGAGAATCAGGAGGCTTTGCCCTGCCAAATCTTGAGCTGTATTATGAGGTTGCATGTCTATGTTGGATCAAGGAGTGGCTGATCTTAAAAAACACAGATACAGTGGTACCTTATGTTAAGAACTTAATTTGTTCCAGAGGTCCGTTCTTAACCTGAAACCGTTCTTAACCTGAGGTACCACTTTAGCTAATGGGGCCTGCTGCCGCCGCCGCACCATCAGAGCGTGATTTCTGTTCTCATCCTGAAGCAAAGTTCTTAACCTGAGGTGCATGCACACGAAAGCTCATACCAAGAACTGACTTAGTTGGTCTTTAAGGTGCTACTGGAAGGAATTTTTTTTGTTTTGACTATGGCAGACCAACACGGCTACCTATCTGTAACTGGTACTATTTTTAGGTTAGCGGAGTCTGTAACCTGAAGCGTCTGTAACCTGAAGCGTCTGTAACCAGAGGTACCACTGTATATTAGTTCTAGAGGACTTCAACAACAGTTTTGGCTGGCACGCCTATCTCTGTTATGAGAAAGCAAGGGTTTATGCAGTCTGGGTAAAAAAATAAGGGTATTTTGGAGCAAAAAACACCATGGTGGTTGTCACCAATGGAGGCCATGGCTGTATAAAAGGTTAACATGAGGAACGATCGGGTAACATATAAAGAAATTCTCTGGGAGGAAGATAATAAATTTAAAGTTAAATTTTTTGATGAGATAGAAAATAAAGTGACAGGCTGGCTAGAGTACCATCAAATATTTGATCTATTTAAACAAGATAAAAAGAAGGGATTCAGTAAAGAGCTTTCAAGATTTGAGAAAGACCTGATATACAATGACCAGAAAACTCTATTGAAAATGTGCAAAATTTTACTAGAATGGTCGGTAAAGGACGAGGAGGTAAAGTCAGCCTTGGTGAAGTGGGCAGTGGACTTAGTCATACTATACAGTTGTCAGAGTGGGTGAAATCAATCATATTTGCTTCATCTGTTAAGGAAAGCTTTCACATATCTACTTATAAAATGACAAACTCCAGATGGAATGATATCTTCAATAACATGTAGCCATTTACAAAACTATAGAAAGATGTCTTTTGAAGAAAATGTAACTCAGAGCCAAGCACATATGCCACCCCATCAGCCCTGCATAAATTTAAACAGCGTGGAAAACCAAGGTAACTGTTTCTCCTGGCAACCAATTGGAAGCTACCAATCTTGTCTATAAATATAACTATAAGGTGACTATGGCATCAATAAAAATATGAGGAAATCTTGATGAAATTGCAACCTTATTTGAAAAAAAAGCAAGTAACTGCTAATAACTTGTCTCTGTCTATTTTTATGAGGGAAACAACTGATATTCTGGTCTTCATTGGTGAAAAATAACTTACCATCTTGCGTCTATTACTCCCCTCCCCCCCCTTTTTTGGAGATGTGGAGGCTCATTTTGAACAGTTGATAGAATCTTCAGGTTGGATCCAACGTAGCACTGAGTTAGAATTGCTTAGCAACATAGTCGTTCCACTGGGAAATCTCTGGGGCTGGCAGAGCAAGAGCAGTGCAAGAGAATGCTCAAGCAGGTTGGTGGTAATTTTGTTGCATAATAGATTGTGCAATCTGTTGCGCAGCTGCTTTCCGCTAGTGCAGCTCTTGCATTGGATCCCTTTGTTGCACAACAAGAGCCCTTGTGCTAGAAGACGGAGAGTGTTGAATGCAGCCCATGGCCTTGGAAGGGTCCCTGAAAGCCAGCTAGTCCAACCCCACTTGTCAGCAATGCATAACAGGGAGTTTGGGCAATAATCTTTGATTTGAGGCGGAGAGTGTCACAAGTCTATTGTTATCAGGGCCAGCCAGCCCAAGAGTGAAGCCTCGGGCTGCGGAATCCCGGGCACCTCACCCGCCCATGCCACTGCTGTCAGGTTTGTGCGGCCGGGCTGCCATCTCATGGGAGTTCCACAGCATCTCGCAGAACTCACTCAGAGTGACCATTATAGCTGTGTGACCTCAGGAAGCGAGGCAGTGGTGGTGGGGAGATGGCACCGGCGAGTTTCACCTCAGGTGGCAAAATGGGATGGGCCACCCATGAGCCTTATGTTCACCTGCGAAATGTTGTAAGGTACGTAATAAAGCTTTTCAAAAAAATTACTTTGAAGACTGAATCCAAGCAATAGAAGTAGGAAACTGTGTGGTGGTTAAAAACAAAGATGAAGAATGTTGGAGGGAGCAGGGATGGAGTCTGGATAGTTTCTTTTTTAAGCATGAGATATGTTCATGAGTTACCAATTGCCATAGTAACCTAATGCAGTTTACATAATTCTGCATTTGATTATTCCCTTCCTGACAGAGAGCAGCAAGCCTGCCACATTGCTCTTCTTCCTCTAGTCTTGTGGGTGAATGACCCCCTCCTGCACAAACAGAGGCTCCACATAAGGGTTCAGTGTAACTTCCCCTTGCATGGTAGATTATCTCCCAATTAGCGACTCCCTTGCCAGTAGGGATGTCACAAGATGTTGAACAGGGATGCTCACCGAAGTGAACCCTGCCTGCTTCATCCTGCAGGTAGATTCAGAGTGTGCCACACGGCCACCCCAAAAGAATACCTGCCCCAAATCTGTTTGCATTCATGCACTCTCTTGCAGCTTTAGTGGTAGAGATTGTGCAAAGTGGCAGATCAGGCAGCATCATAATCCATGCCTTGCAGAGTCTTGTCAGGAGCTGCATTAAACAATTCTGTATGGAACTGTTATCAACTATTTTGGGCCAGTGTCCGAGGTCACTGCATTCTTTGAAATCACTGAATTTGCTTCCAGTTTCATGTTTCTGCTCTGTCTCTGCTCGTTCCACGAAACTTTCATGTTGACCACTGTGATCATCATCTGTATCAAAAGTATTAACAGTGAGTTGAATATTGCTAGAAAGTGCACAAATTGTGGGAGCTCTATCACTGGTTTCAATGGGTTTGCTTCACTTGTTTCAACTGTAGGTGTAGACAAACTTGTCATTACAAAATAGTTTTTTTGACATTGATAATTTTCATCACATCACTTTTCCCTTTAAGTACTTTTGTGAACTCAATTTATTCCTTTAGGGTCTTAAACTCTGTTAAAAGTGGGTGGAAATCTGTGCTACGGACTCGTAAACTTTGAGATTGTTGAAATATATATGGGCCTTGCAGAGCCAGGCAGAGGCCCAGGCCAGGTAGATAATGTGCCCCCCCCTTTTTTTTACCCTGGGGATAACTGAAGTCTTATAAATAAGTAAGTATAAAAATAATTTTCACAAAAGTTATGCTGACAAATAATTTTATTTCAAGGCTTGAGCCGTATCTGAATATAAAGACAAAATGGAAAATTGTTGTTGTTGTTGTTTAGTCGTTTAGTCGTGTCCGACTCTTCGTGACCCCCTGGACCAGAGCACGCCAGGCACTTCTGTCTTCCACTGTCTCCCACAGTTTGGTCAGACTCATGTTTGTAGCTTTGAGAACACTGTCCAACCATCTCGTCCTCTGTCGTCCTCTTCTCCTTGTGCCCTCCATCTTTCCCAACATCAGGGTCTTTTCCAGGGAGTCTTCTCTTCTCATGAGGTGGCCAAAGTATTGGAGCCTCAACTTCATGATCTGTCCTTCCAGTGAGCACTCAGGGCTAATTTCCTTAAGAATGGATGCATTTGATCTTCTTGCAGTCCATGGGACTCTCAAGAGTCTCCTCCAGCACCGTAATTCAAAAGCATCAATTCTTCGGCAATCAGCCTTCTTTATGGTCCAGCTCTCACTTCCATACATCACTACTGGGAAAACCATGGCTTTAACTATACTGACCTTTGTTGGCAGGGTGATGTCTCTGCTTTTTAAGACGCTGTCTAGGTTTGCCATCACCTTTCTCCCAAGGAGCAGGCATCTTTTAATTTCGTGATTGCTGTCACCATCTGCAGTGATCATGGAGCCCAAGAAAGTAAAATCTCTCACTGCCTCCATTTCTTCCCCTTCTATTTGCCAGGAGGTGATGGGACCAGTGGCCATGATCTTCATTTTTTGATGTTTGAGCTTCAGACCATATTTTGCGCTCTCCTCTTTCACCCTCATTAAAAGGTTCTTTAATTCCTCCTCACTTTCTGCCATCAAGGTTGTGTCATCTGCATATCTGAGGTTGTTTATATTTCTTCCGGCAATCTTAATTCCGGCTTGGGATTCATCCAGCCCAGCCTTTCGCATGATGAATTCTGCATATAAGTTAAATAAGCAGGGAGACAAAATACAGCCTTGTCGTACTCCTTTCCTAATTTTGAACCAATCAGTCGTTCCATATCCAGTTCCAACTGTAGCTTCTTGTCCCACATAGAGATTTCTCAGGAGACAGATGAGGTGATCAGGCACTCCCATTTCTTTAAGAACTTGCCATAGTTTGCTGTGGTTGACACAGTCAAAGGCTTTTGCATAGTCAATGAAGCAAAAGTAGATGTCTTTCTGGAACTCTCTAGCTTTCTCCATAATCCAGCGCATGTTTGCAATTTGGTCTCTGGTTCCTCTGCCTCTTCTAAATCCAGTTTGCACTTCTGGGAGTTCTTGGTCCATATACTGCTTGAGCCTTCCTTGTAGAATTTTAAGCATATCCTTGCTAGCGTGTGAAATGAGTGCAATTGTGCGGTAGTTGGAGCATTCTTTGGCACTGCCCTTCTTTGGGATTGGGATGTAGACTGATCTTGTCCATTCCTCTAGCCACTGCTGAGATTTCCAAACTTGCTGGCATATTGAGTGTAGCACCTGAACAGCATCATCTTTTACAATTTTAAATAGTTCAGCTGGAATGTCATCACTTTCACTGGCCTTTCTAAGTGCTTTCTAAGGCCCATTTGACTTCATTCTCCAGGATGTCTGGCTCAAGGTCAGCAACCCCACTACCTTGGGTGTACGAGCCATCCATATCTTTCTGGTATAATTCCTCTGTGTATTCTTGCCACCTCTTCTTGATGTCTTCTGCTTCTGTTAGGTCCTTACCACTTTTTGTCCTTTATTATGGTAATCTTTGCACAAAATGTTCCTTTCATATCTCCAATTTTCTTGAAAAGATCTCTGGTTCTTCCCATTTTGTTTTTTTCCTCTATTTCTTTGCATTGCTCGTTTAAGAAGGCCTTCTTGTCTCTCCTTGCTATTTTTTGGAAATCTGCATCTGTATCTTTCACTATCTCCATCGCATTTTGCTTGCCTTCTCTCCTCCACTATTTGTAAGGCCTCGTTGGACAGCCACTTTGCTTTCTTGCATTTCCTTTTAATTGGGATGGTTTTCGTTGCTTCCTCCTGTATAATGTTGCGAGCCTCCATCCATAGTTCTTCAGGCACTCTGTCCATCAAATCTAAATCCTTAAACCTGTTCCTCACTTCCACTGTGAATTCATAAGGGATTTGACTTAGATTGTATCTTACCAGCCCAGTGGTTTTCCCTACTTTCTTCAGTTTAAGCTTGAATTTTGCTATAAGAAGCTGATGATCTGAGCCACAGTCCGCTCCAGGTCTTGTTTTTATTGACTGGATAGAGCTTCTCCATCTTTGGCTGCAGAAAATATAATCAATCTGATTTTGATGCTGCCCATCTGGTGATGTCCATGTGTAGAGTCGTCTCTTGTGTTGTTGGAAAAGTGTGTTTGTGATGACCAGCTTGTTCTCTTGACAGAACTCTATTAGCCTTTGCCCTGCTTCGTTTTGAACTCCAAGGCCAAATATGCCAGTTGTTCCTTTTATCTCTTGACTCCCTACTTTAGCATTCCAATCCCCTATAATGAGAAGAACATCCTTCTTTGGTGTCATTTCTATAAGGTGTTGTAAGTCTTAATAGAATTGGTCAATTTCAGTTTCTTTAGCACCTGTGGTTGGTGCATAAACTTGGATTACTGTGATGTTAAGAGGTCTGCCTTGGATTCGTATCGAGATCATTCTATCATTTTTGAGATTGCATCCCAGTACAGCTTTCGCCACTCTTTTGTTGACTATGAGGGCCACTCCATTTCTTTTACGGAATTCTTGCCCACAGTAGTAGATATGATAGTCATCCGAACTGAATTCGCCCATTCCTGTCCATTTTAGTTCACTGATGCCCAGAATGTCAATATTTATTCTTGCCATCTCATTTTTGACCACATCCAATTTACCAAGGTTCATGGTTCTTACATTCCAAGTTCCTATGCAATATTTTTCTTTACAGCATTGGACTTTCCTTTCGCTTCCAGGCATATCCGCAACTGAGCGTCCTTTCGGCTTTGGCCCAGCTGCTTCATCAGCTCTTGATCTACTTGTAATTGTCCTCCGCTCTTCCTCAGTAGCATGTTGGACGCCTTCCGACCTGAGGGGCTCATCTTCCAGCGTCATATCTTTTATATGCCTTTTGTCTTTGTCCATGGAGTATTCTTGGCAGGGATACTGGAGTGGCTTGCCGGTTCCTGCTCCAGGTGGATCACGTTTGGTCAAAACTCTCCACTATGACCTGTCCATCTTGGGTGGCCCTGCACGGCATAGCTCATAGCTTCTCCGAGTTATTCAAGCCCCTTCGCCACGACAAGGCAGTGATCCATGAAAGGAAAATGGAAAATATAGATATACAATAGTGCTTTTTAAAAATACATAGGGAAAAGGATTATTTTAAGTATTTACATTTAAAAATGCTTTCTTGGCTTTCTTTTCTTTCTTCTCCAGTCTTTATGGAAAATTCATGAAAACCAAGAAAGCGCTCTTCAATTTCAAAACTTTTAGCTTCCCTCCTCACATATCTGCTGATGAATGATAACTGTTCTTGGTGAGAGCAATCAGGGGTTGCATCAACAGCCATCGCAAAATACTTAGCTTCTTGCATTTCTTGAATGATACTCCTCTGGACGAATGATCCACAAATTTCAATAAACTCATTTTGAATTCTACTTGATAGGTAGTGTACTTAGAGTCTTACACCATTCTTCTGTGCATTTTGTCCTTGTGCAACATGTTCCTCTAATAATGAATCGTATTTACTGAGGAGCTCAGCTAAACCCAAAAAGTTACCATTATGACTATCACCGTGTCATTCAGAAGAATCAAGGAAAGGGAGAGAAAAACAGGATAATGTCAAGGAAGCATTGAAGTATTTTCTTCCATTTAGTGCTTTCAGCCTTATGCTGGTCAACAACGTAATTGTCAACTGCAGAACCACATAGAGCAGCTCTACTTGACATTTTCCACGTAATATAGTTTTCTTTATGTAAGTTAGAATTTTCATGGCTAGGGATGCGGTCCTTTAATTTTCTCCATCCTTTCTATATACTCCATCCTGGATGATCTGTTAATGCACTCACATTAGTCATAACTCCCCCTTAGAGAACAACAACAACAAAAAGTGAAAAGGATCTAGGAGTCTTGGTTGACCACAAACTTGACATGAGCCAACAGTGTGACGCGGCAGCTAAAAAAGCCAATGCAATTCTGGGCTGCATCAATAGGAGTATAGCATCTAGATCAAGGGAAGTAATAGTGCCACTGTCTTCTGCTCTGGTCAGACCTCACCTGGAGTACTGTGTCCAGTTCTGGGCACCACAGTTCAAGAAGGACACTGACAAACTGGAACGTGTCCAGAGGAGGGCAACCAAAATGGTCAAAGGCCTGGAAACGATGCCTTATGAGGAACGGCTAAGGGAGCTGGGCATGTTTAGCCTGGAGAAGAGGAGGTTAAGGGGTGATATGATAGCCATGTTCAAATATATAAAAGGATGTCACATAGAGGAGGGAGAAAGGTTGTTTTCTTCTGCTCCAGAGAAGCGGACACGGAGCAATGGATCCAAACTACAAGAAAGAAGATTCCACCTAAACATTAGGAAGAACTTCCTGACAGTAAGAGCTGTTTGACAGTGGAATTTGCTGCCAAGGAGTGTGGTGGAGTCTCCTTCTTTGGAGGTCTTTAAGCCGAGGCTTGACAACCATATGTCAGGAGTGCTCTGATGGTGTTTCCTGCTTGGCAGGGGGTTGGACTCGATGGCCCTTGTGGTCTCTTCCAACTCTGATTCTATGATTCTATGATTCCATCACGTTTGCGGCGCCCTGGCTGCTGGAACCTTGGTCGCCTCCACCCACCTGGCGCCCCTTCCACGCTCCTCTGCGGAACCCATTGCAGGCCCCGGGCGCTCCGGACGCCTGGAAGCTTTTCTCTGGCGCTGCCAGCCAGGGCCCCAGGGAAGCCGCCCACCTCTGCCTTTGCGCCTCCGCATTCGCCCCAGTGCATCCCCTGCGGTTGTGAATATGCTGACCGAGGCCCCCTTTGGAATGGGGGGCCCGGGCCAAGTGTCCCATATGCCCCCCCCCCGTCTGGGCCTGTATATACTGTATATATTAAAAATCAGCTTGAGTTGCGTGACTCAAACTGGGCGTACTAGACCCAGTTTTTTTAAGCAATGTGGACTAAAGTCATTTCTGGGGCCCTTCTGGGATGAGGGGTCCCGAAGCTTTCATAGTTGATTCCCCCCCACCTGTGTTTTCATTTGTTCAAACTGAACTTGTTCAAGGTGAGCATTAATAAAAGCTATTCAAGCTAATAAATGAAACAAATAACATTTCTTCCATTCCAGAAGAATAGAAGTATAGAAATTTATCTTGTTCTTCAATCTGAAGAGCAGAAATTCGCCCAGACAAGCAAACTTTCCCCTCTTTCTTTAGTATTATGAAGAGGAAAGCAAGCACTGCAGAACTTCTTTCTTCTCTGGTTGATGGATACCTTTTGGCTGGTCTCTTCCATGCTCCTGTGAGAAGCAGGGCTTGCATTTTTAACAACAGAACAAACACATAACCACCAGTTTCTGTTTAAGATGTTTATTAGCTCATTATTATCAAGAGTGGTATCAGTTTTGTTTGATGATTTGACCACTAGATGGTACTATATTAATATAATTAAGTAACTTGGATACTGTAATAGTCATTCAAAGCATATCTTCAACACTCAGGGCTGGATCGAGGGAAGGAAGGCACCACATAAATTTTCCATTGGCAAATTTTTAACATCAATGGTCACAAATTGCTCAGCTGAACATTCATTTTCTCATTTGAAATATATTAGAAATCCCAACAGAACAACTATGCAGCAAGGAAGGCTGGATGCCTTATCTCCACTATGTGTAGAAGCAAATGCATTACATAAGATTAGTTTTGAGGATCTGATCAAGCACTTTGCAATTAGAAAAAGTTGCAGAAAAAGTTTAAAATATAAATAAAGTGGAAGTATACAAAAATAAACATTATTTTCCATCTTACTGTAGGTTTTATTTATTGTGGTTTATTATTGTTAATAAATTGAATTAGATATATATGGGGGCACCGAAATCATTTAAGTGCTTATGGCCTCTAAAGGTCGTAATCCAGCCCTGTTAACATTTGTTTTCTGCAAAAAAACTTTGTTTTATTCTCTGCTCTGCTCCTACGTGACTTCCATCAGTGTGTTTTGTTTCCACTTCCTTAAGCAGATTCTAAAGACTAGAGCACTGAGGAAGAGTGAGTGATATGTGCTTTTCCTTCCACTGCTTCTACTTTTCTTCCTGCATCACAGTGGGTTGGACTAGTTGCCTCTCAGGGTCCCCTCCAACTGTACAGTTCTATGGTTCTATGATCACGTACAGGACAGGAGGAAGGGTGTGGATGTCTCAACCCAGGGAGGTGCATGTTCTGTCACTGCGTCAGGGGAAAGTACATTGCCTTGTGGGGCTGATATGACACCCCCCCCCAGCGCTCTCTCCATTCAATACACAGTAGGAAGGAATAGGGAGTGATGGGAAAGGAAGTGTTACTCGTGCTCCTTAGAAAAGGATGGGAACCTTTTCCAGTCCCAGGGGCTGCGTTCCCTCATGGACCATCTTCCAAGAACTACATGCCAGTGTTGGGCAGATCGAGCCAAAGTGGGTGGCTCTAGAGGACAAAGCGGGCAGAGCAATGGGGACGACCCTCATATTTGTATAGGAGGCTACATTCTAACCAAGCAAAAATCAAAGGTTTCTATTCACACCTACATCTATTCATCCTTCCTCCAGGCAAGAAAGAGGCATTATCACAGTTCTATCTTTATTTTGGAGGACAGAGTGTTAATAATGGAGAAGAAATAGTCATTTCTCACTTAAGGCAGGTTCTCTGTGTGCCCATTTGGACATATCACTTGGCTTTTAAATGATGCAACTTGGACACATACATTAGGTGTACCTCTAATTTGCACTCCTCTAAAGCAAACAACGGGCAGGAGTGCTTGCAAAAAAAGAGAAAAAAGTCAAGCCTTGTCTTTCTGTTCAGAATGCATGGATGTATTTCTATGAGGATATTCTTGCAGTCTGTTCCTCGTCAAGATCCCTCGTGTGGGGTATCTCCCCACCCCACAGATAATATTCCAAGCCAATGTCATTCAGAATGGAAGAAGGTAGAAAAGCCTCTTCCTTGCCAAAAGCTAATAAAATACATTTTCTGCCTTTCTCTAAACAACTCCATCTCTATATGACCCATCTCTTCTGCCAGAGCAAACATTGCACAATTACCAACATCCCTGATCTGTCCTGTTATTTGGGGGTTTAAATGCTGTGTGGTTCCTAGTGCAAAGTCAGCAGTTAAGATCAGCAGCTGGCAAGCCTGTAAGTGGTTTCTGGGGGGAAATTTGCATTTTCATTTTAGCTCCGTAAATATGCAATGACTGATGGCTGTAACACTGATCTGGAGTGTAGTAGTTTCCTTTCATAGCCCGAGACACGTGATTCGCTTGCAGCAACAACGAAGGCTGTCCTTGCATTACCCAGTATGGATGTTGCTCTGGGGAAGGTTCTGGCTTCTGGTTTCACCCATGGTTAGGTCAAGGTGAATCGCTGGAAGAGGAAGGCATTTGTCTCTGTTTGCTACCTTGAACAGCTGTGCCAAGATTATGCTCAGCACTACAGAGGCAAAGAGGAGGGAGGAGCTGGTAATCCTATCAGGATGTATATCCTTCCCTGGATCTCTCCTGAAAGGAATACTCATCCTATCCTTTTGGGTTTCCTTCTATATGCCATGGATATACAAAACTGCTGCTATTTCATACTGTCTTCCCACATTTAAAAAAGTTTTCTTTAAATATTGTTTTCAACTACTGTAATTGTATTTAACAACAATTTTTAGAAAGGGATAGCTTAATTATACCTTATAGTGTCCCCTGAATTCAACTGGGCTCATGCCCATGTAAGTGTGTTTAATACTGTAGCCTTTCTTTCTTTCTTTCTTTCTTTCTTTCTTTCCCATCCTTCAACCTCTGGTCCCAGACCAGGTTACAAGATTAAAACACAGTATTAAAAATGGTTTAAAACAACTTACAATGACAGAAATAAGATGGATCCTAAAAAATCATTTAATTCATTTTTATACCATTATATTAATTATATTGTAATTTTAATTCAAGAGAAAGCCTTTCCAAGGGGTCTAGCAATATTATTTTCTTTACCACTCCCACACCCACCCACCCACCCTTTATTTATTTTTATTTGTTACATTTGTATCCCATTCTTTTCTCTAAGGAGTTCAAGGTGGCCTACATGGCCCCCCCCCCCATTTAATCCTGGTGCACTAGGTTAGGCTGAGATTGGCCCAAGGTCACCCAGTGAGATTCATGGTCAAGCAGGAATTTGAGCCCTGGTCTCCTAGGTATTAATATGACACTCTAACCACTACACTACACTGTCTCTCATGTGATAATTGTGTGATTGTGGCCTGTTACAACACAATTTAAAACAATTCCAAGCAATAAAGAGTGGTTGAGAAGAAACATACTGCACTGAAGATCAGTCATAAAAACACTGATGGAGCATCGCTTAACGTCCAAATGCGGTGGCAGCTACCATCTCAGAAGTACCAAGGCAAAAAGATAGGTCTTTTGCTGGAACTGAAATGCCAAAAAAGTGCCTCCAGTTGGATGGCATTTCACAGTCATGGCGCCACCACAGAGAAGGCACCATTTATGCCAGTACCCAGTATATCTCCTCTGGTGATGAGGCATTGAAAAGAGCCTCCCTCTGAGGACTTGGGCAGGTGGCCACACACAGAGGTCTTTCCAGGTTAACACCAGCACCTTAAATGCAGCCAATGTAGATATGAGTGATGAATGTGCAAGTAATAAATAGTTAAAACAGCAAAAAGGAAGGTAGTAAAATAACCATCATAAAACCTCTAAAGCAGAAATGACAAACCAGCTTGGAAGCAATAATTCCGACTCTTTGGTGAATGCAAAATAGATATTGCATGCTTTTAACCAGGTTCCCTGTCCTCCCGCACACTTGCAACCACTGTCACACCGGCAGGTCTGTAAACATCATGGATCTGCTGCTTGCCAGTAGTGCATAAACATGGAGCCGGGGCATGAATCATTATGGATCCTCCTAATTTTTACAAGAAAACCTCTCCAAACCACTATCAAAACCAGCAATGCCTCCATGTTTCCAGATGTAGTCTCTGTTTTTTTATAACCTTAGCTTTAAAAAATCTTACATAGAAATCATGGAGATCTATGAGGACATGTGCCTTGTATCGTGTTTGTGTGATTTTCACTATATAGGCAATCACTGGGAGCTTGAATTTGATGGTGGTTTTTTTGGGGGGGGGCTCCATGTATTTTTTTAAAAAATAATTTTATTATTAAAATAATTCCACATTAATACATACATGTTACGAATGTACAAACATACATTTCATACAATCCTTAAGAATATTCAGACATACCCACACTCAGTTCCACAAGTACTTCCTTTTCCCACCACCATCCCTCACCCCTCACCCCACCCTTGGGGTAAACTTCCAATCTACTCAATTGCAATTTCTTTCCACTTCTATTACTTTCTTTCACATACTTTAAAACCAATTTTCTGCTTCTTTTTCTGTTTCACATTGTTATCCACCTTATTTAGTATTTCAGTATTTATAACGGAACTTGTTTATTCTAATAGGAGTTCTGATTTTTCAATATAATTTTGCAAGTATCCTTTAAACACCTTCCAGTCCTTGTCTATTTTCTCTTTTGATATCCTTCCAATTTCTCCCATTGTTTTTGTCGGTATAATACCACTTTTCCATTTTTTTGCAATCAAATAGCCTTGTGGCTACTGTTGCGTATAAATATAATGTCTTGTCTTCTTTCTTTAGACTTCCTGGTACTATTCCCAATAGAAAGCCTTCTGATGTTTTCCTAAATGAATATCTAAACATTTTTTTCATTTCATTGTGTATTCTTTCCCAAAATTGTTTGATTTTTAAACAATTCCACCATATATGCATCATAGTACCTTTTTCAGTGTTGCATCGCCAGCAGACATCGCTACAATTTTTATTCATTTTTGCTATTCTTTCAGGTGTTAAATACCATCTATGTTGTATTTTAAGGTAATTTTCTTTCAATAAATAACACATAGTGAATTTCGTATCTTCTTTCCATAATTTTTCCCATTGTCCAAGCATAATATTTTCCCTAATATCTTGCGCCCATTTAATCATGGATGCTTTAACCAGTTCATCCTTGGTTTCCCACTCTAAGATCAGATTATATAATTTAGATATATTTTTTATTTTTCTTGTGTTAAATATTTATTGAATTTTGATATTTCTTTTTCAAATCCTGTCTTTTTGTCTTTCGCTAATCTATACTTAATTTGAATATATTGGAACCAATCACTAATATGAGCTTTAATTTCTGTAAAATCCTTTAATTCCAATTCTCCGTTTTCTTCCTCTAATACAATTTTATAAGTAGCCCAATTTTCTTTTATATTTAATATTTTCACTGCGACAATTTCTGCCGGCGATGCCCACCAAGGGGTTTTAGGTTCTAGGAGTCTTTTATATTTATCCCATATTTTGTATATAGATTTTCTGACTATATGCCCTAGGAAGCCTTTATGTACTTTGACTTTTTCATCTATTAGATAGGCATGCCATCCAAATCTCGTCTCTACTCCCTCTAAATACAATACATCCGAATTGTCTAATTTAATCCATTCTTTTAGAGGGGGGGCTCCATGTAAAATAATCCAAATTAAAGATTTCACACGGGATCTAACTTTTACCCAAGCCCCTTGGAAGAACAAGGGCTGTGTCTGAGTGCCTACTTTCTCTCTGTTTGTCAGGGATGGGTGGGACCTACCAGGTGGCGTAGTGTCCACAACATTCTTTCAAAATCCCCCAAAGAATGGACTACAGCGAGGATGTAGATTTATGCCCATTCCCCCTGATTCCCATGCCCAATTGCAACTTGCCCTATAGCTAAGTCTGAGAATCCATAACAGAAACAATCACCTATAGTTTTTGTGATTTTTGTTGTTGTTACAGCACCCTTCAAGCAGAAGTCCCAGGCTGGGTTACACCAATTAGAATACAATGTCAAGATTAAAACACCTTACAATCACAGAACCAAGGCGGGTCCTGAAAATATACCTTTTGGGTATTAAAAGCCAGTGTAAAGAGGTGCATCTGCAGCATTTGCAGAAACTGTACAATAAAGATGTTGGAAGCAGCTCTGCCGGGAGCAAGTTCTGCAAATTAGGGCTGAGCACATGTTTTCTCCGGGGCATCACCACCCCTGAGCTTCTGAGGGCAGTGGGACAACTAGGAGCCTCCCCTCTGCCAATCTCAACACCGAGAGGAGGTCGTCAGGGAAGGAGGTGGTCTTCCCAGAACTGGGGACCGGAGTCTATTAGGCTGGCTTTCCCCTGGCTCTCCTCCCTCTGTCCCTCACCCCACCCCATGCTGAATTTGAGATTGTAAACTCCTCAGGGCAGGGGCCTGGCCTCTTGTATTCTATGCAAACAAACAAATCCAAGATCTCCAAGTCCACAAACAGATTACGCAAGGTATTAAATTTTGAAATGCTATATAATCCTTTTAAACATAATGTTTTAAATCTTTTTAAACAGGATGCATTAACCCTGCTTTCCCCTGCACATACTCCTCTCTAGGCATTACATGTAAGTGGGGTGTCAGATGAGGGGAGGGGGGAGAGAAGTGTTTATGTCAGTGGCGTAGCGTGGGTTGTCAGCACCCGGGGCAAGGCAAGTAATTTGCGCCCCCCAACCCGTGGATTTGCGCCCCCTAACCCTAACCCCCAGATGTTGCGCCCAGTGCGGCCGGGCCCCCCTGCACCCCCCACGCTACGCCACTGGTTTATGTTCTAAATTAGTTCATTCTTATTGGGCTTTAACAAAGCCAGAGGGCAAAAGAAGTGGAATATATAACTAGTTCATTTGAAAAGCAAGGTGTGTGTGTGTCCCTGCGGATGCCTGTGCATTAGTGGTGAAGATTTAACATCCTTAACTGAATGCTAATACCTGTCAGTTCTCAAGAGAAATGTAACATTTCTTAAGCAGACCCAGCACTGGTTTGCATCAGAAATGCCATGCTATTCAAAAGTGACCTAAATAAATTTTCATCACCCGGCCTCCCTGTTGCCATCTTCTCCTGGTAGACTTTCCTTTGTCTACCGTTTGTCACAGATGGTGAATGTCAAGGTTCAAGCCATGCCAGGAGAGGGGGGCTGAGGGGGAAAAGGGCTGCCAGCAACCACAGTGTAAATGCAGACGCTGAAAAGGCTCTGATCACAAGGCCCCTGGGCTGAATTGCAGGGTGAGGGGAGGAATCATACGCTAATCTATATTTATAGCTACAGATTGAAATCTCTGAGCAAATTAAGACGGTGGATGCATGGCTGGGGCCTCACTTGCTCTGTACTTTAGCAGAATGCCCAGCAGCTGTCAGCAAAGTGATGACCAAAATGAACCCTAGATTTAACAGAGATACAAGAGACATGAGGCCTAGTGGCTAGAGCAGGCATAGGCAACCTTCGGCCCTCCAGATGTTTTGAACTACAGTTCCCATCATCCCTGACCACTGGTCCTGTTAGCTAGAGATCATTGGAGTTGTAGGCCAAAACTTCTGGAGGACCGAAGGTTGCCTGTGCCTGGGCTAGAGTGAAATAAAAGGTCTGCCTGTGGTGTGTGGCGCTGTGGGTTAACGCTGTGGGACGCAGGTGGCGCTGTGGGTTAAACCCACAGAGCTTAGGACTTGCCGATTAGAAGGTCGGCGGTTCAAATCCCCGCAACAGGGTGAGCTCCCGTTGCTCGGTCCCTGCTCCTGCCAACTAGCAGTTTGAAAGCATATCAAAGTGCAAGTAGATAAATAGGTACCGCTCCGGCGGGAAGGTAAACGGTGTTTCCGTGCGCTGCTTTGGTTTTCCAGAAGCAGCTTAGTCATGCTGGCCACATGAAGTTGTACGCCGGCTCCCTCGGCCAATAAAGCGAGATGAGCGCCGCAACCCCAGAGTTGGCCACGACTGGACCTAATGGTCAGGGGTCCCTTTAGCTTTACCTGTGGTGTGTGATGCATAATGGCCCCTGTTTCACACATGTGAGTCATCTCTGAGCTGCTTCTCAGAATACCTACGTGGTGCCACATCTTCCTTCAAATTGCTCCTCAAAATTCACTGTTCATGAAACCTTTGGCACAACCCCCAGATGCCATCCTGGACTGTAACTCAGCCTATGAAGGAACCACATCTTGCTTCCATGATCATATCTACTAATTTCAAATGCATTCACAGAGTGCCCATCCCCATAGCCCAGTGATGGCGAACCTTTTAAAGACCAAATGCCCAAACTGCAACCCAAAACCCACTTATTTATTGCAAAGTGCCAACGCGGCAATTAAACCTGAATACTGACTTTTTAGTTTAGAAAAAGCAACTCATACATTAACATCGTTTGTCTTAAAAGAAAAACACAACAATAGAGCTTTCAATGATACAAACAACTTTTTACTGAAAGGTAAAAGTTTGCATTTGGCATGCTTTTGAACAATTAATGTGATTTTTGCTGTTGTACGCATGCTGATAGTTTGTCTAACCTTGCTGAACTCAAGGTGGCTTACTCCCGAGTAGGAACAACAGACTGGTGGAAGGCCCTGGCGCATCAAAAGTTGATGCCTGCTCAGCCCCTCGCTCGCCCACCAGGGTTATAGGGCTCTCAGTGCGCCCGAGAGCAGAGAAGGCGGGTCAGGCACAACCAGGCTTGATGGTGGGGAGGCGGAGCCAGTTCAGAGGCGGCCGTCAGGCTTGGCTGTGGTGGCGGGTGGACTTGAGTAGTGGAGGCGCAGGCTTTGGGCGGAGTGGCAGTTTCCTGGCACAAGCCCTCCTCTTACCCCCCCCTGAGGGTGAAAACAGTGCCCTAGCAGCGCTGGCACCATGCTGGAAGCGGCCAGGAGCCTCCTGCAGTGCTGGAGCGCCAGTTTCACCCCCTGGCTACAGCCCTGCTGGGGAGACAGCACGCGTGCCCACAGAGAGGCCTCTGAGTGCCCCCTGGCACGCGTGCCACAGGTTCGCCACCACTGCTATAGCCCAAATCACTGTGGTATCAAACCTGTCTTTTAATTTCTCAGACGTTTTCTTCCCCCACAACAGAGACTTCTGTTTTTCTGCCTCATTTGTAGGCCTCTTTATAATTTATTATTAATTTTGATGGGTGCCAGGTTGGTCTTGCCTTGGTAATCTTGTGAGGTGTCTTTCTTTGTGTTTTCTTTCCAATAATCATTTCTTCTGAAATCTGCAGCTTCCCTGCCTGCCTCTGTGCTTCTGATTTGAAAAAGAAGCCCCTCGTGGGAGGCACTACTTGCTAATATCTTTCCATGTGCTTCAGTTGAAGCAGAGGGAACAGGAGAAGTTGCATCCAAAATGGCTGAGATGGGGGCAGTCACCAACCTGCCTGGACTGCCCTGTGTCCCTCACCTTATATTGTCTGTCAAACCTAGTGTGTTATGCTGACATAAAGTGTGATGGGTGGGGGAAGAAGGGGATTAGAGTTAGAACTGGGCTGAGGAAGGGGGGATAGATTACAGAAAGTAGCCTATATAGGTATTTGTTTGGGGTAACATGGACCATTTGGTTCCTAGCCAGTTAGTCCTAGTCTCAGCTGGCTGGGGGGGGGGGGGCTTGTTTAAAAATAGGCCGTCCCTTCTGTCACTTGCGATAAGGGAGGGTCAGTGAGACAGTGTCAAGCACCTTTCTGACGCTTGTGTTCGGGTGTAATCATATAAGGTCTATAAACAATGTTGTCAGTATTATTAACAACATTATTGGCTTGGTGGAGTGTGAGGCTGGGGTGTGGGTGTTGGCATGTTCTGGCAGCACCTTTATGTCCGTAAGAACAAGTCTTGCTGAAGCTTAACTGGCATGGCTTTTACTAGGGTACAACCCGTCTCCCTAACCTTTGGAGTTCTCTGAAATTTCTCTACAAGATTATACATAAAGGTCATCCAGTTGATATTGTATACTCAGACTTTCAAAACGCTTTTGATACAACCTCACCAAGGACGTCTGAGTAGTAAGCTTAGCACTCATGGAAGGAGATAGAAAGGCCTCTTATGGATCAGTATCTGGTTAAGAACAGAGAGCAGAGAGCAGGAATAAATGGACAATCCTCCCAATGGAAGGATGTGGAAAGTGGACTCCCCAAGGATAAGTATTAGGACCTGAGATTTTTAACTTCTTTTTTAACATTTTTAAAATTCATTTTCACTTTTAACATTTACCATCATACATAAATCATAATTATTTAAAACAGGATCCTCAGAATCCTGGAACTCCCCCTCCATGGTTTCCCCAGATATTCTTTTCAAACGGCATCGTATCATATTCTCCATATTTTCTTAAAACTCATTTTCTTATCATAGTTCTCGCTTCATTGCAAGTGTTTTCAAAATCCTGCCAATGTTTTCAGTTGTTTACAGAATTCTTTCAAATAACTTAGAAAATTTCCCCAATCTTTGTTAAATTTATTGTCCTCTTGATCTCTGGTTTTCTGGGTCATTTTCGCCAGTTCGGCATAGTCCATCATCTTTATCTGCCATTCTTCTTTTGTAGGTAGATTGTCCTTCCATCTTTGGGCAAGCAGCATCTGTGCAGCTGTTGTAGAATACATAAATAGTCTCTTCTGATCATTAGGTGTTTCTGGACCAAAAATACCGAGTAAGAAAGCTTCAGGGTTTTAGGTAATTTTAAACATTTTTTTTAACAAAGGTAATTTTAAACTCATTATAAATAATTTCCCAATATACCCTTTTTTTTTTGCATGTCCACCACATGTGGTAAAATGTGCCTTCTTTCTCTGTGATTATTAACTTTTTCATAGATGATCTAGAGATGGGGTGAGCAGTGAAGCAGCTAAATTTGCTGATGATACCAAATTGTTCAGAGTGGTTAAAACAAGTAGAAATTGTGAGGAGTTCTAAAAGGATTTCTCCAAACTGGGTGAATGGGCAGTAAAATGGCAAATATAATGCAAGCAAGTGTAATGTTGTGCATTGGGAAACAAATCCTAATTTCACATATATATGGAAATGAAATCGGAACGGGTGGTTACTATTCAGGCATGAGACTGATGGGTTATCTCACTGAAGATATTGACCTAGCTGAGAAAAAAGGTGAATTCCATGTTAGGAATCATTATTAAAGGGGAATTAAAAATAAAACTGCCAATATCATAATGCCATTATACAAATCTGTGGTGTGACCACGTATGGAATAGTATGTACAGTTTTGGTTGCCTTTCCTCAAAAAGGGTCCAGTGGTACCTCAGATTGTAGATGCTTCAGGTTACAGACGCTTCAGGTTACAGACTCCACTAACCCAGAAATAATATCTCGGGTTAAGAACTTTGCTTCAGGATGAGAACAGAAATCGTGCTCCGGTGGCGTGGCAGCAGTGGGAGGCCCCATTAGCTAAAGTGGTGTTTCAGGTTAAGAACAGTTTCAGGTTAAGAACGGACCTCTGGAACGAACCTGAAGTTCTTAACCCGAGGTACCACTGTATTGTAGAGTTGGAAACGGTTCAGAAAAGGCCAACGGAAATGATCAAGAGGCTGGAGCAATGCTCTTGTGAAGAAAGGTTACAACATTTGGGACTTTTTAGATATGGGGAGGATGCAATATGGGTGTACAATAACATGTATGATGTGGCAAAAGTGGACATGGAGAAAGGTTAATTCCTCTCTCATAATCCTAGAACTGTGGCCATCCCATGAAGCTGCATGTTGGAAGAGAAAAGGCAGGGCAGATCAAAGAGCATCTCCTTCACAAGTGCATAGTTAAACTATGGAATCTGCTCTCACAGGTTGCAGTACTTGCCAGCAACGGGGATGTTTTAAAGGGGATTTAGGTAAATTCATAGTAGGCCTTTGTTCTAGCTGACGACAAGAGTTGTGCGCTGGATGGCTGACCTGCATTCTTATTTCATCATGAAAATAAAATATTGTGGTAGCAATGCACAAAATCAAATGCATGTTAACAGCAAGCACATTGCAGAAACAGTGCATGAACTGGATCCCCTCTGGTGGGCTGGAACAAGAGAGCTGAGTCAACATTTGAGAGCTTTGCTTGCCTCTGCGCCTATAGCTAATGCTTGTTTGCCAATGAGCAGCTTTTTTCTCCCCCTCTGTGTCGCAAGCTGACCCAAAGAACTCCCCTGGCTCACTAGGTGTCAATTTAGTAAAGTGGAAGTACCAAGAATACCTAGAGTAAGATGTCAGCTGCTTTTGCATTTCCTCAAGATATTTTTGGTATATGATCCTGCAGCGAATATTTGGCACTTTTCCTTGCATTTAAAAAAAAACTTTGCAGGTTGCATTCTATTCTTCTGCAAGTTACATTTGTTAGGTTTTTCCATGAGGTGTTAGATAATGGTCCCTCTGCTGGCACCAGCCTTCCCCAATCTGGTGCCCTCCAAATGTTACTGGGCTCCAACTCCCATCAGCCCCAGGCAAGATGGAAGTTGTAGTCCAGCATTTGGAAGGTACTCAGCTGGGGGAGACTGATTTATGCCTATACAAATATTGGAAGCTGATGGCGGCCAGCCTTTGGTTCACTTCTGCATAGAACTGGGCAATGACCTTACACTGAGCTTTCAGGGAGGGGGAAAAGATGAAATTACTGATTAAATATTAATAAGAATCAAATCTGCGGAGCAGGCTTCCACGCAGGGTTTCTGTTTTATCTACTCTGGCTGCATACATGTTACACTGGGGGGGGGGGGCATGTACTGTATGAGTGTCTTCTTTCTTGTCTTGAAATGGAGACCACAGTTTCCAATGCATGCATTGAACTGCAGAAAGACACCTGCACAGCTGAACCTAGCTTCAGGAATAAGCATTCTACCTTTGTTTCAAATGGTGGTAGAGTAGTGGCCCCATGTTAGCTTTAATCATAATGATGGTTCGTAACAGTAAACCTTGGTTAACAGACACAGAGAAATGTGGGGGAGGGATTTGTGCACAAGGGAGCAGCAGGTGGAGAGAGAGAGGCAGTTCACCAGATTAGGAACCTAGGAAGCTGCATTGTATCAGATCACACTATTTGCGCATCTAGCCCAGGACCGTTCTCTCTCTCTGCCAGCAGCTCTTCAGGGTCTCTGGCAGAGGTACTGCCCACTACCTGCATCAGGGTCCTTTAGACGAGCTGCTGGGGGCTTAGCTATAAAGCTGGCATCCCTGCCTGCAAAGCAAGCCTGCTACAGCTGTGCAACGGCCCCTCCTTTCCTCTCAGCTTCTGACAAAGCCAAGCCAGCCATTGCTGAAGGCAAAATTCATGGTACTTTTACCACTCAGCTATAGTTCCTGTGTATAGGTCTGCAGCCTATTGTTAACCCTTTCAAAATGACCCTTTCAGAGTCTCATTCTGGTGTAAACACCAAGTTGGAGAGTAGCTGTGCAGAGATATTCCCCAGCCTTTTCCACATTCATGATAATGTCTGCAGAGAGTCCAGCTGCAGTGCTTTCTTCAGAACACATGGCTGTTCTCCTTCAGGTTGAATATGTAAAAAGAACCTTTGATGGTGGATGGCAAGGGCCATCTCAGCACTGACTCGCCATCTCCTATTTGTTCTTTTTTACTCTGAGGAAGTCCCATTGTGTTCAGTGGTGCCTATTCTTTTCTTCATAAGGAAGCAATTCCATAACTCTGACTGTCATCCATTTTGTTAGTTTCCCACTCGTTTGTGCAATCCCCCTTTTCAAAACAAACATATCAGACTAGATTTCAGTTTATCTCCACAGGTACAGTGCACCCAGGGAGTGCCATTTTAAGCATCTGACGTAAAAAAGACCTTAGTTTTGTGGATTTTAAAATCAACTTTTGAGTCTTTAAGATAATAGTCAATATTGACCCTTCCCCCTTTTACCCTAACGTTACTGAATAATAGCATTTATTATGATTTAAATACCACCAAATATCTTAAATATGTTTTCTGATAGATCTGGGGCAGTAAATCCCTTCTGGACATCTATCTCTGGAATTACATTGAGAGGAATAAACAGCTGTCGGGAATATAAATGCTAAATCATCAGAATGCTGACTCAGTCCTGCAGAAATCACAATATGTTCGTACAGTGCGGAGGTAACATGTCAGATAGCGGCTACTCAAATTTCCCTGCTTTGGACAGCTGTAAACACCAAATAAAAAGCTGGAACCTGAGCATGGAATTAAAAGCAAACAGTGAAGTAAGCTTTTTAAAACTTTAGCTTCTGCTAAATGCAAATATAAATGGCTGACATCAATAATCATTCAATTTCCATAGCAATTCTACACTACATGTTAAATGTATTACAAGATTATATCATGGTTCCTCCTTCATCCCACATCATGGGAATTGTAGTTTGGTGAGGCTGCTGAGAATTCTCTGGGTATATTCATACCTACAAATACCTTCCATTTCAGCACCAGTATTTTACTCCTCCAGAAGTAAAATACTTCATGTCAGGAGGTGAAGGCACACTAAAATAACAGTAGTTGTTTATTTTCCACTGCACTGGTACTGCAGAGCACACAAGAGAAATATTGTACTGCTGCTGGACTTTTTTAAATAAAAAAACCTGTTGTCTGAGAGGCTAGGTGCAAATGCATCCTGGTGTAAGCCACCCAAGATGAGCCATGAACTGGGAACCAGTAATTGCACCAGGGGATTAAATTTGAGATGAAGACAGAAGTCAGGGCCAGAGAGCAGGTTGGGATTGATGGGCAAAATAGGAGGCTGGACCCAAAGTACAACCCAAGGATACAGGAACACATCAAAGCTGAAGAAGCCTGTGTTGCTTTTGCAAGGCTTTTTTTTTTAAAAAAATATTTTTTATTAAGTTTTCAATTTTACATTTCAAACTAAACATTTTACAAACTTTAAAATATCCAATGACTTCCCTTCTTCTCCTTCCATGGTTCATTTTATGTATCATACATTCCTGAATATTTTACTAAAACCATTCAAATCAGTTTTCCACTTTTACATCCATCAAAAAAAATTTACTCTGTTGAATTTATCTTAATGTTGTGGATGACAGCCGTCTTATGAATCACTGACCTGGCACTGCACAGCAGCACCTTCAGGTCATGTGGGTCTCCCTTGTTGATTCTTGTTTCCTTCCAGTCAAGACCCGGAGACAGGGATAGTCTTCAAACAACGACTAAACCTGCCTCCTCGGTAATGACATGGTCTGGTCTTAGCGTAACTCCTCCTTCTCCCCGTGATCACTGAGAGCAGATGTCCCAGTGCACACCCCCCAGTGGAACCTGCCCCAGCCATTCTGTTGGCTGGAGCCCACTCCTTAAAATGTTTGAAGACAAGTTTAGAGTTCTGTGTGACCCTTGACATGAGAGCTGACAAAAGCAAGCCAAGATACAAGGTGAGCAGAAGAGTGGAAGGAAACAAATGTCTGCGAATATTGACATGGTTGGTCAAACATGGATCAAACCATGGCAAACAAAAACCACCAAACCCTTGACCTGAACCCCCTCCTCCCCCAGAATGACTCTGCTTGAACCTCTCTTCAAGACCAGACAGCCACAGACATGACTTCTGGCATTTTAAAATGTGTCCCTCAACAGAAAAAAATGCCTAGCCCACCCCTGCCCTATGGAGTCATGTCTCACTCAAACTATTCCTCTCTATAGCTACGAAAGATGTATTGGGCAACGTCCTGATATGGCCTTAAAGTTTGACCAAAGTTAGTGCTGGGGGGGCTGCACACTGAAGCGAGTGCCCGTTTGTGAACCAAATCAGCTTCCCCTTAAGTCATTCATCAAACAACTTTTCCAAAGTCTCTTTGCATCCTCAAAACTGTTTTGCAAAGAAGAAACTGCTGATCTCTCCCTTCTGCATGTCTCGTCTCTGATCTCTGGGTAATTATTTGTGTAATATAGCTCCCTTGGGGACAGCAATCCAAACCTTGTCGAGGGGATGCTCGCTCGGCCTTTGAGATGAGGTGCTGCTGCCTGTGCCCTCAGCCCTTTGGCCTCGATGAAAAGGGAAGATGAGCCTGTATGTTTGGAACATTTGGCTTTGGGCATGTACTGAGCAAGGCTGGACATGTAAAGGAGATCAGTTTTTGTTTGTTTGTTTACAGGGACACACTCAGAATTAGGTAAGCTTTCTCTTTGCAAAATAGTAAAAATTCTGCTAGAAATTAGAAGTGCTGGTTTGCTGGTTTCAGGAAGTCAGTGGCTCTGGAAATGAAAGATTAAAGAACACAATTTAGTGGCATAAAGAAGTTTTCTTCAATCGAGAGAGGGCCTAAGGGTACTATAGGGATGGCCCAGGGGGCCTGAGCCCCTGTCCTTTTGCCCCTTCTTCCATTGCTTTTATTTTTTTTAACTAACTTTGCTTATGAAGTGGCATTCCCTTGCAAGTCATCCTAAATTTGCACCTACAAGTATAAATCAGCATATGAACCTGTTATGCAAATCTGTATCTACCCAGAGCCTTTTAAAGGACTAAGCAGTGTCCCTGGAGAAGACTGACACATTGAGCTTGCTTTGGCCATCTTATCTCCAAGCACAATTCCCCTCATCACTGGAACACCCCCAGCAACCTGTGTTCTGCTCCGGAGGCCTGATGTTTCCTTTTTCTTTGGGCTTCATTGATCCTGTGGTATCTTTGGCATGACTAAGCTGCCCTGGAAATCAGCAAAAGAGCTGGGAGATCTTCACATTTTAGTCCAGAGGCAGTGTGGAACTCACTCTGAGAAAGGGTCATCTCCTTTTGTTAGCTGTCAGAAATAGCCCTTACACTGTTGTGCCAGAGTCTCCCGGCTTCAAGCCATTCAGCCATTATTAATTCACAATGTAGTTCCTGCCATCTCTGTGGCCAGCAAACCTTTGCTATGTTATTGCACCTCAAAGTAGAATGGATTTAATTTGATAGTCTTTCCTTCACAGCAGGGAACCCTGGAAACTGTAGTTTCTGTGGAGGTGGATGCTGATCTCTTCTCTGCATCCTCACCCAGCTACAGTTCTCAGAGGTTTTTCGGGAACCCATGACAGGTGAACTGAAATAAAACCAATATAGGTTTACGGTGCAAATTGCACAGCCCTGTGGCCAGCTGTATAGTTAAGGCAGCTGGCTTTGACAGCACTGTATTCTGACATAGCCTGAGATTTTTCTTCATCATACATTCATGGACATTTTTGTCCTGGTAGCTTGAAATTTGGCATGGTTAATCTGTCTGAAGAAGGGTATAAGATGATAGATTTCAGAACATTCTGATGAAAGTTGCCTGAGTTGTAACAGTTTAAACATTTCCCCCCAAGTACTGGTGGCATTTGTGTACCCCCCCCCTCTCTCTGTGTGTGTGTGTGTGTCTGTGTGTGCATCTGTTCGAAACAGGCCTTAAATTTCTCCTTTTGGCAGTTTAGAATATGCCAAAAATTCAAGGTTATTACAAAGGTCTCCCTTTTGCTTTTTTGGTGAAAATCCAGAGTTTATTCCTAACATTACCAAGTTTCAAAGTACCTATTTTAATCCAGCACCAAATTAAGGGCAAGTTAAATAGAACATGCATGTCTGGCAAATTGAAGTTTACCTGGTGGAGCCTTCATCCTGAACGAATAATTTCCATTGCTAGCGTTGTCAAGCTGCAGTAGCGAAAGCCATTAGGCGGAGAGCAGGAGCTGTTCCCTTTGTGTGGGTGGGGGTGCTGCTGCCGCCTGTCTCTGCAATGGCTTCTGTAGGGCTGCTATGTGTGTTTGCAGATGTGTTGCTCAGCACTTACAAGATTCTAGACACAGGCCTTCAGCACAAAACTTTTTCTCCATATGTAATTTATTTGCATAGGTTTTCATATGCAGATTTAGGCTTTTGAGCAAATTAAGGTAATAGATAGTTGGCATCTCACTAGCTCTGCCCTTTGTAGCATACTCAGCTATCCTGTAAGCAACTTGCCTTTATTTTTTTACATGTATAGGAGGGAGAGAAGATCCGCTGCCCAAGACAAAAGACTTATGCTTTTGTGTGTTTGTGTGACGTGCTTCATCTCTGGTTGCAATGCACACCTCCTGTTCTCTGCTCTTGCAGAAATTTTCACGGATGGCTCAAAAAGCCTTAGAGACTCTCAAGGCTTTTCTGTTATAATGGTGTGGCCACTGCTTATTAAAGCAAGATAAAAAGCAGAAGAGAACCACTTTAAAACCAAATGTGTGTGTGTGTGTCAAGTGTGTGTTTTAATTTAACTCTCTTCCCTCCCAATTTTATTGCCAAGACGGTAATGCGGGGATCTGGTGCAATGTGTTGAGTAGGTAACTGTGTCCAGGCTTTGACATCTGGCCCTGGGATCAGCAGGATCCTGTGTGTTTGAAATAATTTAACCTCTTGCCCTAATCTCAGTTTGCACTGAGAAGCCTTTGTAGCTGCTGCAGTGCCTCAGAATTAGCCAAGGATTTCTTATGTGATGGTCACACTAATCCTTCCAGCCAGGGACATACCTTCCTGGAGATCAAGGGAATGTTCTAAATACAGAGAGTTCTTTCCCTCCCTCTCTCCTTGTAGTCCTTCCTAAGTCAAAAGATGTTTTCCCTTTTTGCTGTCATGACCCCACTGCCGTCTCGCAGTGACCAGGACATGGAGTGAGAAGCACAGTGTTGCCAGCTAAGGAGCCAGAACAGGTTCTTAGCTCTAAGGTGGATGCTGGTGATCAGGGCACCACCAAACCCAAGACAGAAAAAAGACCCCACAGCGCCAGGGCTAGTAGAAACAGAGTCAGCAGGATTCTCTCGTGACCTCCATCCCCACCAATGAGTAATTCATCACCAGCTCCCTCAAACCTGGCGCCAACCCAACCCCAACGCAATGCACCTCTTCATCCCTTCTGAGAGCTGGACAAGATCACATAGGGTTTGTGTTCATTACACTAACACAAACACAATAATTTCCAAGTGAGAGCAGGAGTGTGCCTGTGGCATGTAGGTTGAGCTAGTAAGTCATTTTCTGTGCTAATAAGTCATTTTCTGTTTTGCAGTCTTATTGTGTTCTCCACATTTCCACATCAGTTTGTTAGCTAAAGAAAAATCCTCATGAAAATTCACTAATATCTTAGTGAAAATTTCTCTCAATATATATATTTTAATGCATTTTTTCTTATTAAAACACATTTTTGCAAAGCAATTCCCCTCAATATAATGCCTTTTGTATGTTACTTTCATAAACACATTCATTTATGGTATATGCACACTTTAGAATATGAATTTTTGTATTACTGTACTTGTCTGGAGAACAGCCCTCCAAAATTTGAAAAGTGTAAAGTTTGAAAGATGCTTGTGTTCAGAAAGTGTGAAGTCAGTAAGTTTGCCTTTGAATGTGAACTGAGTTGAATTTCCACCCCATTCCTAGTGGAAGATGGCTACAAGACCAGGACTACATCAGGACCAAGTCCTCTCACTGTGATTCTAGGGCCATTCCCTCAACTTTCAGTCCTCTTTTAAAAAGAAAAGTTAACTTCTAGCCCTTTTTATTTCTGGGGTGTAGCGGATCACACCACTACTACAAATTGAGGTGGATCCCCCTCCCTATAATTCGATATTCTACTCTATAACCACCATGGTTTTTAACCATCTTGTGTTTTTTGTGTGAAGTAAAACTTTGATACTTGGAGACTCAGGCAGAAGTTGAACAAATAAGAAAGATTTATTTTAGGGAACAAAGTTGGTAGAACAAAAGATTTGTCCGGTAATAAAATTGTTCCAGGAAACAGTTTAACTTTTATAATTATACTAAATTTAGTGAATGTTACAGGCCTCTTGGGATGTGGGTGGCACTGTGGGTTAAACCACAGAGCCTAGGGCTTGCCGAATAGAAGGTTGGCGGTTCGAATCCCCACTACGGGGTGAGCTCCCGTTGCTCGGTCCCTGCTCCTGCCAACCTAGCAGTTCAAAAGCACGAAGTGCAAGTCGATAAATAGGTACCGCTCTGGTGGGAAGGTAAACAGCGTTTCCGTGTGCTGCTCTGGTTTCGCCAGAAGCAACATAGTCATGCTGGCCACATGACCCAGAAAAACTGTCTGTGGACCAACGGCAGCTCCCTTGGCCAGTAAAGCGAGATGAGCACTACAACCCCAGAGTCGTCCATGACTGGACTTAATGGTCAGGGGTCCCTTTACCTTTTCTTACAGGCCTCTAAACGAAGTAGTAAACACACAGCTTTTTTTAAACCTCAGTTGCTTATGATCAGTTATTACTCTTCTTCAGTTAGATGTTACAAGTTTCTAGACTAGCTTAGTTTATTTCGAGTTATTTCACTTCTGTTCCTTAATTTAGTTCTTACATAGGTGTCACAGCTTAATACTTTTGACAAGCCCACTCCTGAGGTACTTCAAATAGCACAGCAGAGCCAGGGGGTCAACCACACCCTTCCTAACTGGTCTGGGAGTCTCATTTTTCTGGAAGATCTCTCCCCTCCCGACTGGAAGGAGAACCAAGGAGAGGCATTTCCACAGCTTCTGCCCTCCTGGCACTGGACTGGGTGGGAGGATTTCGACCTCTCTGCCTTGATGTAATTCCTACTGCAAATCATTCTGCTGGTGGTGGCAAAATCTCGGAAGGTCCTTGACAGGTCATTTAAATAGGTTTGGGGGCTGGACCCAGCCGATGAGCTGGCAGTTCATCATCACCCTTGGTAAAAAAGTTCACTGCCACAATCCAGGCAGAAATTCTGGTGAGGACGACTGGGCAAGCACCCCAAAAGCTATCATCAAGCATTTGAGCTAACTTCTAGGAGCCAAGGTCCCTTTGGCCCTGCCAGTGAAATATTTGAGGGGGCTGCCCCCAAGTTCACGGGCATTCAGATGATATCTGTGTGCTGTGTCATGTGATCAGTTACGAGGGGTGGGGCATACTTGCCCCCCCAATATTTTATTCAAGTTGGCACCCCTGTCATCCAGCACTGCTGTCTGTTAACCAAGATCACATGTGATCATAAGAAGGTGGTTTCTGAAGCACGTAAAGCCCAAACTATTTCTGCCACAAATACTGAAAACATTTTTGAATGCCAGTGCTGCAGATTCTTTTTTTAAAAAAAAGATTGGCACAGAAACATTTGCTGCTGTAGAGAAATTGTAGGCTGTTGCATTAACTAATAACAATAGGTGAATAAATCAGTTTGCTTGCTTCCTTTCCTGGCTGCCAGTCTGATAAACCTGCAATCAAGTTGGCAGCAGCTGGCTAAGGCTACATTTTTGTTTTCATCCTCCATTTTGACATCTCTGCATTTGCTCCCCGCCATAAAAATCCATGCTCAGTTCTAAGTTCTCTTTGCTGTTCCCCTATAAACTATATCCACATTCATAATTCACAGACTCCTCTGGGAAAAGGATCTCTTCTTTATCTGTCCCCCTCTGCTTTTAAAGAAAATTGAATCATATTTTCAAAAACCAGCTGCACCCAGATTCTAATGCTCTGCTTGTTTGTAAAACTCACTTCCAGGAAATAGATCAATAAAGGGGTTTTGCTTCTACTGTCTTGGCAGGTGGGGGAGGAGCCTGTGGGAGGCAGGCTCTGTTCACCCTCCATGTGTGCTCCCCCACTGCGCGCCTCCATACCAGCTGCCTAGTCTACTGGGAGGGCACAAGCCCTTGCCCTGCCTTGGGTGCCTGCAACCTGTGCTATGCCACTGTGTGTGGTATTCTGATGTGTGTGAGCATGTCTGTGAATGGGATGTTTCAGCCCTGACCACTGCCAGTATGCAGACCCCCCCCCCACTACTCCCCCCACATGGCATTTGGCTTGGGGTGTGTGTGTGGTTCTCCTTCCCTGCTTTAGCCCAGTATAGGCTGCTTTGGCTGACAGTAATTCTCTGAGGTGTACGACAGAACAGGTCTCTTTGCCTTGCTACCTTTTAAATGGGAAATGCTGGAGAATTGACCTGTTTTGGCCTTGTAAATAAGCAAAGCATGATTCCCTGTGCTGTCTCTGTCCTCCGCTCCTCAGCAGGCTCACTGTGGTTGCATCCAAAAGGCTACAATCTGCTACACAACTGAATGCACATAAGTTCCATTGATTTCACTAGGAAATAAACATGCATAACCATACACTGGATTGCAGCCAAGTTCTGAAAGGCTGGAGACAGAAATGTTGTCTTTAATGGCAAGAATGTGAAGAGCTAATGGGAAACTTCAAGGTCTCCTTAATAAAAGCCCACACAACTCTCACACACATATACACAGCATCCAAATTAAACTGTAGAAAATAAATGTTTGGATTTTCCCCCGCCCCCAATAAATGCCAACAGGGATCAAAAGTTTTAAAAAACTGATTACTAGAATAAAGTTTGCTAATGAGATTCAGAGAGACAGAAAGAGTATAAAGGTGTTAAGTGTATGTAGTGTGGATTAGAAGAGAAAAAAGAATAGAAAAGTTAAAAAGTGAAGTTAAATTCTGTTCCAGGAGAAAAAACATTTTGAGAACCTTACAAGGTTCATTGAGCACCAGCAAATACTTCACATATCTTTTGTAATTTTTGATTTGCATTTTTAATTGATTGACCAATTCATTAAATTTGTACCCAGCCATTCCACCAAATATTGCTCAAGGTGTCCAACAATAACATACCAAGTAAAATGCCAAAAACCAAAACAGATGGGTAGGTCATCAATAAAACCAATCAAAACAACCACCAATGGGATAATATTTCTCATTGATTCATACTCAGATCATGTGATTGTGCTGTGTGTCATGCAGTCTACAATGTCAGGCATATTCCCCCAGGGAATATGGACACATCAGGCCAGAATCCACCTGTCCACTGTAAGCCAATCCTGTGCCATTGTCAGGTACGTGGTCTGCTGAGTTTTCTCAGTCTGTGTAAAATGTTGCTGAGAGAAGGCATACCCTCCAACATTTCTCCATTGAAAATTGAAATGTCAATAATAAAAATAATAAATAATAATAAATAAAAATAATAAAAAATATATACCCTGCCCAACTGACTAGGTTGCCCCAGCCACTCTGGGTGGCTTCCAACATACAATATATAAGAACATAATAAAACATTAAACATTTAAAAACTTCCCTATAGAGGGGCTGCCCTCAGGGGTCACATAACTCCATACCCTCCAACATTTCCCTGATTGAAGCCTTAATTACTTGGGATCCATTTGCCCACTTACCCAGGACGTAGAGGTGACAAAGAAGCACCAGGGATTCAGTTCCTTCGGAGAAAAAGTTTATTGTGATCTGCGCAGAGGCCACCAGCGGAATTATTTCCAAAGGCTGGCAGGCCTAATACACGTAAGCAAGCAGTTTTTATACCCTAGCAGCACCTCCCGACCACAGTAACTCATCATATCATATTCCCCAATCTGCCTTCTTGCCTCATTGGGTGTTGCCAGAGCATTTTGGCAGTGCACTGCTTTCGCTTATCAGCCAACCCTGCATATCTTGTTTGCTCCAGATGCATTTCTCCTCCTGCTCTCCGGGCGTTGCCTTCCAACTGTCAATGCACCCCCCTGCCCACTCCCTTCATGATGAAAATAGGGTTGTCCTAAGGAAAAATGGGACATTCTGGGATCAAATCAGAAAACAGGATGGCTTCTGTTAATCTGGGACTGACCCTGAAAAATAGGGGCACTTGTAGGGTCTGGAGAAGGTTCCAAGCCAGTCTGCCAGGTCTCAGCTAGGATCAAGCTCTAGACAGTGAGGTTCTAGGATCTGGGAGTGGGAAAAGAAACAGGCTGGCATCATTGGTTGCCCCAGCTGCCTGTCTGCCAAGGGAGCACATCCCCACCCACACAGGGGGACCACTAAGGAGAGCCTTCCAGACTTGCTGCAGGGAAGAGGTGGATTTATGAAGGAAAGGGGCTGCTGCAGAGGGAGCCTTGCCAAAGGACCTAGATGCAGTACTGTGGGGAAGGGAGAGATGGCTTTCAATTCAGCTGGATCAGACGGAGGAGTGGGTACAAAATAGGAAGACTCCAAGGAGCAGTGGAGGATCAGGCATTATTTATTTTAAGGTGTTTGAAAATTGTGCTGATTGTAATATACATAATTGTCTGGCATATTAACTGTCAATGATGGAAAAGCAGGATATAAACATTTTAAAGAAAGGAAACAAATACAAATACTAAAAAATATTTTTTACAATGCAAAGAACTGGCTCATCACAATGGTTAAGTAACAGCTTGCTCCTATGCAAGCACATTGATTTCGGGGGGGGGGCGCCCTCTGCCTAGCTGGGGCTGCAGGAGAGATTTTAACCTCCTGACTTTTTTCCAGTCTGCAGAACTATATACTCAAACACGCGGCTCCTTTATCCATGCCACCTTAAAAATCTCTGCATTTAATTGGATGCCAGGTTTGGACACGCACCCTCCTATCTGTTCTGAACAGGGAAGAACTTCCTTCTGTGAGTAGGTGGTGGCTGATGTTGAGGCTTCTGCCCACATTGATGGTGGGGCAGGGGAGGGGGGCAAAACCAGTCCATTCTGTGGCATTGCCTCTTTTTCTTCTATTAGGTGTGGCAACCATTTTTTGGTTTTGTGCCTGTGGGAGCAGTCTTGCTAAAGACTCCCATGACTCTTTCTCAAAATTGCAAATGTGTCCACTGATCCAAAAATAATAAATAAATAAATGCGCCAATTTTTTTTAAAAAAAAATAGTTTGTGCTTCATGTAGTAAGAACAGCATGGCTCTTGTTCATCTCTTGTTCCTCCCTAGGAGTTTCCAAGAGATCATACCCTCAGCCATCTTTTGCTAATATTAAGGCAATTCCTCTCTTGCTCCTGATTATAACAAATCCTATTACATTAATGTTCATTGTAACTTTAATCTGATTAACTGTGGGACTCTTAACAGTCTACTGTTTTTAATGGAAGTGCTTTTCCTTACAATTTACAAGGTTTTTCAAGATGAATCAAGCATGCAAAACCAGAATCTGACCTATCAGTGACCTGCAAATAGGATTTGGAAGTGGTTCTTTTTTCTCTGTGTTCAAATGGCATCAAAAACCACACTCTAGGTATTATAGAAAACTAGTAAAATCTACAACAAAAGGTTGCTGTGTGGAAGATTCCTTCCATTCTCCCTCCCTTCAGTTTTCTATCTCTTGCCATTCCATGACTGCTGAGCACACCCAGTTCTCATGGGGTAGTTTTTGAGGGATTCCCACTCCAAACCTCGACTCAAACTGCTGGAGCCTGTCTTCACATGCAGGGGAAGCCCCTAGCTCACTGAGGGTTTGAGACCCATCAGCTCCCCTCTCCTGTTTTAGCCGGCCCATTGAAGCCTTTCCTGGGGTGTATGGAGTGTTAGGGTAAGGGTGGGGGACATGTCCTGCTCCTTCTGGGGTAGTTTGCTACCTTTGGTTCCTTCCCTGCACTCAGCGCTCCCCTGTGGCTCCTAGGAGCTGTCATCATGCGACAGCAGCCACACACCAAGAGCTTGGTGTGGACAGAAAATAACTGAACACATTGAATCCTATACTGTAGTTGGTGGAGTTTTGGGAGACCATATAGCCTAACGCAGTGGCGTAGCGTGGGGGGTGCAGGGGGGGCCGGCCGCACTGGGCGCAACATCTGGGGGTTAGGGTTAGGGGGCGCAAATCCACAGGTTAGGGGGTGCAAATTACTGCCTAACGCCCTGCTCAGTGCAGGAAATCCATAGCCAGAACAATCCCAGGAGGTGGCTGACACACTAGGGATGTGTATAGACGCTAGGAGAGGAGATATTTATTAGATATTAGCCTTCCTTCTTCACATTTGTGAGTTCAGCAGAGTGCATCCCTTTGCAGCTTAAAAGGGAAGCTTTCATGCGCTAGTTTTAACCTTTTTTTCTGAAGCAGTGAATCTTCAGAAAAGAAGAAGCCTTTTCACTCAGATCAGAACGCACCCGCCTCTTCAAGGGTGGCTAAATACTGAGGTTCCACATGTAGAACTCGCTACTGGGAACTAATGGAGCAAACCTACAATTTTGCTTGCTGTGGCTGCGCTCTGCAGTCCGGTATTCATTAACTGTATCACTATGGTTCTCTGTTTTGCTTTATTCAGTAACATTTTATACACCTCCACACAGCTCCTTGCTTTGAGTACTGGTCACTAACCATAATAAAAGGAATAGATTGACAGACGGATGATTATGATTTGTTATTTATGAAATGCCTCCCACACATATGTCTCAAGGCAATGTATAATGACGACAACAGCAAATGAATTTTAAAAGTAGCCACCCATGGCAGAGAGCCGTTCACGTAGCTGGGAGAGCTGCATACGCCGAAGTGTTGTTTGGTTCCACATTCAGGTTATAGCTGCAAAGCACAGGTGATCGTAGTGGCAGTGGAAGGATTACAATAATATGGGGCTATTCTCAGCGCTAATGAGATTTGGAGTGCTGAGGACAGAGACCCAGAGGGGAGAGGGCAACGCCAGGCCTCAAAGGATGGCAGTGGCAAAGGTAGCTGCTCCCTCTGGTTCTTGCCACGGCTGTGGGACAGAGCTGCAGCATGGCTCTTCGCTAGCAGCAGCAGCAGCAGGAGAGCCCCAGCCTCATGGGACGGGGCCAAGGGAAGAGCCCAGCAGCCCCCTGCTGAGCGGGGGCAAAGGAGCACAGGTCCCAGGTAATGGGGGAGGGGGCAGCAGCTGTAAGGGTAGTGGGGACTTGGAAAGTTAGAGGGAGGGGGGCTGGGGTGGGGAGCAGAGCTGGAGGAGCTCCAGGCAGGCACAGGGCAAGAAGAGGACGCATGGAGGACCAGCTCCTAGGGAAGCAATGGCAGAGCCGTGTGTGTCTCTGTGTGCCTGCGTGCTTTAGAGAGCAGAGGAGAGAGAAATCCTGGGCACATAGGAGAAAGCTGCTGGAAGGGACTCTCCTGAAAGGACCTGCGTGTGTAAGGTTCAGACCAAGGTCATGCTGAGATCTGTGGGGAAAGGTGTGTGTAGAAAACAAGCAGCCCTTGGGTAGCCTTTATGTGACCACCGGGGGGGGGGGGCAGTGAGAGGAGAGCTTTGTTTCTGAACAGTGGCTTGTGTGGATGGGCAGTGCAGTTGAAGGTAAGAGTTAAATGCCTGCATGAAAACACGGCTGGCCTGAGGCAGAGTCAGGCAGCTGCATAAGGCAGCCAATTTGGGGCTTAATGAAAGAGCAGCAAGCAGCGGGTTATTTTTACTAAGTTCTACTCCAGGGTGAGATTTTCTGGCCACATTCACACGATACATGAAACGCCCTGTGGTGCCACTTTATACAGTCATGGCTTCCTGCAAAGAATCCTGGGAGCTATAGTTTGTTATGGGTGCTGAGAGGGGTCTGGAGATTCCCGTTCCCCTCCCAGAGCTACAGGTTGCAGAATCATAGATCATAGAATGACAGAGTTGGAAGGGACCCTGGGGAAATCTAGTCCAGCCCCCGGCAATGCAGGAATCTTTCGCCCAACATGGGGCTGGAACCCACAGCCCTGAGACCAAGAGTCTCATGCTGTACAGAATGATCAATCCCTCTTCCCAGGGAACTCTGGTTACTGTGGCTCTGGGAGTGGAATGGGGGGGGGGTCTCCTAGGAACTCTCAGCTCCCTTAACACACTATTATTCCCAGACCTGTCTGTGGGAAGCCAAGGCTGTTTAAAGTGATATCATAGTGCTTTAAGTGTATGTTGTGAATGTGGCCTCAGTTTCAGGTGACAAAAATCACTTGGCCAGTCTTGAGTGTTATATACTTTGACTTAGGGAGCGGGACACTCTTTGATATTCCGCCTCAGCCCTAAATTTATGCCTAGAGCTCCTGCTATCCATGTACAGATGTGTGTGGGGGGGTATGTTAGACTTATTATTGCATTTTTATACCCCCTTTTTTCTAAGGACCTTAAAGTATGTGGCCCTCTCCCACACTTTATCCATACAACAACCCTATGAAAATGGTTAGGCTGAGAGCTATAGCGACTGGCCTAAAGTTATTCATTAAGACTTTCATGGCCGAATGAAGATTGAACCTGCTCAGGCTCTTGCTGTCCTCCTCCACCAGACCCACCCTCTGCCCACACAGTTTTGAAAAGCAGCAGCAGCAGGAAGAACTCGAATACATAAAAAAAGGCATCCTGTCTGAAGTCCAAACAGGACAGGGTCACTTTTCTCCAAAAAAGGACAACCATGTTTTTTTAGGGATGGATGGCAACCCTAGGCTTATGCAGACAATTGAGAAAACATTTTCAGAAGCAAGAAGGTGATCTGTGATTTTAATCTGACTAAACATGCATAGGATTGTACTTTGTATGTTTGTGGGGTCCTGTGTACACACCATAGATTTAGAGCACCCCCACGGAATATTGGGAACTGTAGTTTATGGAGGGGGTTAGGAATTGTAGCTCTGTGGGGCTAAATTCTTTGGGAGTTGTGTGTCTTAAATGTGCTTTAAATATATGGTGTGTACACAGCCTATGTCAGCCATTGGTTTTGGAGGGCAGAAGGAGATGCTACAAATGCAGGAGACCAGTTTGAGTTATGGAGGGAAACAAGAGGACAAGAATAATTTTTTGAAAGAGAGTTTCTCTTGAACTAGGGGTTGGGGTGTTTGAAGAACCCTTCATGAGTTGATGTGTATGAGTACATGTGTGTTTGGATGTGTGTAGATATGTATATAGATATAGGAACCTTTAGTAAGATCCATAAACCTCACCTCTGGACTCTTAACAAAATCATGCTGCATCCTCCTCAATTTCCCTGTAATTTGAGCACAGAATCCCTTGGAATCTCTTCTCCTATTTTTTATATAATATTTTTGTTTATTTAAACAAGAGCATACAGTTCACTAACACACAATAACAAAAGATAGAAAGAAAAAAGAAACACAGAAAAGAAAAACAACAAAACTGAATGCAAACAAAAAATAAACATACATATGTAATACAAATGTTGGTTGTTTCAGGCACATTCCTGTTGGGGTTATTATTATTGGTGTTGCTAGTAACATTTTAAAAAAGATTTGTTTTATTTATAAATATTAGGATATTGTCCTTGAGGTCTCATGATAGTCTCACATAACTTGCTCCAGGCTCTGAGATGGTTCCCACATACAGTGGTACCTCGGGTTACAGACATGTCAGGTTACAGATTCCGCTAACCCAGAAATAGTGCTTCAGGTTAAGAATTTTGCTTCAGGATTAGAACAGAAATCGTGCAGCGACAGCGCGGCAGCAGCAGCAGGCCCCATTAGCTAAAGTGGTACTTCAGGTTAAGAACAGTTTCAGGTTAAGAACGGACCTCCGGAACGAATTAAGTACCGTATTTTTTGCACCATAACACTCACTTTTTTCCTCCTAGAAAGTAAGGGGAAATGTCTGTGCGTGTTAGGGAGCGAATGCCTGCGGGTGGTGGTGGGGATCTGCTGCAGTCGTGAGCAGAGGATCCATGGTTCCCCTTCCTTCCCTCCTCCGTGGTTACAAAGCATGGATCCACATGGATCCTCAGGATTTTTGCATTGGGCTACTCCAAACTCACTGTCAGATCACATGTCTGTGGCCACAGCATGAACCACAAAAATAATATATCCACTATTTCGTTTAGAATATTTTTTTTCTTGTTTTCCTCCTCTAAAAACTACGTGCATGTTATGGTCTGGTGCGTGTTATAGAGCGAAAAATACCGAGGTACCACTGTATATGACTTTCACCTGCTTATTGCACACTCTTTGACTGGCAACTGTGTTAAATAGCATTGGACACAATAGGAAAATTCCACCAGGGTCTGCGTCTGCAACAGTGGCCCATTCAAGCATGCTTGTCATCCATTGGTGATGCTCTAATTGAACAATGAGCATGTATTAGTGATCTGCAGCTAAAATGTTTGAACAAGTCCCCAGTTGTGTTGGAGGTGATGGGAGCCGATACAAAAGTGTGCGCTCGCTCTCTCTCTCTCTCTCTCTCTCTCTCTCTGTAGTGGTTTACCTGTATCTGCTCATTCACATGTACAAAGAACCACTAAGACCATAGCCTTAATTACCTGGGAAGAAACAGGTGAGGTCCCTACAGACAGGCAAATGTTGTTGTCTCCATCTTCAAAAAGGGGGAAAAAGAAGACCCAGGTAACTACAGACCGGTGAGCTTCACATCAATACCAGCGAAGGTCCTAGAACAGATAATTGAACCGTCGGTCTGTGAGCACTTAGAAAAGGATGCTGTGATTACTAAGACTAAGCCTGGGTTTCTCAAAAACAAGTCATGCCAGACCAATCTGATTTATTTTTTGACGGAATTACAAACTTCATGGATCAGTAAGGCTTTTGACACAGGCCCCCATGATATTCTCACAAGGAAGCTGAAAAATGTGGGATGAACAAGGTAGATTTAGGTGGATTTGTAGCTAGTTGACTGACCAAACCCAAAAATGGTTCCTCATCATCCTGGAAAAAAGTGACAAGTGGGGGGCTGCAGGGTTGTGTCCTGGGTCCGTTGTTGTTCAACGTCTTTATAAATGATTTGGATGAAGGAATTGAGGAGATGCTCATCAAATTTGCAGATGACATCACACTCGGAGGGGCAGCTAATGCCACAGAAGACAGAACCAGAATTCAAAATGTCCTTAACTGATTGGAGAACTGGGCGCAAGCTAACAAAATGAATTTCAATAGGGACAAATGTAAGGTTCTGCACTTAGGACACCTGGCTTACTAGCAGTACATGTGAAAAGCATCTAAGGGGTCTTGGTGGACCACAAGTTGATGCAGTGTGATGCAGCGGGGGGGGGAGGGGCTAATGCTATTCTAGACTGCATCAAGATCAAGGGAAGTCACAGTCCCACTCTATTCTGCCTTAGTCAGACCACACCTGGAATACTGTGTCCAATTCTGGGCACAGACTTCGAGGAGGGAGACCAAGATGATCAAGGGTCTGCAAACTAAGCCTTGTGAGGACAGCTTGAAGGAGCTGGAAAAGAGGAGACTGTGAGGAGATATGATAGCCACCTGCAAATATCTCAAGGGCTGTCACCGGGGAGAGGGAACAAGCTTGTTTTCTCCTGCTCTGGAAGGGAGAACTCGAACCAATGGCTTCAAGTTACAAGAAAGGAGATTCTCACTAAACATTCAGAAAAACTTTTTGACGATTAGAGCTTTTCTGCAGTGGAACAGTGTCCCGCAGGAGGGGGGTGGACTCTCCTTCCTTGGAGGTTTTTAAAACAGAAATTGGATGGTAATTTGTCATGGATGTTTTAGCTGAGATTCCTGCATTGCAGGGGGTTGGACTAGATGACCCTTGGAGTCCCTTCCAATTCTACCATGCTATGATTCCATGATTCTAAGAGGGGCTTTTCCCAGATCAACACACAAATGTAAGGATGTAAGAAGAGCCTGCTGGACAAGGCCAGTGGAGTGTTCTGTACTCGCAGGGTCCACCTAGATGCCCATAGGAAACCTGCAAGCAGGACCTAAGAACAAGAGCACTCGCCCCTCCTGCAGTTCCCAGTGACTGGTATTCAGTAATGGAGGTGGAGCACGGCCCTCAGGGTTAGGGGCCACTGATTCATTCATCTACAACCATACTTTAAACACACCCACACGGTAGTGGTGCCTTGGGTTACAGACGCTTCAGGTTACAGACGCTTCAGGTTACAGACTCTGCTAACCCAGAAATAGTACCTTGGGTTAAGAACTTTGCTTCAGGATGAGAACAGAAATCATGCTCCGGTGGCAGCAGGAGGCCCCATTAGCTAAAGTGGTGCTTCAGGTTAAGAACAGTTTCAGATTAAGAACAGACCTCCAGAATGAATTAAGATCTTAACTCGAGGTACTACTGTACTTCTGAATAACCGTGCCTAGGATTGCACTGCAGATGTGT
Organism: Podarcis gaigeae; assembly: GCF_964106915.1. Taxonomy (NCBI): domain Eukaryota; kingdom Metazoa; phylum Chordata; class Lepidosauria; order Squamata; family Lacertidae; genus Podarcis; species Podarcis gaigeae. The sequence continues at coordinate 2,433,835 of NC_139690.1, forward strand.
AAGGAGCCCTTTCAATATGTTATTGCTGAAATGCCTCAACGCATTGTGTTGACATTCAGTGATATAAAAGTTTAGTGTTGATGGTGGTCAGTCTGAGAGGGCCCATTCACATGTGCAAATAATCACAACGATGGATTGATGACCATGTGAGTGGCCTGTTCACAAATGCATATAGTCCCTCATTTTGCAACTTTAAACTTATTCACGAACAAGCAAGCCTCTTTGAACTCCAACATACTTCTTTGAAATGGTGTTCGTTGGTGTTCAAATGGTGTTCACTGTATGTGGTGCAATTATGGAGCATCGCATGTGTGAATCAGCCTTTCCACTGCTGGCACCCAAAAAGCTCCAAAGCATCACACTGGAGGAGATATTAATGTCATCTCCCTCTTTGTACCTGCACGTGTGTGTGTGTGTGAGAGAGAGAGAGAGAGAGAGACGAGAGAGATGCACTCCCATGGCCTGTTCACATGCAAAACCATTACTAAACCACCTTATGAAGGCATTGATGTGCCTATGTGTGTGAATCAGCACTTCTGCCCCTTAAATGATCCAAAAGGGTTGCACTGGAGACCACACCAATATTTTCTTCCTTTCTTTGAGTTTGTGTGTGTGTGTGTTGTAGCTGGGTTGGCCCATTCCAACGTGCAATCGGGCTAATCATGACGCGATAGGTACGCACGTGTGAATGAACCCGGGGGGGGGGCGGAACAGGAGCAGGGATCGCAAAGGTGGGCAAGAGCGAAGGGGCGAGGAGGAGGAGGAGGAAGAGGAGGAAGAGGAGCTCCTGTCAGCTGAGGGAGAGCGAGAAAGAAAGAGCGAGCGAGGCAGGAGCAGGAGGAGGAGAAAGGAAGAGGCGAGCGCGAGCGGGGAGGAGAGGGAGCTGCAGGAGGAGGCGGGGGCGGGGGGGCTGCCCGGCGCGAGGGAGCGCGGGAGCGCGGCAGGAGCAGGAGGAGGAGGCGAAGGAGGGAAGAAGCGCGACGCAGGGACGGCAGATGCCTGGAAATAAAAATTTGATGATTGCATGCAGCGGCTGGAGAGACTCTGTCGGTGGCGGCGGCGGGGACGCAGCAGGGACCGGGGGGGCGACGGCAAAATGAAGTATCAGAAATACCTGACTGTCTTGCAGATGGCCATCGGGGTGACCGCCTCCAACCGGGGCAGCCTCATGCCCTTAAAGAGGAAGCTCTGGTGAGTAGCGGGCGGGCGGGCGGGCGGGCGCCGCGCTGCGGGATCCGGGATGGGGCGCCTGCCCCGCTTGGCTTCGGGGCCCACGCGCGCGACCCGGGCGAGGGAAGCTCTTCCCGCTGAGCTGCTCTTCCACGGCCACGCAGCTCGGCTCCGCGGGGCCAGGAGTGCTGCATTAATTAAAATGCGAACCGTGGCAAATCGGCAGAATCGCCCGGTTTCTTTGCAGTGAAATCCTCCCTCTCTGTCATCTGGATGCTGGAAAGATACCAGCGCACCGGGGGGGGGGGGAGGGTTCCATGAATTATTTGCGGCAAAACAGCCCCCCTTCCCCGCAGAGTCAGACCTTGGTGTTGTGCTTAGTAGTTTTCTTTTTTCTTTTCTTTTCGCAAAAGCCGGCCAGTGTGTGTGTGCGGGGTGGGGGGGGGGAGGAAGAGAGGCTTCGCTGCCATAACCAATTGGAAGCTGTTTTAGAGTTCAAAAGTGTCATGCTTGGCACTATCAAGCTCCCAATCTATTTCTTTTTTAACTGAGGATGTTGGTTAAATTTGCTCTGAGATCATGGATGCTCTTCCAGAGAGATACAGAGGGGGAGTGATAAGGGAGGGCCTTTATGGATTTCAGAACATGGAACATAGTCTTTGATCTGCTTGGTAACAGCATTTTGATTTTTTATAAAACCCTAGATGAATAAAGTGTGTCTTATCCTTGCCAAATAATTGGTGTTTATGATAGTTACTGGAGGGAGGGGGGGATGTGTGAGAGAGTGTGTGTAATGCATTGTGAGAATTTGACCTTAGCTGTTTGATTCAGAATTATATAGTGCATGTGTGCTTTTCTCTGTTTCCTTCAATGGCTTTTGCTCAGCTCCTCTGTGTGCAGACGCACACCCGGCATGTTGAGGGGGCAGACTGTCATATTGTGATTATGTACTGTGGGTGAGTAGGGTGCAAAGATGCATTGCAATAACTGGTGACTTGTGAAGGATCAGTTTGACTTCAAGCAATAGGATACGGGTAGTTTTTAGAAGGAAAAACCTGAAGGAGAATAAAATCTAAAATCAAACTGAATAGGCTGACATGGGGGAGAAGCAGAGCATAGCAGAATTGCTTCAACTATTTGGTTTAACAATATAGCACTACAAGTTTCCATGGGGGAGGGGAATGGCAGAACCAAAATCCATTTCCAAAATCATATGCAATTCTTTATCTTTTGTATATGTGATTTTCTTTTTGATGTGCAAAATGAAATGTAGATACATAATGGATGCATCTTTCTCTCTCTTGCCCGGCCTGTCTCTGGCCAACAAGAGAGACATTCATCATATTGCTTAAATTGTATTAACATATTTGAAGGTCCAATCATGTACACAAGCTTAAAAAGCCACATCTGAGCAGTAACTTGCTCTTCTCCTGACCCTCGGTCGGTCCAGTGAGAAAGTGTAAAATGTCAGAGGGGAAAAGTGCTGATGGCAGAGAAGGTAGCTGGAGCATCTGAGAACCGCCAGCTAATAGTCTGCTCCTGTTTCCTGCACTTGATATGATTGATTCTCTCTCCATTCAGATAGATTAGCAGAATATATGACATGAGAAAGAGAATACAGTGGTTACTACTCTGCTCATCTGAAGCCTCGTCGTGAGTAAGGAATACTGCCTTGACTATATGTGAAATGCACTTTGCTCATTCTGTCCCATGGCTTGCCCTTTATTCCCTCTGGCAGATATTTTTTACAAGCTTGTTTTTATCTGCTTAGAACCAATTTAGCTGGTTTCAGGATCACAATATAAATATCATAATATTTAAGGAATATGCAAACACCTTGTATGCCTTTTCTAAAGAACTTCATATATCATATCAACTTAACTTACCATAACTTAACTTGAAAAACCATTGCCAAGCCTTTTATGTTACAGTAAAAAAGAGTTGAAACTTTTATTTAAAAACCAGTTGTTTGCAGGGGTTCCTATTGTCATGTTCTCATTTGTCTGGGACACATAAAATGATAATTTAGCTCACTCTCAGCAGAATCATCTCTCTTCATTTTGCTGATAGTGCATGTGAGTCATTGAGGTGTATACAGATGCTAATGATAAAACATTATTTGTCAGGAACAAAACTGAGCATTAAATAGGTTCTATTTTTATACTGTTTTGTGTGCTCTCTTCTAAGTACTCTCAGATCATTGTACAACCTTGCTGTAAAAGTTGGGGGGAAATCATTTATAGCTCCCAGTTATCAGGCATGAGTGCATTGTACATAGGTTTCTCAATGATTGTTATGAAGGATCAAAACAAGGTTGCTCTGTGAGTGTGAAGTCTAATGGACACTTATAGACAAATTTGTTGTTAGGCTGCAGGACATGCTTAAGTTCTTTCTGTCATTATGTTTGCCTTGTGGCTTTAACATCCTTTTACATGACTATGTTTTATAAGAGCATCCTTAACCTGAATGACAGTACAACATAAAATCCAAAAGTAAGCAAATGTTCTTTTAAAAAAGATTAGCTGTGTTTTTGCCAAAGGGTAAGAATTCTTCAGCATAAAAATTCTGGTCTTTGATTAAATAAATTTTATTATGTTGTTATTATAATTTTTAAAAATATTTTATTAGTATTAGAATGATGTGTGATTTTCATGTACACCATCCTGGAGTCCATAGTTTGGATGAAGGTGCTGTTGAGAAAATTACATAATAATAAATGAATAAAAACTGACCTAAGAAATGTTTTCTGCCTACTTAGTAACAAGAAAAGTATACATTTGACTATGTTACATTGGAAGTGCAGGTCACAACCCTTTTACAAACAAACAGACAAACAATGCACGGCATGTGAAAGAAAATGAGTCAGTCTGATTTTTAATTAGATATTTCAGCTTTTATGAATTCAAGTATCATGCTTTGAAAAAAAGATTGAAAATCAGGTTTTACATATTCTGGTTTGCTCTCAGGTCAATAACGTCTGTGATATATGTTACATACAGTTACTGCAAGCAAAATAGACTGTTTAATAAAAACGGTTTAAAATACTCTTATCTTTTGCTGGGGGAGATAATCCACCTGAATCCCACTGAATGAAAAAATGCAAAGGTAGTGGCGACTGTTTGCTTCCTTCATGGAACATCTGCCGCTCTAATTTCTTCCACAATAAAAGGTCTTGTCCTATGGAACATTAAAAGCACAGCTTCATTACTATACGGCTTGTTTTTGTTTGTTTCTCGTGTTTCATCATCACACAGTGTTGGAGAATTTAATTTCTAGGGGCTAATTCAATTTCTAGGGTTCCAAGTGTCAAAACAGTGGGCTGTATAGAAGCCATTTAGAGTCATTAAGAAAATGAATGGGGTGGTCTCAAGATCGATTCTCGGGGACAGTCATCCAGATCACCAAAATCACTCTCCTGCTTGGCACCAGTCTGGCAGAAAGGCCACTAGGTGACTAAATTCTACTGTGATCTTCCAGCCACGTCAGATGTCATGCAGCACCAACCAGTGTAAATTCAAAAGGAAAGGGTAGAGGCTTGCCCCACACCGACTTTGACAGTTGTCAGCCCCATAGAAGTTGCCATACATCCTGGTACAAATTCCAATAACATTAGCTTAGGTGTTTAAATATTGACCAGCACCAGAGGGAAGAACTGTAGCTCAATGGTTAGGTCTGCACAGGCAAGGCTGGAAGGAATCCCAGAGTTGCTGGCTGTCAGTGGAGACCACCCTGAGCTGCGTGGGCCAATGGTCTGACTTGGCCTCAGGCTCTGGGTTCCTAAGGGTTTATTCCATGTCTTGCTTTAAATGATAGAGCAGCCTTTCCCAAGCTGGTGCTCCCCAAATGTTGGACTGCCATTGGCCCTGCCAAGCTAACAGGGCCCATAGTCAGGGATGATGGGAGAGGAAGCCCAAAACACATGGAGGGCGCCAGATTGGGGGAAGTTGGTTTAGAGGCTCAGTGGGTTTAAAACCCCGTACATTGGTACCCTATGCATGTAGGGTTTGTAGGGTTTATGTAGGGTTGTAGCCAACTAAGTTCTACTCAGAGTAGCCCCATTAAAATTGCAGAACCTAAATTAGTCAGATCTATTAATAGATCTTTCCTTCCTTGGTGGTTTTTAAGTGGAAGTCAGATGACCACCTGTCATGGATGCTTTAGCTGAGATTCCTGCATTGCAGGGGGTTGGACTAGATGACCCTTGGGGTCTCTTCCAACTCTACAGTTCTATTATTCTAATGGCTGTACTCTGAGTAGGAATACAACCCACTGACTTGCCTGTCCCCTGCAGCCAGTTGGAGAGGCTCTGCTAGATGTCCCTCTACCAGATGAGGTGTTGCTGGTGGAAACAAGGGACTAGACCTTCTTTGTAGCAATGCCCAGGGTGTGGAACTCGCTGTAATTGGGTCTTCAGTCACCAGTCCCAAGTTTTGGGGGCTTGTCTCCCTGTGCTATTTTAAGAGCAAGCCTGTCACTTAGCTTGTTCAGTCAGAGATGGTTCAGTCCAGTTGATGAATGTTGTGGGTGGGTGTTCTCTTGTTAATAAAATACCCATTCTAAATTACTACATTGAATCTGAAACTACATGTTGAAGACAAGACATATTACCCCAATGCAAGACATCATGTGAGTCTATGGAATATTTGAGGGCTCTGTATCTCTCTTCTCTCTCGTATGAGGCAGCTGAGTAATGGATGAGGGAGAAGTTTCAGGATAGCAAGAAAGGAGTGCCAATGAGGGAACCCGTGGTTTTAAACAATAGCAGAGGTTTGACGAGAGCAAGCCAAGGTGGGAGACACTGAGAAAAAAGGTGGCTTAAAACAAGGTTTCAATACAGCAAAAAAGGAATTGGGAAGGGTCTGTTGTGTTAGCTTTAGGTATTAGTTTCTATTTTGTTCCCATCTCTGCCATTTCTCCTTCCTGGTTAAAACACCTTTTTAAAAAGACAACGGCCCTCCTTTCCCAATCCATTCAGACCTCTCTCATGACTTTTGTCCTCAGTGTCTTTCCCCCCTAGTGCCTATGCCATGGCTGCTGCTCTTGTTTGTTCCCCACCCTGACTTCATGCAAAACCAGGATTCTGATGAGGCACTACAAATCCTCCCATTGGGGGTGCATGACGACAGCCTTGCATTTTTATGTATATCAGAATATACATGAATAGGAAGCTGCTTTGAGTGTTTTCTGCTGAAGAGGGAAGGTTTTTTTAAAAAATAATAATAATCCTGTAAATAGATAAAATTAATATGTGTAGACAAAGTGATGCAGAATAACTTCTGCCAATGTGTAGGCTATGTGTGAGAGAAAATGGGAACTAATTTGTCCTGGAGTGCTGTTTGTGGATGCAATTCTGATATTTAACAAGTTGACTGACTACCAACTATTAATTCTTGGCATTCATGATTCTCATATGGTATTTCTATGAAGAATGAGTTGGTCCATGTTGGTCCATATATGCTTGTGGTTTCTCAAATTTTGTGTGGAGCAGTTCATAATATGTGTCAAGGGAGAATGTACAACTGTTTTTGGCGGGGTGGCAGTCTTTTTTTCTGTCAAGGGCCACATTCCCTCGGATTAATTTCCTGGGGTCCATATGCTGCAGGTGGGCAGGGCTTGAGCACAAAGTGTTTGGGACTGAAGCCACAATTGAGTAGGGCACCTTCCTCCCCCTCTCATGCCCTCTTTCATCCTGTTTCCACTTCTCTTTGCCAGCCACCAACTACCTCTACTTCTTCCTTTCTTTTACACCACTATTCATAAAAAGGTACCAGAGCGGTTTACAAAAATTATATGTAAAATCATACAAAATAACCATATCAAAATGTTAAAATCAGAAATGAGGTAATTGTTATGGAAATGTGTTTTCCTAATTGCCCGTATAAACCTGAAAGAATTGAAAAACTCACAGTGGGCTTAAAAGTTTAAAAGGCCCTTGCTCCATCTCTAGTGGCAGGGTGTTCCACAGGACTGGGCTGATGACACTGAAGGCTTGGGTTGTTGTTGTAGCCAAATGAGCCTCACTAACTCGGGGAATGACCAACAAGACTCCTGCAGATGATCTCCGTGACGGAGCTGAGATAGAAGGGTTCAGGCAATCCCTGAGGTCCCCAGGATCTGAGTGGTTCAGAGCTTTGTAACAAACAAGAACCTTGAACCTGGCTCAGTAGCAGATAGGGAGTCACACGTAGTTGGCCGGATGCCTCCTTCAGCAGTCTGGCTACCTCCTTCTGCACCAGCTGGAGCTTCAAACTAGGCCCAAGGGCAGCCCTACAGAGAGTGCACTGCAGTAACCCAGCCTCAAGGTTACCAGCACAAGGACTACATATATGGAAACATATTCCACATGTTTGAAATGTGTTCTGATGTGGCATAAAATATAATATAAACCAGGTCTGCACATCTTACATCTCACTCAGTTAAAAGTAGAGTCGGAGAATAACAGAGTTGGAAGGGGACTTCAAAGGTCATTCAATTCAACCACTTGTCAATGCAGGAAATTAATTTCTACAAGATCCCATATAGGTGGCTATCTGGCTTCTGAGGCAGGGAAGGAAGGATTAGCTCAGGGAGGGGAACTTTCTTCAGCCCAGGACCACATTCTGTCATGGGCAACGTTCCTGGTGCTGCTTTTTTTTTGTGTGTGTGTGTGAACTCTGGCTGATTTATTATAATGAGAAAATTATATGCAAAAGAATCAGCGGTAACGGTGAAGCTGCAAGGTGTTGCGTCGCCTCCAAGCAGCGCGACGTGAGCCACCGATTCTGTGATGGAATTTGTGGCCCTTGCCGAGGCCACGACTTTTCCTGCCAGCGGAGGTCAGCCCCCGCATCTCTCTGTGTTTGTGAACTGCCTTGGTGATCCATTGGGTGTCTGGGTTGCGCCTGACAGCCTTGTGGAAAGGATCAATCAGAATGACTTCAAAGAACTTGTAGGTGGAATCTTCACCCACCCAGTAAGAGTTCAGTACTCTCAGGGCTCCACAGTGGCGGCCAGCACGCTCCTCTGCTACAGACTGCAGACTCCGGGCAAATTTCAGCTGGTTGACACCATGATGCACTGGTTTACCATAAAGTCAGTGGCAAAAGTAGGTGGAGCAAAGAATGTGACTTTTTTTGTGCAGCAAGTTACATTCCAGGTTACAAAGCACATATACACACGAGTACTTCTGAATACCATCTCCTGGGGTCAAACAGCAGAAGTAACTTTCAAGCCCTGCTTGCAGACATCCTGGCAAGCAGCTTGCATTCTCTGCCTCTGAAGGCAGAGCGTCCAGCATGGCTAACAGCCACTGAGGTCTCTCCTGCTCACACTGCCAGATGAAGTGAGCTAGGGACAAGGCCTTTTGGGTAGTGGCTCCCTGATTATGGAATAGCCTTCCCAGACACGTTTTCCTGGCACTGTGTTTTCAGTGCTCGGTGAAGATATTTCTATTTATCCAGGCTTTTTAAATAACTTAAGTTTTACAGTCTGGGCCTTTCCATTTCTTACATGGTGTTTAATTGTGCATTGCTGTTTTGTTTTTAATAAATGTTGTAGCTTTTACTGTTTTATAGACTTACATTCAGACTTACATTCTAAAAAGACATGTCACAAAATGAAAATGGCATCTTCAGTGAGTAGGTTCCAGCAGCAGATGGATTTGAAGTGCCCTTCTTTGTCTGCTGAGACCTGGAGAGCTACAACTGATCATAGCAGACAAAATTGGACTAGGTATATTCTTGGTCTGATTTGCTATGCGACAGCTTCATTAGCGGAGTCTGACATGGCATAAGCCAGCTTCCTAGTATAGGCTGCGGGCAGGAACTCTTGGGAAATGTGGTCAGAGAGACAGTGCTGCATGCTGAGGAAGAGCTTGGAAGGGTGAGGATGCGCACAGAACTCAAGCTCTGCAGGCCTGGATTCTAATTTTGATTGCTTTGTTTTAAAGGTTTTTTAAAAGAAAATGGAGAAGCACATAAGAGAGGAGTGTGAGACCTGGGGAGTCCTACAGGTGTTGCTGGACTCTCATCTTGCTTGACCATTGGCCATATTGGCTGGAGATGATGGGAGAGTCCAGCAACATCTGTAGAGACACAGGCGCTCCCCATCCCTGACATGTAGAATCAGGAGGACAGGGCGGATCGTTACTTCTGTTACTGAACAGTTTGGAAAGTGCCTGATTATCCCTTTGATTTTGTGGCGCTTAACTCCTATTGAATACATTAAAATTGCTGTTAGCTAAGAGAAGATTCATGCATAGAATCTAAATGCTCTCTCTCTTTAGGTCTTTCACACTTATGCCAAGAGGATTGTAAACCTCTTTTGGCAAAAATCCCCGAATGAATAATATTGCCTGTGCTATTGTCCACTTTGGGAATATGAGAAGTTGAAAAAGAGATGTTTGCTGACAAGCAGACCAGGACAAAGTCCCATTCCAGGCACCTGGTTCGCCTCTGATTTAGCTCTGCCCCTCCCTGATGGATGCATGTGTCTTGCTGATGTGGACTGAAGTGCAGCAGGATCAGGAGGGCCCAACTCTGGCATAGTGAAAAAGCAGCCACTGAAAGAGAGCACCCCAGAAAAATAAGGATAAAACTTTATGCATCTGATGACTCTAGTCCACGAAAGCTTGTGCCCTGATAGATATCAGTACCTGTTGTATTTGCAGAAAGATTATTTTGCTACTGACCCCTGAGTCAGTATATCATCATAGTCTACACTGGAAATGTTTGCAGACGCACCACTTCTCTCTAACCTGTGTTGTTAGTCATTATTTTAATGAACATCACAATGTTCTCTTCATAGTAATTAAAATGAATGAATATAAATACAGAAACGGTTCTTTGGTCAGTCGGCTGGAAAGGGATCACCTTCTCCTCCTCCTTGTGCATGTTGGTGAGATGCACTGAGCATGTTCAGCTGAGTCCTACTGACCTCATCACTTTTGCTTTAGCATTAAAAAGACCTGGCATTTGATGGGATGTTATTTGAGAGAGCATGCTGGATGGCGGGAGTGGGGAGACAATCAGGGAGATGAAATAAAGCGAAAGCACTGAGCTCAGAGCTGAGTAGCAAACTCTCAGTAGCTGTGTCTGAGAAATGATAGAAGTAATTTTGCTGCAAACACGAAACCCACCATGTTAACTCTTGGCTGTGATAAAGCAACAAAGGTAAAACTACAAGGGGGGGGGGAAAGCTTTTTGAAAGTTAATTTGTCCTCCCCTTTGGGCAAGGTGGATTCTGAGGAGACCTGTGATGACACAGTTGACAGAGGGAGAGGGCACATGAGCTGAAACTCTGGGAGCAAGATGTTCGGCAGCTTTCCAGGTATTTGAAATTTCAATTCTGCTCCTGTAGCCAAATCCACTGTCTCGGATCAGATCTCCAGAGAGAAGCAACTTCCCAAACAGCAGAAGCAGCTTAATTGTACAGTGCAATTTAGAAGTGTATATTAACAACTTTGCTTAGTATAGTGTGAATCCAATAGAAAACAACTTCTTCTTTTCCATACCTTTATGAGCAAAGTTATTGTGAGATGTGATTGCTCTCATTTCCTCCTCATTGCAGGATCTGTTAATTGCCTGTTCTGAAAACAGGTATTTTTGAGATGTTCATCGCAAATTGTCAATGTCAAAGATTGTTTGTTTGCTTTTGAACATCTGATTTGTCTAATGTTGTATCTTACATTATCATTTTGCTGTTAGGTTAACCGGTTTGTCAATAGTTGATTTGTAAGAAGGCTTGGGAAAGTATTGAGTGTTTCACTTAATTAAGGAGGGTGGCAGCTTTACATTGTGTACAATAGCTTGTAATTGTCACAGGGGCAGTTAATGAAGAAGAGGTTTTTTATGGCTTTTCTAAAACCATGAGTTGGAGGGTAAGGCTATGAAGGGCAACTAGCCATGATGGCTCGGCTTTGCCTCCACGGTCAGAGGCAGTAATGTTTCTGAACACCAGTTGCTGGAAGCCAAAGGAGAGGTCCTGATTTTAGATGCCACAGACATCTTGTTGGCCACTGATGCTGATCCAGCTGGCTCTTCTTATGATCCTACGTTGGTTCGTAAAGCATAGCATCTGGCACTAGTATACAATTAATAATAAATAATAATAATAAATTTTATTTATATCCCGCCCTCCCCAGCCGAAGCCGGGCTCAGGGCTGAAATTCATAGTTGCAAGATGTAGGGAAGACCGCTGGCTTAAATGTTTTTAACAGGTGAGACAAATTCTTCCAGGATCCAGAGGCAAAGTGTATCTGACTACCAGTTGCTAGAGGGCAGTGGGAGAGAGCTACCCTTGTGTCCTGCTTGTGGTCTTCCCCGAGGCATCTGGTGGCCACTGTGGGAAAGGCTATCAGATCTCATGGAACTCGCTTTATGTTCTTATGGTCCAGTTCTCGTGCAAGATGGCATCTGGAGACATCTGGGTGACTCTGGCTGACCATGGAATGACCTGACATGGCCTCTTGTTGGCCTTAGATGTCCTAGTAGAGCACAAAAAAGGCTTGTGAGTCATCTTTTTTTGCTCTTGAACTAAATGTAGGGTCAGAAGGTTTGCTTGCTTGCTTGTTTGTTTAAAGGGTTTTTACCCAACTCGCCCTTAACCTCAGTGCTCAGCAAAATGTTGCTTGGCAGCAGCAGAACATTGAATGCCTATTAATATGCATTTGGCAAAGGAGAGAGTTACAGCAGTACATTGTTGCAGGGTGCTGATTTGAGGATTACCCCTTAGGAAGGCATTTCTTGTTTCCAGTAGAGCAACAATAAAACATTTGGGGCACTTGGAGAATAGCTTCCCCTTTGGCTCATCCTCCAGGTATCTCAGGTATCTCAGTCATTTCCTTTTCTCTTGCCAAAGGTTCGTAGGCAGCGTGGCCATGAGGTTGCACCGATTTGCTGTTGATACATGAAGAGGGAACTTTGAGTTCTCATGAGGTTTCTGACCATGTGGAACTAGAAAGAGATTCCAGGGTATATTGGAGGTGGCCACCCCCTTGCTGAAGTTGTGCAGGCCTGGTCTGAGGCAGAATATAAATATAGCAAAATATGTACATGAACGCAGCTCTGTCCCCTCCTCCCATTCAACTTGTGTATGAAACAAGTGCTTAGAAATCAGGTCTAAAAATTGATTAAAAATGAAGTTTTGTTTATTTGTTTTTGCCTACACAACATAATTATTAATGTGGCTTTTGCTATCTTGCTGCAGCAATCTCACTGCAATCAGAAGGTTAACACAAATTTAAAAATGGAATAATTTGCTCATTTATAAATTTCCTCCAATGAAGGCAAGAAGAGGTTAAGATTTTTCTTAAAAAAATAAAAATAAAGCACTGAATTAATTCCTCTCAAGATGGCATTAAAATTATTTGGCTCAAAGAGGCAATAAAGCTTGGCTTCTACAATGCATGTTTGTTGATGAATGCCCATGCAAAATGCTCCATTCAGTCCTGAATTGAACCTCCTATAGGTTTGGTGAAGCCACCCAGGCAAAAATCAGGATGCAAGAAGAGCCGTGCTGGATCAGACCAAAGGCTTGTCTAGGCCAGCATCCTCTTCTCACAGTAGCTAACTAGATACATGCAGGAAGCCTACAAATTGGACCTGAGTCATCTCCCCACTACTTATTCCCAGCAACTGGTATTTAGAAGTTGCATGCAGCTATCATGGCTACTGGCCATTCATAACCCTGTCCTCCATTAATTTTTCTAATTCTCTTTGAGAGTCAAAAGCCTTCATTGAAACTTATGAAATTGCCTTATTGTGATGGGATAATGAGCTGCTTGTGCGTAAAAGCTTGATCCCTCTGGGGTTTGGCTGGTCACCCAAACCTAGGCACTAACGGAGCCCCCAAAGCATGACTCCGTCAGTCGCTGGTAGAATCCGACAGTGGGCGTCTACGGAACTTACTCCAACATAAAAGCTGTTTGACGGACATGCGCCTCCTGGACTCTCTGTGTGACAGCTTCCGGCGAGGGGTGGGGGTTGCTAAAGGGGGTCTTGTTACCTCCTCACTGTTCTCACTAGAAGTATCCCAGAGCCTCTCCCCCGATTCCCTTTCCGCTGGAACTCCTGCTCTCCCCCTACTGGTTCCTTCTTCTGCTGTAGAGTCTCTCCTATTCTCCTGGAGCCTCTCCACCACCTGTCCCTCCAATGGCAGTTCCCTGACATCCACCTCCCCCCCAGGGCCCCCTTCACCCCCCCCCCGCCTCCTCTCCCACTGGCGGTGAGGGCGGAAAGCCCCGGAAGGAACTCTCCTCGTCGTCCGAGGATTCAAACACTTCTAACCACGGCGTACCGTCTCTCTCCTCGTCTTCCTCTTCTTCGTCGGAGTCGGCTTCCTCACCCACCCCTGACTCTGGGAACCCTTCAAACTCCCCTTCCTCATCGGTGGTCCCAAAGTGTTCCCTTCTAAATCGTGCCACGGGTTGCGGTTTTTTTGGGAAACGCTGATGAAATGTTTCTATTAAAACCTCGTCCTTGACTAACTCTGCTGGTACCCAAGTGTTTTCCGACTCAACTTCCCCCTCCCATTCTACCAGATATTCCACCTGATTCCCCTTCCACCTGGAATCAATGATTCCTGCCGCGTTCATGTCACGTTCTCTCTCTTCTATCACGGGCGTTTGGGTGACCTCTCTCTCACGCTCCCCCCACTCACGTCCCTCTCGGTACGGCGACAGTAATGACCTGTGAAATACTGGGTGCAATTTCATGTGACTGGGCAGTCTGAGTTTGAATGTTACTGGGTTGACCTGCTGTATGACCTCAAAGGGTCCCAATCTTTTGGGTCTCAATTTCTTACTCCCTCCCTTGAACAGTAGTCCTTGGGTGGATAGCCACACCCGGTTTCCCACCCTTATAGTTTCACCTTCCCTCCTATTTCTGTCTGCTTGTTTCTTATATTCTTCCTTGGCTTTCTCTAAGTTAAGTTGAAGCTGACGGTGGATCGCTTCCATCTCTTCAAAAAAGTGTTCCGCCGCCGGCACGCTCCACCTCTCCCCTCCTTCTCCTGGAAATGCCCGGGGATGACACCCATAATTTGCCAGGAAAGGACTCATCCCTGTGGACACGTTCTCCGCGTTGTTGTAGGCAAATTCTGCCAGAGGTAACTTATCTACCCAATCATTTTCTCTGTCTTTTACATAACACCTCAGGTATTGTTGTAAAATCCTGTTTGCCCTTTCCGCTTGCCCATTTGTTTTACAACGCCCCGTTCTTTTCTTCAAACCCCCCTGTGTTCTCCTCTGTCCTCCTGAGTTCTCTGAATTTCTCTTGGGCGTATTCATCGTTCTCAGTACCCTCTATCAGTTCCCTCTGCCCCACCAATGCCGCCCCACACACCCAGCGGTCTTCAGGGATTACATGCCTTGCCTCAGGCGCTCCCTCCCCCTCTAAGTACTCAGGTTTCCTGGAGAGAGCGTCCGCCCTCACGTTCTCGGAGCCTGGCACGTAACGAATCTCAAAGTGGAATTTGGAGAACTCCTGGGCCCATCTCACTTGTCTCTGGTTCAGCACTCGTGCTGTTCTCCAGTATTCCAGATTTTTGTGGTCAGTTCGGACTTGAACCTTGTGCTGCGCCCCAATCAGCAAGTGCCGCCATCTCCGGAATGCTTCATGAATGGCGAGCAGTTCTCGGTCGTATACTGTGTAGTTCCTCTCGGATTTGTTCAACTTCCGCGAGAAGAACGCACACGGTCTCCATTCGGACGTATCTTTTCCCGGCTGGAGAAGCACGGCCCCCACCGCTCGGTCTGACGCGTCAGTCTCCACCCTCATTGGTTGTTGTAGATCTACGTGCAAAAGTTGCTCTTCCGACGCAAACGCCTGCTTTAAGTGTTCGAACGCCCGCTGCGCTTCTTCCGTCCAAACAAATTTTTTCTTGCTGCTAAGACAATCCGTGATGGGCGCTGTTAAATGGGCAAAGTTTTTGATGAACTTCCTATAGAAGTTTCCGAAGCCCAGGAATCTTTGCACGTCCTTCTTGGTCTTTGGTGTTTTCCATTCCAGTACCGCTTGAACCTTGCTGGGATCCATGGCCAATCCCTTGTCAGACAACCGGTACCCCAGGAATTCCACCTCCCTGGTATGAAACTGACACTTCTCCAGTTTCACCCACAGCCGATTTTCTCGCAGTTTGCTCAGTACTTCTCTTACATCTCGCACATGCTGCTCCTCATTCTCTGAGTATACCAGGACGTCATCTAAGAACGCTACGCAGTTCTTGTAGAGCAATGGCCCCAGGACGTGATTCATGAACGATTGAAAACAGGCCGAGCCCGCCTGTAGACCGAAGGGCATAACGAGGTACTCAAAGGCCCCCAAGGGGGTGAACATAGTGGTTTTCCACTCATCCCCCTTTCTCACACGTATCAAGTTATATGCCCCTCTAAGGTCCAGCTTGGTAAAAATTTTCCCTTTTCTCACACGTGTCAGAATGTCATCAATTCTAGGCATAGGGAACGTCACTGGTTCTGACACTGCATTTAGGGCCCTGAAATCACACACAAGCCTGGGTTTACCCGTGTTTTTTTTGTCCACAAAGAACACTGGGCTGCCCCCCACCGCTTGTGACTCTCTGATGAAACCTCGCTTGAGGTTCTTGTCAATGAACTCCCTTAACTCCTGCATCTCACTGTCTGACATTGCATACAGCTTGCCCACTGGCAATTGTGCTCCTGGGAGTAAGTTGATTTGACAGTCAAAGGGTCTGTGCGGGGGCAGTTTATCTGCTTCCTTTTCGCTAAAGACGTCAATCAAGTCAGCGTATTGTGGTGGCACCTTCCCCTTGTCCATCAATTCCATCCCTGCTAGAGTGGCCCTGGCCCCTGCCTGAGCCTCTCCCTCCTTGCAGTGTTCTAGGCAATGTGCTGATCCAAAGGAAACCACTCTCTGATGCCAGCCTACTAGCGGATCGTGTAGCGCCAGCCAGCTCATTCCCAAAATAATAGGAGCTCCTCCCAAGGTGGCTACGTTAAACGCTATCAGTTCTGTGTGTCTTGCCACCCTCATTATCATTGGCACAGTCTGTTGGCTCACTTCTCCTCCCAACAGTTCCCTCCCATCAATCGTGGTAACCTGCAAAGGCTTACTTAATGGGATAGTCTGTATCTGGTGTTCAGCTGCAAACTCCTTACTCATGAAATTACAGGAACTACCTGAATCCAATAGCGCTTTTATCTTTAGTGGGTGTCCGTTTGCCAGTTCCAGCAACACCTCTATCACAAGCGCTGGTCTTGGAGGTTCTGGCGTGGGCACATTCACTACTCCCTGGCCTGGCTGCTGCGCTCTGATGTTGGCAGCCAGGCGTTGGCTTTTACTTGCTCCTTGATTTCTTCTTCCTCCTTTCCCCCAACAGTTCCCGCCATCCCTTGCCATTCCTTCCTTTGCGGACAGACTCTGGCAAAGTGACCTGGCTGTTGGCAGAGATAACATCTCTTGGCGCTCTTTCCCTCCTTCTTCCGCCCCTCACTGGTGTTTGAAACTGCGCGCGCGCTATTCCAAGTTCCATCGGCTCTGCTGGCGGGAAAGGCTGCTCCGGAATCTCCGGAATGCGGAAGTCCTTCCAACGTTCCCCCTTTCCCTCCCGCTTTTCCAAAGCTCTGGCTTCCTGGCGCGCTCCTATGGACAGCGCAGATTTAGTCAGCTGGTCCATAGACTCCGCCCTAGGCGCCCGGGAAAGTTCATCTTTCACTGCCGGAGAGAGCCCTTCTTCAAACAGCATTTGAATAGGTTCACTCGCAAGGTCCCACCCCAGTCTATGAATCAGCATGGTGAACTCAGTCCAGTACTCACGTACAGATCGGCTCCCCTGTTTACACGCCATTAACTGCCTGCGCACCACCCCTTGCTCAATCTCGCTGGAAAACATCAAGTCCATGGCGCGAAAAAATTTCATTGTGTCCTTTAAGATTTCATTATTGGCTGCCATCAGGGGCCTAATCCAGTCCCTCGCCCCTCCCTCTAGATGGCCAATCACGTACGCCACTCTAGAGTTCTCATCGGGGAAGTCATCAAACAGTAGATTGAGAGCATATTGCATCTCTGTCCTAAAGGCTTGATAGTTCCTGGGATCCCCCCCAAATTTCTGCACCAATCCAGGCACCTTTCTGGCAAGTGGGGTGGTTTTTCCCTTATCCGCATCTTGAGCCCTCCTCTCCTCGAGCCTCGCCGTTTGCAGCGCGAGCTGGACCTCCAACGCCCTGTACCTTTCTTCCAGGCTTGGACCTGCTCCAGCTCCAGCTCCTCCGGTTCCGGCTGGTTCGCTCATGATGCCCTCTGCTTGCACAAGCTGCTTTCAAAGACTGTCGGATTGCTATGATGGGATAATGAGCTGCTTGTGCGTAAAAGCTTGATCCCTCTGGGGTTTGGCTGGTCACCCAAACCTAGGCACTAACGGAGCCCCCAAAGCATGACTCCGTCAGTCGCTGGTAGAATCCGACAGCGGGCGTCTACGGAACTTACTCCAACATAAAAGCTGTTTGACGGACATGCGCCTCCTGGACTCTCTGCGTGACAGCTTCCGGCGAGGGGTGGGGGTTGCTAAAGGGGGTCTTGTTACTTCCTCACTGTTCTCACTAGAAGTATCCCAGAGCCTCTCCCCCGATTCCCTTTCCGCTGGAACTCCTGCTCTCCCCCTACTGGTTCCTTCTTCTGCTGTAGAGTCTCTCCTATTCTCCTGGAGCCTCTCCACCACCTGTCCCTCCGATGGCAGTTCCCTGACACTTATATTAAGTCATCCTCTCTAATTTCTTGTCTACTGTCTCTGGCAGTCGGTCTCTGTGGAATCAGTCGCAGAAAGGTCTTTGGCCTTACCAGCTATAATTAATAATAATAATAATAATAATAATAATAATAATAATAATAATTTTTTATACGCCACCCATCTGGCTGGGCCTCACCAACCACTCTGGGTGGTACACAACAGAATATTAAAAATGGGATAAAACATCAAACATTAAAACTTCCCTAAAGAGGGAAGGGCTGCCTTAAGATGTCTTCTAAAAGTCAGGTAGTTGTTTATTTCCTTGACATCTGACAGGAGGGCATTCCACAGGACGGGTGCCACTACTGAGAAGGCCCTCTGCCTGATTCCCTGTAGCTTCACTTCTTGCAGGGAAGGAACCACCAGAAGGCCCTCAGAGCTGGACCTCAGTGTCTGGGCTGAACGTGGAGACGCTCCTTTAGGTATACTGGGCTGAGGCTGTTTAGGGCTTTCAAGGTCAGCACCAACACTTTGAATTGTGCTCGGAAACGTACTGGGAGCCAATGTAGGTCTTTCAGGACCAGTGTTATGTGGTCTAAGCGGCCACTCCGAGTCACCAGTCTGGCTGCTGCATTCTGGATTAGTTGTAGTTTCTGGGTCACCTTCAAAGGTAGCCCCACGTAGAGCGCATTGCAGTAGTCCAAGCGGGAGATAACTAGAGCATGCACCACTCTGGCAAGACAGTGCACAGGCAGGTTGGGTCTCAGCCAGTGTACCAGATGGAGCTGGTAGACAGCTGCCCTGGACACAGAATTGACCTGTGCCTCCATGGACAACTGTGAGTCCAAAATGACTACCAGACTGCACACCTGGTCCTTCAGGGGCACAGTTGTCCCATTCAGGACCAGGGAGTCCCCCACACCTGCCCACCCCCACCCTCAAAAACAGTATTTCTGTCTTGTCAGGATTCAATCTCAATTTGTTAGCCACCATCCATCCTCCAGCTGTCTCCAGACACACAGGACCATCACTGCCTTCACTGGTTCTGATTTAAAAGAGAGGTAGAGCTGAGTATCATCCTCATACTGATGAACACCCAGCACAAACCTCCTAATGCTCTCTTCCGGTGGCTTCGTGTAGATGTTAAAAAGCATGGGGGAGAGGACGGAACCCTGAGGCACCCTGCAAGTGAGAGCCATGGGGTCTGAACACTCATCCCCCACCACCGATTCTGGACACGGCCCAGGAGGAAGGAACGGAACCACTGTATGACAGTGCCCCCAGCTCCCAGCCCCTCTAGATGCTCCAGAAGGATGTTGTGGTCGATGGTATCAAAGGCCGCTGAGAGATCCAGCAGAACTAGGAAACAGCTCTCACCTTTGTTCATAGCCTCCCAGAGATCAAGGCAGTTTCAGTCCCATGATGAGGCCTGAATCCCGATCGGAAGGGATCCAAATGGTGTGCATCCTCCAAGCATGCCAGGAGTTGTTCAGCAACCACCCACTGAATTTGAGACTGGGTGATAGTTGGCTATATTGGCCAGGTCCAAATATGCGTTTTTTAAAAAATCGGTTTAATAACCACCTCTTTCAGTGGGTCTGGGAAGGCTCCCTCACAAAGGGAAGCATTCATCACCTCACAGAGTCCATCGCCCAGCCCTTCCTGGCTCGCTTTTATGAGCCAGGATGGGCAAGGATCAAGGAGACAGGTGGTTGGTTTCACTCGTCCAAGCAGCCTGTCCACATCCTCGAAGGTAATAGATTGGAACTGATCCCACACAACTTGACTACACAGGACTCTAGCACTCCTCTGCCCTGACCCTGCTCCCATGGTGGAGTCACCCTCTGATTGTTTAAGCTGGAGAGTTTGGGGATTGAATCTGGGACCTTCTGCATGAAAGCATAAGCTCTGTGGTTGAGTTGCAGCATAATTATGGCAGGGATAGTCCAGCTAAGCCAGCTTTACAGGGTTGTTGTACGATAATGCACGAAGTACTTGCAGCATGCTATAGAAAGGTTAAGCATTATTCCTGTGGCTGTTACTGATGCTGAAGCATAAGTAAACCTTATCCACGTTGCTATTTAAAAACATATTAAAGTCCTTGTCTTGTTACCAAAGGGTTCTGGTTCTTGAAGCTGAGAGGATCCCCAGGTTTGCTTTGCACATAAAAGAGTGGTCTGTACTTTAGAGTCTTTTGCATGCTGATAAAATGGGCATTCTTAAGTGCTTACCTTTGAAGCCCTACAAACAGTGGTCCCTGAATGAATGCTTGCTCTCATATCAACCTGCCATTACAGAATCACAGAATTGGCAGAGTTGGAAGGAACCTTGGAGGTCATATTGTCCAGCCTCCTGCTCTGTGCAAGTATCTGGAAATGACAGCATTTGTGATAGATGGTTCTATTTAGGCTACCTCCAGCAAAGGAAAGCCCTCCACTTCCCCAGGCACTGTGGAAGTTCCTCCTAATGTTTAGCCAAAATCTGCTTCATTGCATTAGTCTTGGTCCTGCCTTCTGGAGCCCTGGCTGTCTTCCGAGGCCCAGGTGCTCCCTGGACGGGTTTCAAGGATAGTCAAAATGGCGCACTTCCTTCCTTGCTTATTTATTCATTCCTGTGGTAACTTGTCGTTTGTTATATAGTACCATCAATGTGCAGAGTACTTTATAAAGTATAAGAGGACAGGACAATTATACTCCATGATTTGACATGGGGAAAACAGAGGACAGGGATGGAAACTGAGACAATGGAAAGAGTATGCGTTTATTTCCGTGATAGGCCAAATCAGCTGCTCCAGCACCCCTCGTAGGTGGTAGTCGAGGCTCTGCTTAAAACCTCTGATGAAGAAGTGCACCATCTTCTGAAGCATCCTGCTCCACTGTCAAATAGCTCATCCACTCTGCGTTCCTCCTGACATTCAGTCAAAACCCCGCTTGTATTTTGGACCCATCAGTCTGGGCTGTGCCCTTGGGAACTGGATTGGGGAACCTCTGACCTGAAGGTGGAACGCAGCCCCAAGGCCTCTCCCTCTGGCCCGCCGAACTGCCCTCAGGCCATACCCTCACTGGCCTGCTGCGCACCCTCCTTGACTCCTTTTGCAGAGCTGAAATGTGTCCTTGAGCTGTGATAGCACCTGCTGCTTGTCTGGATGAAGGATGGAGAAAGGTGTCTGTGTTTGTGTGTATAGGAACACCCTGGTTTTGCCTGGTTGAAATAGAGCCCACTGCCCAAAGATGGAAGTCCTGCTCACTGCTCTGCCTGCTTTTGCTTCTCACCACACCTACTTTGGCCTCTGGCAGTGGCCACCTCTGTTCTGCAGACCCTGGAAGGCTGCCCATGACAAAGGGTGGTCATTGGACAGAAAAAGGTTCTGCTTAGCAGCAGCAGAAAACAAGTTCAGAAAATGTACCTAGGCTTGGTTAGTACAGGGTATGAGGACAAAGGATTTAGGCCTGTGTGGTGTTGAGAACAGGGTTTCTTTCTTTTAAAAATGTTGTCATTTCTCTCCAACAGGGTAACGCCATCCTCTGAAAATCCCACTGGCTCTAATTGTAGTATAAGCCAAGGAAAGCCTTCTCTAAGAAGAATAAAAGGGAGAATACATAGAAGCAAAAGCCTCGATAGCCTTGATTTCTGTGAGTTCAATGTAAGTACATGATTTGTCCTACCTTCCTTTTGCTTGATGTTCCTGAGAATCTCCCCTTAATCAGACAATATGAAAAAGGTTTTCACCTCCTTTTCATTCATTCACAGCATATATCTATCCATATGGTTAAATCAGTGGCTGGTTGTGCATTACTCTTGGTGAATGTGCCTGTGAAAAGTCCCAGCCTTCCAGAGCAGACCTCTCGAGGTTCATGCAAACAGCAGATGAGAAGCTGAAACTGTTTCTGGACTGTACCACTCTAGACTTCAGGAAGGGGGAGCCACATGACTGATTGCTGGTCTGTGGGAGAAAAATATATGACTGACATGCATACATTTACATATAAAAGCATTCACTCATTGGGTACCTCCTTGCAGCGATCTGAAGTGATGAAATCCAGCAGCATTATTGGCTCCTCCTTTGCCATAATATATGCCAGAGCTGCATGCAGGATGTTGCTTCTTGCTCCACTGAGGCAAAAAAGCACCTGCTCACGTGGAGCTCCCCATCTGAGTTGGAGTTGCTTTGTGCTCTCTGACATCTTTGGACAATGCTGTATAATTGCTTACTGATACACAATTTGCAAATTATGTTTTGGTTCCTATGAAACACAGTGACCGTTATAACTGAAATAACATTTGCTTCAATGCTCTTTACATGCATTGAAAGAAAGAGATACCAGGCTTTTTCCCGAAATTTTGTGGTTGTTAATTAGGAAAATTTAACAACCTTTTAGGTTACAGTGACATGCCTAGACATTGCACTCAGCAGAAAAATGCTCAGTTTGGTCACAAATATTTTAATAATGCCTGTTGGCTATCATTGCAGTCAATTTCATCGGCACACGCTTAACATCACATTGCCAAAGTTAGCAGCAAATACATATTTGTTGTTTTTCTCCGCTGAAGTTTTCTAGGTGTGAAAATGGAGCTTCCTTTTCAGTTTTCAGTTTAGAGGCAAGTAAGAGGTGACCTGTGATCCTCGGATGAAGTGTAGTGTAGAAATGTAATGAATAAAATAAAATGTATTATATTATGCATGGGTAGAGAAAGTGGATAGAGAGAAGTTTTTCTTCTTTGCTCCTAATGCTTCAACTCGTAGACATCCGAGGAAGGTAAATGTTGGAAGATGCAGGACAGATAAAAGAAATGACTTCTTCATGCAGCGTGCAGCTGAACTCTGGAACTTGCTCCCTTTGGGGGCTGTGATGGCTTTATCTAAGGATGGGACAGATTCATGGAGGAGAAGCCTAGCAGTGGCTACTAGCCAGGGTGGCCACTTTCTACCTCCACTATCAGGCAGTAATGTTTCTAAAAAGCAGGAGGGGAGAGTGCTGCTTGGGGCTTCCCTGGCTGACCACTGTGGGAACAGGCTGCTGGACCACGTGGGCCATGGGCCTGATCCAGGAGGCTCTTCATGTTCTAGGTTTAACCCCAGCAGCTGACTCAGGGACCAAAGACCTCTGCAATACATCATTCAGATACAAGTTTAGGTAATGGCCCAGAGAGTGGGAAAATCCTATGGAAGGCAAAGAGCAGCTTGGGGAAAACACAATTTTCACTGGGAAAACAGGGGCAACAGGTTAAAACATAAACAAAAAAACAGTCTTGATCCAAACCTCTTTCTGACCCTATTTGACTCATTTTCTTTCAGATAGGGGTTCCAATCTCACATATCCCTCATCTTGTCTAGTATATTCCACAGAACAAACTAGGATAATACAAGAGCAGGCAAGGGCAAACCATATGTCATTAGGAACAATTTTCAGCTGCAAAATTATGTGCATGCTAATACACACACACACGTGTGTAACATGTAGTTTGGTCCTCAGTCTCAGTGGTAAGAGGTTGTCCAGGGGTAAAGACAGTCTATTTCAATACTGAACTGGAATCCAAAGACCTGAGAATTGTATGTGAGCTATCTATTAAAGTTTAAAGGGAGCCAGGAAAGAAACACTTAAATGTAGCTAAGTGAGGAGGCAATGGATCTGATTTTCATTTCTCTTGGACAATTTTTGCTCCTTCCTGGTGATGTACAAGGCTCCTTTTAGGTGGACCCAAAGATAGGAGTTCCCTCCCCACCTTGTCTCTTCTGAGATTTGAATCAGGCAACTTGGATGAAGAAGAACTTTAATTTGCATACAATGAAAAGGTGATGAAAGCTGCAGATGTGGTTCAGAGTCAAACTCAGGTGAATTGCATTTGTGCTATAAAAAAACGGATTGCTTGTGACAGACGAGAAGGAATACAGAATCTCAGGGCTTGCAAATTGCTTAAAATCAAACTGTGTTGTTGTTATCAGGGAGGAGAGGAGGATAACCAAACTGATCCTGCCTGGATGTTCATGGACCAAGGAAAAAAGAGGGTTTCTACAGGCAGACGTGCTGCATTTGCTGGACATCATGGAAACCCACCCCAACATTTCCACCCCCAAGCAGACGTGCATTCATGTGCATGCGCACTTTCCCCCCAAAACGCAGGCATACCCATCTCACACACAGAAGCACTTCCACACATTCACATGCCACATTTGTACACATATCCCAAGGAGACACACACACACACACACACCCAATGTGGGGAAGGGAAGGGAACATTATGCTTGTCTTCCTCCACTCCAGGGAAACTTGCACCATAAAATTTGGGGACTTGGCTTGATCCAAGGGAAGCAAACAGCCAATCACTTGATTCCTTTTGAGTCCAACTTTTTTGTGGTGATGGAAACCCACTCCATCTCCCTACCCAATATGCCTTTCTCTCCCACGCCCCATGTATACTCTTCAGGCATGGGCACATGTCTTAGTTGCTGGCCATTGAGGGGATTTCATTAGTAGGAGTGGGAGGTGTCAGGTAAATCTGTCACTCTGCTTCTTGGCTCACCTGAATATTTAGTGCTATGTGCTCTTTGAAGTTGTGTGTGAGGTGGTATGTGGTATGTGGTGAAAACAGATATGTGAGTTACCTTCCTGTGTTGCCGGTTTGGCTGCAAAACATAGTCTGTCTTACCCGTCTTGAAACCGGATGATTCAACTTGGCTTATGTATGCTGAATTTTGAAGTGCTGTGCTTTGGGTGTGACAACCCTAACCAGCTTCTAACTGAGTGAAAATGTGTTTCCATAGGTTAAAGCAAAGTGACTACAGTGGACGCTCGGGTTGCGAACATGATCCATGCGGGATGCACGTTCACAAGCCGCAGTGTTCGCAACCTGCGTCTGCACAGGCGCGGGTTGCAATTTAGCGCTTCTGCACATGTGTGAGCACTGAAACCTGGAAGTAATCTGTTCCAGTACTTCCGGGTTTTGGTGATCCGCAACCCGAAAAAGCACAACCTGGAACAGCTGTAACCCGAGGTACTTTGAAGCAGTTCCATTAAAATTTGGGAACAGAGCACTGTGTTAGATCAATAGAAATGCCTTGCTCACTACTACTCCAGATTCCCTGTTGTGTGCTTGTGTGCAATGTTAGAAATTCAGATATATATATGCAAGGCGCCAAATGGCTCCTTAAACCAGGGTTACAGATGGCAAAATGGAATGCCTAGTTGCCATTTTTCGGCCAAACACATTTTCAATATGACTTTTTGGCTCCTGAAATTCATTCTCATTGTGCAGATAAAATATGACAGACAGAATTCTACAGGATGTGTTGTTAGTGTGTGAATACAGGCAAGATCCAAGGATCCGCAGGCAGGCACCTCCAGATGGTGGAGACGTCAGGCACCATCCTGGCAAATGGGCATTTTCACTCGGTCGCAAGTGGCTGATGACCAGGTGCAAAATACACCTGGCACATTTCGAACTCCGCTTGTGTGTGATGCATGCCTCTGCAAACCCTTGCTGCTTGTGTGGTGATCTGCCTCTGATGAAATATTTGAAGCACCTTGCTGTACCAAAAGATTGCAATATTTTTAAGATCCCTATTTTTCTGGGGTTAATGTTCTCATGAAATTTTCCTCTAAGATACATGGTGTCCCCCCCCCCCCCCACTTCTTTGGCACAAAGGACTCAGAAAGCCCAGTTTCGCCGTTGTATCCAGCTCAGTGGTTCTCCTTCTCCATCAGAGCTTGCCTGTCAGAGCAAAGGGTGAACAGAGAGTGGAAAGCAGGTCGGGCGGGATAGGAAGTGCGATGTGCAGCACATCAAAAGTGCTACCTATGTGCCAGCAACTTTATGTAACACAAACCATCAGCTTGAACAATTGTATTTGACATCATGGACTTCTTTCTTTTTTGCTGTGAGTTTATATATTGGCCTCATCCCTGGGTTGTTCCTAAAATTTGACTGTGCTTGAAAGCTGTGTCACTAAGCTCTGTGCTGTGAAAGAGTTTTGCTAGGCAATGGTGACCCTGTTTTGCTGCCTTTCTAGTTAGGTTGAGGCTGTGTGTTGTTATCTTGATAGTGGTTAACACCTTGTTTGCTTGATGTCTCCTGGTGTTATTTACTTGAGGAATGTGAGATTTTGTTCTAGGAGTTTTTTGTGGGGTGGAGCAGACGTTTGGTGTTAATCTCTAGGGCTAGAAAACTTAACATGTAGAGCATCCCTAGGACTGCTTCTGTATTTGAAATCCTTCTAGTCTGCAAAGAGACTGTCTCCTTTCCCACCTTCCTTCTCAACAGCCACACACATGCTACTAGTCCTGCTCCCCAGGGGTGGTCATCATTTTCTGGTACCTCTCTCTTTTCCAGCTCCCTGTCAGTGGAGTATCCTTCCACCTGACATCTTAAGGCACCTCTGCTCACTCTGCCTCAACCCAAGAGAAGTTCCTTCCCTTTTCCTATCCATTCATTTCCTCCTCAATGTGTCTCTCTCTTCACCTTTAGATTCTAAACCTGTAAATACAGCCCATTATTTCTGACCTTCATACAGTGCTTACTCATGTCTTAGGGTCCTCAACCAAGTGTGGTCTGGTGGACTGGAGGATCCCACGTTCAAATCCCCACTCTGCCAGAAAGCTTACTGGGTGAAGGATCATAGAATTGTAGAGCTGTAAGGGACCCAAGGGGCATCTAGTCCAATTCCCTGCAATCCAGGAATCTCAGTTAAAGCACCCATGGCAGATGGCCATCCAACCTCTGCTTAAAAACCTCCCATGAAAGAGCATTCACCACCTCCCAAGGGTGACTGTTCCACTGTCGAACCGCTCTTCCTGTCAGAATGCTTTTCCATATGTTTAGTCTCTTTTCTTGCAACTTGAAGCCATTGATTCGAGTCCTACCCTCCAGAGTGGAGAAAACAAGCTTGCTCCATCTTCCATGTGACAGATATTTACAGGTGGCTCTCATATCTCCTCTCATTCCTCTCTTTCCCAGGCTAAACATACCCAGCTCCTTCAACCACTCCTCATAAGTCTTGGTTTCCAGGCTCTTGGCCATCTTGGTTGACCTCCTTAAAAAAATTATTATTGTCACATAATAGCCATTACGTACAACTGAAATGTGCAATAGCAGGGTGTTCCATATACAAAGCAAGCAAACAATAAATAACAAGAGAAAGAAATATTTCCCAAGCTTGTGTGGACGGATGGTGAATGTTGAGCATCTAGGTCCAACACGTGGGAAATAAAACCCCACCAGATGACATAAAAGCATTCTGGATCCTTCATCACTTTGGAGGCACACAGTTTAACTGTTATTTTTCCCTCAGCAGCCAAAGTCTGTAAGTTCTTATACTGCAAAGATAAATGTAGACTTTTTTCCAAGGTTTTCCATTGCTGGGCTATTGAAATCCTAGCTGCAGCTAACATCTGTTCTTTAGAGTGACAGATAATTGTGTTATTAGGGATGGGTGAATTTATCAATTTTGGTGCCTCATAGTTTCATACATTGAGTTTAGTTAGTTAATATGTCAATTTCAGTTTTTCTCAGTTTTTCATTTTTCCAGTTTCCAGTTCAATTCTCCACATTTCCACATCAGGTTTTAAAAAAACAAAAACAAAAAACACTGGCATTTTAGTGCAAGTTTCTCCCAGTATACAAGTTTCTGCATGCAAATTTTCCTGTTGTATACATTTTGCAAAGCAATTTCCCCTCATGTAATGCACATTTGTGTATTATTTTAATAAATGTCTGCATTTATATGCACACTTTATCCTGGTATATACATTTTTGTTCACATTACTTGACTGGAAAACAGAACTGCAAAATTTGGAGAAGTGTGAATTTCAAAGAATGGCTGGTTTTTGGTTCATGTAACATTTTGGAATGTGTGAATTCAGTTAGTCTGTCTTCAAGTGCAAACAACTGAATTTTTCTCCTGTCCCTAGTTGTGATTCATGTAATAATCCAGATAGTGCAAATTGGATTGGTTGACTGTGATTTACTCCCACAATAAATAAATGAAAACCTGCCAGTTGTTGGGCTTTTTTGGGAGAGGTCGACCAAAACCTGGGGAGGCTTCAGCAAAGTTGATCGAACACGGACGCACCGTAATCAACCGCTGATGCCTAGATCTATCTTTCATTTCAATTGGAACCAGTGAAGGCAGTGAATGTCTTGTTTAAGTGTCTGGAGGCAGTTGGAGGTTGGATGGTGGTCAGTGGATTGAGGTTGAATCCCAACAAGACAGAAGTACTGTTTCTGGGGGACAGGAGGCAGGCAGGTGTGGGGTTCTGAATGAGGTTCTGAATGAGGTCACCTTGCGCCTAAAACACCAGGTGTGCAGCCTGGGGCTCATTTTGGACTCACAGCTGTCCATGGAAGTGCAGATCAATTCTGTGTGTAGGTACGGAGGCTGCGACCCTACCTGCCCGCAGACTGTCTCACCAGAGTGGTGCATGCACTGGTTATCTCTTGCTTGGACTACTGCAATGCGCTCTACATGGGGCTACCTTTGAAGGTGACCTGGAAACTACAATGAATCCAGAATGTGGTAGCTAGACTGGTGACTGGGGGTGGCCGCCAGGACCATATAACACTGGTCCTGAAAGACCTACATTGGCTCCCAGTATGTTTCCCAGCACAATTCAAAGTGTTGGTGCTGACCTTGAAAGCCCTAAACGGCCTCAGCCCAGTATACCTGAAGGAGCATCTCCATCCTCATTGTTCAGCCCAGACACTGAGGTCCAGCTCTGAGGGCCTTCTGGCGGTTTCCTCACTGCGAGAAGTGAAGCTACAGGGAACCAGGCAGAGGTCCTTCTGGGTGGTGGTGCCTGCCCTGTGGAATGCCCTCCCATCAGATGTCAAGGAAATGAACAACTATATGACTTTTATAAGACATCTGAAGGCAGCCCTGTTTAGGGAAGTTTTTAATGTTTGATGTTTTATTGTGTTTAATATTCTATTTGGAGCTGCCCAGAGTGGCTGAGGAAACCAAGTCAGATGGGTGGGGTACAAATAATAAAACATATTATTATTATCATTATTGTCATTACTATCATTATTACTAAAAAATTTATCCCACCATTCCTCCCAAAGAAACCCCAGGGTGGCAAGCAGCAAAATGTTTAAACAGTACAGTTTAAAATCAATTTTAAGTACTTCTTTATTTTTTAAAAAACATCTAAAAACATTTAGACCATCTAAAGTATTTCTTAAAATTCAGGCTGAAGGTGTCCTCTAGCATGTCTGAGGCCCATAGGCAGCCTTCCCCAACTTGGTGCCCTCCGCATGTTTTGGATTTCCATCAGCCTCTTTCCAGCCAGCCCAGCTTTGCAGCCCCAAACATCTAGAGAACGCCAAGTCAGAGAAAGGTTTTACTAGAGCATCGCCTAATAGTCTGCTAGTCCACACATTTCATCCAGCTTCATATAGAAACTGCCTTACACCAACTCAGACCATTGGTCCATCTAGCCAGCATTGTCTGCCCTGACTGGCAGCAGCTCTCTGGGGTTTCAGGAAGGGAACTTTCTCAGTCCTACTGTGACTTGAACTTGGGACCTTCTGCATTCGAAGCAGCTGCTCTGCCATGGAGCCACGGCCCCTCCTTTGCATCAGCTGGTCAAGGGAGCAGAAAGTGATATGGCAAAGTTCAGAGGGAGAGCGCAAGACCACCTTCTTGGCATGCAGAGGATCTGAAGGAGACATGAGTGATATGGGCACAGTGGAGATCTTGGGGAAGGTCACTGATTTTGTGTGTGTGCTGTTCATAGGCAAGGGAAAGAACAGCCCTGAAAATCAGGGTTCATTTAATAAAAATCAATCTAACCTAATGCATAGAATTGTGTGTTTAAGCATCTTAGCAGTGAGAAACATTGGCCTCCAGTCCTTTGGGAAGAGATACATAAATAAGATCAAAGCCAAGCAGAAAGTGGCTCAGAATTAAAAGGTTTAAAAAAACCTTAAACGACAAGAGACATGCTCACTTTCCCTCTTAATCTGCAAATTTTAATTATCTGTAAGTTTTAACTACAAGTGTTTGGTACTTTGCTGTTAATTAGGATTCAGTGGTACATTCTAAAAGCCTAAAAATAGCATTTTACTGTTAGAAAGGGAGAAAGAGGAGCTTTTTACCTTGACAACTGCATGTACAAAAATGTTATTGTAAATGATAAACCTGCGCAATCTATTTTCAGCACCATCTGCCACTGATTGTGCTTATGAATCTGATTTAATTAAGGGCTTTGGTCTCTTGCTGGAGACTTCTGCTCCAATTTGCTTTCCTGTCGTTGGGAAGTGACAGATAGAGAAGTGATGAGTTTTATTGGGCCCTTGGCTGCTCAGAGTGTGATAAGCTTTAGGTTTTCACAGAGCTCTTGGTCGGAAAATGGGAGCTCTTATAGGCTAGCACATAGGCCTAACATTCTTCCCTTGTAGATTTCCACCCACATTGCTCCTCTTCCCCTCAGCAAGGGCTCACAGGGAAGTTACGTTGGTTAGCAAATAATAATAATAATAATAATAATATTTTTTATTTATACCCCGCCCTCCCCAGCCAAGGCCGGGCTCAGAGCAGCTTACAAGCAATAATAAAAACATCTGGGCACTCCCTAATCAGCCAAGACGGGCACGGATCAAGGAGGCAGGTGGTGGGCCCACCAACTTGGAGGAATCTATCCACATCAGTAGGGAGTATCCGATCGAAGTGGTCCAACACTGGACCTGAAGTCAGTCGAGGGGCCTCCAGTTCAGTCACTGTATCTAAATTGGCAGGGAGGTCACGGCGGAGCAACAGGACTTTCTCCGCAAAAAAGCTCGCGAATGCCTCACAGCTGTGGGTCAAATTTGTGCTTAAATTTGGTTGTCCTCCTAAGGACGTTATTGACCTAATTATTTTAAAAAGTTGTGCCGGGTGAGAGCTAGCGGATGCAATGGAAGCTGCAAAGTAAGATTTCTTAGCAGCTTTCATAGCCATCTCATAGGCTTTCATAAGCGTCCTATAAGATGTTCTTGAGGCTCCGTCACGAGTCTGTCGCCATACTCGCTCTAGCCGTCTGAGATCCTTCTTCATTTTCCGGAGCTCCTCAGTAAACCAAGAGGCCCGGTTTCGACGGGGTCGCAGAGGGCGCTTAGGCACGATCTCATCAATGGCTGCCAAGAGCCGGTTATTCCAGTCCTCAACAAGGTCATCTAATGAGTCGCCAGGAGGAGCAGGGTCCCGCAAGGCTTGTCGGAATCTATCAGGATCCATCAGTTTTCGCGGACGAGCCCAAATAGGTTCGCCACCCAAGCAGGGGAGGAGCGGGAAGTCAATCTTGGCTTTCAGAGTGTAGTGATCAGACCATGGCACTTCCACAGGGGGGAGCATGATCACATCTATGCCAGCCCCAAAGATCAGATCCAGCGTGTGGCCTGCTTGATGAGTGGGGCCCCAAACAAACTGGGAGAGCCCTAGTGTTGCCATGGAAGTCACTAGGTCCAGAGCCTGTGAGGAGGGAGCGGCATCGGCATGGACGTTGAAGTCTCCCAAAACCAGTAGGCTTGGGAACTCAAGGCCCAGCCTGCCACCACCTCCAGCAGGTCTGACAGGGTGGCTGGCGGTGTGCTGGGTGGTCGGTACACCAGCCAGACAGCCAAGCTCTCCTTGGTGCCCCACACAAGACCAACACATTCAATGCCGGAGATCGCCGGTGATGGCAGAGCTCTGAAAGAGCAATCCTCCCGGATTAACAATGCTACTCCTCCCCCCGACCCACAGTCCGCGATTGATGGAGGACAGAGAAACCTGGTGGTGTTATCTCATGTAGGGAGACTACTTCGCCTTCCCGTACCCAGGTCTCCGTCACGCAAGCCAGGTTAATCCCCTGCGAGACAAAAAAGTCACGCATGATGGCGGTTTTGTTGCCTATGGACCTGGCATTGCACAGCACTAATGACGGAGGTGGGTAATCCTTGCTCTCCCTACCCTCATCCCTTGGGATGGGGCATAGATTGGAAGGGGTTCGAGGATCACTGCATCTCAAAACCCTTCGCCGATAGAGATTTCTAGCCCCACTGCCATTCCTCCCTAGCCCTTCAATAGTGGAAATCCTAGACCCCATACTAGCCTCCCCAACAGAGGGGTAACATCCCCTCAATAACAAATCATCCTTGGGCCAGGACTCCTGGGTCAAAATGGTATGGGAAAGAGGTGGAGGTCTGATAGGGTAAGTATCCCTAGAAGATAAAACCCAACCAACCGCACCCCAAGTGGATGACACCAGTCAAGCTTGCAAAAATTTATAATTTACCTGACAAGAAATGTTGGAAATGTAATGAGACTGAAGGTACATTCTTTCACCTTTGGTGGACATGCCCAAGGATTAAGACATTCTGTGAGATGATTTATAATGAAATGAAAAAGGTATTTAAATATACCTTCCTGAAGAAACCAGAGGCCTTTCTCCTGGGCATGGTCGGCCAATTGGTGCCAAAGAAGGACAGAACTTTTTTTATGTATGAAACAACAGCAGCAAGAATACTCATCGCGAAGTATTGGAAGACACAAGATTTACCCACCCGGGAAGAATGGCAGATGAAGTTGATGGACTATATGAAACTGGCAGAAATGACTGGCAGAATCCGAGACCAGGGAGAAGAGTCGGTGGAAGAAGAATGGAAGAAATTCAAAGATTATTTACAGAAATACTGTAAAATTAACGAATGTTAGAAAAATGTTGAAATGAAGTTATATGGCTTTAGCAGAAAGGTTATAAGGAATTAGTACAAATAGATTTTTAATATATTAAAGGGAAAAATAAGGTTAGAATAAGTTAAGATAAATTACAGGACAGAAAACTGAGGAAGATGGAAAGGAATTGCTGAAACAGTTAATTGAAGTGGAATACAAAAAGGGAGGTGTGAGGAGGTCGTGGAAACAAGTGAATGAAAGATAAGATACTGAAATTATGGATGTGTTCTAAATTGTGTTTCTTCTGTTTTGTTAATTCAATGTTTTAGTGTGTTACGTAGTGTTTTTGTATTTGTATTGTATTGTATTGTTGAATTCTTTTTCTTTCTTTTATAGACTTTAAACTGTTAATAAATAACATTTTTTTTTTAAAAAAACACCGCACCCCAAGTGGGGAGGACAGTCCCATGGTGTTTCGTTAACTGTCAATCCCCGTCTCCCTCCTGGGTTGATTGGAGGATTGTTGGTTCTATCTGTGGCTGTGGGAGTATTAATGAGGTATGTGCTATAAAATGGCCAACAAAGAGCCAGCTTCGAATTCGGAAGATCTGTCCATCCTGTCTCGCCAGGAGTACAGTAGAGAAGGTTGATCATTCTGATAAGTTTTTGGAACATTAGGCAAAGGTCCAGATGTAGATTTGGTGCTGGATATCTCCAGATTGTCAGCAACATAGAGTTCTTTAGGTGTTGTTGCCATAGAAATGGCGGAGACGCCAAATTCTTCATCTAATTCGGTGTCGTTTGAAAAAGGAACAGGGAGTTGCACTGGTGTCTTTCTATGGGATAAAGAGCTGTTGGACGTCTTTAAATATTGTGCTCTAGGCTCTACTGTCCTTATATTTTGGGTAGAAATCTCAGTCTTTATACTCATTAGCCACTTCTTCAGGTCTTGTAATTCTAGGCTTACAAAGTTCTTTTTTTCCTTCGGGCAATTAGTGTTTCTAGTCAAAGCATTAGCTTTGACTCTATGCAAGGGACCAATTGCCTCCTTGTTTCGTCCTTAAAAAGCCTCACTGGGTGGAGAGAATGGAACCACCATAGAGTATCCTTTATCTCCATGAGTCGAGATGGGAGGGTCGATGACCTAAAGGTCATAAATAGGCGCGTGGTGTTTCTCAAGGTAGGCAGGAAGTGGAAATTTTCTAGATCTACATTTCGGTAATGGTAATTCAGGAGCTGAGACAAGGACATAGTAATTTGTCTGCGGTTCATCCACCTATGAGTGTATCGGTGAATCTCAAGCATTATGCCAGTGTGGTGTAGTGGTTAAGAGCGGCAGTCACATAATCTGGGGAACCGGGTTCGTGTCTCCGCTCCTCCACATGCAGCTGCTGGGTGACCTTGGGCCAGTCACACTTCTGTGAAGTCTCTCAGCCCCACTCACCTCACAGAGTGTTTGTTGTGGGGGAGGAAGGGAAAGGAGAATGTTAGCCGCTTTGAGACTCCTGAAGGGGAGTGAAAGGCGGGATATCAAATCCAAACTCTTCTTCTTCTTCTTCTTATTTAGTTCGTTTGCAAGACTTGACAGGACCTCACTTCATCCATAGTTTGAGTTGGTGAGTTGTTAACAGAGTCATTTCTTATCATCCTATTAAGCCCTTGGGCACTTAAAGGGGAGGAACTAGTATCCAATTGTTTCTCAATGTTAACTATTTTGGTAAGGATTTCATTCAGTCTTTGGAGAACCAGAACCATAGTTTCTGCAGACAACATGCAAATCTCTTGGTAGGGGAGCGTATCCGGAATCGGTTGAAAGCAGGCTCCTCTGATATCTTGTTCTAGAGGCCTGGGTGGGTCAGCGTTAGGCGTGGAAGGAATCCCTCCTGCTCCTGCTCTTGCCCTCTTGGACGGATTAGCTTTTTCTGGGAGGAGGGGGGTCGGGTCATTGACATCCTCCTTAAGGGGGGGGGTGAGGTTCCCCTAACGTTGTTACTCACTGTTTGTTCTATTTGCTCCGTTTTCTTGGCTTCCTCAACCCGCTCTGTTTCTGAGCCAGGGGAGATGGCGTTGGCTCTCTGCCGATTCTTTGTTTTAGAGGAATTTTGAGTCCCAATAATGCTCTTCTGGCTCTTTGCACCTCGTTTTCTCCTTCCGGCAGGCATTCTCAATAAATGGTATCAGCAACCCTCTTCCCCAAGCAGTGAGGCATTTCAGGGTCAGGGCTGCTAAGTTCAGGTTGCTTTGGGCGAGAGAACCCTGGAGATGTCCAGTGTCTTTGTAATATCTCTTTTATTTACAAATGTGGAAATGGAGGATCTGGGGAGGGGAAATCATTCCTACAATAGGCAACACAACTACAGACCCCACATCTGATTCCCAGAGAAAACAACTGCTCAGACCACATGCCCCATGATCCTTCCCTGACTGCCTGAAGTCCAGCTAAACTCAAGTGAAAAACTCTCAGCTTCTGTATCTGTTTCTGCCCAAACCACATGTTGTCAGAGACCACGAGAGTGTTGTAATTGCAGACTCCTGTACACAGCGGAAGGATGAGCAGTACATGCCACATGCTTTACTTTATTTACACTTCAATGCTGAGAGATTACAAGCATGCATCTTGTTTCTGCGAGAGCAGAGGAGCAAAACTCCTTCTCCTCGGAAACAAAGAACACCGAGAGAACAGTGAAAAACAGGAAACCAGTGTACGTCACATCCAGTCTCCCATTCCCGTGGGAAACCCAACAGTACTTTGACTGTGGAATGCAAAACATTGTCCCGTGACAAGCACTTCACTGCACAGTGAAGGAAGCAGAAACCAACATCCTCCCTCTTTCTGTGAACATCACTGGGCAGCGTGTTTGTACAATATCAGTACAAACCCAACTTCTGTACATAGGTACAGTGTTGATCCCTTGATACAATCTTGGACAATACATCAGCAGGGATTTCATTACCTGGCATATAGGACACCATTACGAGTCCCTTCTGAATACATTCCCTAGCATGTTGCAACTTCAATTGCAAGTGCTTCGTGCTTTGCTTACAACCTTCAGAATTCAGCAAAGCCAAACATGCTTTGTTGTCCTGGTAAACTTGGATTGGACATTTGACAGGAATTTTCATGTCTTTGCACAATTGTAATAACCATTCACAATCCTTAAGTGAATAAGACAGTGCATTCAGTTCAGCATCACAAGTACTTAAGCTAATTGTTGTTTGCTTCTTGCATGACCAATCAAATAGACCCTTATTGTACATGTAGCAAACTCCAGATGTACTTTTCCTATCTGTAGTGTCACTTCCAAAACTTGCATCTGCAAATATCTCAAGACCACCAGACTTCTGATTGTTAAATCTCAGTCTGTAATGCATAGTGCCTTTCAAATAGCGCGCTATGCGTTTCAGAGCTTTCCAATCCTTAACACTAGGATTGTTGACTTGTCTGCTTAGCAAATTACAGCTAACAGCAATGTCTGGTCTTGAACATCTGGCAATGAAGTTTAGCTTGCCTAGCACACTTCTGTACAGTGTAGTGTCAGAAAATGCTTCTTCAGTGTCTTCTACCTGATAACCTGTTGTCATCAGAGTGTCTACAGGCTTAGCATCCATCAGGTTTAGTTTGCTTAACACATCAGCAATTTTCCGTGACTGGTGTACTAGAATGTTACCATTTTGACCTCTCTCTATTTCCAGAGATAGGTAGTTGTTTACCTCACCAAGATCTTTCATGTCAAAGTGCTCTTTCAGTTGAGCTAGGGCGTTATTGTACATTGTGACATCTTTCCAAAAGAATAATATATCATCAACATAAAACAAACAATACAGCTTCTTTTGCCCCTCCTCTTTGACAAATACACATGGATCAGCTTTCCCTTGCTGAAAACCTAGAGAAAACAATACTTCAGTGAGTTTTGTGTGCCAACACCGTGCACTTTGTTTGAGACCATAAAGGGACTTCTTCAGAGCACAAACAAATCCCTGTTTTACCTGTACGCCATCAGGTGGAAGCACATAAAGTGATTCACCTAGAGATCCGTACAAAAATGCTGTATTCACATCGTGGTGACTAACGTGTAGATTTTCCTCTGCAGCTAGCTTGAGCATAAGCCTAATGCTCTCATACCTCACTGTGGGTGAGTAGGTCTCGTGATAATCTTCACCTGGTACCTGTGCAAAACCTCTGGCTACCAATCTGGCTTTGTGTCTGACTACCTTGCCATTTTGTTCAGTCTTCATTTTGAAGACCCATTTGCTTCCAAGCAGTTTCATTCCTGGAACTACTGGAACTAGCTCCCATGTTTTGTTCCTTTCTAAGGAATCAAGCTCAGCCTTCATGGCATTTAACCATGGCTCAGCTTCCTTTGAATCCAAATCCTGGATTTCTTGGAAACTTGAAGGTTCAAATACCTTCTTGGAGCTTTTAACAGCTGCTACTGCTGTCTTAGCAAATTCATCAGCAAATCTCTTTGGAGGTCTGCCTGTCTGCTTTTGTGGCTCTTTGTGACCTGCGAATTAACCTTAAGTCCTCAACACTTTCCTCTTCCTTCTTAGGAGAAAAGTGGCCTATTGTGAACAATGGTTCTTCCAATTCTTGATCAGAGCTTTCAGAGGGTCGCACAGAGGCTTTCGCACTCTTGAAATCCTCTGAATCATCCGATTCAGTTTCAGACTCAGAATCAGAACCTTCATCAGTGGGTATGGGTTGTTGCGACTGCTTTTGCTGTTGCCTATCCTCAGTCTCATCACTGTCATCAGGATAACATTGGAAAATTCCCACATTCTCCCCCCACTTTGCATTGTACTCAACACTTCTTGTGAGCTTAATTGTCTTAGAGTCAGTCATCATTATTCTGTAAGAACCTTTCTGATAACCTAGAAAGATACCATGCAATCCACGCTTGCCTAACTTGGAGTTTTGTGGTGTATGAACCCACATGTCAGAACCAAAAATTCTCATGTGTCTGATGTATGGTTTCTTGCCAAACATCTTTTCATATGGGGTACAACCAATCGCTGAAGATAACCTGCGATTATAACTGTAAACAAAACACGAGAGAGATTCGGCCCAATAACTCTCTGGAAGATTTGCATCATGCAGCAAGGTTTTTAACCCTTGAAGCAATGTCTGATTTGCTGTCTCGCAAAGTCCATTCTGCCATGGCGAGCAAGGACCAGACAAATCGTGTTGAATTCCTTTCTCAGTCAGAAAAGCTTCAAACTGCTGAGAAGTGAATTCCCCCCCACGATCAGTGAAAAGAGTCTTTATCTTCTTACCATGCACATTTTCCAACCAAGCACAGAATTCCTTGAACCTTGGAAAAGCCTCTGATTTCTGCTTGAGATTGTACACATAAATATACCTGGAAAATACATCAATGAGAACCATGAAGTACCTATTTCCACCCAAAGAGGGCAATAGTGGACCAACCAAATCAGCATGAACAACCTGGTATGGTTCTGTAGCTTGCCTACTAGACACCTTACCTTTCGCAACCATTTTCACCTTGTTTGCTGCGCATGCTTTGCACTTCATGTGGTACCTGCAGGGTTTAATCGTCATACCTTCAACCAAGGCAGGCATTTTTGATACTGCCTCAAAATGCAAATGACCAAATTTCTTGTGAAAATCGTGAATACATCCTGCATGCAAACTTTTGTTAGAATCTGCAATGCAACAAGTTTCATCCTGCACAACATCATCATAATACAAAACAAACAAACGATCAACATATTCAGCATGCAATACATAATCGTTTTTCTTTGTGATGGTGCATTTCTTGTTCTTGAAGGAAACATCAATGTTCCGTTCATTCAGCTGCGCAACACTGAGTAGATTGTGTTTGGCATCTGGTACGTAAAGTACATCATGTATCGATAAGTCCAAACTGTGAAGAACAACAGTTCCGTAGCCTTGACTGGGGATCGTGTGGTCATCCGCCTGGTGAATCGCACCTTCCTGCGGTGTAAAAGACACGAACAGTCGCTTATCGTTGCACCTGTGGTGGGTCGCTGCTGAATCAACAACGAAGAAAGTTCTAGACGTCTTCTGGACCTTTGCAACCTTTGGAGTGAAGCGTGAGACCATTGCCTTGTGCTGCATTGTCCTAGACACCGGACCTTTGCCTTTGCTCTGGCCTTTTCCACGCGATGAGCTTTCGCTGCGCTGCTCTGTCTTGGCCCTGGGATATCTGCATTCCCTCTTCATATGGCCTAGACATCCACACGAGTAGCATTTCACTGTCTTCAAAGCTTTGGCGCCATCTGGTGGTTCCACTGCACTCTGGGATGACGTCTGTGAAGACTCCCCCTTACCCATGCAGCTAGCACCCTGGCGGTCTGCTTCATTCAGAATCACGGCAGTAACATAGTCTACTGTGAGCTGAGCAGTTGGCTGAACAGCAATCTGAGTGCCACAAGCATCAGCCAGCCTTCTGCAGCTAGCCATCTCTGCTGCTTTAAATCAAGCTGCGTCTTTGTTCTGCAGCTGCTTCATTCCAAAAGCACTTTTAAAAGGTACTTTCGGTTTTCCAGCCTCCCCCAAGCCTGTGAGCTTGTGCTTTAGAGACTTTGCCTGTTGCCGTGGCAAACGGCCTTAAAAGTTCAAAGTCCAGCCATAAAGCCATCAACTAGAAGCTGGCAGGCTGCCCGGAGCATGAGCACATACCTCTCATCAATCATCTTGACGCAGAGAAGATAACATCCGATCCGTTTCTCTGTTGACCCGACTTCTGGAGTCCATCCGTCAGTTTGACTGCGTTTTTCTGGGCCTGGAACCAAAAATGTTGTAATTGCAGACTCCTGTACACAGCGGAAGGATGAACAGTACATGCTACATGCTTAACTTTACTTTATTTACACTTCAATGCTGAGAGATTACAAGCATGCATCTTGCTTCTGCGAGAGCAAAACTCCTTCTCCTCGGAAACAAAGAACACTGAGAGAACAGTGAAAAACAGGAAACCAGTGTATGTCACATCCAGGCTCCCATTCCCGTGGGAAACCCAACAGTACTTTGACTGTGGAATGCAAAACATTGTCCCGTGACAAGCACTTCGCTGCACAGTGAAGGAAGCAGAAACCAACAGAGAGGCCGGGCACAAGCCCATCACTGCTGATTCTCCTGAAGTCTTGCGGTGATAAGGCGGGTTCTTGAGCTGGGGTTCCAATGTGGCAGATCACTCCACTGCCTTTCATCTCCATTCCTTTTGCTGGCTGGAGCCCTTTTAACTGTCTTTCAGTCTTCGTGGAAGAGAATCACATTGCAACATGTTGTTACCGTGCAGCAGTAAAGTACTGCTATTTACCCTATCCGTAGGGACAAGTTTGTGGGCCCTTTCTCACCTCACCTGGCAGTAAGCCACAACATCCTTAGATGGAGAACAGCCAGCCAAGGGAGGCTGTGTAGGTGAGGTGTGTCAAAGAAGCATGTCTTAATTTGTTCTGGACTTATGAGTTTGCCTGGAACCCAAATGGAAAAGCATGTTTTACTAGAGTGTAAAAATTGTGACTCCCTCCATCCTATGCTCAGGAAGGAACCCAAACCTATAACAATATTAAAAACAAAACCCATAGCTCACATTCAGAGCAATCCTATAGTGCATGCAATGGGTTTGTTTATGTGGCACCAGAAGGACCCCTTTGTGCAAAAATGACCACTACAATCTTAATTAAGGAGCTCAAGAGCAAGGCTACTTTCTTTTGTGATTGTTGCCCAGTTAATGAAAGAACTCTGTCATTCTCACTTGTGCTAATTGTTCTGCTGCAGTCAGGAACTGTGGAACCTCACCCAGGATGCAGATGCCCCTGCATGGATTATGACAGGGGGCAGCAACCTTTTTCAGCCGTGGGCTGAAAAACCATGTGGGGAGCCAGACTATATTGGGGGTGGGGGGTTGAACAAATTCCTGTGCCCCACAAATAACCCAGAGATGCATTTTAAATAAAAAGGCACATTCTACTCATGTAAAAATATGCTAATTCCCAGACCATGCGCAGGCCAGATTTAGAAGGTGATTGGGCCGGATCTGGCCCCTGGACCTTAGTTTGCCTACCCATGTATTATGCTTTGCTGCTTCCAGAATTATGAGTTTCACTCCTTTGCCATTGCAGCACAGGGCTCTTCTTTCGATTTGTGCTTTAAGGCCAGTGCATGATCCCCAACCCACGGGGGCTGCTGTAGCTGTAATTAAAATCAGCCCTGGAAAAAACAGGCAAATGAAACAAACAGCAGCCTGTGTGGCTTATGCCATGCATCCCATAATGGGCTGCTGAACTAGGGGATATTTTTATAGAAGGGAGATGGCTCTATGGCAGCCTTTATGTCATAAGAAGTTTCCCATCCAAGTTTTTATCTTTGCTTTGAGTTTTTTCATGGGCCTTTTAAATTATTATGACTTAATAATCAAATAATTAAATAGCTTTCCCCCTTCAGTCTGACCCTCATAGTTTGGAAAACTAGTGTTTGAATTGTGTTTGTTTCATTCTTCATAGGTTTTTCATAGGTTTTTACTGTTATGTATTGTATTTTAATTGCTGTCTTTGTTTTGTGGGTTGTTTTGTGGTTGTGGGGAGGCTATCAAGTTAACAAGTAAATAAGCAATACAATAAAAATATTACATACAGTGTTTGTTTTAAAAAGCAGTAATCCCCTCCTGTCCATTTCTGTCCAACAATCCCCAGAAGTCAGCCATGCTATGTGTAATTTTGCAGGAATAGGTTTTGATAAAATTTTCTACTCTATATCAGTGTAAGCTTTTATACAATTTCCAGTTTGGAATTATTTATTTATTTATTTATTTATTTATTGCATCCAGACCTAGCCAGTATTAGAAACTGAGATATGAAAGCTAGGAGCTAAATGGCACCTTAAGCCTGGGTTATGGGCGCCACAAACAGAATGTCTAGGCATGCTTTTTTATAACAAGAATACAAAGCTGAAAATGAATGAACTGCAGCTAAAATCGTATGTTTGTTTTTCACATGGTCTAGTCCTCCTCTGAAGACTGCAAAAAACAAAGCCATGCTTCACCTGCCCACCCCCCTTAATATTTTTAAGAGGGTCCCTTCTCCAGTCTTTAGAGAGTGAAGTGGGGAGGCAGAAAAAGGTCCTCATTTCCTTCCACTCTGCAGACAAGCTCTGGATTCTCCCTACACCCCCCTTCCTTCATATAAATATATATTTTTGGCACCACAATTAACACATATTACAGGCCTATACAACTGATGGCAGAAACACCCACCTTGAGTGTCCAGTTCACAAACCTAAGACTTCAATGTCTTTCAGCGATCCTACTCCAACGTTTGTTTTGATGAGGTAGATAACACTTCAACATGCACTACTTAAACCTAACCTATTTAAGCCAATCCAAGGCCACAGAGAGCAACACACTGCCTTTCTGTAAGGCCAGCTGAGAGGTGGAATCTATCAGCTTGCCTGATGCTGCAGTGATCTCTTGGAAGTCCAGTGGGGAGGAATTTCTCCTCCCATGCCCTCAGCGCCAGCATTGGCAGTTTTAATCTGAAATCTTAGGCACAGTATTGCACCCAGAGCTCAGAAACTGCTTGCTCTAATGAAATTCCCTGTCTCAAAACGTGCCTAGAACGATGGGAGTTTTGAACGCTGGACCTGGCGTATCCCAGTTCACCATCCATTTTATTCAATTCAAGCCCATTATTTATTATTATTTAAATTTGTATGCCGTGTTTCCATATAAATATGCTTACAGCAGCTCACAACAAAAGAAAAATGCAGATCAATACTTCATTACAATATCAATCAAAACACTTTGATTAAGTGAACAATGTAACATTTTAAAGTCATCATGAAGCAAACTGTCAATCATTAAAACATATCAATTAACATATCAGCAAAACGTTTTGATTAATGACAGGTGTTATAACTGTTCCAATGCAATTGCATATCAACGATAATATAGGCAACAGCCACTATGTGGCACTAATATGCAAAATGATATGAAAAATTAGAAGTGTATAAAATGTTTCATGGTGGCTAAAAATGGAAAGTGTATATATATAATTATATAAGAGCTCTAAGAGGCAGCTCACCCTTTTCTAGCCAAGGGTCACACGGATTTAAGAGCCGCAAGGCAGGGTGTTTGTGTCATGAAGCAGCTCAGGCATCTTCAGAGCTGCTCTTGGCAAAATAACAATGAGACTGAGCTATACTCCTTCATTATAGAACTTAATAGTAAAACTTCTCAGATCATAACTAGTCTTTGCATTTTCCCCTCGCTAGCTCTGTATTGCAAAAAAGATGGAACATGTGAATGATTTGCGTGTGAGAAGCAGTGACCGCAGATGGCTTGCTGGGGGGTCCATGTGCGAAAGGCCACAGGCAGTGGAGGCTTCCTTTCTCCACTTTGGTCTCAGTGCTGCTCAGCAGCAGGAAGATGGCGACAAAACTGGAATTGGCTCTGCCTGTCATTGGCTCTAGCGCCACCTACTGTAGGTATTCCTGCCTTCTGCCCTACAATTCCCAATGAGCGCTAGCAACTGATGGGCACAGCAGGTGGAGGTGAAAGGTCAGCACCTGTGTGCAGAAACTAGGGAAGAAGAGATTCAATGAGGATTTTGCTTGGCAAGAAAAAAGCACATCAGCTAAGGATCCTATTTTGGGAGGAGGTCAGAACCTTTGGAGTGGACAGGCAGTCTGAATAGTTAGACCAGCCTTCTCCAGTCTGGAGCCTTCCTGATTTTTCAAACTACGATTTCAATGCCATGTCCAGTAGTCAGGGATGAATGGAGTTGTAGTCCAGCAACATCTGAAGGGTCACAGGTTCCCCAACCACAAGCAAGTGACTTAAGGCGTCTCTTGCTGCCTAGAAGTCGCTGGTGCAATGGCATCTGTAGACCTGTGCCTGGTCTCACTTCTGGAGAGCTCCTTTCCTGCCCGGCTGTTAAGAGCAGAGACAGCTGCCGCTGCTGGACAGCTCCCTGGCCTGGCTGGGAAGGCTGCCATCTGACAAGGAGTGAAAAATCAGATCTCTGGGAAGGGAAACTAGCACGATCCTCCGAGGGAACGAAGGATTTGAAAGTGGTAGCAGAGGGTAGGGGATGTTTAGACCCTAAAACCTGTATTTGAGGTGCCCTGTGACCAAGAGCCATGACCTTGTGTATTCAGACATGGGATGTCCCCCTGCACCACCCTCTTCATCAGTTCAAGCGCACTTTTATTCCAAGCTAATCGTTGAAGAACCATGAGGATCCCAAGGGGCTGAGCTGGTTCAGATGCATCACCAAACAATACCTGAGCGAGACTCCTGAACCCTCAGCTTCTCCTTTCTCTCTCCCTTT
This sequence comes from Podarcis gaigeae, assembly GCF_964106915.1. Classification (NCBI taxonomy): domain Eukaryota; kingdom Metazoa; phylum Chordata; class Lepidosauria; order Squamata; family Lacertidae; genus Podarcis; species Podarcis gaigeae. The sequence goes on from NC_139690.1 coordinate 2,477,624, forward strand.
CCCATGGTGAGTCCTATCCCCTTCTCCTGGTTTGAGGCAAACCAAAGGTTTCCATTTTGTCTGAAGCAGCAAACTATGGCTTATTTTGCCCTGCACATCAGGTTTGGGAACCAGGAGGGAAGAATGGAGGGAGAAAGGAAGTGGGAGAATGTCTGTGAGCGACTTGGGCATGGAACAGAATATTCAAAGTAAAAATAAATAAATCTGAAATAGGTGGAAGGGGCTAAGTTTTTCCCCAGGGCTTGTTTTTAAGGAAACAAGTTACCAGCATGCTTGTAAACAGTTCAGAGGCCTTGAAATTGAGTGACCTATAAAAGCAGATTTTCTTTTTGAAAAAAACAACAACCAAAAACCCCCAGAAGATGTAATATTCCCACCTCCATTTGTTTAAGTGACAAATCTGCTCTCTCTCACGTTCAGTCTCATGTATAAAGATCAATAAATAAATTACAGTTTTCATGACCAGGCTGCTAAAAATACAACTTAATCTCTTTTATGTTGAACCAGAATGCTGATTCATACATTACGTCGGATAATATAGCAAATGTTATTTAAAAGAATAGGGTGTTATTGGACTCGCCTAACATTGCAGAGAAAGCACTTATCTGTGCAGTTCTACATACAGCCCTTTAAGGTTTTCTAAGTTTTGTTGCATTTTATTGATTCCTTTCAGCATTTGACAGTTCTGCATAAAATGCCCTATTTTAGCCAGCCCCAACCTCTCTCACCACCAAAGGAACACAAGTGAATAGTAAAGAGAACCTTCACAAGCGACGCTGACACCAAACCCCGCACATACATTAAGTAAAATAGAAACATCGCCACCTGACCCCACCCCACTTACCGTTCCCCCCACCTCTTTCTCCCTTCTCTTCCTAATGTAACACTAATGTCTCAACAAATGAAACTGATCTGTAGAAAATGTACCTTGGAAAAAGAGAATCATAGAATCATAGAGTTGGAAGAGACCACAAGGGCCATCGAGTCCAACCCAGGAAACACCATCAGAGCACTCCTGACATATGGTTGTCAAGCCTCTGCTTAAAGACCTCCAAAGAAGGAGACTCCACCACACTCCTTGGCAGCAAATTCCACTGTCAAACAGCTCTTACTGTCAGGAAGTTCTTCCTAATGTTTAGGTGGAATCTTCTTTCTTGTAGTTTGGATCCATTGCTCCGTGTCCGCTTCTCTGGAGCAGCAGAAAACCACCTTTCTCCCTCCTCTATGTGACATCCTTTTATATATTTGAACATGGCTATCATATCACCCCTTAACCTCCTCTTCTGCACATACTTTTGTAAACCAAGAAATCTTTAATAAAAATATGTTGAAAATAAATAAATGCCCTATTTTACAGATAAATTGTGTGGTTTCAGTGTACGAGTCACAACATACCACCAACTCCCAAGTCCTACATTTAGAGATATACATTCATAAAAGAATAGGATTGTAGGATTGGAAGGGACCCGAAGGGTCATGTAATCCAACCTTCTTCCCTGAAATGCAGGAATCTCAGCTACAGAACCCCTAACTTCTGTTTAAAATCTCCAATGAAGGAGAGTCCACCACTGTTGAATAGCTCTTCCCATCAGAAAACTCTTCCTGATCTTTAGTCAGAATCTCCTTTCTTGTCATTTGAATTCACTGGTTCATGTTCTACCCTCCGGAGCAGCTGAAAACAAGCTTCTCCCATCTTCTGTGTGGCAGTAAGGCATTTCGTTTTAGTGGGTGATACTTAATTTTTGCAAAATTCTTCAGTGAGGGGTCTTAAAAAATATGTTTTGGAGTTTGAGGAATTCAAATCTGCAATTATGTTTGTGATTGGACAACATTTAGCTTGCTGTGTCTATGCTTAATGAAGAAGCACATAAACTGCTTTCAGAAAACCAAACAATTTTACTTTTACCTTCAGGAAATGCTAAATAATAACTAAATGAAACTAGTAAAATATAATATAACTGCAAGTACTTGGCAATCGTTTTTAATGATTTCTATATGTAGGGGACGTGGGTGGCGTAGGGGACGTGGGTGGCGCTGTGGGTTAAACCACAGAGCCTAGGACTTGCTGATCAGAAGGTCGGCGGATCGAATCCCCGCAACGGGGTGAGCTCCCATTGCTCGGTCCCTGCTCCTGCCACCTAGCAGTTCGAAAGCATATCAAAGTGCAAGTAGATAAATAGGTACCACTCCGGCGGGAAGGTAAACGGCGTTTCTGTGCGCTGCTCTGGTTCACCAGAAGCGGCTTAGTCATGCTGGCCATTACCTGGAAGCTGTATGCCGGCTCCCTTGGCCAATAAAGCGATATGAGCACCGCAACCCCAGAGTCGGTCACGACTGGACCTAATGGTCAGGGGTCCCTTTACCTTTACTATGTAGTTTTACAAACATTTTATTTACCAAGCAAAACTCAATTATATTAATTTAACCAAAATGTCTTTTGAACTCCCAAGTCATGTTACAACTTTTCAGCACCCCTCATTTTTGGAATTTGAAAAATTCAGCACAGCCAAATGTGACAGCCTTCAGATATCTGACAATGGCTACCCTCTCTCCTCTCAGTCTCCTCTTTTCTAGGCTAAACAGACCCAACTCCCTCAATTGTTCCTCATAAGGTTTGCTTTCCAGACCCTCGGTCATCTTGGTTGTCCTCCCTCTGCACATGGTCCAGCTTGAAAGTTTGTCCAGTGTGTGTGTAAAAATGTATTTTCTGGGTTTGGGTTTTTTTGGTCATCCTCCCAATCTCTCCCTATTTTTTCCAATTATTTGCTTGCCTGACTGGAGGCAAACAACAAATTGCCCTTTTGTCTGAAGTAGCAAACTATTTTGCCATGCAAACGAGAGAGGGTGCACGGACAAAACATTCATGAAACAAGAATGATTTTTTTTTAAGTTCCTAAAAAATAGTTTAAAAAAATAATAATTTCCAATTTGTTTGAGAAGTACCCTCTGTTATGTGAAGTATTCTACCATTTGAGTGTCATTTTAAAAATTCTGAATGTGAACTGCTAAAGGGGAGGAAATAGAGCTCTCTCCATCTTGGCTGCAAGTTTCAAGCGCCTGGATATTGGAGGCATCCTCCTGGCTCCATGACGGCTGCTCCGAAACAACTGGTTTGGGGATTGCTGACTTAAAAGCTCAGACAGGAAAGCCAACGACACCCCCCACCACTCCACAAGGCACAAAAGCAGCCATAATAATAATATTAATAATAATAGTAATAATAATAAATAGTATTGAAGATTATAGTGTCACTAGTATTGCCATGCCATGTTCTGACATCATTATTAATGCTATCTTGATGCTTTTAAAATGGCTTTTCCTTAAATCCTTTAATACTGTAAATGGGATTAGTTTGGGCTTTATTTATTTATTTAGGGTGCCCAAAGCATTTAGAGGAAATCTGCTGAGGTTGGCTTCTTGTGCAGCTGACGGTTTTTCCACTTATTCAGCGCCTTACCTTGCCCTCCTGAAGGAGAGGCTTCAACAAGCCCAGCCAACAGTGGTCCCAGGTTTTGCCAGCTGGCTTGGGCTTCACTTAAATCGACCAGGATCCTTGTGAAATATGGTCACCCACATCTCTCCCAAGTGACTCTTGTGATGCCAATGATAAAAAAATGATACATACCAAATAAGTCAAGGTTGAGTTTCTGTAGTCTCCTCTGTGTCCTGTGGTTGGTTGTGCAAGTAGAATAGGGGTGAAGAAAGATGCCATCCCATCTGAAGTCAGGGCTTGGCTCCTTTGTGGGTCATAATCTACCAGCAGAGGAGCAGGGCTGAAAAATTCTCCTGCTGCTGTATAGTTTGGATTTCCGATTTTGCCAGCAACACCAAGGATTTGTGCCTGGCAAAGTTTCCAAAGCAGCTACATAGCACAAAGAATTGCACAAAACACCAATATTTTATACCAGCAATAACCAGACAAGAAGGCAAGGACTCTGTACCAGTCTTCCTGCCCCACATCTTCCAGGGGCATCAGGGGCTTTGATCTTGGATTTCATAATTCTTCTTCTTGGGCAGGTTTTAGTGATTCAGAGACCTGTGTTGCCAGACAGGCACTGTGCTTTCTAGCTAATCCAGAGGCTTCATACTGCCATCCAGTTACAAAGGTTGGTGTTGTGCACCTTTACTATCTTCTGAGCTTGAGAAGGGCTCCTTGGTCTGAAGCCACACAGTCCCTGCCTGACCAATAGCCGTGGTCCCAAATATGGCCCATGGGACTTCTGGTTCAATCAAAGTGAAAGTTGCTTTTGTGAGATGCCTGGGAAACACTACAAGGATTTTTCATGACTTTGAGGCCAAATTAACCATAAGAAAAGACTGCATATTCTGCTGACTCAATCATTCTTTGGAGAGTGACAAAGATATAGAGTTCAAAAATTCACTGAGCTAATCTTTCCAGTTATGCACACAATAATAATGCTAATAGTGTACAGGAAAGACATGATCTAGAAGAGGCCTGGAGAAAGATGCTCCATTCTGAATTCACAAACTGAGTAATACTTTTATTTTGTTTTGATAGCAGCAGTGACACAATGGTTTGAGAAGTTGCTGTCTAGTCCAGCTAGCTTTTTCAGTGGTTGACATGTTATTCCCAACCACACATATTGTGATGTGGCATTAGCAGTTGTTAAGAGCAGGGATGGGGAACTTGGTGCCCTTCAGACATTGTGGAACTCCAACTCCTGCTAGCTTCAGCCAGCATGACCAACAACCAGGTGTGATGAGAGTTGTAGACCAGCAGTATTTGGAGGTTCCTCATCACTAGTTTAGAGAGGACAGGGCTTGTTCCACTTGGATCAGGAAGGATGGAGGAGAAATGAGCAGTGATGGTTCATCTGGTTAACTGCTATAAACAAATTCAGCAAGTTCTGTTTCCTTTGTGGTTCTCAGCATCTAGGAAGAGAGAAGTAGCGAGTGTTTTCTCTCCAAGTGGGATGTGCTTTCCTGCATCTTGCCACTGCCGCCCAGTGTCATGAACGCAGCTCTCATGCTCTTTTTGGAGTTGATGTTGATTGTTCCTGATCTTTGTCCTTCTAGAGGGAAATGCCTATCAAACTTTGAGATACTGTCAACTGTCATAAAATTCATTGACTTGCACATGTCATTGATGGGGGGAAACCGATTAGGTCATCCAGCTCATCCTCGGCCAATGCATATTTCCTGTGGTGTTTTGCCCTATCCGGACTAGCTGATGGCACTCCTTGGAAGCCTAGTGGCTGCTGTACTGCTCACAGGGCCACCATATTCCTCTGTGAACTATGACCCAGAAACAATCAAAATCATGACTAATTAGTGATGCAGGCAATGAAGATGGCCTTGGTATCTCATCTCCAAAAGGCATGAATGAATCCTGGCACAGCAGGGGGAAATATCCACCAGCAGTATCCAGAAGGACAGGATGACTGAACAGACTTATCTTGCTATTTCTGAACCGGCAGGCACTCCTTGCCAAGGAGATGAACATCAATGACTAAATCTATTAGTTCAATATAACCACAATTGTCTATTCAAGTTAAGAAAACTTCTGGGAAATTTTTGAGATAACAGAACTCAACCCCCCCCCCCCCCGTTATCTAACATGCAACTCATTGAACTGTTGCATCTGTTGCTGAAAATATTGTTATGGGTAAAACCACACACAGCATGCGTACCATTGTTTCTATGGCACCCCATAGGCTTTCTGGGCACTGTAGATTCCCATTCCCCCTCCCACCCAGCTGTCAGCTTTTTCCACTCTCAACATTCCATGCGCTTGAGTTCTTCTTACAAGACGGTTTTGGGGTTCCTTCCTACTTTTAGAGGTTTCCCCCTAAATATATTTTTTTTACTTTTGCAAACCTCAGCATCCCCTCACGTCTGCCAGTACCTTTGGTATGGGGGTGCTGCTATGCTGTCTACATAAGAGTGGGCGCTCTCTACTGAAGCTTAGAAAAGGAATAGGACAGCCCTCTCCTCTGGCATGACCAGCCCACAGGGGAAGGCTCTGCTCTCTGTCCCAGGGTGGAAAGGGGCTTGGCTGGTGGGTGTGCTGGAGAAGCCCTTCTTTATATGGGTATCTGTACTCCACAGCACCTTGATCTGGGAGATTTCTGACTGGTTGGTTGGTTGGTTGGTTGGATGGATGGATGGATGGATGGCTGCCTCCCTGCTCCACTTAGATAACAGGCAAAGACTTTTATTGTGGTGGATTTACGTTTTGTGTAAAATTCTTTTTAATGATCGGCTGTTTTATTGTGTGCATGTATGTTTGTTCGCTTGTTTAATGACTTTATTGTTATGCAGAAAAGAACAATGGCATTACAGAAGTGAAAATAAAACGTACAGTTGAACATTAACATTGAAATGAGTATCCAGCTGGATATAAAACCCTCCCCCATTATCCATTCATATGCTTTATAATACATGCATTTTTATCAAAACACCATTATTATTTTATCATACACCATTATACTATCTTTGGCAGCTGCAATGATTTCCACAATGGAAGAGTTCTTGCGCTAGCAGATGGGTGAGAGCCAGCGTGGTGTAGTGGTTCAGAGCGGTGGACTCGTAATCTGGTGAACCGGGTTTGCTTCCCTGCTCCTCCACCTGCAGCTGCTGGGTGACCTTGGGCCAGTCCCACTTCTCTGAAGTCTCTCAGCCCCACTCACCTCACAGAGTGTTTGTTGTGGGGAGGAAGGGAAAGGAGAATGTTACTGCTTGGAGACTCCTTTGGGTAGTGATAAAGCAGGATATCAAATCCAAACTCCTCTTCTTTTAAAGTTGTGCAGCAGAGAGCTCTAACACTACACTTGCTTTAGCGCAAATGCATTGCACTACAGATCATGAAATCTCTTGTGCAAGAGCAGCATCTGGCTTATGCATTCTCTTGGGCACCAATATTCCACTAGTATAAAACTTTAACTTAGCTCTACACTGATACAATCTACATTTTTTTGCGAAGATAAATAAGGTTAGCAGTTCCAAGTTGTCACTTCAGACAAGCACTTTTAAGGTACAGTTGGTACGACTTTTTGGAGAACTGTGGATTTTATGTCCAGATATATGTGAGCATTCATGGTTTCTGGCCAAAGCGCTTGTGTAACTTGACAAGTTGTCTAGAACATGTGAAAGATGTCAGCATTCACGGCGTTGACACTCATTGTGTTACTGTATGCATTTGTGGTGTGGTTTTTTTTTAAAAAAATGTGTTTTTACATTATGTTGATTGTAATACAACTGCCTTGCATGTTAACTGTCAGTGATGGAAAAGTAAGACACATATATGGGGATAAGAAACCCAGAATTAATAAAAGAAGATGCTATAAACCCCAGAAAATAGGTGTGTTTTCCCAACATAAAGTTATATTATATAGCAAATAAGTTAAGATATATTATAGACGGGATAACAGAACAAGGAGAGTTAGAATGGTTAGAGAGTGGTACACAGGAAATGAGGGAGAAGTTAGTGAATATATTTTTTATCAAACCAAATAGGCAATTGTGGCAGAATATTGAAAATCCCTTATTAAGAAGCATCATTGAGATACAAGTGAAATATAAAGGAAAATTGATACCAGTAAATTCCCCACTAACTCCGGTGGTGATTTAAAGAAGGAAATTGAAAAAGAAGCAAAAGAGAAGAAAATACTTTAAAAAGATTGGGTGGAGAGAATAAGAAGCAAAGAACAAGTAAGAGAAGCTCTAACAGGAAGTGAAATAACTTAGTTTAACTGTATACAACTGGAGCAATGGACAATGAAGTGGTTAAGGGAAAACAATAAATGCAAAGAATATACAAAATTTGAAAAAATGATTATAAAAAGGGGAGATGAAGAAAATATAGTTATAAAAGGGGAAACCAGTGAAATTTATAAAATATTAGTAGAAATGGAGGGTCAACAAGATCAGTTAAAAGAGGTATGGGAAAAGGACACAGCAGGGCAGATAAAGCTGGGGGAAAATATGGGAGAAACACGCTCTGAAAATGTTGTCTAACAGGATAGAAGAACATTACTACAAGTTAGGATGAAGATGGTACTTAACACCAGTAAGACTAAGTCAAATAAACAAGGAGGAGATGCCAGGAAACTGGAATTTATGTTCACATGTGTAAATACAGTGGTACCTTGGGTTACAGACGCTTCAGGTTATAGACTCCGCTAACCTAGAAATAGTACCTCAGGTTAAGAACTTTGCTTCAGGGTGAGAACAGAAATCGTGCAGCAGCGGCGCAGCAGCAGCAGGAGGCCCCATTAGCCAAAGTGGTGCTTCAGGTTAAGAACAGTTTCAGGTTAAGAACGGACCTCCGGAATGAATTCAGTTCTTAACCCGAGGTACCACTGTACATACAAACTTTTTGGGAAAGGGGGACTTCCGGGTCAGCGCCATCGCCGAATGGCGGGCTCCCTCCGAGCTCCGGAGGGAGCCGGCTTGGCAGGGGCTGGGTCCTACCGCACCGGCGATGCGGGGACCCTTAAAAACCACGGCCAGATTGAGGCCGTGGACATGGAGACTCGGCTGGCACCGTTAGCGCCCTCCCGACTCGTGAAGGAGCCTTTTTAAAGGCTACGGATCGGGTGCCGGGGAGAAGCGTGGTGCTTTGAGTTCTCTGCTATCCCTGCCGAGCGCAGCCGCATGCCATCCGGCGGAGAGCGCTGACTTCTTCTATTGAAAATTCGGCTCTAAAGAAGAACCCGTGAGTAATTGGAATATGGACTAAAAAAAAAGGGGATAAATTTTTAAAATTCGGAGCGAACGGGGGAGGTGGAAAAAAGGAAGTCAGCCTACCCCTAAATTGTAGAAGAGCCAAAACAAAGGACTGGACAACTAAGATCGAGTGTAACCTTATCTTGCCGAATCAGCAACTTCGCGAGGGAAAATTATAAGATTGAGCTGGAGGAGAAAAGTGGAATTGTTTTAAAAAAAGCAACCCCCCCGGAATCCCTGGAGCGATTCGTGAAACTGCCTGGAGAAAAGTGATGGAGGTTTTGACAGCTGTCAAAGAGCTGTCAAAAAGGAAGATTAAAATAGAGACTTTGTTATGAGGACTTTGCCGGTTATATTTGTTACAAATTGAATACAAACTGTTTTAAATATTGGTCAACAAGCTACTTGGTCTGGTGGATGTGATTCTGGAAGGGAACTTTGTTACTGCAATCCACCTAGAGGAGCCGAGGGACATTGCATGTGTTTTTCACAGGAAATGTGAACAGTTGAATGGAACTTTCAATCTCCTGGGAAACTGCAGGAATGGAACACTATTTTGTCTACAGAGGTCTACACACTACAGGAAACAATGGAACTATTTGTTGGAAAATGAAAGGAACATGATGTAATGCTTTGCTTCATGAATAACAAACCTCTGCAGAGACACTAGAAACTTTTGGAAAAAGAACATTTCTGTGGGAGAACAGAGAAATAAAAAGGAGGAGAATGATTGATAAGAACAAGGAAACAACAAGAACTGGACAGAACTGGGGGAACATTTGGGATATTCAGGTTTGACAAGCTTATGGATACAAAATTGGAGTTTTTACTCCTGGATATAAAAACCTGGATAGAAGAAATGGGCCCTTATTTGATAGACTCCTTCTACGATTGGACATCCGTAATTAAAGACTGGCAAAGAACCGGAGGGACATAGTGTAATGTGGGAACTCCAGGAAGATATTAGAAGTGGAGGGATAGGTGAAACGCAAAGGGGAAAGAGGGGAGGGAAAATTGGAATCCAAAGGCTGTAAAATTATTATTTATATTTATCTTATTTTCATCTGTACTATGTTTGAAAGGGGGAAACCCATGGAAGGGTATAGATCGATCTTAGGGGATGAGAATTTGGATAAATTGGGTTATTGACGAAGAGTGTAATTTGGGGATAAGAATTTGTTGAATTTAATTGCTTATTTGGAAGATTTGGAACACAAGAGGGGGTAGGGAGGGGAAGTCCTAGTTATTGGCAATAGATTGGATTTAATTTGTTTTGATTTGTTCTAATTTGGAAAACCTTAATAAAAAATTATTATAAAAAAAAACAAACTTTTTGGGAAAGGGTGTTTAAGGAGAGAACAAAAATCACTGAGTTAAAGCTGACCGAAAGTACAGAGGTAGGTAGCATTGTGATCAATTTATGATGGGGTGGAAGGTTCACAGGCTATAAAGGATTTGCTCACAAATTTATTGACAGCTGAGGAAATGGATAATTTATTATAGCTAGGAAGTGGAAGGGGCAAGGTGAATAGAGAATGGAAGAATGGTGTAAAGAGGTGTGGGATATAGTTATTAATGGTAAATTAGCATGTACTGTTAAGGTAAGATGGGGAATATGCAGGAGAAATGATTTTGAGGAGATATGGAAGGTATTTGTAGAATTTGTAGTTAAAATGGAAAGGGGTCAGACCTTCGTAAGAGGTGTTGAAATTTTGGGAGGTTGGATAGTTATAATGGAATGGTCTCAGGGATGCACATTTTTATTTCTAGTTATTTATTTATTTAAATAAATAACTAAAAAAAAAGCAAAATATAACTATTATAAGGAAAGAAAACAAATAAATACAAATATGGAAATAATTGTACTATAGAAAGGACTGGTTTGTTGCAATGGTTAAGTAACAGCTTGGACCTGTGCAAGTCCTTTGATTTCAGCCTAGATGGGGCTGCAAGAGAGACTTTCAGCTCCTGCCTCTTTTCTCCATTTTGCAAACTCTGCAGACCTATATTCTCATACATGCTGCGCCTTCATCCAGCTGGGCAAAGATGGAAAACCGAGAATCTATGATACAGGACCAGTGGTGTAGCGTGGGGAGTGCGGGGGGGGGGCGGCCGCACCGGGCGCAGCATCTGGGGGTTAGGGTTAGGGGGCGCAAATTACTTGCCTTGCCCCGGGTGCTGACAACCCAGGCTATGCCACTGTACAGGACAAAGAAGCAATTTCTCAAAGGGTGATAGATTGCATGGAAGCTCATGAAATATAGATGGATTGTCAAATTTAACTCACGTCAGAAGTATTTACCTTCCATTAACTATCATAAATCATGCAGTAATTTTGTTTTAAATAACTTTTTGCAATGCGGACCTGAAGAATACCATGAATTGAGATTCCCACCCTTCACTTCTTATTTGTGCTTTGGGCCTCAAGAGTCACACAGCCACACCAGAGAGTAGCTGTGGGGAACCTTTGGCCCTCCAGATGTTGCTCAACTGCAGCTCAAATCATCCCTGCCAGTGGACCAGGCTTGCAGAGGCTGCTGGGATTTGTAGTTCAGCCCAATTTGGAGTGCCAATGGTCCTACCTGCTATAGAAGAAAAGTTCAGAAGAATGTAACTCAAGAGCAAAGACCCAGAAGCAGGGCTTAAGAGCAACAGCACTCTGCTGCCTGTAATTCAGAGGGGCATATTTGCTCCTGGTAGCACAATATATAGCAAGCATCATAGCTGCTGATAGGCGTCTCCTCTGTTAATTTGTCTAATTCCTTTCCTGTCTTTGAGTAGAAACTGTGCTCTACAGGGAGCAGTCAGGAGCATCTCTGAGCATTCAGGAAAGAGGAAGAAGCATTCTGATCTGCCCTGGCGTTTCCTTCTTGCTTCCTGAGTTCTCCCCCCCTCCCCCGGCAATCTCTACTTGCAAAGTCGCCTTTTTGCTCCTGCTGCAGATGAGTGGGTGTTTTGGGGGCAAAAAATAATGGTTTGGGTGGGGGTCTGGTCTGGTCGGTGGATTAAACCATTTACCTCAGAATCTGCCCTTTTGAAAAGATCCTCAGTTGTCTAACCGGATCTACTGACAGAAGTGTGGTTCCTCTTGCTTGCCCTGCAGTCTTCATTCAGACATTGTAGTGACAGTCACGGTGGGCTGGAAAACGTTTTGGGCAGGTGTTGGGCATGTGGTGCTTAAGGGGGTGGACAAACTTGGGAGAATTACAATGACAGTATCTATTAGTAATCCACATAATACCAGATCATTCCTTCCTGTGCTTAACAAAGCTTCAAAGCAGTAACCCTGATATTAACTTAATAAGTACATAGCAAATCATTTAGTTTGTTTAAGAATAAGAGAGTGCCTTGTTCAAAGGGGGCTTCCAGAGGAGGGCAGAATCCACTGATGCTGTTTGAAAAGAACCCTTCAGAGGTTTGCTCAAAGGAATCAAGTTGATATTTGCTCTAAATATAGATATTTTGGAACTTCTGTGGTTCTGCTGGAAGACCCCTTGGGGTGTCTTTGTTACACCCAGTTTGAGTTGTTGCATGTTAATTAAAAGGCGAGTGTTAAATTCTAAACTGTAACATCCTTTCTTCAAATTGTGAAATTATCACCAGGATTTAAAAGGCGTTAAATAAAAAGAAAGTCACATAAATTCAAAAAGAGCCAGAAATGTTGACTTTGGCCAGGCACTAGTCAGATGTTATATGAAGGAAAATTTAATTTATAGAGAGTAAAGCAGACAACGTTTCAGCATCGACTGGGGGGGGGGGGGGAGTGGTACAAAGTGGGTGGGGCCAAACCACACATATGCCCCATTTTCTCTCTCTCGCACACATTCTCCCCTTTTCCCATTTGCCTTCCTTAATGAAGTTAATGAACAGAGAGGACATGCACCAGGCTGGCCATGTGTGAATAGAGCTCTCTCTACCTGTGTGGCCAGTTTGCTGCAGGTGGGAGGCAGTGGGTGTGGCCTAGGAGAAAGTGGTCTTTGGGAGAGTGCTGGAAGCAAATATTTTCAAGGCACATTTCTTCTCCAGAGTTGCTGAAAATGAGAACAATGAATATTTTTTATAATATAATACTAGTAAGAGACTTACACAGAGGTAAAACCAGTGCCATTCAATAGAAGTGAGCAATGGTATTTAAGGGTGAAAAATATTGTTGGAACAAGGATAGTGTTGTGCAAAATGAACCCTTAGCTGTGTAGCCAAAGCAGAATCTGTCAGAGAGTTGATGGGATGCTTGATTATATAAAAACAAGCCTTTCGTGTTGGCTCTTATTGAGCCTTGGTGGCATGTTTGGATGGTACTGTTGAGCCTTCTGAGCCTTCTGCTCTGCTCTGAGACTTGTTCCCCTTCCCTTTCCCTTCTCTGGCTCTTCTCTGTTCTCCTGTCAGTTCCTTCCAGGTGTGGGGACTTGGGGCCTCCACCCTTCATTAGCTTCCCAGCTGTTCAGCCCCAGCAGGTGAGCTCCTGTGACTCTGTCTTGCGCTCTACTGTGACTTGGCCAGAGGCTGCTTGGCTTTGTTCAGTGCCACTGGCCCTGTCACATCTGATTAAAAAGCTCTAATGGGAGAAGAAGCCATTGAAAGCATATTTGTAGAATGCTTTTTGCTTTGTTATGTGAAGCAAATGCCTTGTTTTAGGAGTTGGGGGGGGGGGTTGGCAGACTATCGACAGACTGCCTGACTCCTGTCTTTGCTCTGTGCTGGGGCACCTACTTGTTTCCCCCCTTTCCTCATCCTCCACACTTCCAGTCTCCAGTACATCCCAGCTCTTCCCCTCCTCTGGGGTGTATCCGGTTGTCCACCACCAAGATCCTGGCTCTAAATCTTCTCCTGTGCTTTCCTGGAGGGCTCTTGGTCAGGTGGTTTCCAGCACTCCTCCTCATCTAGCCAGTCCCTGACCTCGCAGTCTCAAGGCAATATACACATAAGAACACTTTTTTAAAAAAAACCCCAGCCAATATATTTAAAATAAGATTCAAACTCTAACAAGTGGACACTCATTTATCCAGCTGGGAAAGCCTATTGAATCAAAAAGCATCTTCAGCCTTTTCCAGAAAGTGCAGATAGTGAGCACTTCTCGTATCTCAAAAGGGATGCTATTCCACAGAACAGGGACAGCCACACTAAAAACCCTGCTCCAGGTTAGAATCATAGAATCATAGAATCATAGAGTTGGAAGAGACCACAAGGGCCATCGAGTCCAACCCACTGTCAAGCAGGAAACACCATCAGAGCACTCCTGACATATGGTTGTCAAGTCTCTGCTTAAAGACCTCCAAAGAAGGAGACTCCAGCACACTCCTTGGCAGCAAATTCCACTGTCAAACAGCTCTTACTGTCAGGAAGTTCTTCCTAATGTTTAGGTGGAATCTTCTTTCTTGTAGTTTGGATCCATTGCTCCGTGTCCGCTTCTCTGGAGCAGCAGAAAACAACCTTTCTCCCTCCTCTATCTGACATCCTTTTATATATTTGAACATGGCTATCATATCACCCCTTAACCTCCTCTTCTCCAGGCTAAACATGCCCAGCTCCCTTAGCCGTTCCTCATAAGGCATCGTTTCCAGGCCTTTGACCATTTTGGTTGCCCTCCTCTGGACACGTTCCAGTTTGTCAGTGTCCTTCTTGAACTGTGGTGCCCAGAACTGGACACAGTACTCCAGGTGAGGTCTGACCAGAGCAGAATACAGTGGCACTATTACTTCCCTTGATCTAGATGATATACTCCTACTGATGCAGCCCAGAATTGCACTGGCTTTTTTAGCTGCCGCGTCACACTTACTGTGGAGTGGACTTCTGAGATCTTTGGAAAGACTGTCTTGCAGAGCACAGTGATCTACTGGGTGCATAGCAGATAGGATCAGCTCAAGAAACAAGTACTTACAACCTGCCCAGGAGGTCCCACTGCCTTTCTGCTTCTTTCACCTCACTGTCAGAGCCGCCTTTGCAGAACTTCACATGGAGATGGGGGCTAGAATTAGATGGCTCTGCCTGCCATTGTCTCTCTGCCTTCCACCATACCAGTGGGCACCAGCTGTCCCTGCTCCCTGCAAGACTTAGAACCCTGGTTCTAAAGCAGGCCTTGCTTTTCAAATGGTTGGTGGTAGGGGTGGTGCCTGAAAAGTTCTCAAGAGACTCCATGGCATTTTGAAGTTCTTTGTGGCCTTGTTTCTTGAGCTGAACAGAGCCATAAAACGAGATACCAAAATTATTATCTGATTGGCAGTGATTGGGTTCCCCTCTTGCCCCCTGCTTTGGTTTTCACTGTAGTTCCACACAACTTGGTGTTTGGCCAACTGCTAATTATTTCACTAATTTGGGAGAGCACTTTGATTACCAGTGAGTATATTGATTAAACAAGCGTGCTGAGAGAAAGAGAGACTGCTGTTCAAAGGATGGGCTTTTTTGGCATTCCCTGAAAAAGGAACACCACAAAAATGCAATGAAGATCAGCTTGAGCCATTCATTCCAAGAACAGGGAGAAGGATGTTAGGCTCAGTCCCGCTGAGGGAGCTTAGCTTGCTCATTGAAACTGTAGGACTTAAAAAACATAAAACCTCACTCATTTAACTGGTGTCACATCAAAATGAGCATCCTGTCAGTGCAACCGTTTCTGCTTGCTGAATGATATGACTTCCCCTCTTCCTGCCGGCTGTTGGAGGTGGGAGACAGAGCTACTTCACTGAATCTAGCCCTTTGGCCGCATTTCAAACATCACATTTCTCAATCCTCCAAACCACCCTTTTCAACCAGGTGACCTCCTAATGTTTCAAGTGTACAGCTTCCATTGTCCTCAGCCACTACAGGAATTGCAGTCCAAAATGTTTGAAGGGCACCTGTTAAGGACTCATGGACGGTTAAGTCCAGTGAAAGATGACTATGGGATGCAGTGCTCATCTCTGCTTTCAGGCTGAGGGAGCCGGTGTTTGTCCACAGACAGCTTACTGGGTCATGTGGCCAGCATGACTAAACCACTTCTGGTGCAATGGGGCACCGTGACAAGTGCTAGAGCACACAGAAATGCAGTTTACTTTCCTGCCACAGCGATACCTATTTATCTACTCATGGGGGTTTGCTTTTGAGAGCCAGTGTGGTGTAGTGGTTAAGAGCGGTAGTCTCATAATCTGGGGAACCGGGTTCGCGTCTCCGCTCCTCCACATGCAGCTGCTGGGTGACCTTTGGCCAGTCACACTTCTTTGAAGTCTCTCAGCCCCACTCACCTCACAGAGTGCTTGTTGTGGGGAGGAAGGGAAAGGAGAATGTTAGCCGCTTTGAGACTCCTTAAAGGGAGTGAAAGGCGGGATATCAAATCCAAACTCTTCTTCTTCTTCGAACTACTAGGTTGGCAGAAGCTGGGACAGAGCAACGGGAGCTCACCCCATGGCGCAGATTTGAATGACTGACCCTTCTGATCGGCAAGCTCAAGGGGCTCAGTGGTTTAGACCACAGCACCACCTGTGTCCCTGGTACCTGGTGGCAGAAGGCTTCTCCAGACCACACATCATGCTTCTGTGCTCCCCTCTCACAAGTAGCATAATACTTTACTTCCTAGTTTGACCAAACTCTTATGACTGAATTGTCAAACTATGGTTTGAATGAGCTCTTGAAACCAGAATTGCAGGTCATAGTTTGCAATGATATTTCCAAGTCTGGAGCAAATATGGTGCATTCAAACCAGGAAGTCATAATATGTGCAGAAGGAGAGGAGAAATCACAGGGCTTGTCTCTGATCCCTCAAAGCACAGTTTGTGGGGAATTTGACCTATTATCTGAATGTAGCCTTTGGCCTGGCCCTGACTATTTGGCAGTGATGTTTCTAACCCCAGTTTCTGCTTTAGCCAGCCATTTACAGCCAGCCAAGGAGGTTTAAAATGAGTCCATAGTTTGATCACACCACAGATGTTGTTGGATTCTCATCATCGCTGGCCACTGTCCATAGGCTTAAAAGGCAAGACACAAAACAACTAAAGATAGGCTTTAAAACAAAACAATTAAATACCTAAGGCAGAGACATAAATAAAATAAAACCAAGAAACAGACTAATCACAGCAGAGCAGGTGGATGAGGTAGAGCTGCATGGATCCCCAGGAGACCTGCAGCTTCTCATGGTTAGCACAAGGCCACGGGCAGAAGCCTCTGCTTGGAGGAGATGTTGCAGCTCCAGGTCCAGGCAGGCAGCTGTTGAAGCTGTAAGCTTGGGCCATGATGAAGCGGCAGCAGGAGGTGCAGCAGGGACAAAATCCTGTTCCATTGACCAAGAAAGGAACTATTACCAAGCTGCCAAGCAAAATGTTGCTCCTGCTCCGGGTGCTAGGAAGCTGGCCAGCTATGTCCACTTCCAGGATCAGAGCTGCCAACTTACGCCAAAGATTGAAGGGGCTGGCATCGCGCATGAGATGTCAGGAGGAGGCTGAACGCGGTGCCGCTTCCATGGCCGGAAGCTCCTCTCTCGTGCTCAGCCTCTTTCCATGACAGGTGGAGGAGCCGCCAGCCACTGAAGTCATGCCACCCTCAGCTCCGCCCTTAGCCTCCTCTGCCCCCTCAACATTGGGAGCCCCCAGCCCTCTCCCAAAGGATATTGTGGGGGCCCAAAACAGCTCGGCTGCCACAAGCTGGCGGCCCTGTCTGGGATATGCTGTTCTGTGCTCCCAGTTCCCATGTTGCTTTTCCAGTGGACACTCATCATTCTGCAGCTGCTGAGTATGCTCAGTCCTCATTGGACTATTTGGTGGAGGTGGCAGGGGGTGCCTCCTTAGGTGGTCTTTGCAGAACATGGTTCTCTCTCCTTGCCCAGTTTAAACATCACAACAACCTCATGAGGTCTCCCTGAGCTTGCTGATACCTTCCCCTTGTTTCTCACTAGGCCTGTTTGGCTCAGTTTCCATCAACACTTCTCCCCACACCCCAGATCTGCCATGAGAGGGAATGGCTTGGCCGCTGCTGAAGCCTCCTGAGGGCTACTGCCACTGGTCTGGTGCTGCACTTCCGTAATTCCCTTCTGGCCCTGAAGAGGGTGCTCTGAGACTTGTTTGTGCCGCTTCAGCTTTTCCGGATCACATAAAATAAGACTTAAAATAAGGCTGTTCTGCAATAATAGAATTGGAAAGGGACCTCATCTAGTCCAGCTGCCTGCCAGTGCAAGAAGCGCACTAACTGTTACAGCATCCCTGAGAGGCAGCATTGCTTGGAAACCTGCCGTGAAAGAGAGTCTGCCACCTGCCATGGGAATATCTCTCACCATTGAAGAGTGTCTACTGTCAGGATGCGCTTTCTAAATCCATTTTTTTTTTTTTTTTTGTAATTTGAACCTGTTGGATCAGGTCCTACCCTCAGGAACAACAGAAAGCAAATTTGCTCCATCATCTATGTGGTAGCCCTTCGAATATTTGAAGAGAGCGATCAATCATATCACCTCTTAATCGTATATAATAATGATGGGCCCCATTAACTATGAACCCCCACAATTGGGATCCTCTCCAAACCTGTGCAAAAGTTTTGCAGTTGTTTTCCCAGAGTTTTGCAGTGAAAGCCCCACATTTTGCAGCACCCCAAAAGCTGAGCCATTGCTGCTTAAACCTAGGGTCATAGGTATCACCCCAAAACCCAACATTGTCTGATTCACTCTGAATCAATGCCAAAGTTTGGCAACAGTTTTGCAGCATTTTGCAGTGAAACCCCCACATTTTGTAGTCCTCCACCAACTGAGTTTAAAGCACACAGAATATGCCCCAAAGAGCCCTTCAGGGTTGCCTTCAGAGTAGTCAGACATAGGATTTCATTATGATATGTCAAGACATAACTCTGCCCCTTTGGAAACAGAACTTGCAAGTCAATAATTTCATATATGGAGTTGTTTTTTCAAAGTCCCTTTTTATAGCATTAAAACAAAAACAAAAAGCTGTTTCTTGCTATTCCAGTTCCAGTGCCAACGTTTTACAATTGTTTGCAGTGTTTTGTAGTGTAAAATCATTTTTGCAGCATCCCTTGAACTATGACCTACTCAGGGTATGGTCTTTCTGGTCTCTTCAAATCCAGTCTTGTCCAATTGCCTCCAAAGTTATTGTTCTTAGGCATCATCTCCCATGGAGTTATTTCTTAATATGTGTTTTTATGTAAGATAAGATGTTGGATTCAACCTGATAATAAAAATATAGATTGTAATAGTAATAATGCTTTGCTGAAACTTTAAAAACTCTTCAAGAAGAAAAGGTACAGAAAGAAATATACACACATCAATGTAAACATGTACAGAAGCATTAGATGCAGATATCCATATACACATACACAGGTCAGTTTTTGATAAAAGTATTTTCAGCAGTTAAAGTTTGATTCAAAAGGACTTGGAACGAATTGCAGAAGCATAACGTGTGATGAGTGAATGAAAATAGAACAGTCTGTAGACTGTACAAGCATATTTTTAAATCTTTAAGATTAAAACAGCATTTATAAATTGTAAAGTGTGGTAAAATTGAGTCTTCAGGAAGACAGCAATTCAGAACTTCTATGGTTTCCTTACCAGAGTTACCTCCCCAATTCTCTCCTCAACCATATTGCAAATTAGGGGTGTAAGAACATGGTCCAGTTGAACAATGGCTAGAACTGGCCCTGTCCCATTGAACATCATGAACATGCTTGGAAATTGCACTAGAAGGGGTCAAACTTTTTGTTACTGCTTCATTTACCTCCACTCTGCATCTTGTTACAGTGGAGTTTTTGTTTTGCATTAATTTTGCCTATTTTAACAATGCAGGACAATGAATTTTGACTGAGGCAGTTGCATGATAAATTGACCAAGCTGAACTGAGGCTACCACAAGTATAACAATACTTCTTCTTCTTCTTCTTCTTCTTCTTCTTCTTCTTCTTCTTCTTCTTCTTTTTAAGTCTTTTTATTGAATTTCATTTATCACATACACACAAAGAAAAACAAATACATTAAAAGGCACCAAAACAAAAAGGAAAAAAAAGGTGAGAAATACAAATAAACTGAAACATAACACACACGAACTGACTTCCTTCCCTCCTGGTTTCGGATTCCTAATTTTAAAATACTTCTAATGAAAACCCTCTTTTCATCCATGTTTTAGCTTCTTATCCTGATGGATTAAATTAAAGGCCTCACTCAGCAACCAGCACAGCAATAAATTTTAAACCATTCTTTGTGCTTGACTACTTTTTTTAGATGGCAAAAAGCCTATGTAAGTAGTTAAGCGCATTTGATCGATAGGGGAATCCGGCTGTTTTGATCTCAGCGGATGGCTTCATCGATTTAACTCAACTCAACATAAATGCCCAGATCTTGGCTAAGGCTTTGGCGGTGGTGAGCAGCAAACCATGTGTCTCAAAACCTGGAAAATCTGCAACCTGCCAAGACTGTAGCCACGTACGGCTTGATTTTGTGTGTGTGTGTGTTTAATTTTCATTTATCCAAGAGAAAAACAATACAATGTCTAAACAAAAAAAATTCCTTCCAGTAGCACCTTAAAGACCAACTAAGTTAGTTCTTGGTATGAGCTTTCGTGTGCATGCACACTTCTTCAGATACACTGAAACAGAAGTTACCAGACCCTTCTATATAGTGAGAAGGTGGGGAGGGGTATTACTCAGAAGGGTGGTGGGAATGGGTGATTGGCAGATAGCTGTGATGAGCCTGTTGACGACTCTTAATGACTGCAATAGGTCTTACAGGAAAAAGCAAGGGGTGAGAAGGTGAAAAATGGCTTTGTCATGTATAAAGAGTAAGTAATTTTTATTTACGGCCATAGGCCCATACAGGTAAAAACGACACATAAATAACAACTTGTGCATGTGGGGAAAACAGCCGCTAAAACACCACTATAACAATAAAATACTATAAGATAGAATGGCATACTACGCCTTGGTTAGCTTGTAGTGCTCCTTGGCGTCGCTTTTGGGTAAGGACAGCGACCAGGAACCTTGCCACTTTCAGGGTCGTATGAGTATCCTTATCCTGCAAGATTTGGGCAAGGTGGAATTTTGGTGGGGTACCCTCTAGTTTCTGTATGATTGATCCCAACAAATTTGTCCGTGGCACATTGAACAGGGGGCAAGTGAACATAATGTGCTGGAGCGACTCCGGTGTCTCCTTATCACATTCGCACATGGCGGGGGCTTGGCCCTTTGAGAGTCTATGTCTCAGGACGTTGGAGGGAAAAACGTTGAACCTCGCTTTGGTGAAGGCCAGTCTATGGGCAACAGTCGAAAGGGAGGAGAGGTATGATGGAACGCAGTAGGTTAAAGTGATACCAATGTTCTGAGGCGAACAAACACCTCCCCCCAGCATATAATTTCGCTGTAGATCGATGTCATCCAGTCTTTGGCGGATCAGTCTTTGAGCAGTAATTTGGTCTAGTTTTAGGGAATCTGAAGGAGAGATTCCATAACTCAGGAGTTTGGCATGAATTCTACTAGTCCAAAGGCTAGAGAATTCATCTCGCCATAAGCATTGGACAAGGTAGTGGTTTGGTAATCTATGCCACAATGATAGCCAATAGTTGAAGACTTGCTTCCACAGGCAAGTTTCTAAGGATGCGATCTTCAATTCTAGTGGCATGGCTGCGTTGCTTACGCACAGGGGGAGCATTAGGAGCCGACGTAGGAATTGATTTTGCAGTGTCTCGAGAGGAGCAAGATCTGTCATCACAGCCCAAAGCGGGGCAGCATAAGCAAGCACGGCAACCACTTTTGCCTTGAACACCTTTAGGGCCGAGGGAACATGCAAAGCTCCATCCGAAAAAAAGAATCGGAGGAGTGCATATGACAGAGTTTTGGCCTTGTTAAGTAGGTGTTGAATTTGAGCTTTCCACCCCAAATTGTATTGAAAAATAACTCCTAGGTATTGAAATTTTAGAACTTGCTCTATCTTTGCTCCACCAAGCTTCCATTCATATAATCTCCGGCTTCTGGAGAAAATCAGAATCTTGGATTTAACATGGTTGATGGTTAATTGGTTGAGTTGACAATACGTGGCAAAGATCTTCAAAGCTCTGGTTAGTCCAACACGTGTATAAGATAGAATTACTGCGTCGTCCGCATATAAAAGGAGTGGGCAGCGGTAGTCCGCTAGTCTAGGCGCGTGTATACTTAGAGAAGAGTTAACTAGGGGTGCTCGCATGTCGCTGATGAATAGGTTGAAAAGACAGGGAGCCAATATACATCCTTGGCGCACTCCCTTGTTTAAAGAGATAAGAATCCAATGTCTTTGTTCAGACCAGGTCTCTCCATGGTTATAAGTTTGGTGATAAGTTGCAATTCAGCAGCTTCTCTTTCCAGTCTATTTCTGAAATTCCTTTGTAGTAAAACAGCTACTTTGAGATCTTGTATAGAATGTCCTGGGAGATTGAAGTGTTCTCCTACTGGTTTCTCTGTCTTGTGATTCCTGATGTCCGATTTATGTCCGTTTATGTGTTTCACAAGTGACTGCAGAACAATACTGTATGACTTGTATGAACCCTTTGGAAGCAATACTTTTCTTCTCAAGGGAGACATTTTCTTTTCGTTCTTTTAAAAACAGCCTTCCAAGCACAATTTCAAAGGATCTCCCTGCCTTCCATGTATATGTAATAAGGCTCCAGATTTTAATCCACGTCAAATTTCTGAGGAAATTCTTTCAATGTTCCTGATCTTTAGAGTAAAGAACATGGAGGCGACCTCCTCTGAACTGATTAGGACAAGCCTGTCCAGCTTTTGATTAATGGGGAGGGAGAATTCAGTTCGGTCCACATTTCATACTGGAACAATACATGAACAGAAAGGCAGCTATACTTTGAAATTCACACTTCTCTGGTTTTTCATAGAATCATAGAATCGTAGAGTCAGAAGGGTCCCCAAGGATTATTTCATCCAACCCCCTGCAATGGTGGTTCCATTTGATTTGATGGGTGAATCTGCCAATTTTGGTTACTCCTAATTTCTTATTATTTCCATTCTTTGGTTAAGTTTACCTTATTTCTGGATCAGTTTGTGATTATGATTTTAAAAATCTGTAGAACTCATCAGTGTGCACACATTTCTATACACACATTTCTATTTCATTTAATGCATTTTTGTATATTATATTCACTAATATCTGCATCAGAGTCTGAACTGCTCCTGTCATGGGTTCCTCCTGCTCACTAAGCCCTGTTGTCCCTTCGGTATTCAGCGCCTCCTCCCAGTTGTCTCCCTCTGACCTCTCCTCACCAAACCCCTGGCTCGGAGCCTTCCTCCTCTGGGGGTTCCCTTGGGGGTTCCCCAGCTGGTGCCCCCGGCACTCAAGCACATGAGCACATGCAACCATTCCAGCAGTAAAATGACAAGCCCAGCTTGGATTCATGTCTTTGGCTGTCTGGCTTGCAGTTTGAGAAGAAAGATCATAATTTCTGTCATCCTCTCATGCAGGAAAAGAAGACGATGGCTCTGGCACACGCACAAATGACCAAGAAAGCACAAAACACACCAAACTGAGCTCTGTCATTCCCCATCTTTTGTTCTTCACACCAGTCACACGTCTGTGTTCTATGATTTTCTTCCAGCCGCCTTAACATATAAACATCTGCTTAGCTCCAAACCACCTGCTATTTCTGTAATGATGGGGTTGAAGTCTGCATGCAGCACAAATAATGGTAATTATTATATAGCTTTCCTGGGAAGAGTAATTTCATTCTTGCTTTGGGGTGACTTTTTGGGGAAAGGGATTTGGCATAGGAGTCTCCTTTAATTCCAAGTATACTAAGCCATTCTTAATTTTACAGCCGGTGTTGTTTAAAATTAAACATGTTTAAAGGCTTCATAATGTATTAATAAAACATGTCCTGAATCTTCTTCCAGATAGTTAGACCAGAGACAGATGTAATTCAGAGGCTGCAGAAGAGCCCCAATACTTGTGTGACACATATGCACTCTTAGGGCTCAGACTGGGCTCACTGACACCCTTTTCCCCCATTGTCTGACTAGCTGGACCTTGCACCAGTCATACTGCAGATGAGCCAGGGTGGTGTAATGGTTAGAGTCAGATTAGGATCTGGGAGCCCAAGATTCAAATCCCCATTCAGCTCCCTGGGTGACCTTGGGTCAGTCGCTGCCTCTCAGCCTAACCTACCTCAGAGGGTTGTCGTGGGGAGGAGGAAAACTATGTGCGCCACCTTGAGGGATACAAATGCAATCAATAATAAATTAATGAACTATCTCACCCTCCTCTAAGCAGCTCAGGGTGGTGCCTGCTCTCCTTCCCTCTCACCAGTTTTATCAGCACAGCAGCTCTGCAAGACAACTTTCCCTTTCTCAGTTCAAGGCTCCTCATGGTATTGATTGGCTGGCTTTTGTATGTCAGAAAGCTCCTCAACCCAATTTCAAAGTACAAAAGAGAAAAAGAGAGGAGAGGTGGGTGGGTTCCTGCACCTGTGTGAAGGAGGGGAAGCCTTGAAACAGTAACGAAGCTAACTTTTAATCAGATAATCCTGCCATCTAATTTTGTGTACGGCATATTGGGAAAAGTAATCCTGAATCAGAGTCTTCTTTTTGTCCCTTTCCCAGTCCTTCGTTCTCACTTTTGACACCAGAGCAAGGCACATGGGTTGGTGCAGGAACAAGGCTGCACCCTGTAGGACGGCCCCCTCCCCAAACCCTCCCCTGCCTTTCCTACATCTCTCTCTGGCCTCAGAAAGTCATCTTGGTTCTCTTCTGGGTGAAGGAGCAGCTCAGCTTCCAGCCTGCAATCTTCCAGCCCATGGAGATTCTTCACAAGATGACACATTCAATTTTGTTTCAAAAGGGGGTCTGGAGCTTCTGAAATGATCCTAGAGCACTTCTCAGCTTCCTTCTCCTTCTGAAGTTAAAAAAAAGTGACACACTGCATGCAATAGTCTTTGGCATTCTAAATTTGGTTTCTGTAAAGTCTGGCGATGCATCAGGAGAATGGCTGAAGCTCATTGGCAAGGCAGGTACTTTGCATGCAGGAGCATCCCAGGTCCAGCTGCTGGCATTTCCAGTTGAAAGGAAGAGGTAGCAGGTGGTGGAAACAGAATTCCTGCCTGAGATCCCACAAAGCTGCTGCCTGTAGAGGAGATGGACCAATGCTTCTTAGGAGAAAGCAGTGCTATTTTTCTAGAAAAAAGAGGTGCCGGAACTCACCATGAACACCTCCCTTGTTCTCTTGGAACGGCAACGTTGCCCACCTGAGAGGCGCCGGAACTGAGTTCCAGCTGGAAAAAAGCCCTGGGAGAGACTGTAATTCAATTAATGCTTTATATGCAGAAGGACCCAAGTTCAATCCCTCGTAGCATCTTCGGGCAAAAGGATTCCAGGCAGCAGAAACAATGAGGAAGGGACCTCTGCCCAATATTTTCAGAGCCTTTTATTATTTTCTTTATTTCAGGTGTTGCTCTTCCAGCTCCCCTAATCCATCGCGAATGGCCTTGCTGGCTGAGGCCAAAAGCATTTGGAGGTCAACACATTGGCTGACCTGGAACAGAACTAGATGGGAATGTATTATTAATAGTCAGCATCATATTTATTTTATTTAATATATTTATCACCTGTCTTTCTCCCAAGTTGGGCTTCAAGGTGGCTTACAATGTTTCAAAACATCAATTATGAAGTACAGAATAATAAAAACAATCTGGTTAAAAACAGTAATTAAAATACATCACAACATATCTAAAGAAAGCAATTAAAATTTAACTTGCCCTGACAGCAGCAAAGTGGAGCTAATGCTTCACTTTATCCTAATAACGCTCTTAAAGGCTCATTTCCTGAATGCCTCAGCTTTGCTCCTGTTTGATCACCTTCCATCCTTGTGCTGTCATTTATTTTCAGCTGAAGTGCTGCAACCAACAAAGCTGACAATTTGTTATTATTATTTATTTTAAAGATGTGTACCCCAGTTCCCCCTCTACAAAGGAGTCGCAAAGAGGAAGAAAGAAGCAGCAAACATAAATGCTCAGATATTCTGACCTTTAAAACACAGATAAACTACAGATTGCAATAAAAACACAAAAGAGCAGCACTAAACCATCACTGCATGAAGGAGCAGCAGAACTGAAAGCGTGGCTCACCATGCATGAGCTCCAACTTGGACCTCCAGTGCTGTTTTTCTAGAAAAAGAGGTGCCAGAACTCGCCATGAACGCCTCTCTTGTGCTTTTGGAATGGCCATGGCCCCCACCTGAGAGGCGCCAGAGCTGAGTCCCAGGGGGTTGCGACTGAAAAAGCCCTGCTTTGCTCCTCCTTGAAATAGTGTTACACCTGAACCAATGCAGCTAGTAGGTGGGGTGCCCCTGAAGTGGCACCCCCAGTTTTTTCTGTGAACTGCCCTGAGACCTCCAGGTATAGGGCAGTATATAAATTCAAATACTACTACTAATGCTACTACTACTAATAATAATAGGCGTCCCACCTGCCCTCCCGCCTCTGCCAGCAATGGAAAATGGGATGCACCGTCCCTGACCTGAACCAAGGACCGAGGTTTGCTTCCCTCTCAACATTTGGTAGGCAAAGCTTGCTCTTGGCTTACTGTTGGTGTTTGGAGCAAAATAAGTCATTACCCCTGGCTCAGAGGTCATGCTGAGCCGGGGAGCAGGAGCAGGGAAGGTAGCTTCGAAAAGCATGACCAACTGTCAACAATGGCTTGCCATAATGTGCAAACTGGGGGGAAGGGGGCTGAATTTGCAAACGGGTCTTTGCCGTTCTTTTTTTCTGGGAGTAATCAAGGGTACACAATACTGGCATTCCCCCCCCCCAATGTAAAATGTGGGTAATAATAATAATAATAATAATAATAATAATAATAATAATAATTTCTTATTTATATCCTGCCCATCTGGCTGGGTTTCCCCAGCCACTCTGGGTGGCTTCCAACAGAATATTAAAATACAATAGTTTATTAAACATTAAAAGCCTTCAGATGTCTTCTAAAAGTCTGGTAGTTGTTTTTCTCTTTGACATCTGGTGGGAGGGTGTTCCACGGGGTGGGTGCCGATGCCAAGAAGGCCCTCTGCCTGGTTCCCTGTAACTAGGCTTCTCGCAGGGAGGGAACTGCCAGAAAGCCCTTGGCGCTGGACCTCAGTGTCCGGGCAGAACGATGGGGGTGGAGGCGCTCCTTCAGGTATACTGGACCGAGGCCATTTAGGGCTTTACAGGTCAGCACCAACACTTTGAATTGTGCTCGGAAACGTACTGCAACAACTTCATGGTAAGTACTGGTACCTCAGTTTTTTATCAGATTCCCCCCATAAAGGGTGTTTTCAGATTCAATTAGAGGGTGCCAGAATAGGGGCCTGTTATTTTGATGCCAGCAGTGTCATCATGAGGACACTGGGGAAAAACCTTGCTTGCCCAAGAGGCAGGATCCCCTGGAAGCACCCAGGCTTGGTCCCAAGACTTGAGCAATGGCGGTAATGTGGTGATTGGCAGGGAGGAGGAACAGAAGCCCCCGTGAAATGGCAAGATGGGGGCCGTTAAAATGCTAATGCTACTTTTGTCTTAATAACTAGTATGAAGTTTGCTGTATAAAAAGCAAGCACAGGCAAGAAGCATTTAATATGTTCCCTGCTAAAGGGTGTAAATCCCTCAGCTCATAAAACCCGGGAGTTTAGACCACTTGAGACTTACAGCTGTTACATTATATTGCAATTTGTGAAGGATGATAAAGGGGGATTTGCTGTAGCACAGATCCTCACCCTCTTTGCAAATGTGACACGAGGGATAAATGTAGGCAAGAACCCTGTCAGAAGAAATTATCTGGTGTCTAGCCCTGAAATTGCAGTGGCCTTCACCTTTTAAAGATGTGCTGGAGCAGGCAGGCACATCACATTTCAAGGAGCTTTTCTGCAAAGGACATTTTTGGGAAAATCCTCCAGATGGCAGAATTTCTGCTTAAATAGATCAGACGTGGCGGAAAGAGGCAGAGTCACTTTTCCACATTCCCACACGGAGGATTATCATTGTTATAATGACTGGTGCTTTGAAGTTTTCCTTCCAAACGGACTGTTGAAATAGAGGCTCTGGGGAAGAGCTTTAACACGGTGAATGCTGATGGTATTCAGGGATCATGAAGAGATCCCTGCAAAATCTCACAGCCCTGGCTTTCTCCCTTTCTTTCTGTAACTATAATTCAGAGTATTACAGACTAGCAATAGAGAAGGGATTAATGTATATGGCAGGTCACACACCAACATTTTGCAAATGTTATAACATTGCCACAGTCAGAATGTATTGCCCAACTTTCACACATTTATGCAGATGTTATTTTATTATTTAGTTTGATATATCTATACATTACAATGGATCAAGGCTTCTGGGAAGGGAACCATAGAACATGAAGAAAATTACTTTCCATTAATAATCATATAATAGGATTTCATTTCCTATATGTCAAATTCAAATACACAAAACTGTCTTTACCAAATCTCAAAATTTAGCTTTCATGGTGTGTTTTGCTGCTTTTATTTTTCTACATTAACTGCTCTATTATTTGGAAAATACAGCCTCTGTACTGCTCCTGTGTTTTGTAACTGAGCTCTTTCCTGTTCATTGGATGTACACAGCTTGTAATAATAATAATAATAATAATAATAATAATAATAATAATAATAATAATATATTCTGCTCATCTGACTGGGTTGCCCCAGCCACTCTGGGTGGCTCTCAAAAGAATATTAAAAGTATTAAAAATGCAATAGAAATCATAGTTTATTTATTTATTAACAATATTTAAATACAGGTATTCATTTTAACTCCTGCCCACCTAGCAGTTCGAAAGCACGTCAAAGTGCAAGTAGATAAATAGGTACCGCTCTGGCGGGAAGGTAAACGGCGTTTCCGTGCGCTGCTCTGGTTCGCCAGAAGCGGCTTAGTCATGCTGGCCACATGACCCGGAAGCTGTATGCCGGCTTCCTTGGCCAATAAAGCGAGATGAGCGTCGCAACCCCAGAGTCGGTCACGACTGGACCTGATGGTCAGGGGTCCCTTTACCCTTTACCTATTCATTTTAAAAAATCAGAGTTGTTTACATGTGTACACAATGACACAATAAAAAACACAGAGAAAAAACTTAAACTCAGACCTCAACAATTGTGAAGATATGCCTACCCAAACCTGATGGAATAGAAGTTTCCAGGAGGCATTTAATAGTTGGCACAGAAAGCAGTGGAACTTCATGCTCCAGCACCGGGGGGGGGGGGTGAAGAGTAGGCAGTGGCAGGGCTGGTGCGCGTCCTGGGGGCATGGCACCCAGTGGGGGGGGGAGCCGTGATGGCACCCCACTGGGATCGCGCTGCCAAGGGTGGTGCACTTCCCCCCCACTCACTCTCCATCTGAAGACTACTGCCATACTGATAGCCACAGACAGATTTGCAACAAGTGACCTAGCCACTGTGATCCACACAATGGTCACCTCCAGACTGGATTATTGTAACTCGCTCTACGTGGGGCTGCCCTTGAGACTGACCCAGAAACTCCAGCGGGTGCAGAATGCCACAGCGATACTCTTTATGGGGTCTTCGCTGCGAGATCATATTCATCCGGTACTATACCAGCTGCACTGGCTCCCGGTGGAGTACAGGATCAGGTTTAAGGTGCTGGTTTTAACCTTTAAAGCCCTATACGGCCTAGGACCCTCGTACCTACGGGACCACCTCTCCTGGTATGTCCCACAGAGAAACCTACGGTTTGCAAATAATAACATCCTCAAGGTCCCAAGGCCTCAGAGAGGTTAGGCTGGCCTCAACCAGAGCCAGGGCTTTCTCGGCCGTGGCCCCGATCTGGTGGAACGCTCTGTCACAAGAGACTAGGGCCCTGCGGGACCTGACATCTTTCTGCAGGGCCTGCAAGACGGAGCTGTTCCACCAGGCCTTTGGTCAGGGCGCAGCCTGACTCCCTCCTCTGGCAACCTGCACAGAATTTTGCTTAATCGGTTGCCATCAATTTGATTTTAATTAATTTTTATAATGAAATATTTTTAGAATGTGTGATTATTTGACTGTTTGATTATTTGATTGTTGTTAGCCGCTCTGAGCCCGGCTTCGGCTGGGGAGGGCGGGATATAAATAAAAATTTTTATTATTATTATTATTATAAGTCCCGCTGCAGTGATAAGAATCCCAACATGTTATCCACCTGCCCCCTGCAAACAGTCAGCAGAATAATTTGTGGGAGGTGAATGATTTTGATGTGTGCTATTTCCGTTTTTAAGAAACGAGGGTGGGGGGAGAGGCAACCTTGAGGGAAATGAGGAAGGTGTAGGCCCAGATCCCTGTCCCATCCAAATGCACTACTTGCTCTTGCTGCTAGAGAGTCCGTGTGTGTCATTTGCAGCAGCAAGGGGCCCTCGCTAGGCCACTGGGGCTGTAGGCAAACAGACGCCACAGTGATAAGGCACAGCGGGGCAATGCTGTCCCAGCACCCCGGAGGCTGGCACTGAGATTTGCTGACTGCATGGTGACCGGCACTCCCCTGTGATTGCTGCATTGGCTGTGACATGACAAATCAGGTGAATAGTGAGATGGGAAGCCAGGCATGCAATCAGGGAAGGGAGGGGGAGAGAAGCCCTGACCCCCTTGCAGCTGATCTGTGTCCTTGGCATGTCTCCTTTGCTTCACTCCCATTGAGCAGATGCAGAGCACTCAGGGAAGGCCAAGCTGCCTAGTTATTACAGGCTGTACCCTAAACCCCTGCAACTCTAAACCCCTGAAAAAATTAGCCAGACCCTCTCACACCTCTATGTATGCCGGACAGCCAGAGCAATCCTCTTCCTCCTTACCTGGGAATAAGGCCTGTAGAACTGTGCTTGGCCACTGTGAGAACAAATGCTGGCCTAGATGGACCATTGGCCTGATCCAGCAGGTTCTTCTCATGTTCTTACTAGAATTCAGCAGGATCCACTTCTGTGCAGACATGTATAGAGCATAGGAGCCAACTCCTAGGGACCAAGGTCCCTTTGCCCCCCTCCCAATAAAATATTTGCTCCCGCGGCAGGGAGCACCACCCTTTCCTACACGCCCAGCAACCGCAGCTAATGGCCTGAAGGGGTGGGCCCTTTTTAGGTATCCAGCTACCCTTGGTCAGCCTTCCCAAACCTTGAGCCACAGATGTTGTTGAACTGCAGCCCCCATCATCCCCGAGCATAGGCCATGCTGGCCAGGAGTGGTGGGGTTCTCTGAGGAAGCCCCTAAGTTGTGGAACTCCCAACCCATAGAGGAGCGTCTGGTACCTTCATTGCACAGATTTTGGCAGATGCTGAAGACACACCTCTTTACCCAGGCCTTTTGGCACCTGAGATGTATGTTTTCACAACCCATCTTATTTCTGCAATTCTCAACTGTTTTTAATACTGTATTTTAATTGTTGTGACCCATCTTGAACTCTTAGGGTTAAAGGAGGACAATAATAATACAGTCTAGCTGCATCTAAGGACCTCAGCTGCATCCTCAGTAAACCCAAGTTAACCATGTCCATTAATTTCCAGGGTCTGCTCTAAGTAGCATTTAGTAGGCATAGCCTAAGTTTTGGGAAGACTGTTTAAAAGAAATGTGAACTAGCACAGCCTAAAACATCCTGCAGGTTCAAGCGTGGAGGTGCTGAACTGGGACTTCCCCAGATTTTGAAATTGGGGGCACCTGGATGCACGCCTAAGGACTGGACTGCAACATAACAATGGATCCATGTCATCTCAAGGGCTGTCACATGGGAGAGAGAACAAGCTTGTTTTCTCCTGCTCTGGAAGGTAGGACTTGAACCAATGGCTTCAGGTTATAAGAAAAGAGATTCTAACTCAACATCAGGAAAAGCTTTCTGACAGTAAGAGCTGTTCAACAGTGGAACAGTCTCCCTCAGAAAGTGGTGGACTCTCCTTCTTTGGAGGTTTTAAAGCAGAGTTTGGATGACCATCTGCCTTGCATGCTTTATCTGAGATTCCTGCATTGCAGGGGGTTGGACTAGATGACCATTGAGGTCTCCTCCAACTCTAAGATTCTATGATTTTATGATTCTCTAAAGCAGCCCCAGAGTCTCTCTCAGTAAGAGACTTGCTTGTGGATTGCTGCTCCCTAAGCTTTCCAAAGATGAATAAGGTGGTTTCAGCTCAGTCTCTCCTTTCTAATGTGGGCTTTCCCCCTCTTTCCTTCTCATTTATTTCTGCTGATCCAAGAAGAAGCTCATTCCCTCTTCACCTATTTTAATTGTCTGGGACGGCTGC
This sequence comes from Podarcis gaigeae, assembly GCF_964106915.1. NCBI lineage: Eukaryota > Metazoa > Chordata > Lepidosauria > Squamata > Lacertidae > Podarcis > Podarcis gaigeae. The sequence goes on from NC_139690.1 coordinate 2,509,495, forward strand.
CATCTGCCATCTAGCTCACAGCCACCACCTCCCTAATTGGACCACCCAAATGGCAGAGGCCAGTCTCCCTAATCGCCACAGAGACAGCCTTTGAACACCTGATCAGCTTAAACCTCCCTAGCAGCTTGGTTGGTATTTGCTCTGGGTTTTGTATTTGTAGCAAATAAAAGAGGCAATTAATGCCTAGTCACATATAAAAAGGTAGTGCGGTTGCCTCCCGCCTCCCTCAAGACACAGTTCCAGAAACATATCTCTGTGGATACGTTGGATGACAAAATGCTGGATTTCCGTAGAAGCCAAGGACTGTAACAAATTTTAATTATTAGAAGCCTTTTTTCTTCTCACTAGTTTTTACCCCACCACACACCTCCTTTCCAAAATTAGTTATGGATCTAATTTTAGTCATCAACCTTCTCTTACATTTCTGTTTTGTTGTTGTTGTTGTTGTTTTATAAAAATCTTACTAAATTTCTTGTTCTCAAGTATAAAGAAAAAGCTGAGAAAAGGTTGAGATGGGCATAGGGAAAAAGTTAAGCGTATCCACCACCCCCCACTAATGCTTCCCCCCCAAAAGTTGATGTCCCCACTGCTGCTTTGCAGAGTAAACATCGAGTAGTATGCAACTAAGTTTTATTCAGGGCGGAGCAGCTGAAATGAATGAACATGATTAAGTTGGGTCCATTAATTTCAACAGGTCTCCCATGAGTAAAATTTAGTTTAATTGTGTTCAGACACCCCAGACCATTGTTTGCCACCTAAAGTAAAAGATCAGCCTCTAGTTTCATGTATCTTAGCTAGAGAGATGCTGAAGTTGCAAGATCTTGCACCAAGCAAGGGGTTAGGTTAGGTTTCCTCTAGATTTCCCTTCCAACATTCTGTTATTTACACAGTTCTCTGCACCCTGTAAGCCCGGCTTCTGCGTTCAGAGCTAAATGTTCATCAAGAGCTATTTAGAGAATTTTCACTTCATGCTGTGCTGATCCAGTGAACTGAATGCGATCCCTTGGGGTCAGCACGGAAGAAGAACTTCTAGCTCCTCTCCACCTGCTAAACATATTTATAAAATTCTCAGAAGGGGGGAGGGGCGATTTCCACATTTTCAGACAGCAGTTTCCAAATGTTCTTCCTTTCCATGGAGCCCAGGAAGCATTTCCAAATGGAAACTGTTGTTGACCCTAATGAAACTACTGGGTTGTCAGCATATTAAAACTGATTAAGATCAATCTAACACACTCTGGATAAATCGTATCCTTCTAACATGTGAGAGAAAACACATTTTGGCCCAGGGGGGCATGTGACAATGTGCCAGCTTGTTTTAACAACTGACATACAAGCAACTGCTGAAATTAGCATTTTGATGAAAATATTGACCAGCTATGAATAGCATCAAGTATGATACCTAATGCGTGAAAACACTGCACCGTCCAACCTTCTTGGGCAACTAAATACTTTACCAAAAGTTTGGCTATTGAGATATTGATTAAAGTGACATGATTCTCTTTGTTCATTTACTTAAAATCCTGCACCATGCAGATGGTGTGGACATTTAAAGGGAGCATTTTCAAAGCTGTACATACTTTATTAGCTGGTGTTGCTTGTATAATGGAAGCCAGGATGGCACAGTGGTTAGGATACTGGACTTACAGTGCAGTCTTGTACGTGTCTAACTCAACTGAAAGCTCAACTGAGTTCCTGGGTAAAGGATTGAAACCTTAGACCAGGAAGAACCAAGTTCAAATCCCTACACACACACAAGCTCAGTGGACCCGTCACCATCTCTTAGCCTAACTTACCTTTGATCTTTAACAGAGTACTGTGAGGATAAAAGGGGCAAAACATGGTTATTAGCGGGTGGTTCAGGGTCTTTTGCAACAGGTAGTTAATTAATGGCCTTGATGTCTGGTGGTTACACACTCCTGTGTACAAACACACAGAGACACATTTTGCTGATACCTTTGCAATCAAACATGTCAAGTTGCAGGAATGAGTTTGGGTTCTTGGCTTGTTTCGTGCCTCACTTGAAGTTAGAAGGGAGGGAGGAGCAAAGTGTATTTCCGCATAAAACCACAGTTTATTTTAATGCTGAATGTGAACCGGGCCACTGTGGTGTATCAGTGTTCCAGTGTTAATGTTTGCTTTCATTTGGCAAAAATTTTACTTGTAAGTTTTCCTGGGAGCATGTAGAAACAAATACATGAAAAGCATGGCAGTGCTCGGAGGAGCTGGAGTGAGTGCCGGTTACAAGGCTGGGTTCAACTGCACCTGAAAGAGATTTTAAAGGTATTATGTGGCACTTAAAACAAATAAAACCCAAAGCGCCCAATTGATTCCAGGTTTCTAATCTATATCAAGAAAATATAACCAAGATTCCCCCTGCAGAAAATGGGTGAAAACGCTGACAAAAAAAAACAGGCAAATATTTGGAAAGCCGAGAAGTATCAAGGAGTGGCAGAGCAGCACAGGAAAACATGGCCTTGTGTATTTTAGCAAAATGCCAAGTGGTTTGGAAAAGATTCAAGAATTGTGATTTGGTCTCGGGTGGTGGAGGCCTGTGAATGCAGATCTGTTTTAGCGTCAACAGGAACCGGCTTGGCCTTTGCTAACAGAAGAAGTGCAGCTGATCAGGTCATTGTTTCTTCCAGGGGACAAAAACCAATCAAAGGCTTTGCAATCAACACGCTTGCCATCATTCTGACACAAGGATAAAGGCAGCACTTTGGAGCTCCTGTAATCAGCAAGGCAGCACAACAAAATCTACAGAGGGGGCAGAGGCAAATATTCAGCAGAGGCCCCCATGTATTTTGGATCACAAATGACTAGTCTATAACTAAAGATGAAAACAGGACCACCAGCCTCTCCTTATTTTTATTTTGCTCCAGAAGCAGTTTAGACATGCTGGCCACATGACCAGGAAAGCTGTTTGCAGACAAATGCTGGCTCCCTTGGCCTGAAGCAAGATGAGCGCCACACCCTATAGTCACCTTTGACTGGACTTAACTGTCCAGCACATTGAACTGGCCCTGTGAACTATCGTATTTTTAGCTCTATAGGACGCACTTTTTCCCCTCCAAAAATGAAGGGGAAATGTGTGTGCGTCCTATGGGGCGAATGCAGGGGGGAGGCAGGCAGGAAAAGCCCCCAAAAGCTGCACACAAGCGCCATGCGGCTCTTGTGGGCTTTTCTTCAGGAGGGAGAAGGGACTGACGCGGCCAGTCAGTCCCTTCTCCCTCCTCGTAGAAAAGCCCACAGGAGCCGCGCGCTCCTTAAAGGGTGCGCGGCTCCTGTGGGCTTTTGCGGGAGGTGGGGGGATTGCCTCCCTGCCGGAGAGGTTGCGCGGGGCTAAAGAAGCCATAGCCCCGTTCAAGCTCTCCCGGCTGGAGAGGTTGCGCGTGGCTATGGCAGAAGCCAAGACAGCAAGCGGGATGCGTCCCACTCGCTGGCTTGGCTTCTTTGCTATTTGGGGCTGGGGAGATTCCCCGGCAGCCCTGAGAAGCTCGCGGTGCGCCTTTCCGCTGCTCCCTGACCTGCTCTTTGGGGCTGGCGGGGGGTTTCTTCCCACCAGCCCCAAAGAGCAGGTCAAAAGGAACCCGAAGCCTCCGGAGCGCAGCGGGAACTCCCGCAGCACTCCAGAGGCTTCAGGTTGCCTTCACTGAAGCCTGGAGAGTGAGAGGGGTCGGTGCACACCGACCCCTCTCGCTCTCCAGGCTTCCAAGGTAGCCGCCTGAAGGCGACTGAACGCACCTTGAACGGCACCTTGTTTTAGAGGGGGAGAACAAGGGGGGAAAATTCTCCCCCTCTCTGCGCAGCACCTCCTGCTGCTTCGCTGAAGGGGTGCTGGGCAGAGAGGGGGAGATTTTTTTTTTCTTGTTCTCCCCCTCTAAAACAAGATGCGTCCTATGGTCGGGTGCGTCCTATAGAGCGAAAAATACGGTACTTAGTAGCCAGTGCGGTCAAGCCAGGATCAGTGCTGTATGCTCAGACTGCCTTGCCCCACTGAGCAACCTGGCTGCTGAATTCTGCCCCAGCTGCAGTTTCCAAACGGCCTTCAAAGGCAGCCCCACCTCTAACACATTGTAGTAATAATAACACATTGTATTGCCTTGCTTGGCATTGTCAAGACTTGATCTCTCCCCACCACTCACTTTAGTTAATATGACTAGGGTGGCAATATGTCCTCTGTAACAGAGGACTGTCCACTATTTGAAGAGCTGAATGGTCTGAAGACAAAGAGTCATCAGAGGTAAGAGCAGGGCACTTGGAAGTTACCTCACTAACACCAAGCTCCTGGATGGCAGGCTGGAGGGCACAGAGGTCGCCTGCTCAGTCTTTCCCACTATGGTGAGATGTACGCAAAATTTATGCACACATTTTTTGGGGGGTGACATATTTCCCCCTTTTTGGCAGTGTGTGGGTGACCAACCTAAATATGACATTGAACCAGGTGCACCTTTGGTGAGATCCAGCTGGGATCCTCTTATGCAATATATTCACTGTCAACAGTATGCAGAACAAACACACACAGCCACTCCCTAGACAACTTGCAGTCCACACTGAAAGGGCAAAAGAAGAAGGCAGGGTGGCGACAGGTCAAGACTCCCTGAGAAGGTTGGGTGTGGGCATGAGGGAGAAATGCTGCAGTGCTGAAAAAGTGAAGCTGGAGTGATTCTGAAAAGGCTTGACTAAGAATGTTGTTGTTGTTTAGTTGTTTAGTCGTGTCCGCCTCTATGTGACCCCCTGGACCAGAGCACGCCAGGCACTCCTGTCTTCCACTGCCTCCCACAGTTTGGTCAAACTCATCCTGGTAGCTTCAAGAACACTGTCCAACTATCTCGTCCTCTATCGTCCCCTTCTCCTTGTGCCCTCCATCTTTCCCAGCATCAGGGTCTTTTCCAGGGAGTCTTCTCTTCTCCTGAGGTGGCCAAAGTATTGGAGCCTCAGCTTCAGGATCTGCCTTCCAGTGATCACTCAGGGTTGATTTCCTTAATAATGGAGAGGTTTGGTCTTCTTGCAGTCCATGGGACTCTCAAGAGTCTCCTCCAGCACCAGAATTCAAAAGCACCTATTCTTCGGCGACCAGCCTTCTTTATGGTCCAGCTCTCACTTCCATACATCACTACTGGGCAAACCATAGCTTTAACTATACGGACCTTTGTTGGCAAGGTAATGTTGTTGGCAAGATGCTGCCTGGGTTTGTAATTGCTTTTCTAAGGTCTTCATAATGCATTTCAAAGCACCCCATATTAAGAACATCAGAAGAGCTTGCTGGATCAGGCCAAAGTTCCATCTAGTCAAGCATCCTGTTCTCACAGTGGCCAGGCACAGCATAGCCATTGTGGCTTGTAGCCATCGAGTGAACTTTCCTCTATTTTATTTGTTTTTAATATTGTGTCTTAAAATTGCTGAAACCCACCCTGGGACCTCAGGTGAAGAGCAGGTAAGAAATCAAATTGAACAATAATAGTAATGACAATGCTAATGCTAATACTACTAACAAAAATATCCATGGTCACCCTCCTATCTTAAGTTGTTTCGTTATAATCAATTACATGGGCAATGGGGCACTTCAACCTGGCCGCACGCCCTGATGTTCCATTGCTGAGTGCTCCCTCGCACTTGCTGCAGAGGTTCTGCGTAGTGGAACAAGACTGAACAAGGATCGATAAAGAAATACAGCCCAAGCCTCTGTGGCATGCCCTGGGGCAATTTGTTACGGGAGCTGTTCTGCCCTGTTTACACAGAAGGAGGCTCGATCTGACAGGTTTTGCCATTCAGCAGCTTCAGAAGAAATGTATATAAATCTTCAGCTGCTTTGGCTACATATTCAGGCTTTGGAGTGTGTAGAGCTCTCTTCATACAAATTACATTGCTAGATGAATATAAGTAAGAAAAACGTCCAAGTGGCATGCCTTGAGTGCTATTGATTAAAAACAGGATCAAATGTCGAGAAATAAAATACCGTTAAGCTGCAAATAATTCCAGCTATTACCTTACCAGGAAGTATCTTATACCCAGGTAGAGGTTACATGCCATTTTAAAAACAAATTATAGCAAAAGACAAAGGTGAACATAACCCTTGACACCTTTATAAATTAATATGAATAATGCTTAATGTTTTCCCTCAGTAAAGTTTACAGCAACCCTGATGAAGTAAGCCTCTTAGTTTAAATTAAACGTGGGTTTTAATTAGTAAATACAGAGGGAAACTTTCAGGATTTTCATGCTGTTGCTGTATATTTGTTTTTGACTAAATAAAAAAATGTTCTACTCTATTTATTAGCAGGCTCTCTCTTGTTCACACTTGAAGAGTATGCTCTCAACACCAGGTTATGTTTATATATAATAGTATTGAATTTGTTTGGGTGTTTGCATTTCAAAATTTTGGACCAAACTATGACAATTAAATGTCACTTCCCTTGTAAGAGGTCTTAGGAGAGATTTGGAGACCTGGCCAAAGGCAAATATGTCATGGATAGGCAGGGTGTTGGCTGTAAATGGTGGTGTAGTCAAAATTCATCTTTTTGTTCCAAGTTCTGCCTATTTGCATCCCCTTAGAGCTTTTGAACAAATGACAAAATATGATTGTGAATTTTGTCCATCAAGGCAAAAGTCCCAAACTGGGATTTTGCCATCTTAGCTTTGTCCTTTTCCATCTCTGGAACCTCCTGCTTTTATTTTTTTAACAAATGTGTCTGATGTGAGCCAAGCCATTAAAGCAGCGCTGATTCCTTTCCGTTTCATCTCCTTCTAAATAGGTACGGAATGGAATGGCCGATCCAAAGTTTGAGTCATCATACAATGTTAGAGAGCGAGTGTGTGTGCAGACACACACACACACAGAGAGAGAGAGAGAGAGAGAGAGAGAGAGAGAGAGAGAGTATTCTGCAGAGCATCTGATTCCTCGGGCTGCCCTTCTCATTCCACCTGGAGCAGCAATAACTCCAATCCAAGAGTGAAATCACACTCAATGCACTTGTTGCCTCTGCTGCTTAATGGGATGCGTGTTTCTTGAATATGAGCCCAGCGAGAGCACTAAATAACTGCTGGAATGGCTTTGGAGGATAGCTCATTTGAGGGCAATCAGGCTGAGTAAGGTGTCAGGCAGCTGTAGAGGAAACACTCCAAGAAAAGTGTTGCGTAGCAGCAGCAAATGCAAAAAGAGCAGGAAGTGAGAGGGCAACCCTGGGTTGGCGGGCAAGATCAAGAGGATTGCCCCAGGTGGGACGGTTCATGTTCTCTTGGTCACAGAAGAGGATGACCCCCAAGAACAAAGCAGCCTAATCTGCACTGAGGAAAGCAAGTGCTGTGTGGCTCTTGTTGTGTAAGGCTTCGTTTCCAGACCCTTGATCCTCTTGGTCTCCCTCCTCTGCACACGTTCTGGCTTGTCAATATCCTTCTTAAATTGTGGTGCCCACAATTGGACACAGTATTCCAGGTGTGGTCTGACCAAGGCAGAATCGAGTGGTACTATTACTTCCCTTGATCTGGATACTAGACATCTGTTGATGCAGCCTAGAATAGTGTTAGCCTTTTTTTGCTGCTGCATCACACTGTGGACTCATGTGAAGCTTGTGGTCCACCAAGGCCCCTGGATACTTGTGCATCTGATTCTTCCTGTCTAAATATAGAACCCGACATTTGTCCCTACTGAAATTCATCTTGTTAGTTTGGGCCCAGTTCTCCAATCTCTTAAGATCTTCTTGAATCCTGATTCTGTCTTCTGTTGCATTAGCTACCCCTCCAAGTGTGATGTCATCTGCAAATGTGATGAGCATCCCCTCAGAGGGAGATAGTAAAAGCACAACTTCAGGCAATACCAGTGAGACGGAAACATGGAAGGTGCCTAAAGAAGCCAGGGTGGCTATCTAAAGAATTTTTAACTGAGTTAAGATTAAAAAAGGATGTGTACAAAAAATGGAAAAGGGGGGAAACCACGAAAGAGGGAGGAAAAGGCTTTTATGGGTATGTTCGGCAGACTGGAGGAGGGGAAATGTTGTCCCTATTTTCAGAAAGGGGAAAAGAGAGGACCCAAATAATTACCGCCCAGTCAGTCTGACATCAATACCAGGGAAGATTCTGGAGCAGATCATTAAGCAAACAGTCTGTGAGGACCTAGAAAGGAATGCTGTGATCACCAATAGTCAGCATGGATTTCTGAAAAATAAGTCGTGTCAGACTAACCTGATCTCGTTTTTTGACAGAATTACAACCCTGGTAGATGAAGGGAATGCAGTGGATGTAGCCTACCTTCATTTCAGCAAGGCATTTGACAAGGTGCCCCATGATATTCTTGTAAAGAAGCTGGTAAAATGCGGTCTTGACTATGCTACCACTCAGTGGATTTGTAACTGGCTGACTGACCGAACCCAAAGGGTGCTCATCAATGGTTCCTCTTCATCCTGGAGAAGAGTGACTAGTGGGGTGCCACAGGGTTCTGTCTTGGGCCCAGTCTTATTCAACATCTTTATCAACGACTTGGATGATGGACTCAAGGGCATCCTGATCAAATTTGCAGATGACACCAAACTGGGAGGGGTGGCTAACACCCCAGAGGACAGGATCACACTTCAAAATGACCTTGACAGATTAGAGAACTGGACCAAAACAAACAAGATGAATTTTAACAGGGAGAAATGTAAAGTATTACACTTGGGCAAAAAAAATGAGAGGCACAAATACAAGATGGGTGACACCTGGCTTGAGAGCAGTACATGTGAAAAGGATCTAGGAGTCTTGGTTGACCACAAACTTGACATGAGCCAACAGTGTGACGCGGCAGCTAAAAAAGCCAATGCAATTCTGGGCTGCATCAATAGGAGTATAGCATCTAGTTCAAGGGAAGTAATAGTGCCACTGTATTCTGCTCTGGTCAGACCTCACCTGGAGTACTGTGTCCAGTTCTGGGCACCACAGTTCAAGAAGGACACTGACAAACTGGAACGTGTCCAGAGGAGGGCAACCAAAATGGTCAAAGGCCTGGAAACGATGCCTTATGAGGAACGGCTAAGGGAGCTGGGCATGTTTAGCCTGGAGAAGAGGAGGTTAAGGGGTGATATGATAGCCATGTTCAAATATATAAAAGGATGTCACATAGAGGAGGGAGAAAGGTTGTTTTCTGCTGCTCCAGAGAAGCGGACACGGAGCAATGGATCCAAACTACAAGAAAGAAGATTCCACCTAAACATTAGGAAGAACTTCCTGACAGTAAGAGCTGTTCAACAGTGGAATTTGCTGCCAAGGAGTGTGGTGGAGTCTCCTTCTTTGGAGGTCTTTAAGCAGAGGCTTGACAACCATATGTCAGTAGTGCTCTGATGGTGTTTCCTGCTTGGCAGGGGGTTGGACTCGATGGCCCTTGTGGTCTCTTCCAACTCTATGATTCTATGCTACAATTCTATGCTACAAAAATGCACTCTCAATTCCTTCATCCAAGTCATTTATAAAGACACTGAACAACGGACCCAGGATAGAATTGTGCAACCCCCCTTCCAAATTTTTCCAGGAGTACAAGAAACCAGTACTGAGCACTCTTTGTTTTTGTTTTAAATTATTTTTTTAAAGATTTTACGACAAGTTTTAGTATAATCAAAAATTCAAATTACATTTTCCATTTTCAGTTAACCCCCCCTCCCCAACTTCCCTCTCTGGTTTATAGCATATTTATTTCTTCTGCTTATAATTTTATATGCTTTACGTACTAAAATTAAAGTTGTACCTTATCAATCAGTTACCTCATTTTTATATTTATATTTGTCCATTGTAAGTGTATTACTCGAATCCTGCAAGTGAGTTCATTTCAATGCATTGTTTCTGTATATACTGTACATCATAAAAGATTCCCAATCTTTTTTGAAGTCATTGTTGTCCTTATCTTTGAGTCTCTCAGTTAACTTTGCCATTTCCGCGTATTCTATCAACTTTTCTTGCTATTGTTCTTTCGTTGGTATTTCATCACTTTTCCATCTTTGAGCTAATAGAATTCAGGCTGCTGTTGTCGCATACATAAATAGATTCTTCTGGTCTTTTAACAAAGATTATCTTGAACATTTTTTTCATTTCATTATAAATCATATCCCAGTAATTTCTGATTATTTTACAATTCCACCACATATGAAAAAAGGTACCTTCCTTTTCTTTACATTTCCAGCACTTATTGGAACTTGTTCTATACATTTTTGCCATTTTCATCAATATAATATACCATCTGTACATCATTTTCATGTAATTCTCTTTCAGCAATATACAATCCATAAATTTTAAATTACTTTTCCGTAATCTTTCTCAATCTTTCATTTGTATATTATGTCCTATATCTTGTGCCCATTTAATCATTGCTGATTTCACCTCCTCATCTTTTTTCTCCCATTCTAACAATAAGCTGTAAGTTTTCTTTAGTAATTTACTATTCTCTTCTATTATTTCTCTTTGGAATCTAGATATGGTATAACTAAATCCTTTCTTATTATCTTCCTTAAAAATCTTGTTTAATTGTCGATGTTGCAGCCAATCATAGACCAAGTCTTTAATTTCATCATAATCTTTAAGTCTTAATTTCCCTTCTCTGTCTGTCAATATATCTCTATATATATCTCTATATATATATTGCCTCCATATTTGTTCTTTTGGTTGACATTGCCTCTGTTAGGGCCACCCACCTGGGGTTTTTTTGTTCTAATAGATTTTTATATTTTTCCCATACTTTTATCAATGCATTCCTAATTATATTATTATGAAATCATTTCTGTATCTTCCCTTTGTTATACCATAAATATGCATGCCAACCAAACCTATTATCATGTCCTTCCAGATCTAATAAATCAGTATTTTCTAATTTGATCCAATCCCGGATCCAAGTAATGCAGCTTGCCTCATAATACAAATTTAAATCTGGAAGAGAGAAGCCTCCTCTATCCTTCACATCTGTTAATATTTTATATTTTATTCTTGGGTTCTTCCCTTTCCAGATAAATTTAAATATATCTTTTTGCCATTTGTTAAAGGAAACTGTGTCACCAAACTGTATTGTTTGGAATAAAAACAACAATTTTGGCAATACATTCATCTTGATTGCTGCAATTCTTCCTATTAAGGGGAGATTCATTCTTCCCCATATTTCTAGATTCCTTTTCATCTCATTCCAGCATTTTTCATAATTCCTAAATATTTAACTTTTTATGGGTTTCTGTTTCTGTAATTTGAGTTTTATCCACTTCTTTAAAAATTTTTTTAAAGAATATTTATTAAAGTTTTCAATAGTAATACAATAAAAATCAAAAATAAAAAATAAAAAGTACAAAAATAAAAATAATTAAAAACACATAAAGTTTCCATTACTTATTTTCCATTAACTTATTTCCCAGACCTCCTCATACCTCCCTTTTTTGTATTCCAATTCAAATCGTTAGTTCAGCAAATCCTTATCAATAAATTTTAACCTATTTCTAAACCTTCCCCCCCAATATTCTCTTAAAGCATTACAGCTGGAAACCACTTAATTTCTATCCGACATCATTCTAACATTCATTAATTTTGCAATATTTCTGTAAATAGTCTTTAAATTTCTTCCAATCTTCTTCCACCAACTCTTCTCCCAGGTCTCGGATTCTGCCAGTCATTTCCGCCAATTCCATATAGTCCATCACCTTCATCTGCCACTCTTCCAGGGTGGGTAGATCTTGTGTCTTCCAGTACTTTGCAATAAGTATTCTTGCTGCTGTTGTAGCATACATAAAGAAAGTTCTATCCTTCTTTGACACCAATTGGCCGACCATGCCCAGGAGAAAGGCCTCTGGTTTCTTCAGGAAGGTATATTTAAATACCTTTTTCATTTCATTATAAATCATTTCCCAGAAAGCCTTAATCCTTGGGCACGTCCACCAAAGGTGAAAGAATGTACCTTCATTTTCTTTACATTTCCAACATTTATTATCGGGCAAATGATAAATTTTTGCAAGCTTGACTGGGGTCATGTAAATCATTTTCATAATATTCTCTCTTAAGGCATTACATGCCGTAAACTTCATACCTGTGATCCATAACTGTTCCCAGTCAGCAAACATAATGTTATGTCCAACATCTTGTGTCCATTTAATCATAGCAGATTTCACCATTTCATCCTGAGTGTTCCACTTCAACAGCAAGTTATACATCTTTGACAAAATCTTAGTTTTAGGTTCTAACAGCTCTGTTTCTAATTTTTCCACCTGGAAGCCAATTTTCTTGTCCAAATTATATGCCTCCATTATCTGGTAATAATGAAGCCAATCTCGCACTTTGTTTTTTAATTTCTCAAAACTCTGCAGTTTCAATCTATCTCCTTCATGTTCCAAAATTTCCCAATATTTCAGCCATTTCAAATTTTTAACTAATAATTTGGTCTTGTTTTTATTTAGTTTAAATCCTGCAACTTTCCCAAACTCCTGAGTCTTTTAGGATCTTCTACTGTAATTACCAGATCATCTGCATAGGCTTTCAATTTATATTACTTTTGCCCTATTTTTATTCCTTTGATATTTTCATCTGCCCTGATATTTCTCGCCAGGACTTCTAATACCAATATAAATAATAAAGGTGATAACGGACATCCTTGTCTCGTACCTTTTTGTATTCTACATTTCTCTGTTACCACCTGATTAACAATTAATTTTGCTTTTTGGTCTGAATATATGGCTTGAATTCCTTTTTTAAATTTATCTCCGAAATTCATTTCTTGCAGAGTCCCCCCCCATAAATTCCCAAGAGACATTGTCAAAGGCTTTTTCAGCATCTATAAACATCAATGCTGCTTGTTTTTTATTTCTCATTTCCAGATACTCTATAATGTCAATAATATTTCTAATATTATCTTTCATTTGTCTGCCTGGGAAGAATCCCACCTGGTTCTGATGTATGTAATCTTTCAAAACTGATTTCATTCTGTTGGCCATTATGTTAGCAAATAATTTATAATCATTATTTAATAATGAAATTGGTCTATAATTATTAACTGCTAACACATCGGCCTCTTGTTTTGGAAATGAAGTTATATATGCTTCTTTCCATGTCTCTGGGACTTTCCCTGAAGTTAAGATTTCATTCATTATCTCCTGTAATGGTCTCACCAATTGGTTATTTAGTTTCTTACAATATTTTGATGGAAATCCATCTGGTCCTGGCGATTTCCCCGTTTTTGCCAACTTAATTGCATCTAATATTTCCTATGTTGTTATATAGGCATTTAAAATTGCTAATTTCTCTTCTGTTATCCTTGGCAGGTTACTAGCCTTCAAATATTGGTCTATCTCTTTGCTTTTTTTCTCTTCCTTTCCTAAGTTCCTTCAGGATATCTATAATTTTTTCATTTAATTTGATTTTATTTATGATGGTTTTTTGCTCACTTTTATTTAACTGCCATGTTAATAATTTCCCTGGTTTTATTGCATATTCAAATTTTTTTTGTTTCATTCTTTTTATTTTCCACTCTATTTCTTGATTAATAATAATTGAATGTTGCGTTTATAATAGTTTTATTGCTTGCTTTAAAGGTAAAGGTACCCCTGCCCGTACGGGCCAGTCGTGTCTGACTCTAGGGTTGTGCGCCCATCTCACTTAAGAGGCCGGGGGCCAGCGCTGTCCGGAGACACTTCCGAGTCACGTGGCCAGCGTGACAAAGCTGCTCTGGCGAGCCAGCACCAGCGCAGCACACGGAAACGCCTTTTACCTTCCCGCTATAAAGCGGTACCTATTTATCTACTTGCACTTAGGAGTGCTTTCGAACTGCTAGGTGGGCAGGAGCTGGGACCAAAAGACGGGAGCTCACCCCGCCGCGGGGATTCGAACCACCGACCATACGATCGACAAGTCCTAGGCACTGCAGTTATACCCACAGCGCCATCCGCGTCCGTTGCTTTATGGACTCTTTATTTGGTTTATCTATTAACTCTTTTCATTTTTCATTAATGCCTCTAGTATCTCTCTTTTCTCTCTGTTTCCTTCTATGTGTATTTTGTTGAAGACCTCTCATGACTGCTTGGCTGGCATCCCATACTACCAGTGTTTTGGTACCTTTATTAAGATTTAATTCAAAATAACCTTCCAAGATTTTTTGTGCTTTTTCTAAAAAAAATTGATCTTCTCACAAATCATCATTTAATCTCCACCTGAAGGTGGGTTGAATTTCATTTTGCATTTCTAAAAACACAGGGTTATGGTCTGATATTATTCTTGGCACTCCATTCAAATCACCCATCAAAATCATTTTCTGACCTGCAAAATCCATTAGGTCATACTCAAATAAATATAAAATAAAATTCCATTTTTTCCCATTTGGGGCATAAATTCCTATGAATAAAATTTTGCCTTGCACCACGATCTGTATCACTATAACTCTCCCTTAATCATCCTTTAATATTTGTTTGGGCTCCAATTTTGATTTAATGTAGAAGACCACTCCACGATTTTATTTATTTATCTGCTATTATAAATTCAGTTCCAAACTTTTTGTTACTAAGGACTCTTTGGTTTTTGTTTTTTTGCTATATGTGCTTCTTGGAGACACGCGATGTCTGAATTTTGCTTGAGAATTACCGTATTTTTTGCACCATAACACTCACTTTTTACCTCCTAGAAAGTAAGGGGAAATGTCTGTGCGTGTTATGGAGGAAATGCCTACAGGTGGCATGCCTACGGATTTTCCTCCTCTAAAAACTACATGCGTGTTATGGTCGGGTGTGTGTTATAGAGCGAAAAATACGGTATATGATGTATTTTATTCCTTTTTGTTTTACTATTTAAGCCATTTACATTCCAACTTAATAACTTTAGTTTTGCCATTCTGTTTTCTTACTTGTTTTGACCTAAAAGTTGTTTAAGCTTCTCCTTTTTCCTGATTATTTAAAATATCTGTATCCCCACCTGAATCTTACGTTGGCTTTATTCAGACCATTTTTTATAAAGCGAATCTCTGGCATCGTTGTCTTATAATTGAAGGGATTTCTTTATACATGGTCAACTGAGTTCCGTCAACCTGGAGACTGCTTTCATAGCTTTTTTGAAGGATCGCACCTTTCTTAGAAGTAAATATTACCAGTCTCCAGCTTGCTTTGTGTCTCTTGACCTTTTGGAGTGAATTCGGTAACAACTTTCTATTGATTCCTATAGAAATTCCTGACTCACCCCCATCCAATCAGCAAGCATCTTGGCTATATATGTCGTCAAATCCTGTCCCCCCCCCCCTTCTCTGGCAAATCTCTTATTCTAAGGACGTTGGATTTTTGTCTCATCTCAAGCAGAGCAAGCTGTAAATCAAATTGATCCTGTCTACCCGATAAACTTCTCATGTCTGCCTTGATAACGTCCTGTTCTTCCTGTAACTCCTGGGCAGCTTTTTCTGTTTTTTTGAGTTCTGGATTCTATTTTTTTTACCATTATTTCCATAGTATCTAATTTATCTGTTTTTTTTCATTTTCCCCCAAATCCCCCCTTATATCTTGCTTACAACTATCCAATTGTAATTGCATTTGAGCCAGCATTTCCTTATGAAAATTTCCCATTATGGATGATACCTCTGAAGCAACACTGCTCTCCGGAACTGAGTCCCTTCGGCCTGTAAAGCCTTTACTTTTGGTTGATGATGCCATTCCTTTGTCCATCTTTTATTTACTTACAGTTTCCTGTTTATTCTCAAAACACTGGCAATGCAGTAACTTCTCAACGTCCCTTATCAGTTGTTCAAGGCCACCTCTAAAGTCTATTTCGGTTCTCAGGCTAATATCAATAGCAGACAGGGTCAGAACCTGCAGGGTCAGAACAGCAGGATATTCACCAAGACAAAAAATCAGCATTTAAACACAATACAAAACAAATCTTGAAACTTATAAAAATTTAAACCTTGAAGAGTTCTATGCTAATATAACGAAAAAGAAGAAAAATAATTAGAGACAAAACTATTATTGTTACAATGGCTGTATATAAAAAACAGAAAATAGCACTAAAAAGATAATACCAAAAGTGTTACAAAACTCCTTATGTCTGTGCTCCTCTTCTTTTCTCTTCTCTTCCCTTAGTCTTTACACTTAGATTATGCCACTGTAATTGGTTGTAAAATCAAAATGGTTAATTGTAGATCCAAAATGTGAAATGATAGCAGTTAATTATAAATCCAAGATAATTGTAAATCCAAATTAGTACCACAAATCTTTACACTGGTCTTCACCAATATTCCTCTTACTTCTCTCAATAAATGTCCTCCAGCTATACCAGGCACTCACCCTTCTCAGGAACACCTGCCCCCCTGAGTTGGATGAGTGTTACCCTGCTTAGCTTTGGGTTGAATTGTGAAAATCCAGGTATTGTAAATCCAAAACAAAGACCAGAAAGCCAGTATTCCTTTCTCTGGCTCCTGGGTAAAGTATATCCATGTAGTTTGGGACCAATCAGATACACAAGTTCTATACTCTTATACTCCAAGTTTAAGATCAGAGGTTGGCAAACTAAGGTCCATGGGCTGGATCAGGCCCAATTGCCTTCTGGATCCGGCCCGTGGACAGTCTGGGAATCGTGGTGTGGATCTGTTCGGGCTGCGCCATTTCCCCCCTCCCTTCCTCACACAAACCATGGCGGCACCTCCTCCCTCCTGCCTCCTGACTTCTCCCACCTGCTGGCCTCTCTGTCCATAGTCATGCTATGGGCATCATGACGGGCATGTTGCAGGGCTTCAGCCAGAGCTTGGTGTGCCTACTGGCTGAGCGCCTGGCACCCAGGAAAGCTGGCCCAGAAAGGAGAGGTGCTGCGGATCTCTCAGTTGCTTCTGTTCCTGTTGCTCCATGATTTCTTGTTCCTCGCCTCCTTCCACATAGCGCCAGCCCTTGCATCGGGAGCACCAGGCGTTGCTCTCTCGAGAGTAATAAGGACGGCAAGATCATGTGCTGCCGTGCCGATTGAAAGGTTTTTCTGGTAGGTTGGAGTTGGGGGAGCGAGTGAGTGTGTGCGATCAAAGCAGTGTGTGGTTGGTGTTTCAGGGGGCATTTTCAAGGTTTGTTGTTTGTCTGCTGGGGAGCAGGCGGAGTGAATGGAAAAGTTTGTGCATTCAGCATTGGAGCTTTGAGCTGCTGCAATGGGGATTTGAGCGCCTTTGTGTTATCAGTCACAGCCTTCCCTTTGTTTAGGAATGGGTGCTATTGGGTAGCCTTTGGCCGTTTCCCTTTTGTGCCCATCCCCCCATCGTTGCCCTCCCTGTAGGTAAGCAGGAAAGGCTTTACGCCATAGTCAAATTGCTTCTGTTTCAAGCAGGAACTTAAGCAGCAATTGGCGAACTTAGAGTGCAACGTTCTTCATAGAGCAAATTGGAGGGAGCCTTCTTACAATGGCCTGGGTTTATTTAAGTGAATTTTCACCTCCAGATATGTATATATAAGTGTGTGTGTGTGCACGCGCACGTGTGTGTAGTCTGGTCCGCCACAAGGTCTGAGGGACAGTGAACTGGCCCCCTGCTAAAAAAGTTTGTTGACCCCTGTTTAAGATCAAGGTCAGTGCTTTTAAATAATCTTCCCCATGCAGTTGGCTGTCTGCCAGAATAAGGAGGTTGACTCCCTTTTTAGTTTCCGTTTTTGCCAAATTATTTAATTAGAACAAAATAGATTTTAAAAGCAGCTCACTGCCCATCCAGCTCCAAATGTTATTCGGAAAATACTCTGTTTTCAGTGGCAACCTGTGACTTCAGCCAGCGGAGCCGCGTTTTAGCCAGGAGCGCTCTCAACCACTTCTCCCTCCCCCTTCGGCTTGGGTTTTTGGGCAAAAAGCAGGAGAACATCATTTCTGCTGGACCTCTCGACACCTCACAGACCTTTGTGAGGCCTTCTGGGGGGGGGGGTGCCTAGTCCTGGCGCTCTCCCCTCTTGCTCCTGCCAGCTTTGGAAGGATTGCTTTGATCAAAGCGATCCGTTCCGCGCTGCCATTTTACGAGCGGCAGAGGACTGAGCACTCTTTGGATTTGGTCACTCAAAGTTTTGTTTGGGTTGTTTTGCTTTAAACCCTCCCTACAAATAAAAGCTAGCCTATTGGGGAGAAAGAGTGACTAGGTGAGCATGTTCCCTACTTTGCTGAAATTTCTGTTGATGCAAGAGAAGATTCAAAAAATGGGACAGTCCCACTTCCACCCACATCATACAGTCCACTTGTGCCAACCAGGCCTGCTGTGTAGAAAACTAAAAGTCCAGTGCTGATTTGGACCAGTAAAAAGAGCTGGCTGGCTTCACTGTAAAGAGCAACTACTGGCTAGTTTGGCTTTTCCTTCTCTCTCCCTTTCTCCCTCCAAGGCTGCAGTTCTTCATGCAACCTGCTCAAAATCCTCTTCAACTCAACCGCCTAGCCGTTCCAAGCCTCTCTCACACACAGATAAGGACAGTTCATCTTAATCAAATGGCCTGCACTCCATGTTTTATGGTGCCGCACTGCCGTACTCTTATTAAAGCTGTTATTATGCCAGAATAACTGCAACAATAATTTCAAATGACATTAGAGGATAGCCTTCCACCACCACAGCTGGGGACGGGCCACAGCTCAGCGACAGAACATCTGCCTTGCAAGCAGAAGGTCTCCGGTTCAGTCCCTGGCATCCCCAGTTAGGACTGGGAGAGACCCCTGCCTGAAACTCTGAAGAGATGCTGCCAGTCAGTGTGGACAATACTAAGTTAGATGGACTAATGGTCTGAGTTGGTAAAATGCAACTTCCTATGTTCCTGTGCACACGCAAAGATGTAAAGATGCATCTTTAGGTTTTGGTCTGAGCTTGGCACGTGGACTCCTCAGGCAGGGTGTCCCTGCCCACCTGGACCCTTCTTAGATTCCTCCCCCCCCCCATCAGTGTCAAACAACCCAGTGCCCCCAACATAGCACTGATCTAGAAAATGGTAAGAAATGGATGTGGTGCTCGTGGTGCCTGAAGTCCTTTGAGCATGATATATAACTGCCAAGTTTTATTACTTGACCACATGGGCTGTGATTTCCTCTTCCCCCTTTGTGTACTAGGTCAGGCAAAAGGAGGGTCTCTTCCAGGATCCATGCAGTGCAGGCGGTTGGACTAGTTGACTCTTGGGCTCTATGATTCTCAGAGACACTTGCTCTTCCACAACTATAGATTGCTTCATCCATAGCAAGTTTCCTCAGAAACAAATCCTGTCAAGTTCCATAGCATTTATTTTCTAATAGGTATGCAAAAGATTGCAAGTCTAAACTCATGCTATAAAAATAAGAAGAGTCCCACTAGATTTAATTTCATTCCTGTTATTTGTATCCCACCTTTCGTCTCCACGGAGCTCAATGTGGTATACCGGCTTCTCCCCCTCCTCGTTTAATCCCCACAACAATGAGGATGAGAGGCAATGACTGGCCAAAGTCACCCAGTGAGCTTCATAGCTGAGTGGGGATTTGAACCCTGGTTTCACAGGTCTTAGTCCAGCACTCTGACCACTACACCACACTGGCTCCACACAGCATTAGGCCAAATACCCATCTAGTCAGCATCCTGCTCCTCACAGTGGTTGCCAGGTGCCTCTGGGGGCCCTGCTGAAGCAGCACATGAAGGCAATGGTCCTCACCTCTTGTTGCTGCAACAGAAAGTGCAACCCTCTGCATTCCTTCTCAAAAGTAAGCCCAATTTAGTTCAATGGGACTTACTCCCAGGAAAGTGTGCACAGCCACAGTGCCACTGAACATGTAACAAATCTTTCCAATCAGCTATCTAATACCCTTTTTAAATCCACCCAAGTTAGCAACTATCAACATACCCTGTGTCAGAAAATCCTGTGAATCAATTTTGCACTGTGTTGCTTTCTTTTATCTGTCCTGAGGGTTTTTACATGAGTAGATGAGGGTTCATTGGATCAGCCCTGAGTGCTAGCATTACCTGAGGGAGAGGTAAGGAGAGGGAGAGAAAAGTCTCCCTGCCCGCTTTCTCCACACAGCGCATCATTTTAGAAACTTTAAATACGTGGATGAGGAACAAGTGGACCCCCCCGATGTGGCTGGGCTCTGGCTCCCTGCAGCCTCTGCCAGCAAGGCTGATCATCACGATTCTGGGAGCTGCAGTCCAACAAGATTGGGGAGTGGTGGGCACAGGCTCCCCATCCCTGCTCTGCTATGTCTCCAGGCATTTAGGTAAATGGAAAGGCCATAAATGATAGCTTTTTCTCTTTTTCATGGATGCTTTTGCTGTGATTCCTGCATTGCAGGGGGTTGGACTAGATGACCCTTGGGACCCTTCCAACTCTATCTACCATTCTGTGATTCTTTATGAAGTGTGCTAGAATACACACCCACACACCCACCCCAGAGCTGAATCCAGGTGGCCAGACCATTTGTCAGGGTGGTCTTTGGCATTAGTAGTTTCGGAGGTGAGTGAAGCACACCATGAAGCAGACTTTTGTTCCATCATATATCTCCAGTGAAAACCTTTCCCGGCTGGGCCCACTTCCTCCCACTTAGCCTGTCCATTATTATCCAGCCAAGAGGGACCACAGCCGGCTCTGACCATAGCTAGAGATCTGTGCATGTATCTTCTCTTTCTACTTTGACTTCCTCCCATTTTACTTCTGTCAGCACCAGCAAAAACAATAGCAACCGGAAGCAGCTCCAGATTGACTGGTCTTTGGAAGCCCAGTGAATGAGGCTGCCTTGCTGGGATTTGTATTTTGGACGTTGGAGTTGAGAGGAGGAGGATGATATCGACGACGACTTGCATTCCACCCATCAGCCTCGGTTGCCCCAGCCACTCTGGGTGATGCAAGAGATGGAAGAACTCTGTGGTTCTGATCTGGATCCCTGGTTCTTCTAGAGCAGGGGTCAGCAAACCTTTTCAGCAGGGGGCCGGTCTACTGTCCCTCAGACCTTGGGGGGGGCAGACTATATTTTGGGGGGGGGGAATGAACGAATTCCTATGCCCCGCAAATAACCCAGAGATGCATTTTAAATAAAAGCACACATTCTACTCATGTAAAAACACCAGGCAGGCCCCACAAATAACCGAGAGATGCATTTTAAATAAAAGGACACATTCTACTTAATTAAAAACATGCTGATTCCTGGACTGTCCGCGGGCTGGATTTAGAAGGCGATTAGGCCAGCCCGGCCCCCGGGCCTTAGTTTGCCTACCCATGTTCTAGAGCCACAGGTCCCTCCCAAACTGGATTCTTTGCTTGGTGTGTTCTACAGTGCGTCAAAAACACCCCAGAGAATTTGTGGTGTATGGCAAGCTCCTTAAAAGAGGCTTTCCTATTTTTATTTCCTAAAGGGAATAATGATCAGTCTGTTCTCTTGGACATTTGATGTCCCTCTAACATCAATGTTTACAATTACTCCCCCACCCTCAAAACCCACTGTTTGTATCCTGGAACTTAGGAGAACACTTCATGCACCTGATGGTCCACTCAAAACCTGATCGGTAATAAATTTGGCAGCATGGTAAGATTACAAATTCATGAATCCTGATACAACTCACACAATTCAGCAACTCAGGGTACAATTCTGTGCATGTTTATCTGGGCATAAAACTCTGTTGAGTTTACTTTTGAGTAGATATGCATAGGATTGCACTGTGAGATAAATTTACCAGGCAATCATGTCCTAATTTCACCTGTGGGTGCAGGGGGAGCACAAGGAGAGGGAGAGATGCACAATGGATCTTGTGCAGACTGGGAAGAGCAGTAATCTTAAAAAATCTGGAGCCATGCCAGAACTATTGTGTGCTGTGAGCAATTGGTGCTCTGAATCTGAGCATTGGTCATTTGTAGTCCAGATGTTCAGGGCGTGCCAAAGCCCTGCAAGAGCAAGGGCTTGCATGAGATATTTTCTTTTTTGGCTTCCTGGTTCAGCACCACCATTGCTATTGGGAAACCCTTAAAAAGGATTTCTTGTCTCTATTAATAGGTATAGTGCCAAATTTTCTCACTGTGGGCCAGCTGCTGACATGAATTCATTTAGACTTTCTAATGCTTATTTCTATGGCAGAAAGCCAGAAGTGCAGAGTCAGCTGAAATCAGGAGGATGAATTCTTAAGGTGAGCAGCATTTTTGGGTGCACACAGGAAGGCACCTTTATGCATTTGCACCACAGGTGAGCAACCTGCAGTCTTGAGGCTGCATGTGGTCCCCACTTCATTTTATGCACCTAGCGCACCTGGAAGCTGCTCCAAACTCCCATTACAGCTCTTTGCTTCTTGTTCCTTTCCTCATTTCCACTGGCTTTTTCAAAAGCTTCCCTCCGCGAGCAATATTTTATTTGATAACTGTACATGTATGTGGTGTTGCTTCCTTCAGATGTCAAGGAGATAAAGAACTGTTCAACTTTTAGAAGACATTTGAAAACAGCCCTGTATCAGGAAGTTTTAAATGTTTGATTCTTTATTAAGTTTTATATATTCTGTAAGCTGCCCAGAGTGACTGGGTATAAATAATAAAATGATTATTATTATTAGTTTTTGAGCCATCTTTAAGGAAATTCGCCAAAATCAACACTTCCAACATGGGTTGCCATATGTCTCGATCTTCCCGGACATTTAAGCAATTTCTGCCCAGACACTGTTTCTGATGGTCAAATCCCAGCTAGGTCTGGGTATTCCAGGTGCATGGCAACCCTACTTTTTAAAAATGCAGGTTAGGAAAACTTCTTAGGTTGTAACCTCTTCAATCCAGTGGGACTTACTTCTGAGTAGACCTGTACAGTGGTACCTCGGGTTAAGTACTTAATTCGTTCCGGAAGTCCGTTCTTAACCTGAAACTGTTCTTAACCTGAAGCACCACTTTAGCTAATGGGGCCTCCTGCTGCCGTCGCGCCACCGGAGCACAATTTCTGTTCTCATCCTGAAGCAAAGTTCTAACCCGAGGTACTATTTCTGGGTTAGCGGAGTCTGTAACCTGAAGCGTCTGTAACCTGAAGCATCTGTAACCCGAGTACCACTGTACAGGCTTCAGAACAGAGGTCTGAGACAGCCATGGTGAAAATAGGAGCAGTCTTTGGCTCCACCTGCCATTGACTCTAGCTTCATCCGCTGCCCACGGGAGCACTTTTGTAATAAGGTGGCCTAGAGATCTAGTAAGTTAATGAACAGAGATGCAGGGAGAAGCAGAATTCACTTTTTATAAATAAGGCAACCCCCCAAAAAGGGGGGGACAAAATAATGGTGTATTGAGGACAGGATGCGCAAATAGGAAACAGGAACAGCTGGAGTGCAAGAGAATCTCCTGGAGTACCATGGTGCCTCTCCTGTTTCCAGCATCAGTTGCTGCATTCATTAATGGCTTGTGGAAGCCATTGATTTCCTTCCCGTTGGATGCTAATTAACAAAAAAAGAAATGGCTTTTTAATAAAGTGACTTTGATGAAGAAAAATAACCACCAAGTACCATATTTCCCTATGTTGTTGTTGCTGCTGCTGTTATTTTCTGGAGGACAGAAATAATTAGGCCTGTGAGTCTAAAGAGAAATGAAAGCTGTAATTAAGAGGTTTGTCTCTAAGCAAAGCTCCTGGTTTTCTTTTTCACTGAATCAACCCCTCTCTGGTTCTTCTCTGCTCACTGAGCAAAGTCCCCATCTCTTGCTATTGGAACTTGAAATTTGTCTGCTTTGCTGCTTGATTTGAGTATTACCCCACTGGCAAAGGCAGAGAATGATCCAGAACTTTGAGGAAATCATACGGATATGCAAAAACACAGGCAGAAATTCTTGTGCAGCAGAAACCCCAAATTCCCACAAAGGGTTCTGGTCTGCTGATCACAGATATAATAAATCATGGACTTGCTGAAGTTCTGCTGCATTTGCTAATAGATAGCATCTTTGTTGGGGGTTGACATCCCATTAATCTTACTCTGGTTTCTCAACATAAAGGTTTCCTTTGGCTTTGGAGACCTGGCTCCGCTGCTCCCGCAGTATTGAGGGAGTGGATGTCCAATATCACAGGCTGAAGGCTCCTCCTGTGCTTCCCTTGACCAGGTGTGGGGCTTGTGTCTTGCTTTGCCCCTCCAAGCACTAGTGAAATGGGCCATGAGTCAGCTTTTGGAATCATCGGACTCCCGTGATAAAGTCTTTCTTAGACCAGCCTTGGCCAAGCTGGACCCCTCCAAAACTTTTTGACTACCTATCAGCTGCAACCAGCACAGATGTCATTTAGGGCTGGGCGATAACTGATTTTCAGTATTGCAGCATTGAAACATTGTGTTAAATTGCAATGTTCAGCTGGTGATATTGTGAGGTTTAGCTGCTGATAACATTGCAACATTTAGCTGGTGAGTTATCATGATGTTTAGCTGTTGAGTTATTGTGATGTTGAAAACCAGATATCGCCTAGTCCATACATACATTGTGATTTGCAATATATTGTCAGTTCAAATATTATGAAACAATTATCACGATGTGAACTTCAAACCGTTGTTGAACGATATATGAATCTATTGCCCAGCCCTCCTGTCAGTGGCCTTTCCTGGCTGTTCGCTCGTTGCTTCTTGACGTGGTCTCTTGGCCTGAACCCTGGCCAGGCTCCCCCTTGACGACTCCTGATGGCTCAGCCCTGACAGAGGCTGCCCGGTGCTGCCGCTTCCTAGCAAGAGGCACACTCAGGACCTGAACTAATGCAGAACAAGAGATGTAGCTTCTCTGAGGCATAGGCTGTAAATCGGGGGCCTCCATCTGTCACAGGAAGGGAGCAAGGTTCTTCTTGGATGCAATGACTTTCCAGGATTTGGGATCATGGGCAACTGGACTCCCAAAACGGCCCCATTAGGAAGCCTCTAACTGAGGTAAACTAGGTTAGCCAATTGACTCCTTAATTGTTTAACTGTCACTTGCCTCAGCGTTGTAGATGTTTCGGATTAAGGCCAAGCTGTAAATGGCATTGGTGCTGATAAGTCCCATTACCCTCGGTGGAATTATCCTCAGTCTGGACGGGTCCCACAGTCTCCCTATTATCTGCAGCCAGGGGGGGCTGAGGAGGGGCGGAGGCCTCGCGGGGCCTGGGGCCTGGGCCAGCCACCATGGGCAGCCATTAGGGGAGCCACAGTGGGGCCCGGAAAGCCTTTGGGTGGCTGCCACCTCCAGAGCCAAAAAAAGCAAGGCCCGCAGAAGTCCTTTGGCCGGCCAGCCGGGCTGGACCGTAAATCTCTGGGGAACAAGGACTCTTTGCATTGCCAAGAGAGAAGTGATGTGTTGTCCCAGCCTCCAGTTGCTTTAAGAATTATTCATCTTTCCGGTAAGGTTTTATGTCTTCCTTTCCTCCCTTCACCCTTTTCCTCCCAGCGAGTCATGCGATACTTTCTGATACTATGCTTAAGGCTAACCTTTAAATGGTGTGTTATATTATTCTTTGTTGATGCACCCCCCCCCTTCCCTCTTCTTTCAGTCAATGTGCAAGTGTTGTATTTATTGCTGCATCTTTTTAAGCCTGTTTAAAATCGAGGCAGTTATTTTTAGCCGACTCCACATAGCTGTTAGCAGAAGCTGTGGGCATTCAGCGAGGATCATGGGTTCTTGTGCATTTTTGGTGACTTGGAGAATTAATGCAAGATGTTCCAAGTATCTCTGGAGCCTGGGAGAAGGCAGAAAATAGAAAATGCCTGCAAGTGATCTCCGTCAGGGTTTCTGATTTGTGTGGAGTCGTCCCCCCCCCCTTTTCCTTGCTAAAACAACCTGAAGTGTTGCTGTTTGTTGCTTTTTAAAAGTTTGACTGCTTTTGCATCAGCTTCTGCTGAGCTGTTCACTGTGGTTTTGGCCACAAGAAGAGCACATATGTGATTTTGCGGGCATGCCACAGCAGTGTGCTCAGCAGGGCGCAAATACATATTAGTTTCAATATTATCAAAGATATTATTAAAGCCAGTAAAATATACATTGCAATATCATTGTTGTGTGCTATGAAAATTAAGGTGGGAAAAACCTCTTGAAATAGTTGAGCATGTTCTGCGGGGCACTTTTATTGAGGGACTCATGCATAAAGTCTTCTGGAAAGGGTTGCTGCTGGGTGGGGAAGGGAGCATCCATCTCTGACTCGGCCACCACCATCTCTGCGGACACCACCTTGCCTTTTCAGGTCTCTGCAAGGGCCGTGCTCCATGTGGTCCCAAACAGGCAGCAGGCATGTTCCAGGGAAGGAAGGGAGGGTTGAGGGGCCAAAGGCATGCATAGTTAAAGCCAGGCAGTGGACAAGGGTGAGAACAGCAGCCAAGGAGCATAAGCAAGGCAGATGGCATAACTGAGGTACAAGTTATGAGGCTGAGGTTTTATAGAGTCTGGTGGGCAGGGAGGGATTGGCCCTTGTGGTGGGAAAGTGGTCCTTAGGGGTTCCTGCACTGTAGGGCTCTTGACGTCAGGGGCTGTGGCTCAGTTTCATCCTTCTGTGGCCTTGGCTGTTGGCCCTTTTGATGTTGTCCGTCCCTCTTCATCTTGCCCTGGGACAGAGCTACCCACCTGGTGTGGTTCAATGTGTTGCTAATTTCTTAGAGGGATGTTGCGTGGCAAAGATGCAGTTAAAGTATGGGAGTCCCATGTGGACATAGTCCCCAGGTATGAACTGAAAGCAGATGAGGCCACCACCTTGCTGAAGCTCAGCAAGACTTGGTCTGGTCACTTCCTGCGAACCCCAGAGGAGGCATCATTGCATGATAACAAATAACTGTCCCTATCTTAGCTGTTCTAGGAAGAAGCTTTATTTTCTTTGGATATATTTTTGCATACCCTTTGCCCAATGCTGTTTTAGTTGCTGTTTTGTTCATACTGTAGTGATTTATAGATTATAATTGTTTTATTGATGATTTGTTAATTATTTTACATGATTTATACTGTATGTTCTATTATGTTATTGTTATTAATTGTTAGTAAGCCGCTTTGAGATTCTTTTGAATGAAAAGAGGCATAGAAATACAATAAGTCAAATAAAATCTGACGGTTGGCCTAAATTTGCATCTTTACACATAAATTTGCACACGTTATGCAGATTTCTCTCCTGGAGCCTGTGCCTAGCGATGCCCTTGAGTCCAAGCCTGTGGGGTGGATTGGCAGGCCTCCGTCGGCTGACGCTGAGCTCTTCCCTCAGCCTCCGTTTTGTAAGGCAGGCTTCATGGCTGAATAGGAATTTGAACCTGGTCTCCTCACTCTAAATATGTTACACTGTCCCAAGAGTGGGGGACCTTTTTCAGTCTGAGGGACACATTTTGTTCTGGTCAACCTTCCAGGGGCCACTTGACTGTGCTGGGTGGGGCCAGAGGCAAAAGGAGGTGAAGCAATGAAGGGAAATCTAATGTTTGTACAGTTGGCTAGTTTCTGCAAACACTCTCACTCCTCTCTAGGTCTTTGATCCAAGCAAGTTAAGAATCATTATCAGAAATTCAAGGGCACATTCCAGTCAGGCAAAAACACTCAAGTGGGGTGCATGGCCTGGGGGAGGCCAGATAGAGAGGCCTGAGGTTGTCTATCCCCTGCTCTCAGCCACCCCTTTTCCTTAATAAAAAAGCAAGTGCCCTTTTTCCGGCTTAATTTTTGGTTGTTTTGAAGTTTCCCCTGGTGTCTTGGCAATCTCTTATGTATTTCAGTCACGTTGAAAAAGCTGTGTAAGCTTTCTTACTAGAGGGTACGTCTTTAATATTTGTGTTATCCGTGCATAATGCAAGTTGACAGGATCTATATTTGAGGGGGGCAAGTCACATGAAGTGTGGATCCAAAGGTTTTCATTTTGTCAGGCAGAGGACAGGTTAGAAGTGCTGTATGAAGAAGCATATGAAGTTTCAGCCAACTCAGATTCAGCTAGTTGCTAGAGGCAGCAGGATGGCAGCTGGTGTTGCTGGTTCTGAACCGGGTGGCAAAGGAGTGATCTTTCCTCAGAAGGAGCACCTTTCCTAGGAGGAAATGCAAGAGCATTTGGGAGCCTTTTCAGTTAGGGATAAAGGACAACTATTGGGGAGAATGCCACCCCTTTACATCCATTTCAGTTGTGGGCAGGTCTCAGTCATTCCTTAGGTCTACACTGGGATGTCCATAACCAAATGAGCTTTTACTGGAGCCACATCTATTGCTCAAGGACCTGTCCAATGTTCTGGAGGCCTTTCCACACCTGGGTCTCTGTTTGCTCATTACCCACTTACTGCACCACATAATCCCAACAATTCAGGATCTGCAACAGGTTTCCACTTGCTGCCAGTCACCTCCACAATCGTTATGAAGTCTTGCCCGATGTCCAGTGTTTCTCTTCCACCTTTTCACTGGGTGACCAGCCCTACCATGTTACAAGGTAGCTGCCTCTGTCAGCAGATCCTGCAAGTGGGGAGCAGTGGGGAGCTGTTTGAGGTCAGCAGTGTGGGGGTGTTGTGTCACCTGCCCTGTGCCCCATAAGACAGCCTGTGGGAATATGCTGTCATATCTCCATGTAGAAGTTAGATTCACCTGCCAGGCTGGGCAGCTTCTGTCCATGGAAAGAGAGTGGGAGCCATGCTTCCCTTCTTATCAGACAGCAAAATGTTTTGAGCTGGCCCTGCATTGTCTCTGGTCCCATGCAAGAAAAAAATTCTAGTGAGAACTAGTGGAGGGGTTCTAAGTTGTAATATCCTAGCCTTTGTGGAAGGGCTTTAGCTCAGCGGCAAAGCATCTGCCTTGCGTGGAGAAGTTCCCAGGCTCAGTCCTCCAGCATCCCCAGCTGTTGTGCTTGGATCCTGCTTATGGGCTTCGCATCCTATTGAGAACAACCAGCCAGATCCAGCAGGCTCTTCTTATGTTCTTATCTCGGGGTCTGGAACGCTGGAGAGCTGCTGCCCGTCATTGTGGACAATACTGAACTAGAGAGACCATTGGTCAGAATCAGTTAGGAAACTTCCCGTGATCCTTTGCGTGCAGAAAAATGTCAGATTTGGACAGTTTCTGAAAATCCCACTCCCCCCCCCCCCCGTCAGCCCCAGCCACGCTCAGCATGTGCCCCCGTGTCCCCAGCATATGAACCCTTGTCGTTTTGTTTGCGAGTATCTGCCCTCTCAGGGAGCAGCTAGTAGAAGCAGCAACATGATTATTTTTCTGCATTAAGTGTCTTCTTGGATTTGGCAAGTTATTTCCTGATCTGAACTGTTGTATCTTAGGAGCAAAACCCGTGGTTGTAAAGTGGTTCTGCTTTGGCACATGGGGCAGGTCCAGGAAAGGGGGAGATTTTGACCCTCCTGACCCGAGTACATTTCCATTCTGTTGCAGAGATAGAAAGGCAACCTGCCTTGGAAAGTCACTGGACTTTTACATTATCGTTTCAATGCAGTTAGCTGGAGGGGAAGGGCTACCTTTGTTCTCCATGCCTGGTTGTACAAACAGTCCCTAAAAAAGGAAATAATATATTCAGCTGACAAACTAGGATAAGAGCAGCTCAGAAATGGAGAGAGGATATTAGAACCAAGGGTCTGAGGCAGTTATTGCTAAGGGGCATGTGTTTAAATACCTAATCTGAGTGGATATATACCAGGTTGCCTTTCCCACAAAGTCCTGAATCATAACTGAACAGAAGAAGGTAAGAAGAATCTGCTGGATCAGGCCAGCATCCCATTCTCACTGCGGCCAGTCAGATGCCTGTGGGAAGCCTGCAAGCTGGCCCTCCCGCAAGAGCCCTCTCCCCACCTGCACTTCCCAACAACAGGTATTCAGAAGCGTTGGGAGCCTCTGGCAGTGGAGGCAGAACAGAGCCATCCTGGCCAGGCTGCATCCCTGCATCACTTTAGGCAATTGGTCAAAAAGGGGGTGCTTAAAAGGGGCTTTGGCTGATACCCTCCCCCCTTTAACTTTCATGTTTTAGTTTTGCAATGGCTGTTCTTGAATGGACCACTACAGTTTGGGGGTTTGGTGCAAACTTTTTCATCTTAATGGGGAATGTTATTTATATAGGGTTTTAATGCCTGTCATCTTTAGCAACCTTCCATTTTGTTTGAAAACTAGGCAGGGTCTGAAGTGACCCTCCAGGCGCAGAGGCCATATATTGCTGAAAACGTGTTCCTGGGGAGCAAGACTGGGGGGCAGGCTGTTTCCTTCACGCCCTTCACTTTGGGCTTCCTGGAATCATCTAATTGGTCAGCATAGGAGGCAGGACACAGCTGTATCTCTTAAGGTTCTCGTCTCAAGCTTGGAAGTCCTCAATAGGTGCAAAGACTTGAGTGAGAAATCAGCAGATTCCTTGCTGCCTGTCAGCAGCACGTAAAACACACAAGTCCAGCTAATTATAAAGGATGGTTTATTGCCAAGAATAAACAGAACAGCCCGAGCAGCCTCCATCACAGCCTACGATGACTCAACTGGGGCCTGGTTTCCCTTTCTCTTCCTATGGAAAAAACAACGGAAATACATCCTCTTTCTGCATTGCTTCTCCCTTTCTCTATCTTGTAACCCACCTCTCTGGCGAAGTCTGTAGCTTATTGGTTCAGGCTCTCTCTCTGACAGGCTGTTACTGTGTCTCTCTCACTCTGTCGCTTGAACCTTCACCTAATTCCTGTCTGCTTGTTTCTCTGGCAACCTGCATATCTTTCTCTTCCTCCCCTCTGTCTCCAAATACTGCTGGCATTTGCTCTTCGGACAGTGGCAGATTATGAGATGTAGGTTCTTCAATCCTGACATCACTCCCTCCTCTAGGGGTCTCCTCCGGCTCCCCCTGCTCTTCCTCCTCCCCATAAGGGGCGCTATGGGGACCTCCCCACCATTCCCCTTCACTCTCTTCCCAGTAAGTGCTCCCCTGTAGATTCTCCTCTGTTTCCATTCCCCATTCTGCCTCACTCTCTTCATCTTCATCCTCATCCTCATACTCCTCCACCCACCCTCTGGGTTTGGGTTTACTGGGGTAACTGCTGTGGAATTATCTCTGCAACCTCGGGGCATGTATGTTCCCAGAATCCTCCCAAGAATTCTCCTTTTCCCCTTACCCCTTCCAGGACACTAGGCACTGCAATCCCTTCCCCCTCCAGCGAGAGTCCAGCAATTACACCACCTTGTCTTCAGGCTCCCCTCCACCAGAATTGGAGGGGGAGGTGGCTCCTTCGTTGGTTGGTACCGGTGCACTGGCATCACAGGGGATAACAAGGACCTGTGGAACACTGAGTGTATCTCCATGGATGTGGGTAGTCAGAGCCTGAACGACACAGGGTTGATTTGTTCCACCACTTCGAATGGGCCCACTCTCTGGGGATCCAACTTACGACACTTCCCGTTACTAGGCAAGTCTTTTGTGCACAACCACACTTGGTCCCCCACCCTTATCTCCTTGCCAGTTTATCTGTGCTTATCAGCATCCCTCTTGTATTGTGCCTTTGCTCTTTCTAGGTGGTCTCTCAACAAGCTGTTGTAGCACAGCCATTTCCTCTGCAAACTGTTCTGCGGCTGACACTGCAAGGTTGTCTTCCTGCCCTGGAAACCCTTGTGGGTGTCACCCTTGACAGGCAAAGAATGGGGTCTGTTGTGTAGATGAGTGTACCGCATTGTTGTAGGCAAACTCGGCAAGCACCAACTTCTCCACCCAGTCATCTTGCTGATAATTCACGTAGCAGTGTAGGCACTGTTGTAAGGTGGCGTTCGTTCTCTCTGACTCTCTGTTCGTCTGCGGGTGCCTAACAGACGAAAGACATACTTCTACCTTCAGTAGTTGCATCAGTTTCCTCCAGAACTGGGAGGTAAAATGTGTTCCCTTGTCCGATATGACTTTTCATGGCAACCCATGCAGCTTGAACACGTGCTCTATGAAGAGTTGAGCCATCTCCTGTGTCGAAGGCAGTTTCTTGCAGGGCACGAAGTGCGTCATCTTAGAGAACAGGTCTCCCACTACCCATATAACGGTCTGTTTCCATGACTCCAGTAGGTCGGTAATAAAGTCCATCCCTATTGCTTCCCATGGCCCTTGGGGAGTGGGAAGTGGTTGAAGCAACCCTGCTGGTGATTCCTAGGGCCTCTTTGCTCGCTGACAAACCTTGCATGCTTTGACATAGTCCTTGATTTCTGCCTGCATTTTGGGCCACCAAATCGCTGTCCGGTCTTAAATTGTCCGAAAGGTCCCGCCGTAGGGCTGCCATGGCATTGCCTCAGGACTTTGGTGTGAAGCTCCCCTTCTGGGATGTACAGCGCTTCCCACAGCAATCCTTCTCTTTTTGTGAAGCCTTCTGTGTCGCTCTCTCCCCCCTGTATCGCCTCACTCTTCTTCCTAGCAAACTCATCCTCTGCCATCTGCTCCCGGAATTTGGACATCTCAGCCGCTGTAACTGCAGCGAGTTGTAGCTGTTCCAGCTTGAGGATATGTCTCTGTACTGGTGCCGTCTCTGCCTCCTGATATTCCGGCTTCCTGGACAGGGCATCCGCCCTTTGGTTCTGCAACCCCGATACATACTGTACTTGAAAGTCAAACCTGTCAAAGAATGGTGCCCACCTTATCTGCCGCTGGTTCAGGTGCCTTGCCGTCTGCCAGTATTCCAGATTCTTATGAACAGTGTGCACTTCCACTTCTTGCCATGCCCCCTCTAGGAAATGGTGCCATGTTTGCAGAGCATCCTTAATGGCCAGCAGTTCCCGTTCCCAAATGGAGTAGTTCTGTTCTGACAGATTTAGCCTGCGAGAGTGGAACGTGCACGGCCTCAAGTTCCCGTTCTCATCTGCTTGGAACAACACCGCTTCCAGAGCCTTATCCGAGGCGTCTGTCTTGACTACCATTGGCTGGTGTGGGTCTGGATGAGCCAAATGCTCTTCTGATGCGAACATAGTCTTGAGCCTCTTGGAAGCTCTCTGAGTTTCTTCTGCCCACCAGAAAGGCCTTTTGCCCTTTAAACAGTATGTTAGTGGTGCTGTTAATCCAGAGTACCTGGGTATAAACTTGCGGTAGTAGTTCGCAAATCCGAAGAACCTTTGTACATCTTTCCTGGTTCTGGGCTCTTGCCACGACACCACAGCCTGCACCTTGGTGGGATCCATGTGTACTCCCTCCAGTGTGATGTGGTAGCCCAGGAACTCCACCTCAGTCAAGTGAAACTGACACTTCTCCAACTTGGCATAGAGCTGGATCTCTCTCAGCTGCTGTAGCACTTCCTTCACATGTTCTGCGTGCTCCTCAGGGTTGTCTGAGTATATCAAGAGATCATCAAGATAACACAATACCGTAGAGTCTAGCAATCCTGCCAACATGTGATTGATGAATGCCTGGAATGTCGCAGTGCCCGACTGTAGTCCAAACAGCATGACTAAGTACTCAAAGCTGCCGTATCTGGTGCAGAAGGTAGTCTTCCACTCCTCACCCTCTCACACCTATATCAGGTTGTACGCCCCCCCTCAAGTGCAGCTTGGTAAAGACCTTTGCCGACCTCAATCTCTCAACCAGATCCCCTATGCGTGGGAGGGGGTATTGGTTGGGTATAATCACCTTGTTCAGAAGCCTGTAGTCATTGCAAAGCCTCAGTTCTGCTGAGTCTTTCTTTTTCACGAACAACACAGGTGCGCCTCCTGGAGCCTTCAACGGGGAAATGAAACCACTTTCTAGATTTTTGTCCAAAAACTCTCTTAACACAGTCAACTCCGCCTCAGACAGGGAGTACAGACGAGTGGTGGATAGCTGGGTCCCTGGTAGTAAGTCAATCTTGCAATCATCAGGCCTGTGCGGGGGTAACCTATTGGCTTCCTTCTCACAAAACATGTCCCTGACAGCCTTATACTGCACAGGTAACTGTCCTTCCTCTCCCGTGAGAGGCCCACAGACCTTGGCCCCAATGGCCTTGCCGGTCTCTGGCATCCTCACCCCTAAGCAATGGAGTCTGCAATACACCAATGAGAATGTCATTGACCTCTGCCCTCACAAGATCATGGGGTCTGTCGCTTGAACCTTCACCTAATTCCTGTCTGCTTGTTTCTCTGGCAACCTGCATATCATTCTCTTCCTCCCCAAGTCTCCAACTTCTGCTGGCATTTGTTCTTCGGACAGTGGCAGATTATGAGATGTAGGTTCTTCAATCCTGACACTACCTTGTTTTGGTCCAGCTTCAGGAGCGAGCATCCTTAGCTTCCCCTCTCAACTACACTGTATGCTTGACTTTTCACCTCCCCCCCCCCCCCAAATCAGACATCCTAACTTCTGACTCAGTTGTGATTAGATCAAGGAGATATAGTTGTTTTGCTCCTGCAGAACAAAAAAGCACAGACCAATTAAGTTGAGAGAAGGTCTTTTATTGGACCAATGTCTTGTTATTGGGCAGAGGGGGGGCAGAGAGAGAAAGGTGATCTTTTGAGTCAAAGTTATTGCCAGGCATAGCCTTTTTTTAGGAGGAGGAGGAGGAGGAGGGGAAAGATTGAATTGAGGTGAGTTTCTATTCTGAATCACTTTTCTGCCTTGAAAAGTGATGCCTGAGTGAAAAGAAAGTGGGTGTTTCTTAATGACTGCAGGTGGTCTCTTGTGTTGATCCCTTATGTGTTTTGTGTCTCTGCATACATCTTTTTCTTCTTCTTTGGCGATCCGTCGTAGCCGAGTCAGATTGTCTTCCATGTACACGGTCTTAACAGTGAGTCCATAAGTGACTGTGGAGGCCAATTCTGGATCCACACGTCCTTCCACAGTGGGGGGTCATAGGTTTCCGGGTGGGAGTTGGTCACGGTGAGGGTTTGCCAAGCTTGCCTTCCTCTTAGCACATTTCTCCCTTTCGTCCTGAGTTCAAGTGTCTTCAAAGTCCATGACACCTTTGATAAAGGCTGTTTTCCAACTGGGTGCGCTCGCAGGCCAGTGTTTCCCAGTTGTCAGTGTTTAGCCTACATTTTTCAAGATTTGAGAGAGTCTTTAAACCCCTTTTGTTGAGCACCAGCATTACGCTTTCCATTTTTAAGTTCAGAATAGAGTAGTTGCTTTGACAGATGATAATCAGGCATCCGAACACCATCACCAGTCCAACAAACTTGATGTTGAAGAATCATTGCTTCAACACTGGTGATATTTGCTTCTTCCAGTATACTGGCATTAGTTCACCTGTCTTTCCAAGTGATATGTAGAATTTTTTTGAGACAGCTTTGATGGAATCTTTCAAGGTGTGGGAGATAGCGTTTATAAGTAGTCCATGTTTCACAAGCATACAGTAAAGTTGCTTTGTACAAATAGCTTTGTAAACAAGCATCTTGGTTTCCCTGCAAATGTTCCGGTCCTCAAACACTCTGCCCTTCAATCAGGAGAAAGCCGCACTCACAGAGCTCAGGCGATGTTAGATTTCACCATCAATGTTAGGCCCTTGTGGAAAGATAACTGCCCAGGTAGGAGAAGTGACGGACACTTTCCTGCATTACAGCATTGAGTTGGATTTGTAGCGCTGCAGAAGGGTTGTTTTGTGCTTGTTGGTGCAGCACTTTGGTTTATTTGGATGTTGAGCGATAGGCCAAGCTTTTTGTAAGCTTCTGCAAATATATTTAGGTTGGTTTGGAGGTCCTCCAGACCTCTGCATACATACACCCCCCAAAGCCTCGTAATTTAGGATCAGCCAACAGCCATTGTACAGTGAGCTGGCAAAGAGTTAGCATGTTGAAATTAGGCTGCCGAAACCTAGGTCCAGATCCCTGATCAGCCCTGTGAAATCCCATGCATAGTTTCCTAGGAGTAAACTCAATTGACCTCTGGTGCTTCCTTCTGGCTGCATGGACTCAATTTCTTTAAAAACTCTGGGCTTTTAAAAAAGATCTTTAGCCAGAAGAGATGCAGCCTTTGGCTTTTA
The DNA here is from genome assembly GCF_964106915.1 of Podarcis gaigeae. Lineage (NCBI taxonomy): Eukaryota > Metazoa > Chordata > Lepidosauria > Squamata > Lacertidae > Podarcis > Podarcis gaigeae. Next base: position 2,545,172 of record NC_139690.1, read on the forward strand.
ATTAGAAATGCAAACAATCTTACAAAGAACTTTTATCATTTAAACTGGTAGTGTGAAGTAGGACCCTATCAAAAGAAAGGAAAGATGCATCCAGCCTCTTGATTATTTTTCTCATTATCTGACTTGCTCTTTGAAGCCTTCCCCAGCCTGGTGCCCTGCAGTTGTTTTGGGCTGCAACTCCCACCATCCCTGACCATTGGGCAAGCTGGCTGGGGCTGATGGGATTTGGAGGAGTCCAGCTCCATCCGGAAGCCACAGATCCCCAGCCTGGGCCCACTTGGACAGACAGGGGATATCAGGCAGGACTTTTTTCTGTCGTCTGCTGTCTGAAATATTTTCAACTGGAGATGCTGGGGTTGAACCTGGGAAGGTTTGCCACCATAGGCTCTGCCTCTGATCCCTGGCTCCTCAGGTTCATGTCAGGAGATGTGGAGAGAAGAACATCAGAAGAGACCTGGTGAATCAGACCAAAAGTCTGCATAGTCCAACAGCTTTTTTTCACACAATGGCTACCCAGTGCCGGCCCAAGACATTTTGCCACTTGAGGCAAAACAGAAAATTGGGGGGGGGGTCGTGCCACTGCCGCCTTCTCTGCCGCTGCTCCAGTCTCTTCCTCCACTGGAGGCAAATGGCGGCAGCCTGTGTTTGCCCTGGTATACTGAAGGAGCAGGGGGGAAAGAAGGAGGCCAGAGAGAAGAGGGGGTGGCCATGGGTGATGAACACAGGAGACAGTGAGCTGCAAGCTCCTCGAGGGCCCAGATCTGCTACCCCTCTTCCTGCCTCCTGAGGTAACAACCTCACCAAGGCGAATGTGTGGGCAAGCCCTGGGCCTACCAGATGCATCCTGGAAGCCTATAAGCAGAACATGAAGGTAACAGCCTTCCCTTGTCATTCAGAAGTAGACTGCCTCTGAACATGGGGGTTCCACTTCGCTATTCTGGGTAATAGTCACTGAGTGACATTCCAGGCAGGGTTGAATCTTCTTTGCAGGGGTATTGCTAGGTTCTTAAAAGATACAGAGGACAGGCTCATAGACAGAAATTTATATAACATTTGCACTTGTACAGATGCAAATTCAGAATTTAAATGTCACAGAAGGCAAAATAACTAATTCCCATCAAAATACATTCTTCAATTAACTCCGTCCCAGATCACACCAAACCAGTTCATTTACCCCCATTTGATTTTCCAGCGGATCCTACTTCAAGTGAATTTAATTCCCTTTCAATTATCCACATTCATTACCTCCAAAATTATCTCCAGATAAGGTCATTGTAAATGAACTGATTCCCCGCAAATTAATATTCTAACCAGTTCAGTATCTCACATTACGTATTTTGAGAAACACCCAAGGCAGTTAGAAAAAGGGCTGAGACTTGCCCCCATGAGCTGACTCCTTCAGTTCCCCCTACTTCAGAGTCTGCTGTATTTATTTAATATTGGGATGAAATCGAGCTGCACACAAACCCTGTTTTCAGTTTCAGGGGAGGCAGAGGCTGCTCCTGTTTTAGCTGGTGGGAACCAAGTAGGTTTTGAGCCAGAAATCCCCAATGCTGGCTGTGTTGCAGAGAGGGAGGAAGAGAATTCCCTGCTGGAGGAGGCAATGTGGGTGAAAAGATACAACGCTTTCTAAGAATGTTGACGTATTACGTTCAGCCATGACATTTGACTTGCCAGCCTGAGAGCTTGTCGTTTGTTTGTTTGTTTGTTTGTTTGTTTGTCTGTTTGTCTGTTTGTTTGTTTTCCCCTCCCCATCTCTCCAGCGTTCATTCAATATAGAGTGCCAGGGCGGCAGTTTTAGTAATCAGGCTTCCCACACACATTCCTCATAATGGGGCATGTGGGAGGTTCATCTAATCAAAGAGGAATGTTGCTCTCTGGCCTTGGGAGAAGAGTTATATGTAAACAAGGAAGGCTTATCTCCTGAAATGGCAAACGTTGAGGATGTGTTTCCAATGGGTGCCTTTCCTGGATTCTTAAAATACAACTCTTTAAGTTTGTATTTTGAGGAGCAGGTCAGTGTATACAGATTTTCCCCACCTAGGAAGGGAAGGAATGAGCATGAAAAGAGGAACGAAGAAAGGGTCCATCAAACCAAGTCTCAAACTGATACTCAGAAAAGAGTTTTATAGCTCCCCATACATTTATTTTGGCACACTGTGCCGTAAGAGAATTGCTGCAATAAGATACGGAATTTAGGTTGTGCATGTAAGAAATACGATTGGGAATATCACACAGTACAACCATTTTCTATTTTTCTGCATATCTGTTTGAGGACCTTTGCCTCGTTTATCGGTTCTTCCCACTCCCTCCAATTTTCTCAATGTTCACATGTCAAACAGAAATATTTTAAGGGCCAAACTAGGTGCTTACGCTGTAGGGTTTTCTTTAGTCTGGTTGATTTAGCTTGGTAGAATTTATCGCTTTGGCTTTCTGTGATAATTGATTGTAGCTGCAATGTTTTGTGCTTTAGAGCTCTGCTTTGGGATGGTGGTTTGTTTTTACAGTTGCATTATTTGTTCCTATGTTATTCTTCTTTTATTGGGATTGGGATTTCCCCCCCCCCATCTGCTTGATTTTGTGCTGTCACTCAGATATCCATTACTCTTTGGGTGACCAATAAATTAAATTAATACAGAAGCAAACAAATATTTGATAGGGAGGCTTTGTGCTTTCATTCCTATATCTCCCCTGTTTCTTTTCTTCTATTTTATTTGTGAAAATCTTTGAACATTTCAGAGCAACATACAAGAATCTAAAACATCAGTGTGCAATAAATCAGTATACAAATTTGGTTCAACAGTTCATGTAAATTAACAGTCTGCATGGCTGAGGCCCATCATCTTCAGCAGGCACCAAAAACCTATTATAGTTGACAGCTAGAAAGTGGAGGGGGGGGTGCCTCCGTCCCTCGGGAGTCCTGCTTATGGGCTTCCCATAATGGGCATCTGTTTGGCCACTGTGGGAATAGGATGCTGGACTAGATGGGCCGCTTTGGTCTATCGCAGGTTTCCTCAGCCTCGGCCCTCCAGATGTTTTGGGACTACAATTCCCATCACCCTGACCACTGGTCCTGCTAGCTAGGGATCATGGGAGTTGTAGGCCAAAAACATCTAGAGGGCTGAGGCTGAGGAAGCCTGGTCTATCCATTAGCTCCTCTCAAGCAGGAAGTACAGTGGTACCTTAGGTTAAGTACTTAATTCGTTCTGGAGATCTGTTCTTAACCTGAAGCTGTTCTTAACCTGAGGTACCACTTCAGCTAATGGGGCCTCCCGCTGTCACTGTGCCACTGCCACACGATTTCTGTTCTCATCCTGAAACAAAGTTCTTAACCCGAGGTACTATTTCTGGGTTAGCAGAGTCTGTAACCTGAAGCGTCTGTAACCCAAGGTACCACTGTATTATTGTTATTATTGTTATATTTGTACCCTGCCCAACAGACTGCTTTGCCCCAGCCATTCTGGGCAGCTTCCAAAGCATATTGCAAGAGAGCTTCCTCTTCTACCTGAGCCTTGCTGGAGCAGCAAGGGTCTTCGTGAGCCTCTGGCATGCGTCTCTGCCCTTGGTTGTTCTTTGTGCCTGCTTGCTCTTAGCTGGCTTCTCAGACTTCCTGCTGGTTGGGTCTTGGAGTTGGACTTGTGGTTTGGTTGCGGCTGCTGCTCTGTTCTATGGCTCCTGGCTTCTGGTTCTCCACCACTTGCTTTGCATGGACCAGCCCTGACTTTGCACCTGTTCTATGCCTACTTCACCACACGTGCACACTGAATTGTAGATAACCAGTCACTATAGAACCATGCGCTTGTTTTTTCTTTAAGGGCCACAAGGGCCTGTTATTTTTGTTGCCACTGTAGAATCAGTTATACAGGTGAGGACTGACTTACACACGGTCTGAGGCAGGGATGCTCTCTGCCCCGTCACCAAAGGGCCCCCCTTGGTGATACATTTTATTATTTTAGCACCCACTGCCTTGAGACTGTGCAACCTTTCAGCACACACCAAAAAGCTTGAGGACATGTCTGCTCCAACTCTAGCGTCTGGGCTGCTGTCTTACTCTGTTGAACCTCTCTGTTCCACAGTGAGCCCTTGGGGATTTTTGTATCAAGCCTGATTTAAAAACATTTTGAGGTTGCCATGAATTATATATGGTGGTTCTCATACCTTAGGGAATTTCCTTGTTCCAGGGGAGCACAAGGCTGCCTTTCAACCAAACTTATGCCTGGCCTCTGCAGGAGAATTTTTGAAATGGGGGAGCACTCTTGCTGAAACCTCATGAAATCACATTGTCCTATAGTAATTTCTAGTTGGTGTTTGTTCCTTGTCTTATAGATATCACACCTCATAGATCTAGGGAACCATCAGGCTAACAAAAGAGAAGAGGAGCAGAACAGCCTTAAAGTTGTGGTAGCCCTTTTTGTGGGGTAGAGCAGTGACATGGATTGGGGGGAGGGAGAGAGGAGTCGCTCGCTCTATGGGGCACGCCATATTTGCCTAGCATTTCTTACTACTACCCACATTTCCTCCTTCAGTTGGAACCTGGAAGTGCAAATTGAAGTGCCAAGAGATAATGGCCACTGGCCTAAATAGCCATTCATTGATTCAGCCCCCCTCCAATATCAGAAGTGCACTAGTTTGGGTGGGAAGGGAAGCCCGTCTTTGGGATCAGCAAAAGGAAGTCCCTCCTCCCCCCTCCTTGACTCCTCACAACAACCCTGTGAGGAGGGTTAGCCTGAGAGGCAGTGACTGGTCCAAGGTCACGCAGTGAGCGGGGTTTTGAACCCTGAGCTCACAGGTCCTTGTTCAACACTCTAACCATTACACTACCACTGGCTCTCAGAAACTCCAGTGTGGTTGTCTTAAGAGAGGTCCACACAACTTGGGACCCACCAAGCGGAGTGTTGCCTACAAGCTGTTTTTTCCAGTGGCTGAAATCCCCCACCCCCATTTCTCGGCCTGCTGGAGTCCTGTTGTCAATGGCAGATGGATCACTTTTGAGTCCCTTGCACAGGCCTGGCTTAACATCTCTCAGTAATCTTCCAAGTGCCCCCGCTCCCTCTGCCTCAAGGCTAGGATAGAATAATATTGCTGCTTTGATATATCAAAACGGCTGGAATGTATTTAGGGAAGCAGACTCCAGGGGGCTTCTCTTTCCTGCCAAGAACATTAGCTCCACCTGAAACCATAGCACCCAAATTCCATTGCTGAATGCTTTTTAAAAAGGAAATAAAAACAGCAGGCTCTGTATTTTTAAGATCAGGTGATCTGTGCAATAACAAGCACACAATGTTTCTCTGAAAAGAGCTCTCTTGGGGCCTGAAAGCGCAACAGGAAGCACACCCAGTCCACAGCCTCTACTATTTCACAGATAAAAGCAGGGAGACGTTTCTCATGCCCTTGGTCTCATGTCAAGGCTTCCTGCTCAAGCACTTCTTGGTCACCAAGGGTGCAGTGCAGTTCAGTTCAGTTCAGGAGCTTGACATGGCAGCCCCCCAAACCATGCCTACCAGGAAGTCCAAAATGCAGGTGGCTGTGTTGATCCATTAGGAGAGATCTTCCCTGCCCTGGTGCCCTACAGATATTTAGGAGTCCAGCTTCCATCAGCCCCATCCATATTGGCCATTGATCAGGAACAATAGGAGTTATAACATCTGGAGGGCACCAGGTTGGATAAAGCTGATCTGTATCATAGGGTCATACAACTGTAGAGTTGAAAGGGACCACAAGGGTCATCTAGTTCAACCCCCTGCCATGCAGGAATATTTTGCCCAAGTTCTACTGACTAAGTTATCAAGGCTCTCAATTTATGTGATTTTCACCAGAGCAGCTGATGAAGGCAGAAGCTGTATCATTTTGCAACAGAAGTTAAATATTGGGGGCGGGGTGGGGTGTGTAAAAATGCACATCCTACACAGAGCAATAGATAGCATAGGATCTCTTAATTGTAATCAGCTGACAGGCATACAAGACGGAGTTAGCAAAGTGTAGTGTAGCATTCAGCATGTTGGACTCTAGCTGGGGAAATGTGAATTCAAATCCCTGCCGCTGGTCAACCTTGAGCCCCTAATCCCTTCCCACAACTACAATTCCCAGATTGGTTTGTTGTAACAAAATCTGCCCTATTTCCCTTATGGGTTATCCCAGAGCCTGTACAGAGTCCTTAAGTGGGTTCCCTATTGGTAGGAGAAAATAACAGAGGCCAACCAGAGAATATTGAGAAGCAAAGCAGCTAGTAAGCCTGATCTTTATTAAAGCTGTTGCAACAGGGTGCTCCCCTCACACGCAGGAGGACCCAGAACAAAGGTGTGCACGCCCTTATATAGACATTTTAAATTGCCCACCCTGGAGTCCAAGACCACCCCCAGAAACATCATATATACATCACAGAAGGGGTGTAGCCCAAGACCACCCCCAAGATACATCATACCTACATCACAGAAATCTGAATGCGTTGTTTATCTCCTGTCTGGCAGGTTACCTATTAATGCTCACTTGATTGGATACCCTGGGGAGCCTGGCCAGTCTTTTTAATGATAAATACTTAGTTCTTGAGCCAGGTCACAGGCTCGCCCTATTCATACACAGACATACCGTTAAGACAGGATTTGTGAATGAAAAGACAAGGGGGAGGCCTTTCCATTTTCCTTCGACCTTGCAGAGAAATATTTGAGGTCAATTTGGGAGGGACAAAATGGTTTCAGGACTCTTTCTGCGGGGTTTCAGACATGTGGTTTATATATAGTTATGAACATTTATTATATAACCATATAACCGTAAAATTCTTATAACAGGTTTAACAATCAAGGTCTCTTCATTGCAAACTCTGGGAGTTGTAGTTGCATGAGGGGCGTAGGTGTTGCCTAACAACTATCAGCGCTCTTAAGAAACTACAGCTCCCAGAATTCTCTGGGGGAAGCCAGGAGTCTTTTAAAGTGGTAGCATAGTGTTTTAAGGGTATGGGGTGAATGTGGCCCAGGTCAGGATTGCACAGAAAGTCATTGATGAAGACGTTTGCCCCGTTTCCAAAGCATTTTCCATTCCCTGTCTTTCTATGCATTTTCTGTTTAACACCAATAACAGATCGGGTTTGCAGCTGTCCAGTTTCCCCTGTTTTCTGGTGACTGGTGCCACAGCTGCTCTTCTTTCCACCTTTGACTCTCAGTGAGCCCTTGGGTGAAATATGGCCTGCCTGTCTCCTCTGTCCCCCTTTTAGATCTACAAGAGTTAGAGCAGGCATAGGCAAACTCAGTGGCCCTCCAGATGTTTTGGGACTACAACTCCCACCATGCCTGACCTGTTAGCTAGGGCTGATGGGAGTAGTAGTCCCAAAACATCTGGAGGGCCGAGTTTGCCTATGCCTGAGTTAGAGGCTTGGTCCTACAACTTTAATCCGTTCTGGGGCACCAGGTTGGCAAAGGCTGGATTAGAGGCATATCTGGAATATCCCTGATGAAGGGAGGAAGTTCACAGCCCCAGGCAGCTGCCTCCTTCCCTCTGACATTGACAGACAACAGGACAAAACCGTGGCGACAGAGATGCTTTGCCCATGTAGGCCCTTCTCCATGTTACATAAGGTGTAGCCACCTAAACATTTGTATGCATCGAGAAGCTGATGTTACTGGTTAGACAACTCGTAATCTCCCCTTACCTTCTGTCTGCATATGACAGCACATTATAAGCGGCATGTCAATAGAAAACAGATCCGTCCTTGTCATGGCCAGGAGAAAAATAGCCAGCGCTATGGCAGTTTGCTCCCAGCAAGTTTCTCACTTCTCAACCGGACTTTGAACTGGTGCAGCTGCAGGGCTGCTCAGCTGAATCAATGTTTTCCCCAAGTCTTCTGAATGGTGAAATATGTTCATATGAGGACGTATGTGTGTGTGTGTGTATAAACACGCACACACAAACACCACTGGGGGGGAATAAATTGTGCTCTGAACAATTAGACTATTGTGTTGTTATGTTATATTATGTTATGTTATGTTTTATGTTATGTTTTATGTTATGTTATGTTATGTTATGTTTTATGCTAAGTTATGCTATGTTATGTTATTATAATTCCTGTCTGTTTCCCCAGGTCAGGAAGGGTGGAGCTTGGAGTTGTAAGGGAGGTGTAGCAATTGGACCAGTTACACATCTGGAATAAGAGCATCAATCAGCATCCCGTTCCCCAGTGCTTTTTTTCTACATCGAAAGGTGTTGGGATGCACCTCCCTCAGCAGACCCACCCCAGAGCCCAAACATGATATATCGTGAGCTGGAGGTGCAGCAGGGCTTTACTGGGGCAGGACAGGTCTCTCCCCCCATTTCCAGCGCCTAGCTGAGAGGTCCTGGAACGCAGTTCCGGTGAGTTCCAGCTGGAAAAAAAGCCCAGCCATTCCCTACAGCAGCCAGCCACAGATACCTCTGAGAAGCCCATAGGCAATAGATCTCTTTCCCTCTTGTTTGCCCCCTAGTGACTAGTAACATATAGAAATCAGGGCCAGCTCAATATAGTTTGCTGCCAGAGACGCAGGACCAGATGGCATCTTCCTTTATTCCATTTGCCAAAGTTGGCAGTTCAATCTTATTTCAACACTGGTAGCAGGAGAATGCCTTTCACTTGAAACAGCCATCCAGCTCAGGGGAGCACAGGGTAGGCTGCATCGCACACAAAGCAGAGTCCACTAACTACTGCTCAGCAGCTGCTTCACTCAGCCGAATGGTAGGGCCGGCACTGACCATCCTGACTTGTAGCCACTGATAGCTTCATCCTGCTTGCATTTCTCAAACGCCTGTTTAAAACCTTCTGGTGTAGATGTTGTGGGCTGCACAACATCTCCACCAGTCAGCCTTTTGCGCGTTCCTTCTTTTCCAGTGCTTGTGTATTGTGCAGCCGTGTACATGTTGTCTGAGATTTTTGTGCTGAAAGTGTGCCTGTGTGTGCATGACACTCAGCTCTTCCTTTCTTTTTTTGTCTGCAGCCATCAAAAAAATTGCCTTCTCGGATTGCTTGATCTTGTGGGTGGCAGCACTTTTACTCTCTTTTGGCTCAGAGCTGTAAACAACCTTCAGTAATATGGATAGTCAGAAAATATGTCAAATTTGTGCAGCTGCCTTGAAGGAGAAATTACTCACTAAAATCATCCATACCCACTCGTATACAGAAAGGGTAGAGGGAAGCGTTCTCCGTGCAATTGTGGAGGGGCTCCTGTGTCTCTTTTCTTGTACATCATCCCAGGACCTGAAAGTGCACTTTCTCCAGTATTGCCTTGCCTGTCCAGTAAGATCTGCTGGGAAGCCTCTGCCATGAGTACTGGGGGGGGGGGGGAGAGAATGGAAGAGATGGTTGGACTTCGAGAAGAAGTGGGAGGACTTTGGAGAGTTAGATCTGGAGGACCCCAGGGAGGTTCCAGTTAAGTGGTGTGTGTGGATTCCAAACTCCAAGAGACGCCTGACCCTAGGCACCCCCCCTTGTGCCTCCCCTTGCCTCCCTTCCAGACACTCACTCCTAGCTTCTCCAGTTCAGGAGCAACATCCACTGCCTTCTCCTATTGCACAGCAGTCTCCCCCTTCAAGGAAGGCAGCTGGGAGTAAATCAGATGCCCAACTTGCCTCCATCACCTAGGGCAAGGAGATGCCGTGCTGGCATGCACCAATCTCACCTAGCCATCTCACTAGAAGGAGCGCCCATTGGCTTGCTAGCCTGGGGGTGCAGGGGGCTTTGGGGTTCAGCATCTTGGCTCTTGCTTAACTATGCCTTTGATCTCTTGTGATACCACTGACTTTGCAACCTGTGACTGCCTTGTGTACAAAAGCTAAACTGGAGTCATGAGCTCCAGTTCTGGCCATACGGGGAGAACCAGGACAGCCTTGTTTCGACTTTGGCTTCTGCTGGGCAGGCAGTGACGTGAGACAGGACATTCACAGTGGTGCTCCCTGGGGCCGGACAAAGATTTGCTAGATTTCTTACCCGTCCTTCACCAAGAGGTCTCAGGGCAGGTTGCAACAATTTACAAGTAATATTTTAAAAAAACAATATTAAAATCAGTTAAAAGAAATTGCAGCCCCAAGGCTTATGAAACCCCCTCCTGAATGACATTGGTTGTCCTCCATCCTGGCCTCATTTAGGTTCCAAGTAAAAACCTGTTTTCTTTGCATAGGCCTGTGGAAAGTAATCAGGCTTCCTGCTGCTGCTGCTGCTGCTTTGTATATGGAGTTACAATGTTAATGGGTTTTTTTTAATGTTGTTGTTCCGTGTTAGCCTCTGTGTGCTCCCATTGGGAGGAAGGGCAGGATATGAGTACAGGGAAATAATGCTTGGTGCAAGAAATATCAGAGCACAGCATAGGCTGCCACAAATGTCAGTGTACTGACTATTTGGCTATTTTTATTTTATTTAAAGATTCTAGTCCTTAGCAATGTGACAAAAGCATCTTAGTTTGTGATGTTTTGGCTGGAGTCTAAGCTGCCAGGCATTTTTATGTAATTCTCCAAGGCCTTTGAAAGCTTTTTTTTTACCAGCACTGACTGTGGCTGATGGAAGTCATAGTCCAAAACATCTGGAGGTCACAAGGTTACAGAAGGCCATTTAAAACATTTTGATTAGTTGGTTATACTTGCTTCTTCTACCTGGAGGGAGTTCAGTGGGACTCACCTCTGAGTAGACATAGAATTGTAGAGTTGTAGAGTTGGAAGGGTTCCAAGGGTCATCTAGTCTAACCCCTTCCATGCATAGGATGGCACTTATGTCATTGATTATATTGTTTTAATCCTGGCAATCTTGCATTGTTCTGATATTGTAAATCTCCCAGGGAAACATGATGAAAGGTGTCATATAAATGAAAAACAACATAATAAAATAGAACTAAATAATGTTATGCCAAATCTTGGAAAACTGCAGATGAGAAGGTGGAGTTTGAATGTCCAAAATAGATTCTCACCCTTCTTCCATTTGCTATAGTTTTTCTGGATCCGTATCCCAAAACCCACCCGTCTCTTACTTCCACGTTCCCAGGGCTGCCATGGGTGTCATTTTTGGCAGGTAGGAAAGACTTCATGATCCAGCATCTGCTGTGAAAGGAAGAGTGGGAGGATGGAAAAACTGATGTTTTCCCCCAACATGGCTAATGAAGTTGAGTGGGAGGGCTTAACCTGGTTGGGGTCAGGATCTGAGGCTCATGGATTCCATGAAGGACTGCCTACACCCCCAACCCAATAACGCAAGTATGGGTAGGAACTGCAAAATCCTTTGCAGGTGAAGAGGCTGTAGTTCAGCGCTAGAGCATCTCCTTTGCCTGCAAAAGGTCCCAGGTCCATTCCCCCTCAGCATCTCCAGGGAGGGCAGGGATACCGGTAGGTTCCTGTCCGAACCTCTGGACAGCTGCTGCCAGCCAGTGTAATACTGAGAGAGGTGCATTGATGGCCCGACTCATAATAAATTGGCTGTGTGTGCCGTGTACACATGTCGCTGGTGCTGGCAGAGTCAGCTCAGGATCTGTTGTACAAAGAAGTTCCGAAAAGTGAGAAATGGGAAAGACTTAATCATAAAGTTAAAAATCTGTTATGCAATGAGCCTGTGTGTGTGTTCTGGGTTTCCTTGCTCAGATCTATAAATAGCTATCACAAGATGAGAAAAAAGGCTCCCTGCACTGATGCAGATTTACAGCACTGATCAGACTCAGTCTGGGTTGCCTTCTTCTGTTTTCTCTGCAACTTTATCTGATCTGCCACTACCTTGATGTTAGCTTTTGTTTGGGTCAGTTTTGGCTAAAGCACTCTAAACATGTTTGCTTCTCCTTTGAAGTTTTTTTTGGGGGGAGGGGAGGGGCTTTTGGCAATCAAGAAGAGAAAAGATATGCCTTGAAAAGTAGATAAGAAACCTGCTGGGTGAGCTCCCTTGATGAAGCCAAAACACAGTTGCAAGGAGTCAGTCCTTTATGTCCAGAGAAGTGTGGCAAAACATGATCTGTTGGATCAAAGCAGACCTCCTTGCAAGACTGTAGCTCCTCTGCAAGCAAGCAAGCAAAGGCAAATTTTGCAACATATTAGCTGCATGTGCAGTTTCACTAAGATATGCTGTATAAGCTGAGCAAAAGAAGATTTTTTTTGAAGAAATTGTGTTTCATGCTGCTTGTTTTTTCTTCATATATAATAATATTACATGCATTAAGGGTGGTCTAGTGGCTAGAGTGTTAGTCTAAGATCAGTGAGAATTAAAAAAATTAATTTGCAAATGCAATAAAGAAAACAACAGACTAAAATACATCATAAAAATGGTCATAAAGGCAAGGAGAATAAAAATACAAGTAAAAATATTAGAGCTAGGGGAAAATAGGGGAAAATATATTCCATGGTGGAATAAAAAGTTCATGTTTATATAACAAATATCAAGGTGCATCCTTCTATCCTTGAGAGATCATTAAACAAGGAGTGACCAGCAGATAGAGAATTAATTGTTGACAAAAAAGATCAGCACCATCAAAAATGGATAAAAGACACAACATGGTCCAAGCTGCTAGTCATTAATTTCTGTTACTACCTGCTTCCAGAACTTGTATGCAGAGTTACACCCCCAACACGTTCCTTACAATCCCACCTGCATAAGTGGGAGAACAATAACTCACAACATGAGCTAGTTGGAGTGGGGCTAGAGTCTTAGTTTAAAAAAAGAAAGGAAAGCTGAGAGTCTGGGGCCACTGTGGGTGCCATGGTGCCCATGGGCACCAGGTTGGTAACCCCACCCCCTGGGTTAGCCTAATCTACTGCAGAGGCTTGAAATTGCCATAGGAACAAAGAGCACATAAGTGGTCAGCTGTTCACAGCACACGCCTATACGTACAATCCTGTCTACTAAGCCCTGCTTCTGTTGAGTGCAGTAGGATTGCAGCCTTTACATTTGTAGATCAAGGACTTCCAAACTGTGCTCCCTGAACTCCATTCAGGTGGTCCGCAGGGTGTTTGTGGATTTGTGGTTGAAGACAGGAGACAGCACATCTTTTGCATGAAATATACATATTGATTTTTAATTGTACTTTTATTGCTTCTTGTATTTCTTATATATTGCATTTTATTGCATTACAATTTGAATTCTATGGAATACAATAAAATACCATAAGAAATCAAACAAGCAATAAAAATACAATTAAAAGCATCTAGCACAGCTCATTACAATTGCTACTGCAAGCAGAAAAATAATTAAGTGGTCCACAAGACTCTCAGCAGTTTCAAATGGTCTAGGGGAGGGGGAGTTTGGGAACGATTGATCTATATCAGGGGTAGGCAACCTAAGGCCCATTTGCCTTCTCAATCCGGCCCACGGACGGTCTGGGAATCAGCATGTTTTTACATGAGTAAAATGTGTGCTTTTATTTAAAATGCATCTCCGGGTTATTTGTGGGGCACAGGAATTCATTCTCCCCCCCCAAAAAAAGATATAGTCCGGCCCCCCACATGGTCTGAGGGACAGTGGACTGGCCCCCTGCTGAAAAAGTTTGCTGACCCCTGATCTATATGATGATGCATGAAGCTAAGACTTGATGCCCTCATCTCATAATGCAAATGCCCTATGCAGGTGTGGTACCTGATATCGTAACTCTGGTGGAGCAGAACATTTTTGGCAAAAGAGGCAAGCCTAATTTAATCAGACCACATTCTATTAGCCCTGGAAACACAAACAATACCCAATCATGCAGTAGTCTGCATCTGAGTAGAATAGCAGTCCTACTCCAGTCAATGAAAGCTATTGGAGTTTTGCCAATGATTTCAGTAAGGTGAGGTTACAGATGTCCCCTTCTCCCAGGGACAGTCCCCGGATTTACAAATCAGTCCCCTGACAAAATCCTATCATGAAAAGTGTCCCCGAATTCATTGGGGGGGGGGGGGGAACCTGGTAACCTTACAGTAAGGTGCACTCTGAAGGCCTGCAGTCTGAGGGTTGTTGTTGTGGGAAATCCCCCATAGTTAAGACAGAGCAGGTGACACTCCTAAGTAGGCTTCAGACTGAGAACATACTGAATAGGTTGAATGACAGCACTGTTTCTAAGGCAGATGAGGAGGCTTCATATCTGCACAGAATGAAAATGCCCAACTAAGAGTCTTGTGCAAACAGAATGCTTGCTGCATTAGCCTAATAACATTTACGGCCTGATGCAAACTGTTTTGGATCCCCTCCGCAGTGAAAGGTGTCGTTTGCCCTCCATTTCTTATTCTACACTCAACATTTTCATTGAGGAAATAGCCACCAATGACTGGGGAAACGGAACTGTGCAGTGTGGAGTGCTGCTATTCAGGATTCCTTCCCGCTCCCCTTGGCTTTTCATTCTCCTCTTTTCAACTTTTCTTGGCCACTGGGAACAAGGTGTTCTCGCCCCCCCACACCTTAGGTCCCCCCCCCTAAATATATGGCAATACCTCTCTTTGGTGTGAGAGGGGTGATGTTCTGACTACAGAACAACGGCGCTCACAGCCTGAATATTGGAAATGGAGGGAATTAAGTTTTGGTTACATTGCTTAGGTTCAAGCTATCTGAAAGACCGTATTCTCTCTTATGAACCTGCCTGGATTTTTAGGTTTTCAGGGGAGGCCCTTCTCTCGGTACCACCACCCCCACAGGCACACTTGGGGGGGGGGGCTGAGAGGGTGGCTGCTCTGTGGCTGCTCCCAGACATTGGCACATCCTTCCTAGAGAGAGGCTAGGCTGCCTCCCTCCTCGTTATCCTTTTGGGAACTGACTGCTTTTAATGAAAGGGCTGGTGCCGTGCTGTTTTAGCGTAATTATTTGTAAGTTTTAAACACTGTATATATAGATTTAATTCTATCTGTGTTTAATTGTTTTATTAATTATTGTTTTTTCTATGTTTTAGCGATTCTTGTTTTTACAGTGGTACCTCGGGTTATATACACTTCAGGTTACAGACTCCGCTAACCCAGAAATAGTACCTCGGGTTAAGAACTTTGCTTCAGGATGAGAACAGAAATCTTGCAGCGGCAGCAGAAGGCCCCATTAGCTAAAGTGGTGCTTCAGGTTAAGAACAGTTTCAGGTTAAGAACGGACCTCCGGAACAAATTAAGTTCTTAGCCCGAGGTCCCACTGTAATCTATGAGCTGCCTTGAGACCTGTCAAGGAAAAAGGCAGGATATAAATAAATTTATCATAATCAGAAAAATAATCATAATCACAATAATTGTGAGTTCACTGGGAAATGTACACATACACCCGTGATAGGATGCTGTTAGGAGTTTGGAGAGGTGGGGTCAGTCTGGATGATACCCGAGGTCCCTTCCAAGGCCACTTCTCTAGTAGAAGAGGCTGCTAGACAAGCCTTGGTTGAGAAAATGGCTTTGGCTGACCAGTTAAGTACTGTGAATTAACATATTCAAAGAGGTTGTTCTGCTGCCATGGAGACCAATGGGGGGGGGCATTTGCCCACTTCACCTGCTGGATGCTGTGTGGTCCTAGGATGGAGACCAACCAGCCAAGGAAGGGCTGGGTAAGAGAGAGTGGTGTCTGAGAGCTGAGCCAATGCTAGAAGCTGCAGATAGAGAGGGGTGCTCTACTTGGGGCTCCCCTGGAAACCTAATGGAGAAGCAAGATCTGTTGGGGCTGTGAGCCCCTCTATCCTATGCTCACTGTCTGTGACACCCATTGTTGATGATCTATATTGCCAGCCAACATGCAAAAAATGCAGATTAATCACTGTGGTCACAGTTTTACACACTTTCTGGTACATGTGAATATTCATTGGTGTTTATGCAGTTTCACCCATCAACTCACCCCAACAGATAGATAATAATATTGAGGTGTAGGTTACTAGATGCATTGACATGCTGCCATTTTCCTGTTTGGTGGGAATAAATATTATTCTGTTGAAGACTCCTGGCCGTGTCTTTCCTAATGAATGCATTCGGGAGAGGGGCAAAGGATTTGCAGTAACATTGGGACTCTCAAATCCACAAGGCTAAAGACAATATTTGCCTTTCTCCTTCCATGTTCTCCTCCCTGCTCAGGGGCAGATCACTGTTGCTAAAGCATAATAGTTCAGTGAGTTGAAATCTCGGCACTGTGCAGATTCCACAGTTTGTTTTCATTATGCAACTCAGTATGAATGCTAAGTATTAGACAGGGAGGGCTGTCTAGACCAGCCTTCTCCAAGCTTGTGCCCTCCAGATGTTTTAGACTATATCTCACCTAAGGCTGTGCCAGCTGTGGCTGATGGGACTTGTGATCCAAAACATTTGGAGGGTACTAAGTAGGGAGAAATGAATAGCTAGAGGCTAGAGCGGAAGTGAACAACTTGCGGCCCTCCAGATGTTTCTGGACTACAACTCCCATCAGCCCCAGCCAGCATAGCCAGTGATCCAGGATGATGGGAGGTGTAGTCCAACAACATCTGGAAGGCCACAGGTTGTGCCCCCCTGAGCTAGAGGAATAGAAGAGGCTAGTAAAAGAGATGTTTCAGAGAGCTGGGCCTCCATAAATATTTTATTCTTTAATTTACCTCACACTGTTCCATCGACTGGCCAATCAGCTATCCTCTCATCAGTGTTGTGTCCATCATGAGTTGCCAGGTTGCACCTGTGGGTGCACATGCGCCTGCAGAGGCTTTTCCATGCGCTGCCCACTCTCATCCCCAGCTGACGTTGGAAGAAGCGTTCTGTGGTAACCAAGAGACTAGGCTGTGGTGTGTGCTTGGACGAGGTGTGAATGTGTCCTGCTTGTTCCATGGAGGTATAAGAAGAGGGCCATGTTAATTTGTGGAAGGAGGGGCTTCCTGTTATGGTTTTCAGTATGTGGTAAATACTCAATTGAATGTATGAAAATGGTATAATATAAAAATCTTGCATGGCCAGAGGGCAAAAAAGCCGAGGGACTTCCATGGTGGACTGGTGGCTATTTATCCAGCACACAAGGTCTCTACAGGACAAACTGTACCAGTCGCATTCCTCAATCTATAGCAGTGTCAACCTCTTCCTTTATATATTGACATCAGCAACATTTGGACTTCCTCCACTTTTGTGATTTTATGAACTATACCATTATTATAAGTTAATTAAGTTAAGTTGTATTATTAAGTTGTTGTTGTTGTTGTTTAGATCTGGCTGTGGTGAGGACTGCAGGGCCTGCTCCCTACTTGCCCAGGGGGTGAGGCCCAGGCCCTCACACTCCCAGCTACAAAAGGACTCCTGCTGCAGTGCCTAGAGAGTGGGGCTGGACTCATTTGGAACAAACTCTTGGGGAAGTGTGGGGTTGTTCTGCTATTGCTTCCCTGTTCCAAGTGTCTAATGTGTTTTAAAATGTCCTTAAATGTGGGGAGGAGGCAGACCTTAGCGATGTGGCCCCTTCTGGAACACTTCCTACAGATGGCATCTCTGAATCGACACTTGGCATGGGAATGGTTGCCTCCACAGCCGGCACATTCCGGTTGGCCCTTGGACTTCTTTTGGAACTTTCTGCGCTCCTGCTTTGTCTGGTGCACATCATCGTCTTCACTGGAGGATGCCTCGTCACTGCTGGCCTCTTCGTGATGCACTGGAACTGGCTTCCTAGCAAGACGCGGGCTGCTGGCCTTGCAGCTTCCGAGGCCACAGCCTCCTCAGTGGCTTTCTGCAGCGTGAGGTCTGGCTTGGCGAGGAGGTGCCATTGCAGACTGATATCCCGGACCCCGCAGGCAATTCGATCCATCAGGGCATCGTCTAAGTCTTGGAACTCGCAGTGCATTGCAGCCAGTCAGAGAGCGGCGGTGTAGTTGTTAATTGACTCCCCCTCTGCCTGGTTCCGGTGGTAGAACGTATGGCGGGCAGGAATCTTGGACGGCTTTGGCGCGTAGTGGTTACGGAGCTTCTCTTGAATCATGTCCCACGGTGTTGCCTGGACTGCTACAGGCGCAACCAATGCTCAGGCCGTCTCAAACACCTCAGGCCCACAGAGGCTGAGGAATAGGCCCCGCTTCCGATCCTTTGATACTGCTGTCAGCTCGTTGGCTTGGAGGTAGCAGTCAAACCGAGCGAGGTAGGAGTCCCATGATTCAGAGGCTGGCACAAACCGCGGTAGAGGCACAAGTGAAGCCATGATTCCGATGCCGGCGTGAAGGGCGATGGATGGAACACAGTGCTCTTAGCCAGAACAGTCAGCTCCGAATTGGTTCTGTTCAGTGATTTGCTCGGTGTTTCAGCTCAGTGATTCAGCTCGGCTCAGAGGGTGGCTGCATCTGGCTGTGCTCTGTTGTCCATCAATCCCACCTTCGTCGCCAGTGTTAAGTTGTGGGTGAACATATCAGACGACACAGCGATTCTTCAAACAGCTCTTGTTTATTCACAGAACAGAACAGAACTGAACTGAAGGGTTCAGCCAGCCTGCTTATATAGAGCTCCAGTAGAACGTAACTATAACAAATTTCTGTAACTATCCAATCACTGAACATCACTTTCGATGCCTTATTTGCATAGGTGGACCTGAGTGAAAACTATCTACAGTATTCCCCTGCTAGCCCAGGGTGAGAACTTCAGTACATAACACTTAAGAAGTCAGTGGCATTTTAAGTTTTTTCTCCCCCCTTTTTTTTGCTTTGTTGGGGGTGGGGGGTGGGATGGATATCTTGTTGGGGATTAATTTTAGTATAACTGTTTTTTGTTGTTGTTGTTTTATTGGTTGTTGTATAGTTTGCGTTTTGTTTTTAAGGGGCGGAATCAGGGCTGCCTGGGAGTGGGCTCCAGCCAACAGAATTGCTGGGGCAAGTTCCACAGGGGGGGATGCACTGGGACATCCGATCTCAGTGATCACGGGCAGGAGGAGGAATTATGCTAAGACCAGATCATGTCATTACCGAGGAGGCAGGTTTAGTCGTTGTTTGAAGACTATCCCTGCCTGCGGGTCTAGTCTTGACCGGATGGATACTGGAATCAACAAGGGAAACCCACATGACCTGAAACTGTTGCTGTGCAATGCCAGGTCAATGATGAATTAAACCACTGCTGAAATATACTCAGAGTCGCAAAGTGATTTCATGCTCTTTATTCAGCTCATAGTGGTGAGGAGGAATGAATGAAAGTCCCCTCAAAGTATCTGCTTTATATACATTATTTACACAATGGGCTGCACATGATTGGCTAATTCTGGAATTCTACTGTAAGCCAATCAGGTTGTGGATTCACTTCTATCTGGAGCATGATTGGGTGGTTCCTGCCAATCAATTATATTGCTGCATTGTTCTAGGACCAATCAGACTGCTGCATTCTGAATCCTATTGTTCTAGGACCAATCAGACTGCTGCCTTTTGGATCCTATTGTTCTAGGACCAATCAGACTGTTGCAGTTTGGATCCTATTCAATTCAGTACATAACAACTGCCATCCATGACTTGATCGTGGATGGAGGACTTGACCTGGCATGTGTAACAGAGACTTGGTTGGATAAGCAGATGGGCCTGTCTTAGCTGCTGCTTATCCACCAGGTTTCTCTTACACACAGCAGCCCAGGCCTTGTGGGTGGGGAGGGGGGGTTGCAGTGATTTTTAGGAAGTCACTAGCTTGCATCAGGCGTCCTACTGGGAAGACCCAGTTCTCTGAAGTTCCATGTTCTGAAAGCTGGGCAATAGGAGCAGTACAGGATTCCTTTTGGTGTACCGACCTCCCCGCTGCACCAAGGATTCCCTGCCTGAGCTGCTTCAGGTCGTGGCGGATGTTCTCCTGGAGACAGCTAGTTTGGTTGTCCTAGGGGATTTTAACATCCATGCCGACACGACCTTACAAGGGGCCGCTTGGGACTTCATGGAAAGCATAGCCTCCATGGGGCTGTCCCTGAATAAGTTTGGCCCAACTCATAGTCACGGACATGCCTTAGACCTGGTGTTCACCTCTAGTGACTTGGGTGATCTGACACTACGTATTCTGAATCCAGGGCAGCTGTCTACTAGCTCCATCTGGTACGCAGGCTGAGACCCTACCTGCCAGCGGACTGTTTGCCAGAGTGGTGCATGCTCTGGTTATCTCCCGCTTGGACTACTGCAATGCACTCTACCTTTGAAGGTGATCTGGAAACTACAACTAATCCAGAATGCGGCAACTAGACTGGTGACTGGGAGCGGCCACCAAGACCATTATATATTATATGACCATATAACACCGGTTCTGAAAGACCTACATTGGCTCCCAGTACGTTTCTGAGCACAATTCAAAGTGACCTTTAAAGCCCTAAATGGCCTCGGCCCAGTATACCTGAAGGAGCGTCTCCGCCCCCATTGTTCTGCCTGGACACTGAGGTCCAGCACCAAGGGCCTTCTGGCAGTTCCCTCACTGCGAGATGCAAAGCTACAAGGAACCAGGCAGAGGGCCTTCTCGGTAGTGGCACCTGCCCTGTGGAATGCCTCCCATCAGATGTAAAAGAGATAAACTACCAGACTTTTAGAAAACATCTGAAGGCAGCCCTCTTTAGGGAAGTTTTTAATGTGTGACATTTTAATGTATTTTTAATCTTTGTTGGAGGGACGCAGGTGGTGCTGTAGGTTAAACCACTGAGCCTAGGACTTGCTGATCAGAAGGTCGGCGGTTCGAATCCCCGCGACAGGATGAGCTCCCATTGCTTGGTCCCAGCTCCTGCCAACCTAGCAGTTCGAAAGCATGTCAAAGTGCAAGTAGATAAATAGGTACCGCTCCAGCGGGAAGGTAAACAGCGTTTCCGTGTGTTGTTCTGGTTCGCCAGAAGCGGCTTAGTCATGCTGGCCACATGACTTGGAACTGTCTGCGGACAAACGCCAGCTCCCTTGGCCAATAAAGCGAGATGAACGCCGCAACCCCAGAGTCGGTCACGACTGGACCTAATGGTCAGGGGTCCCTTTACCTTTAATCTTTGTTGGAAGCTGCCCAGAGTGGTCAGGAAAACCCAGCCAGATGTGTGGGGTACAATTAATTAATTAATTAATTAATTAATTAATTAATAATTATTATTCAGATTGGATAAAAGGGAGGAGGTTTACTGTTCATTTTCCCTTGTTCCTTATGTAACTCAATGTACATTATTTTTGCAAGTATAAAATGAATATATACACATATTCCATTGGGTTCTGTCAGATTAGACGAGTGTGCTTCAATTTTAGGACCAGCAGGTCATAGCTGGTGAGCGTTAGACTGTTGGGGCTGCTGGTCTCTCTGACTTCATGATATGCTATGCCCCCTCCATGGCAGCCATTTTGCGACTGGTGCCTCCAGCACTCTCTCAAAATTCAAAGTGTGCCAACCGGTCCCAAAAGGCTGGCAACCCCTGCTTTGCACTCTTGCGTGGCTCCTCCTCAATACAGCAAGACCACCACATGAGAATGTCCGGATGGATTAGTGGGGGGAGGAAGTGAGTGGCCGCCTGGCTTTTCCCCTCAGGAGCCCCAAAGGGAACCCAAGTCTGAAACCTGAAGGAGCTCCAAGGGTGTGCTTGCAGCTTTCCTAAGATTCAGAAGAAGCTCTCACGGAAAAAAAAACAAGAGAGAAAGACTTCTGCATATCAGAAAACATCTCACTGTCTCTTCTAGCACTTGCTCCTCATAAACAATTTCACACATGAAGTAACAGTTTAGCTGACTCTTGAAGGAAAAAAACATGCCAACTGACAACACTGGTTCTTCTCAGTGTGCAAAGTACCAAAGCAGGGAGATGTTTAACAAGTGGAGCATCTTGTGGATAAGTGATAACCTCTGTGGGAGGGCAATGGGGGGCAATGCAGAAGCTTTCTTTCCTATTTTGGCATAGTATCATAGAACTTTAGAGTTGGAAGGGACGCTGAGGGTCATCTAATCCAACCCCCTAAATGCAGGCCTGAACCCACAAGCCTAATATTAAGAGTCTAGGAGTCACAGGTGAGAGTGCAGGGGGTACCAAAGGTGGACAAACTATCCCAGAACGAACACGATATGTCCCCCACCAGAGGCACTATCCCTCCCCTAATACCTGATACACCCCACAAAAAGAATAAAACCATAAAATAATAAAGACAGTCAAAGACAGCTATTTAAAACACTCACAAAGTGATTAAGATCAACCATGAGCTAAAAGCAGATAAAACACATGTAAACATTCTACATATCTGGGCTTGCCTAAACAACGATGTTTTTAGCAGGTGCCCCGAAGGTGCTTGCCTGATGTCAATAGGCATGGAGTTGCAAAGTATAGGAGCAGTCACTGAAAGGCCAATTTCCTTCATATGTGAAGCATGTATTATGTGGCACCTGCAAAGCATTGAGTGGGCATAAGTGGGGTAAGACAATGGTTGGGCTCCCGTTTGCGCTGGGGAGGCCCCTAGCATTTCTGCAGAGCCACGGGGCGAGAAAAGCTCCTTTGCCACCCGCACGCCACCAATAAGACAGCCTTGGTTGGTGCTGCTGCTGTGACTCTAGAGTAATCCCACCGATACCAGCTGGGGAAGCCCACACTGGTCGGCAAACGCCAGGCTGGCAAGCCAGAGGGGCTCCTGGATGAGGAACAATGAGAGGGGCAGCAAACCCAGTGGTGGCCCCGGGCGGCCAAAGCCCCAGCTGCACCACTGTTTTCACCTAACCCTAGATGTTATATTTAAAGAAATGTAGAGCCTTCGTGTTCTCTTATGCCCTCTCTGAAAATGGATAAGAAGAGGCTAGAATGACCATCAGGTGTTAGTGGCCTGGTTTCCAATTCTCTGCTTAATAATTCAAATGAAAGCAATATCACTAGATACTCAGCATCATGTTTTGTAGACGCAAGTTTCTATAGGGATCTACGTATTGCCACTTACTCTGGCATCAGTGTGTTCTCACCCCATTCTTTGAATCTTTGTACACGTTACCCACAATCCCCAGGTATCTTGTAGTTTCTTCTGAAACACTGTGTTTTGATGTGGTTTCCCCAGGTCTGCTTCACTCCAACTTATTTTACATTGTGTGGTGAATCCCATGTGCCTAAAATCATAGAACTATAGAGCTGGAAGGGACCGTGGAGGTCCTCTAGTCCAACCCCCTGCAATGCAATGTGGGGCTTGAAGCCATAACCTTGAGATTAAGAGTCCCCTGCTCCACCAACTAGGCTATCTCATAGGCTTTAGAGTGGAAACATTTGCTGGGGGGGGGTTGATGTGGGACAGGGCATGTATTGTGGAGGAGCACCCCACTTTCCACCCACCCTGCCACTTGCCATGTTCCCTAATCCTGTTGGCTGAGAACTAAGGTTGCCATTTTAACCGTGTCTCTTCAGAAGTAGGTGCCACTGGATTCAGAGGAGACCGACTCCCTAGTAAGCGGGCCAGGACTGAGTCTCTGCAAGCAGGAGATCGGTTTCCTCTCATTTACTTGGGTTTTTCTAAGTGGCAACACCATACCCTCTAACATTCCTCAGATGAAATGTTTCTCCCTCTCCCCCAACTGATCTTCCTCAACCCACCCCCCAAGCGTTTCCTATCAGAAGAAGGGCGAGTGCCACCAGCCCCACACCAATGGGACACAGACACCCTCCACCATCCTAGGAAATGTAGGATTTCCTAGGATGGAAACCCAATTTTCTTTATTTTATTTCATTCTCTCCTTTGGTAGATTTATCAAAACAAACAAACAAACAAACAGAAAACACCAATAAATAAATAAATTTTAGAAAGGGGCAAGATTAGACGTGGATGCACAAAATTCAAGACTCCTTGAGCTCTTCTCCGCTCCCCACTTCTTCCCACACAGGGCAGCCCTGCCCTCTGCCTGCCCCTCAGAGCTGGCGCAGCACACGAGGCTGGCCTTCTGCAATGGCAGCCCCTCCTCTTCCTCACCTGCTCTCCAGCAGCCACTCCGAGTGCCCATGGAAGCGGCAAGGGGATGCTCCCTCACAGCTGCTGCAGCTGCCACTGTCCTTGCTCATCCTCCTCCCTGAGCTCGGCAGCAGCATTGGTCCTGGTGGGGGAAACAGGGGCATTCCAGGAACAAACCAGAAGGCTTTCATAATTGCAGGACTGTCCCTGGAAAATAGGGACACTTGGAGGGTATGCAACACTGGGGTGAATCAAAGCGGTGAACCAGCTCCCTGCAGGATCCTGGAGGCTAAAGGGATCAGAGCCCAGAATGCACACACAGCTTCCTTCCCCGCCCACCTCCCTTTCCACCCAAGAGTGCATCAAATGCTAGGAAGGAGTTTAAACTCCAACTCTGTGGTGCATTCACTTAGACTGGGAGTCAGTCCTGTGGAAGGTGATTTGGGGAGGGCGGGGATGAATGGGAAACCAGGGACAGAGAGCTGTCAACATGGGAAGGCATCGACTTTAAACACAGTATGGAAAAATGACCTCACTGTGTTTTAAGCAGGTAATGTGTACATACTCTGGATGTGTACATCCAGGCTGGATGGTCTGTCATCTGCTGGGTTCCAAAAGCAGCATATTCAGGTTCTTAGGTCCCAGTTGACACACTTGCTAAATCGACATCTCAATTTACAGGGCAGAAGTGGAGGCACACACTGCTCAGGGCCTCTCCAGGAGACATAATCAGGCGGGGAGTTTGACTGGGCTGCCTGCCTGCCCAACATCACACAGGCATCTTAAGCAAGCTGAGGGAGGACAGAAACCCTGAAGATAAGCTCATTTGAACTTGAATGTTAGTAGGAATGCAGACCATGAAAGCAGAGTTTAATGATCCCCCCCCAAATGTTTTAAATATTTAACTGTTTTTACTGATAACCATTTTCTTTTTGTAAACTGCTTTGACTTCTTTTTTTTTTTTTACAATCAAGCGCTATTTAAATCTTATTAAATAAATAGATTTTTAAAAAGATATACAGAAGAAAGAAAGTCAGACAAGTGTCTGAACTGTGCCAAAGTTTGGAAACCAGGCACCAGAAGCAGTCGCCCTTCCCCAGCCCTGTTACAAACCCTCCTTCAGTGCTGGAATGTGGTCTGGAATTGTGATAATGCCTCTTGCTTGCTGGGAGGGAGGGAGGTTTGTGTGTAGAAAAATCTATTGATGTTTATGTGGCTGGTAGATAACCTGCTTAAAGGGGAGCGTCGCATCAGTTGCCCCACCCACCATTGCCACATGGCCCCTGGAAGCTTCTTCATGATGGAACGTGGCCCTCGGGCTGAAAAAGGCTCCCCATCCCCGCTTTATAATGACAAGAGTAAGGTCTTAACCTTTGGATTTTTTCTGTGCTCCCAATTCCTCTTTAACAGCAAGGCTTTATTCTTTTTATGGCCACCGACTGCTCTTTCTGATGAATTTGTTGGAGAAAGAGCCATTTGAATTTTTCTTTAATGGAAACTGCCTTATAGCCATGTCCCTCTCAAGAAATAGCTCTGGATTTGAGGTTTCTGGACTGTGGTACACTAAAGAAAGCGAAGAGAAATTTCAAAACAGTCTGGCAGCAGGAAAAACCACACCCTAGTAAAACAGACACACACGGTTTTATCTGCCTGGATTTGAAACATTGAAGTGCTCTGCATGTTCTTGACATGGTCGTTTTGGAAGCATACAGCCTATTTTGATCTGGAGCATGAAAAATCACATCCTGGACTTAAGAGGCGTTTGCCAGCTCTGTTCATTTTTTAAAGGAGCAATTTCTATATATTTATTACCCCAAAGCACTGTAGCTGATAAACAAGTGTAACTAGTACAATTATCCACACCCTGCTGTCTGAAGTAGTGATCCAGAAGCACTTTGGGACACCCAGGACATCAAGGTCATTTCCGGTTTACTAGCCCCCTTCTTTTTCTTCCTTGTTCCTTCTTCCCACTTCCTCTTCCTCCCAACTTTGTCTTAAACTCTACAGAGCTTAAGAAGTGGCTTGTGGTTCTGGGGAGCGGCTGGGCTGCTGAATCAGAAAGGCCACTCAGATTGAGGGTGTGTGTGTGCTAAGGGATTTGCTAAACTCTTGTCTTAACATGTGAGTTACACATGTCCTGGCTGCTCCTGTGTACCAGGGCCTATCACAAAACCACCAACCTTTTTTTGCTTTGAGAGCTCATGACAACCACCAGTTTTGCTGCACAGTTTTCATTGGCTTTGGCCTGCCCATGAGGTGGACTGGTGCCACAAACGCTGTGCCCGCTCCTGCTGCTGCTGCTGCCGCCGCCAGGATTGTGTGGCGACTTCCGGCCAGATCTTGTGAGATCTCACGAGATCTTGTTGAAAGTCGCCACATGGCCCTGGTAAGCGAGGCCTTGGCCACGGGGCAGCAGTGAGGGACACTTTCCTGTTTCGCCTCAAGACGGCAACATGGAACTGGCCACCCCTGGTTTTGATCAGATGGCTGAGATTGTTGGACTTCCCTCCACCAAGAAGGTGTTGTTAGAGCCCATGGAGTCCTGGGTTGAGGCATATAATACAGGCATATAATACCTTGTTAACAAGTCAGTAGCTGAATAAGTTTCCCAAAAGTTGTGTAAATCCTGGTCAAGGTTCAATTTGCAATACTTCCGAAACAAACCTTTCTAGTCTGACCAGGAGGATCCAGGATTGAAATGTCTTTAAGAATGTTTCCCTCAGCGGCAGTCAAGGGCATGGGGTGTTATGGGGAGATACAAAAACAGGGGAGATACATGGGCAGGGATACAGACTACGCTGCTTGCAAGCCGAAGACAAGCAGGTAGAAGAGAAATGCTTGGATACGTTCATGTGCTCCATCCAGCGCAAGCCGCTTGATCTTTTGACTTGCATTCTTGACATACTTGGTGCTAGAAACTGACCTGCAGGATTTAATTGTGTATCCAGCCAGCTTCAGGGGTGTCAGATTTGCCCCTGGATCATCAAACAGTTGAACAATGGAGATGACACTCTATTGTCCAGGATACATCAACACTATTCCTGCCACCCAGTGCCAAAGCTTGCTGTCTTTCGTGTTCACAGCTCCACCATCCAAAGTTTGTTGGTGCTGATTAAGCTTTTCTTCCGTTTCACTCCCTGAGTGAATCAATAAAAGAGCTTTGGGGCCTAGACAAAAGGTTCAAGGTAGAAGGAAATCCTGATTTGCTCTGATGGCTCTGGATAGTGCTGATCTACCTCACAGGCTCTTGTAAGGATCATTGTGAGACCAAGAAAGGCAAAAGTAAACATGTTTGTCTATGAGAGGAAGAAAAGTTCTCAAATCCGCGGTTGGGCAGTCTGTTGATTAGGACCAACCAAACAGTGGACAGATTTCATGTTCTCCAGAGCTCTGTATTAGTACAAATCTTACACTAAATAAGGGATGATATTGTGTGTGCAATGAGGAAAAATAGAATAAAAGTACAAAAATGAGTACAAAATCAGTTTGTCCCCTGGCAGGCCACATATATTTGGATGTGATTTTAACTCAGAATTTTCATGTCTCCTGGGAACCTGGAACGGTCTCCCTCTGGAGGTTATGGACTCCCCTTTCTTGGAGGTTTTAAGCAGAGGTTGGATGGCCATAGATGCTTTAGCTGAGATCCCTGGATTGCAGGGGGTTGGACTAGATGGCCCTTGGGGCCCCTTCCAACTCTACTATTCTATTATTTCTCCCTGTTTTTCACCCATTTGCTGTTTCAGGCAACCTTGCCTCTTTAGAAGCTGCTTCACATCAAAAATGCCCACATAAAAACAAAAAACTAGACAGAAGTGTCTACAGAAAGCTGGTATGAGTGCTTTTAAAGTGCAGCAGTTGCCCCTTTTGGATTTTCTGAGCCTAGGGAAACTCCAGATTTAGCAGAGAGAAAGTTTGGAATTCAAGGATGAACAAGCGGTACATAATCCACATTAAGCTGGGGTGCAGCTGGACCCTACTCTCTGCTCTCTGCTAGGATTCTAGCAGAATCTCCATTTTTAAAAACAAAGCCCAGCTGTTGCCTAGATTTCTTGCATGCCTTAAGCGAAACACAGGGGCCTGTGGTTAGCCAGAAAGCAGAAGAAGAAAAAATACAGTATGTTTGCTTTACATTAGCAAATACAGAGATCGCTTTTTGGTAAAAGTGGAAACTGAAGCCAGATTTTGTAGCAGTACCTAGTGGTTGGAGGGGATGTGGCTCTGAAAATAATACGAGATAAGCTACACTCTCAAAGCTGTATATCATCATTTGTGCTACTAATAGTTTGGGGTAGAGGCAACTGGCAGACAGGCCAAGCTGAGAGTCTCTTACCACTGTAGGGTGTATATTTGGACAAGAACGGGACAGATGCATCCACCTGGAACACAGCTGCTCCTGAAGGCGATGCATACAGTCTGCTTCTCAGTCCTTCTTTAGTCACTCCCAGAAGGTCAAGAGGAGCTGTGCAGAAATAGGATAAAAATAATCTAAAACTGTTCTGCAGCAGGAGCGGGGTGCCATGCAGCCAAACGATATTTCCCCATCATTCACTCGCCACCTCCCATCCATCGTTCTGATATATATATATTGAATATAAATACAGCGAGAGAAAGATTGGCTCTGATGCAGGAGGATGCTGGAGACATTATTAAGACAGAGCGAAACGAAGCCTTTGGGTGATGGCTCTGCCCCAGCAATTCTTTCCAATGAAAGAGAGAGAGAAGGTTCTTGGAAGAGTACACACGTTTTGCCCACTCAGCAGATTGTACCTTCTTCTGCAGTGCCTACAAGACGAAGGTGCATGCAATCCTTAACAGAAAGAAGGGAGCGCCAAGGAGTTCAGAATGCCTGGATCCAGGGAATGGGCTGCTGCTGCCTTTTCAAAAAGAGTGCTGGATGTGCGCTTTGTTCCGTAGCTTAACAAACGATGTATAGCAACCTAACTCAGAATCATCTCTGTGCAACAACATTGGATGGTTGCTTTTCCCTGTATTGCTCTGACCTCCTGGCTATGCCGATATTTGAACTGCGATTGTGTGATGCTCCCTTATATCAAAAGAGACTGTTGATTCACCTGGCCCCATAATGATGGCTTGCCTTGTCAGTGGCTGCCCGAGGCCTGCTGCCTGAGATCATAGCGAGTGCCAGCTCCAGTTTTGGTGGGCCCTTGAGTAGCCCCTCTCCTTGCCAAGGCCTCACCCACTGCAGCCGCCAGCGAGGCAAGTGGAGGCTCCTCCTCCTTCCTCCTCCTCTTGGATGGGGGACAAAAGGGGGGCCAGAACAACCAATCATCCCCCTGATTGTTCTGGCCACCCTTTTCTGCCCCATCCAAGCCCGTGAAACCAGTGAAAGAGGAGGAGGAAGGAGGAAAGGTTGCAGCATTTGGGACTTTTCAATTTGAGTTAGAGGTGACATGATGGAAGTTTATAACATTAAGGAGAGAGTGGAACAGAAAAGGTTTTCTTCCTCTCCACACTAGAACTCGTGGGCATCCAATGAAGCTGAATGTAGGAATATCCAGGACAGTTAAAGGAAAAGACTTCTTCATGCAGTGTAGAGTTAAACTGCGGAACTCCCTCCCACAGGAGGCAGTGATAGCCACCAGCTGGGATAGCTTTACAAGAGGAATGGACAAATTCAGGGAAAAGAGGGCTACTGATGCTCCTAGCCCTGGTGGCTAGGCTCTGCCTCAACCATCGAAGACAGAAATGGTAGCAGTGCAGAAGAGGAACCCTGGGTGCAGCCAATGACGATGGTGGGGAGGAGGTGGCCTTGTGGGGGGAGGCCAAGGAGGGTGAGCTGCCCAAAAGCCCCCCAAGCCTGGAGCTGGCATCACACATCCTTTGGTCTGGTTGGTGTAGGCATTAATTTTTCATTTGGATCCTACTATTGTCCTTCATAATAATTATTTCTTTCTTTCCTTTTTTGCATTTATTTATTTATGAAGGTTGTTAGCCTCAGGCTCATGAGGAAGGGCAGGGTATGAATAAATAAACAACTCTCTCTCTGCCTTAAAATTTTCCAGGTGAATTTCTACTTACAAATGGTACTTTTAGCAAACAAAACACTGTGCATCCATGAGCTTGTGAAGGCAGAAACCTTTGTGGAAGAAACAAAGGTTTCCTTCCTTGTGAAAAGTAAAGGGTTGCCATATGTCTGGAATTTCCTGGACATCACTGGGACTTGGCCATCGGAAACAGCGTGTGGGCAGAAATCGCTTAAATGTCTGGGAAAATCCAGACCTATGTCAACCCATTCTGGAAGTGCAGATTTTTGCGAATTACCTTAAAAATAGCTCAAAAACTTTTTTTTACTTTTTTTGAGATCTTTGGTACCTGCCCCCATGGAAGCTCAGCTCAATAACTTTGCCCCCCCCCCCAAAAAAAACCAACAACTTTTGTGTCCGGATTTTCACTTTTTGAAATATGGCGCCTCTAATCTATCTAAGCCATGCAGTCAGTTTCTGAGCAATGAGGGGTTCCTGCGCTTAATCAGGATTTCTTAGGAATGACGGTGTCTTACAGATATATGGTTTATTTTCATGGATATACAACCTGAGCATAGGATGGAGGGGCTCGCAGCATTACCACCCCAAAAAGTTCTTGCTTCTCCATTAGGCTTCCAGGGAAACCCCAAGCTCCCAGCTTCGGTGTCCAGCACAGAGCAAAGCATCAACAAAGGCATAACTTCCAACATGACGTGGTCCAAATCCAGGATGCCATCTTCCGGATCCACACTCCTGTGCGAGTCATGTGACCAGCACAAGATTGTGGCCCCCCAAAAGCATGCTTCTGAGGCACCATGCCCCAAACAAATGTTTTTGGGCGCCATGCCCGAAAAAAGTGCAGCCTGAAATCGCATGAAAACTTGCAGCAGCCATTTTGATTGCTGTGCTCTTGCAAGAAAAAATGAGACATCCCATTTCTTCTTTATCTAAAAGGCATATTTCTTTTTTAAAAATAACAAGAGACAAGTGATTATAGGACAAGTGCTTATAGTTTTCTAGGAGCAATTTTTTTAGTTACTAGATAAAAACAACCCAAGGTGTAATTAACAGATCATGTTGGAGTTGGGGCCACTTGCATCATCCGGATTAGTTCTAACCATTTAACTAAATTTGAAAAGGCCCTTTGCATTTTGAAAAGGGGGTTTATCACGGCTGGAAAGCCACCCAATGGTCCAGGCTCAGGCCATCTGAAGGAGCACTTGCGTAGAATATCACAGAATGCTACCCACCTCCCTGCTCTCTGGCCACATCCCTGCTCTCTGGCCTGTCATTCTTTCGAATCAGATTGGCAGGTACCAAGATAGGGTGTCTGTGTCATGCTTTATGGAGGACAGTCCGTTACCAGTTCACAGTCCTCCCCAGTATGGTAAGATCTCCAGGGCCAGAGGCATTATACTGGTGAATACCAGTTGCTAAGGGGCAAACAGCAGGAGGGGCATGAGACTGTGTCCTATGGACTTGCTGTATCTGGTTGGTCACTGTGAGGACTGAATGCTGGACTTGATAGGCCTTTAGTCTGATCCAGCAGCCAAGTTCTTAGGTTCTCATTGCTGAATTAGAACCATGTGCACACATGACATGTCCTTTCCATCATGAATGACTATCTTGTTTCATATTGCTCATGCTGTTTTTACTTTAGCTATAAGCCATCTTGAGTCCCTGCTGGGGAAAAAGATAGAATGATGCTGATGATGCTGATGCTGGGAATTTATTGGAGTTCTCAAGATGTGTGTGGTGAGGACGTCTTTCCCATCCATACTGCTGGAGAAGAACCTTTGGACTGGAGATGCTGGGCAGTCCCCTCCAACTCTTCTGCATGCAGAGCAGCTCCCCTCCCACTCACTCCGATAAACAACCTTCATCCTAACAGTTGGTTAAAATGGTGATAGCCGCCATTAATATTAACAGTGCTTTAAATATTAAATTGTATTCCTGCTGCGTCTGCAAGAAAAAAATAAAACAATGAAGCTATAATGGGATTTCCTCCATCCCAGAGCAGCTGAAAGAATCGACAAAGATGCCAGCTCTTTCCCAAGCTGCTGTGTTTCCTTTAGTTCTGATGCTTTAGTTATACACTTTTAGAAGATGAGTATGTGTGTGCAAGTGAAGGCTCTAGGGCTCTTCCATGTCTGTGGCCGAGGGCTGGATTAAGACTTTAAAGGTCCTAAGCACTGAAAAGATTATGGTGACACGAAGTTTGCCTGTATGCTGAAATGTACATGTATGTATGTCATGTACAACACATGACAGAATCTGATTTCCTTACGTTATTTCAATCTACATTAGCTGAGGATCATAGAATCATAGAGTTGGAAGAGACCACAAGGGCCATCGAGTCCAACCCCCTGCCAAGCAGGAAACACCATCAGAGCACTCCTGACATATGGTTGTCAAGCCTCTGCTTAAAGACCTCCAAAGAAGGAGACTCCACCACACTCCTTGGCAGCAAATTCCACTGTCAAACAGCTCTTACTGTCAGGAAGTTCTTCCTAATGTTTAGGTGGAATCTTCTTTCTTGTAGTTTGGATCCATTGCTCCGTGTCCGCTTCATTGGAGCAGCAGAAAACAACCTTTCTCCCTCCTTTATGTGACATCCTTTTATATATTTGAACATGGCTATCATATCACCCCTTAACCTCCTCTTCTCCAGGCTAAACATGCCCAGCTCCCTTAGCCGTTCCTCATAAGGCATCGTTTCCAGGCCTTTGAGCATTTTGTTTGCCCTCCTCTGGACACATTCCAGTTTGTCAGTGTCCTTCTTGAACTGTGGTGCCCAGAACTGGACACAGTACTCCAGGTGAGGTCTGACCAGAGCAGAATACAGTGGCACTATTACTTCCCTTGATCTAGATGCTATATTCCTATTGATGCAGCCCAGAATTGCATTGGCTTTTTTAGCTGCCGTGTCACACTGTTGGCTCATGTCAAGTTTGTGGTCAACCAAGACTCCTAGATCCTTTTCACATGTACTGCTCTCAAGCCAGGTGTCACCCATCTTGTATTTGTGCCTCTCATTTTTTTTTGCCCAAGTGCAATACTTTACATTTCTCCCTGTTAAAATTCATCTTGTTTGTTTTGGCCCAGTTCTCTAATCTGTCAAGGTCGTTTTGAAGTGTGATCCTGTCCTCTGGGGTGTTAGCCACCCCTCCCAGTTTGGTGTCATCTGCAAATTTGATCAGGATGCCCTTGAGTCCATCATCCAAGTCGTTGATAAAGATGTTGAATAAGACCGGGCCCAAGACAGAACCCTGTGGCACCCCACTAGTCACTCTTCTCCAGGATGAAGAGGAACCATTGATGAGCACCCTTTGGGTTCGGTCAGTCAGCCAGTTACAAATCCACTGAGTGGTAGCATAGTCAAGACCACATTTTACCAGCTTCTTTACAAGAATATCATGGGGCACCTTGTCAAATGCCTTGCTGAAATCAAGGTAGGCTACATCCACTGTGTTCCCTTCATCTACCAGGGTTGTAATTCTGTCAAAAAACGAGATCAGGTTAGTCTGACATGACCTATTTTTCAGAAATCCATGCTGACTATTGGTGATCACAGCATTCCTTTCTAGGTGCTCACAGACTGTTTGCTTAATGGTCTGCTCCAGAATCTTCCCTGGTATTGATATCAGACTGACTGGGCGGTAATTATTTGGGTCCTCTCTTTCCCCCTTTTTGAAAATAGGGACAACATTTGCCCTCCTCTGGTCTGCCGGGACTTCGCCTGTTCTCCAGGAATTCTCAAAGATGACTGCCAGTGGTTCTGAGATCACATCTGCCAGTTCTTTTAATACACTTGGATGCAGTTCATCTGGCCTTGGAGACTTGAATACATCTAAACTAGCCAAGTATTCTTGTACTATTTCCTTAGTTATTCTGGTCTGTGTTTCCTCTGCTGAATCATTTGCTCCAAATTCTTCAGGTCGGGCATTGTTTTCTTTATCGGAGAAGACTGAGGCAAAGAAGACATTGAGGAGTTCAGCCCTTTCTGTGTCCCCTGTTTGCATTTCAGCATCTTCTCCTCTGAGTTGATAATGGATAAGTAATAAAAAGAGAACAGAAAAATGGGGGAAGGGTGTGGAATGTAAGGAATTCTAAGAAGGTTGACTACTTCCATTAAAAAAAAAAATCAAATGCCAATTCCCCCCCAAAATTTCTCACTTTTTTACACCCCATTTGCCGCTGTCCTAAGCACATGCTTGCTTTGTCTTTTGGGTAATCTAGCACTGCTGTGGCCCTGTTCAGATGTAACAACAAACTGTCATTTGCTGTTGCCTGATTGGTTCTGCATGAGCTTCCCACTTCTCCTTGCCCCACAAGAGAAAGAGTACTTCTGCTTGTAAAGAAACCAGGATATCAAAGCTCAGTTTGTCAGCAAACAAGAAGATCAGACCAGGATTGGATGTTGACATCCCAGCTAACTAGCCAGCTGAACTGAACAAGCCACTGTTTGCTGTGTTTGGATGCAACAACAGTGCTTAATGCTTTAAGTCACCATCCATTGCATGCAATGAGGAGTGGAACATGCTTTTGCCTCCTCATTCACATGTCTTATGCTCCTCTCTTGGAGGTGGTGCCAATATGCGCAAAGGTAGAAGCAAGCACATGGGCAGCTGCATTGAAGAGGAGAATGTGGTGTGGGGCACACTCAGAGAGTCCCCCCCCCCGAGCATATCCCTCCCCCCCGCCAAACCTGGAACCTATACTGTTCACATAACAGCCATGGTTTACTGCAAGGGCTGCTATCTGTGGCCCTCCAGATGTTGTTGGATTGATGTGGCTGGTGGTAGCTGGAGTCTAATAACATCTGGCGGGCATTATATGGGCTATCCCTGCTGTTTTGTCTAAATTGGTGCTAGTAATATCAGAGATTGGAATGGTGCTTACATTAAATGAACATAACACTGATTCTATTTACTGTACATAACTCTATCAGCTGGAACTGCCTTCCCCAGCAAAGGACTCTGCAGATGTTTTGGACTACAACCCCCAACAGCGCCATCCAACACGGCCAGTGGACAGAGATAATAGGAGTTGTAGCCTAAAACACACAGAAGGCACCATGTAGGGTTGTCCCTGCCCTAGGATGAGCAGTGGCTTCATTTGTGGCTGCAAAATCTTTCAATGGAACTTTACACACCTCCATGCTGCTCAGAAATGTCTGCAAACTCATCACATTTTGTAAGCTTTATTTTCTTCTGGAAGCTTCCACAGCCTGCTTATCCTCAACAAAAGTTCTCTGTGTGATGTCAACTTCCTCTCTTTGTAAAGTTGCCATATCAAATATGGCAACTGGAACATAATCCTGGGAAACTCAATATGACTGGGTTGCACTTTCTTGAGCAATGGGAATTGTTTCTTAATACAATAGTGTGGGTGTTGTACAGGCCATAACACTATTGCAGTGGGAAGTGGGGAGAGAGGGCATTGCGGTATCTCGAGGGGCATACAAAATATGTGCCCAAGTTAAAAATTTGTGGAGAAGGGTCAGTGAGGTGCCTTAAATAAGAAACAAAACTGGTGCATTAGTCTGCCTTTAGAATAAACACCGTTTTATGTTTTGCGTTTGTTTGTTTGTTTGTTTGTTTGTTTGTTCGTTCGTTTATCTATCGACTTATTTTTAAAAGCAAAGAATGGAATAGAGTGTTTAATTTCACAATGATAGAACAGTCAAACAGTTTCAGTGTATTCAGTGTGAGTGA
The DNA here is from genome assembly GCF_964106915.1 of Podarcis gaigeae. Classification (NCBI taxonomy): domain Eukaryota; kingdom Metazoa; phylum Chordata; class Lepidosauria; order Squamata; family Lacertidae; genus Podarcis; species Podarcis gaigeae. The sequence continues at coordinate 2,580,592 of NC_139690.1, forward strand.
GCTACTTGGGGATCGGGAATAAAAGGAAAACTGGTACATTCAATTTTTGCTTTATGTCATGCCCAATAAACATTTCTTCCAGAGTCAAAAGCAGGAACAAAATACTCATTTACCAGAAAAGAGACTCTGTGCTGAGTTGCTGAGTTTTTAAACAGAGCAGATATTCTTTTTAGGTAGAGAACGGTCTGGGAAAACAAGAGGTTTCTAGCAAACTACCTACTGCATTTTCTCAGTTCAGAGGCTGGTTTCCTGTGGTGATCCCAGCCTTTTCCTTCCTGTCCATTCCATCAGGGTTGGAAGATGAAAGCTACAGAAAAGCAACAGTGAGTTCAGAATCCTGTGGCATTCTGAAAGAAAGCATTTTTTTTATAGACTCATAGGGATTTCATAGAGTGAGGATTATTGGAGATTATTAGACTGGAGTTCTTCAACCTTGGGTCCCCAGATATTGTTGAACTACAACTCCCGTTGTATGGGTTGTATGGGGTGTTAGGGGAAGGGTAGCACCGACTCCTTCTGGGGTAGTTCGTCCACTTTTGGTCCCTACCCTGCATTCAGCTCTCCCCTGTGGCTCCTACGAGGTGTCAGCATGTGACAGCAGACACCCCCCGGGAACAGCGTTAACTGGCCGGCTGAACCAGGTAAGGGTAGCCAATGAGTCTTAAACCATTAGTGAGTTACGTACTTCCTGTGCATGTGAAGATAGGCTCTGGTGGATTGAGTGGACGGCGCCAATAGTGGGTCCAACAGTCAAGAAGGCAGTTTCTGCAAGTGCTGTAGAGGGAAATGAGGGGCAGATGGGGCTTGTCAGCCCAGGAAGGTAGTCCATCTGATTCTAACCCTCCACTGCCTTGTGGGCTATCTTCAGGAAAAGAAAAGGCTAAAGAGTAAACCCTACACAAATCCTGGGTAGAGAACTCCTTAAGAGCCACCTTGTACACCTCTTTCCAGCAAGTTCTGCAGCCAAGCTGGTGCCAAAAGTCTTGCTCTGCTTTCCTTTGGACCACATCAGTGAGGTCTTGCCATCTGTGCAGCCCAGAACCTCCCTACACACTGCTCAGCCATGCGCCCCAGGGAAGTTACTTTGGTACTGCTAATGTAACATTCTGACTTCCTGGAGGTACACTCCATTGTCTCTCAAGACAGATGGAAGCCAACAGCATCAGAAATTCCTGTATCCCCAACCAGCTTAGCCAATGGTCTTGGATGATTGCAGTCTAATGACACCTGGAGGGACCCAAGGATGAAGATGGTGTATCTTGCCCAATCTCCTGCTCAGGTGAGAAACATGTGGCCCTCCAGCCATTGCTGGACCAACTCCCACTATCCTGCATTACTGGCCATGCCGGCTGAGGCTGGTGGAGTTGAGAGTCCCACGCCATTTGGAGGTCTGCAGGTACCCCTCTTGCTTTAAAATGCTGGTCAGGGGCAGCTTTGTCACAAGGGGCCCTGTGCATGCCCCTGGATTCTGGAGCAGCTAATTCATGTCAACAACACACGTAGAGAAATCCCAGATGGGTTGTACTCCATGCCACTTGGCGAGAAGGGGTGCCATTTGGGTTTTCCTCCACCGCAGGCATGACAATGTTTTAGACCAGTCCTCTGCAGTGTTTGATAAAATAAGGCACATCAAGACAGTCCCCTGGTGCTTAAACTGTAAATGGAATGCCTGGATTTCAAAAAAGAGAGCACTGCTTCTTGTTCTTATTTTGTAGCGTTACCCAAGGCTCAGCTCTGCCGTTTAATAAGAGCTTTGTCTGAGCTGAATCTTGGCAGTGTTGAGACCAGATTCTGTTTCAGATACAAACAAGGGGTCCTAGAATCCAAGCTGCAATAAACCCATTCCTGGTAACATTAAGAAGCGCAGAGTAGAGTCCCTCATTTTCCCAATTAAGCTCTAGTATCAACTTTAAGCAACTGTCATTGAAAGCTGAGTGAAATCAAAGTATTGTAGAGTTGGAAGGCACCCCAAGGCTCATCTAGACCAACTTTTTGCAATGCAGGAAATAGTTAAAAGCATTCACAGCCAAGAGTGCAGCTGGAAACTAGAGACTGGTGCCATCTACACACTTTACATATGGGCAGAGGGCTCCATGCCTGGGAGGAGCAGTAGAGCTCTGCTGCCCCTGATGTCCATGCCAGCCAGCACAGCAACTGAATTTGGCAGGGGAGGAAGGCGCTTCCTCCTGTGAGGACTGTATTTGCCATCAAGTCAGCAGCCTGAAGGAAGGACTGTGCGGCAGGAGCTGCTCCATCCCCCTGGCCTGGACACTGTCCCCTACTATGCTCCTGGATCTGATCTGGAGGGACAAAGGCTTCTGGGGAGGAACTGCTCTTTATCAAGGTCAAGACAAACAGGCTCACCTCTAATGCTAGTGAATTGCCATTGTTCTACTTGGCAGCCAGAATCCACATAGACAGAACTATCTAATTGTAGTATAAGAACTGTAACTTTAAGAACTGGTGCTTGCTTTCTCCTCCTCCCTCCCATTCCTTGTTCCTCCTGTGTCACATCTTTTTAGATTTTGAGTTTGAGGGCAGGGACAGTTTCAGCATTTTTTTGTAAGCTGCCTTTTCAACCAAAGGGCATGGCATAAAAGCCTTAAAAGGATGAAAATGAACTCCAATTGTTCAGGGCTCCACACCAGGTGGAAATGCTCTGTGCGCTTGGACTTCCCACATTCAAATGTTTACGGACAATTCAGGGGCTCACGTGGCCACACTGCCTCTTCTATATGTGAAGCTTCCTTCACGTGAAAAATGTGTGAAGGGGACAAAAGTCACAGGAAATTCAGCCTGGGGGAGTATCAGGCATGTTGGCAGCACGTGCTCCAACTGCACTTTCCTGGTGCCTATTGTTGGCGATTCACCACCTCTACAGTGGTACCTCTAGTTATGAACCTCATTCATTCCAGAGGTCCATTCTTAACCTGAAACTGTTCTTAACTAGAGGCATTCTTTTGCTAATGGGGCCTCTTGCTGCCACCGCGCCGCTGGCACACGATTTCCGTTCTCATCCTGGGACAAAGTTCTCAACTTGAGGTAACTCTTCCAGGTTAGTGGAGATTGTAACCTGAAGCGTTTGTAACCTGAGGCGTTTGTAATTCAAGGTACCATTGTATTTTTATTTTTATTTTGCATTTGGAAGGTGATAAATTTTTGTGTGTGCTAGTCAGGAGGGTTCTCTGTCTCTCCTCCCCTCCTCTTGGTATGTAGACCTCACTTCTCTCACTTCTGAGACTTAAGGCATGGGATTGAAGTGTGCTTAACCTTGCCTGTATTGTGCCTCCAAATTTATCTGCTCATGTTATCATTTCACACTGATAAACAAAGCAGCAGGGCAGAGTTCTCCTGCCTTTGCAGGAACCCAAATAATCATTACCTCTACTTTACATTCAGCATGGAAAACTACACACACATTTGCTCGAAGCTGACTTTACTGTGGTGATCTGGGGGACCACAAGGCTTGATTTCTGCAAACCAGCCTTTGCCAGTCTGGTGCCCTCCATCTACAACTCCTATCACCCCCCCCCCTTCCAGCACAGGTTGGCAAAGGCTGTTGTAAATCTTTGCTGTGCACGCTTCTGGCGGTGCTCACGCTTGCTCAGAATGCAGCACTGCAGCTCCATACAGTTCTAGGCCTCCACGAGTGATCAAATTATGCCCATCCTGCATCTTTGCTCTAGCTGACTATTGCAGTGCAACGCATTTGAATTTAAGATCACATTGCTCATTTTCAAGGCCCCAAGTGATGTAAGCCCTGTGCTCAAGAATTGGTTTCCTTTTTTTCTCCTTTAATGAAGAACAGGGTATTTTAATGTCATCATCATGTGTTTGTGGAGGGGATACATTGATGGAAAATGTCTAGCAAACCAGATCAGTGGTAGGGTATTTGGCGAGTCAGCATGGCAGTAATGTGGGATTGAGGATTGGAGTGATCGTTCTGTGGTCTTATGGCACTGGACAAAGCTGTATTCTAACTTTTGAAAAAACTTTTGCAAAAAGGTGTATTTTTTTAAAAGAATTGTTATTGGAACTGCAGTGACTGGCACTTTGCATCTCCGCTGCGGGGATCCCTTGATCGCCTCCCTCCTATTTGCTTCTGTCCCTCCTCACTTTTAGAAGGGCTCAGAGGCCTTGCTTTTCTCAAAGGCCTTTTGCAGGATCCACACTTGCCTTTCTTGCTTCCCTATATGGGGAAGTTTTTAATGTTTAATATTTTATTACGTTTTTGTGTATGAAGGAATCCGCCCAGAGTGGCTGGGGATTATCATTATTATTAGCACCAAGTGAAAGTTGTATATTAATTAGGCATGAGCCAGGTTGGGCTCTCTTGTGCCACCATGCTAAGAAGTGTGGCTGTGAGCCTACCTGTGAGTATTCAAAAGGTTGCTAAGATGCGTTCAATGGGGCGTGCTCCTCGGAAACTGCACCTCAGGCACTGATGCCTTATTGACTTTAGAAGAAACTGTTTTCTTTCAACAAACCTTTGCAGAGTGCTGTCCTTAAGTTGCTTTATGCTGCCACTGCCTTTTAGCCTTTTTAAAAGAATGTTTACTGATCGGTTCTATTGATATTTTGGTTTTTATTGTGCTGAATTTTGGTTCTGATCTTAAGCTGCCTTGGATATTTCCTTGTTAGGTGTGGTATAAATGCAGAAAATAATGAAGATGCTAATGAGATTTTCTCCCAAGTTAAGTGCTGCAGCCACTAGTGATCAAAACTGCAAATATATGGCCTGTGATTCCTCATCTGTGCTAAATTGGGCCTTGGTTTTCTTTTGGCTAAAAAGCAGAAAATTCAAGTTTCCCACCTGCATTTTGGGAAGCAGTTCTGATGTCGATACCAAAAGCTTTGGCAACAAGAAACCTGTTAAGACGTTAAGGTACCACAATTCTCTTAGCTGGTTTTGTTTTTGCTGCAAGAGACCGTGTGTGGCAATTTTACACCCTTACCTGGGAGCAAGCCCAACTGAACTCGTGGAATTTACTGTACAGGATTACTCAGTATAGGATCGCACTGCTCAAACGCGGCTCTGGGAATGGTTATTCCGATTGCAAAAGAGAATATTGAAAACCAGAAAAGAAAGCACGTTGGGCCTGGGAGAAGAACAAGAGTTCACAGCCTTTCCAAACTGGCGGCCGCTCTCTCTGCAACCCCTCTCCCTCCTCCTGCCGCCTTCGGGTCGCTCTGCAACCCGGTCCTCTGGCCGGCAGCAGCGGGAGCGCCCTGCCCGGCCAGCCTCCCTCCTCCGCGCCAGGAAAGTCGGTGCCCCAGTCGCCGCCCGGGTCCGAACCAAAGCGCTGGGAAGCAGCGGGGGGGGGGGGGGGCTTGCAAATCCCTGCCCCTTTTGCTCGGAGGGAAGCCAAGCAACTTTCTTGCAAAGCGTCTTTCTTCTTCTTTTTCAACACCCTGCACGTTTATTTGGAGCGGAGGGAAAGGAGGAAGAAAGCAAATGATGGCGATGGGAAAAGTCCTGGCGCCTCCGCAGCTGCTGCCGCGCTTCCCGGCCCCTTGCGGAGCCCCGCGACTCCCTCCCTATTGATTCTGCCCCCTTCCTCCGCATTCCCCCGGGTCTGCGCACCCGCGCAAGCCAGGCTCCTCTGCGCCCCCCCCCCTCCGGGAGGAGAGAGATGGACACTCCCAGCAGCCCGGCAGACATGTCAGTGGTTGCGGGGAGAGGCGGGGGAGGGAGCGAGCGAGGGAAGCGGGCGGCCGGCCGGGCGGGCTTGTAGCTGCCGCTGCCGCCGCCGCCGCCGCCGCCGCCCGGGACAGAGGCGCCTCGCCGCTCCGGCCCAAGGAAGCCGCGGAAGCCCCGAAGGCGGCTCCCGAGACCCTCGCCGGGCGGGCAGGCGCCGCTCTGCTCGGGGCCGGACTCGCAGGCAACTGGGCTGGCCGGGGCCGCGGCGGCGTGAGGAGGCGGAGCGCGAGAGAGCGAGAGCGAGAGCGAGAGCGAGCGGCCGCCCCGGGACTCCCGGGCGGGCGGGCGGGAGGCGGAGGCAGCGCGCCCCGTCGCCCCTCCCTCCCTCCCTCGCCGCCGCCGCCGCCGCCGCCGCCCGCTCTTCCCTGCCCTCCTCGGGGACGGAAGGAAACAAGATGTCTGCCCGAGCCGCAGCTGCTGCTGCTTCCACCAAGGTAAGCGAAAGCCGCCTCGGCTGGGGGGGGGGCGGGGGCTCCGGAGCCAGCCTCCCTCCTCTCTGCCCCCGCCGGCCCGGGAAGGGGAACGAGGGGCTGCCGGGGGGGGGGGGCTGTGCGCGCCCCTTCGCCTTCGGGGCGAGTCGCCCCCCGCGCGCCCGATTCCCCGCGTGGCGCGCCTGGTTCCCCGGGCTTCCCCCTCCAGGCCCACAGGAGCCTTATTGGACTGAAAGGGGATTGAAGAGGAGCGGGGAAAACACGACACTCTGGCCCGCCCCATCGCCCCGCCACTCTTGGCTCGGAAGTCTGTTTGTTGTTGTTTAAATGCCCCCCTCTTACAGACTTGGGCTCAGTACAAAATGATTTTTAAATCAGTAAAAACCAAGCTCTGTGAACCTTTGGGGAGGGCCTGGCTTGGTTGTGTGTGGCTGAAGTTAACGGAGCTCCTCTTTTTAGGTTCGCACAATTGTTCTTTTTCTCAAACTCCCCCCCCCCCCCAAAACACCTGTTGGGTGAAGGGCGGCTGGTGTGCTCAGGATACCACCAAACTCTAGATTAGTTCCTTTTGGAGTGGGTGGCCAAAGAGTGGATGGTTTCTCCTCTTGGAGGGCAAGTTTTAAAAGTTAAGCTCTACAGATGCTTTCAAAGGGGACCCAAGAGAAGATTCTAAGTCTCTTACTCAGGAGTAAGTCATAACTGGGTTCAGTGAGACCTCTGCCCTAAATAAATGGACTTCCCATTACAGCCTTATCCTGAGCACATTTTTTACGCAGAAGTAAGCCCCTCTTGGTTCAGCAAGACTTAATTCCCTTACTCTCCTTGCGCTCTGCTTTTGACATTGTACCGAGAAGGTGGGGTGGGTTCTGCCCTGCAATTTGTCAAGCAGCCAGCTTTTAAAGTGAGGTGTCTCAGGGTGGAAATTTGCTTCCTGTGTGCTTTTAAAATACAGATTGGGAAGTGCCTAGCTGTGGGGTTGCAGTTTTGCCTTGTAAAAATTGCAGCAGAAAACGTTTGCTTTGGGAGATTTCAACTCTCATCTGAATCACATGTTGTTTCTGTGCTTTAATCTGGGGTGTGAATGGAATTGGGCTGGGTTTGTGTTTTTTTTAGCACATGGTGTGTGTGATGTTTTTTGTACTCCAAAGGACGTGTCCTTTCTTAGGAATTTCACATCAGGAATTCCTGAAACAGCAGGTTTCACAATTCCTGAAATACAGGATTTCTCAGCAACTCCCTTTGAATCAGCTGCTGCTGACATTGTGCAAATATGTTTGGGTGGTGCTGGGAGCCCAAGAAAAGCTCCACCTGTTCTGTAGGTGTATTATATGGTACAGGTGCATGTAGTACTCTGACCTCCCTCAACTCTGCAGGAGTGAGTGAGTGAGTGAGTGAGTGAGTGAGTGAGTCAGCTGTGCTGCTTTACTCCTAGGGGAAGGAGGTGGAGTTGAAATGCTCAACAAGTTTCTCCTTAAGCATGAAACCTTAGACTGGAAACTTTTTTGTTTTAAAAAAGGTAGAATAAAGCTTCCCCTTCCTACTCTAGAATTATAAACAGTTCTTGGTTCTTTTGGAGACAGTACATTGGTTGTTTTGTGTTGGCTGCGTTAAGGAATATTGCTCGATAGTTCTCTGGAAGGGTTTGCTCTCAGGTGAAACTGTGTAGTTTCTGTCTGATGTCATCTCTTGGTATGCGCTTGCACCTGAACTGTGCGCCTCTGATACTGCACTAATGCAGTGGCGTTGACGCTTGGCACAGATTCTTGGCAGTAGAATCAGTTTCTGGTGGCATTCATGAATACTCATTCTCCAATAGGTATTGGGTACAGTTGCATTTTTAACTTAAGTCTCGCTTTATTGAGCTTGCAAAGTTTGTGACTCAGAGAAGCACCAAAAAGTTTATAGTAGTTTTTAAATTTCATTTTTTGGCATTATCTTGGCACTTTGAAAAAATATTATAACCTGCATTAGAGTATTTTTCTTCTCGGTCTCCAAAACATGTTCATTCTTAGGTTTATGTCAGGTGAGCTGTATCTGCCTTGATTAACCTGGGGTCCTCCAGATGTTTTGAACTATAATTTGCATTATCTCCAGACCTCATAGTGGATGGAGATTGTTGTCCTGCACATCAGGTTGACCAAGGCTGAGGCATATGAATCCGATTCATACATTTTTTGGAAATGGCACATTTATTACTTTGTTCTAGCAAAATGCAGAAGGGGGTGGAGAAGGGGGAGAAAACCAGATACTTAAAGATAACTGTGATGCCAAGGAATCTGAAATACTTTTCAGCTTTTCCAAAATTGTTTCCCTTAGAATGCTGGTTATACCTGGGTGATAAAAGGGAATATTGCTTTCATTTGTGTTCTCTTTGCCTTGTGAGAGTGCCTGTGTTGCTGTTGCATTGCCATGTAAATATGGCAGGGAGTGCAATGGTCTGTTTAGGCCTTTTGTGTTGCTCCTTGTTCTTAGTAGTAAGGAATGTTTTTTCCCCTTTTCCTGATTTTTGTTTTTAAAACTCAAATGTGCATATGAACAGGAAATTTGAACTGCTTGCTTCAAAGCATCATAGCCAGAGATAATGCAATTCCGTCTAATGGTTGTGCAGTGTGAACTTAAGGATGTAAACACATAGCACAAATTTTAAAGAATGATGAACAAAAGTCATGTCAAACTTGCTCTGTTCCCACTGATAGATTGTGGGGTTGCTTTACGACAGGGCTGGGGCTGGGTAGCCTTTGATGCCTTCCATGAGAGTATGTCCCCCCCCCCTTTTTAAAAAGATACATGAACAGTGGAGTAGCTTTAGAACACTTTGCTTTCAGAAGAAGTTAAAACAAATTAATTGTATGAGGGGTGATTTTATTTTGTTTTGTTTGTTGCTTTGGTAGTCTTACTGCTGCTATGTTTACTTGCAATGAATATTGAATAGTAAAAGTGGGGAAAACTTTGAAGGGCTTTTAACAAGAATGGGGAAGTATTGAGTAGATTCCTATGATACTTCTCAGTCACATTCCAGATAGCACCCAAAGTGATAATAACAGCATTGGTGGACAGGTAATTGCATTTTCTCTGTGATTAGCAGGTTACAGTTTGGGTACTGGTAAAATGCAGTTTCCAGTTTTCACATACCTGGGGATGGAATACTGGATTTGCTCCTTCACCCTCCTGCACAAGTTGAGAAGAAAGTTATTTAGACCCGTTTAATATCTAACAGCTGTGTGTACCTTCCACAATGAAACAATACTATGAAAAGGCCTTTACTAATCTTTTCTAATCACTTTAAAATGTTCAAAGGTAACAGTTTCAACCAAGGCTCTGTACATAGAGGGAGGTACCGGTAACTGAAATCTTGGGATATGTGGTCTTCCATTCCCTTCCTGCAGTAAATGACATTTTAACAATTGCATAGCTTCTCACCACACAATGCTTTCTTGTCTTATATATCTTGGGTAAGTTGGTCAATATATTAATCTGGATTCTTTGTCTTATGAGAAGTTTTTTTGTATAAGTGCTGACTTCCATTATCTGCTTAATGCTCTACTGCCAGGAAAACCTCTGCATCCTTATTGAAGGGTTTTTGCTGGGCCTGGTGATGACACCACGTGAATATTTTAGAATTCAAAAGGGATGATGCAGGCATTGCAGTAGGCATGGAGATCCAGTAATTAATACTTGCTTCATTCTTCTTACAAGGGAGGAGTTGGAAGTTTTTCTGTTGGCTTTTCTGCATCCAGAAAGTTAAGCAGTATATTTAGATTATTGTGCAGTAGCAACCTTGGAATAAATCTGTCATCCTCATCTTAAAATAGAAGTTTTGCATCTTGAATACTGAAAATACAGTTCAGGTGGTTTTTATTATTATTAGCTATAGTGTAGTTTATGCTGCTAGCTCAGTAAGATTCAGCATACTAAATAAGACTTAAAATGGGACACTTTAGGACAAATGGTGGATCTCTTGTTCATTTCTAAGAGTGTATGTAACTAGAGTAGGAATAGGAAGTGCATTGCCTGAAAACTGCACATGTCCCATCAAACAGGCATATTGAATATGTTGTCTGCCTTGAGTTTAAGGACAAGAAATACTAAACGTAATAAAGGCCCTCTATAATATCCCCCCCCATCATCAGCTGGCCTGTTGGACACCTGTCCATGGTTTAAACTTTTATTATGTGCCATTGAAAGATAACTTTGAATATGCCTGTTTACTTTAAAGTAATTTATATTGTCTTGTGTGCCAATTGTCCCATACCAGTGTTAGAAACTGGGATAGAAAAGCTAGGAGCCAAATGGTTGTGAATTAATAAGCAATTCACGTAAGTGACACATTGCTAATATCACATTTTATGCAGAAATTCTTAATACAGTCATACCTCGAGTTGAATGTTCTTCGGGTTGAGCGTGTTCGAGTTGCGCTCTTGAGGCAACCCGGAAGTAACGGAGCATGCACATACGCTCAAAATGACGTCACACACATGCGTGGAAGCGGTGAAATGTGACCCACGCATGCACAGACGCACCGTCGCGTCTTGTGTTCCGTTCGGGATGCGAACGGGGCTCCAGAACAGATCCCGTTCGCATCCCATGGTACCACCGTCCATGTTTAATTTGGTGCTTACAGTAAAAATATTGGTACCATACTTCATGTTTCAAAACACTCTACTCTTTATTGTTAAATTCCTTAACATATTGACTATCCTTAACATATACTTCGAAGCTTCAAAGCACATACATTTTGGAAATCTTGAATGTCAGTCAGGCACACAAAAAATGGCATCCAGACTTTTTGAGGTGCTTGCAAATGGAGAATCTTTAGGTGCAAAATGCACCTGGCGCCCTGCAAATTTCTATCTCTGTCTCATGCCCATGAATGCATTAAAGAGACCTGAGTTGTTGTTTTTAGGTTTATTTCAATTGACTGAAGCTGCTTTATATTATCTAAAATGGGATGTGGTTAAGCACTGCAAAGGCCACAAGTATATATCCAGTCCGGTTTATCAGGAACCATGAATTGTGGTAGTTGGCTCTGTCCTATTAAAAATAGCTTTTGGGATGGAGTGAAAACAGAATTCTCTGTCTGTCATCAATTATCTATGTTTGATAGAAGGTATAGTCTAATTCTTATGTAAGTCTTTTTAAACTACTACTTATTAACCTGTTAGGAGGAATCAGTTGGGATGTTTTTTTTTGTCTAGTTGATGTTCACAGGCTTGGCTGTAGGAGGAGTTGTGACTCACACACATTTCAGCATCTGGTGGGCACGACGTTGGCTACGCCTGCGTAAACACATTCCAGTGCCTCTTTCCTGTGGAATCCACAAGAAAACAAATTACATTGTTGACCATCGACAGTCTTGTTTCCTGTCATGGTTCCATATGGTGTCATTTGTTGCCATTCCTGTTATGTGAACATTCAACTCTGAATTTCTTCATAAATAGCTTTGGGTAGTATGGTGAAATATGTTCAAAAAATAAACAGAATAATCTGCTAACCCAGGGTCCTATTTTTAGTAGGTTTGTATAAACGATATCACTTAACAAAGGAATTACAGGACTGTCATGTACGCCTTCCCACTGTCTTGCCAGTTTCTCTTTGAGCTGAGTGTGGGGCAAAACAAAGCAATTTTATTGCATACACATTGCCATGCCACCCCTAAAGCTTATTTTAAAATTCCCACACACATCCTTCTGTAATTGGACAGAAATTGACACCAGTGTAGAGAGTAACATGTTTCTAATAAGATATATGGGAGGAAGACTAGTAATAATCCATTTTCCTCCTTCTACCCCTCCCCCTGCCCCCAATCAAAATGTGATTTGCAGTAAGAGTTGGGCTGAACATTTTTTGGTGGTTATGCATGATAAGGCTGCAAAATTGAACTCTGTGACACTGCTGAGCAATCATCCTGAGGAGTGCACTTGGAGACAGTTGTCATTTCAGGACATTGAGCGTATTCCTGCACAATGGCTGGGTTCAGATGATCATATCTCTGTTTAATAAAATCAGATACAGTGGTACCTTGGGTTAAGAACTTAATTCGTTCTGGAGGTCTGTTCTTAACCTGAAACTGTTCTGAACCTGAGGTACCACTTTAGCTAATGGGGCCTCCCGCTGTCACTGTGCCACCGCCACATGATTTCTGTTCTCATCCTGAAGCAAAGTTCTTAACCCGAGGTACTATTTCTGGGTTAGCAGAGTCTGTAACCTGAAGCGTCTGTAACCCAAGGTACCACTGTATGTGTGAATATTGTGGGTGTGTGCACAACTCCTTTATTTGAGCAAGGCAGCAAGCAGACAAGTCTTTTCCATTAGCTGTAGTTTACTGTTTTGTCTGACCTGGGAAGCTATGGCTAATAGCTTTGAAATGAGCCAGAATAAGAAGGTATAGTTTGAAGTTAGCATAATATTAGTTTCCCAGTTCGGATAAAACAGGAAACTATAGTTCGTTGAAGAGTTCCTAGTAATTCACTCACTTCTGTCCTGAAAGGAGGAATGAAGAAGGGTGGTGTGCATGCCCAAACTCAGCTTTCTCATTGGGCTGGTTTGGACAGTGGTTGACCTAAATGGAGAATGGTGATCACCAAACAGCCCTAGTGTACACGTTAGATCTGTGAGTTTGGACTGTACTGGGTGAGAAATCTTTGTGTCTTATTTTTTAGACTGATATTTGGCAATGCTGGCTGGGGTTGATGGAAGTTCAACAACATACAGAGGGCCATAGGATTTCCACATCTGTTGCAAGAAAACATAATTGCAGTCTGGTTGCTTATGACTATCTTCACTAATAGGCATTGTAGGTTCTCATCCTAGTGGGCCAACAAATGAGTTTGTGGGATATATCGGGCTACATTTTTTTTTTATTTTGAAGTGCAGCCACACTAAGTGTTTTGTGATGCTGACTGTTTCTACTAATCATCATTATTGTGTTTAGAGTAGCTTAAGGTAATAGATTATTGCTTTTTATGGGGCATTTAATTGAAGACCAAGATCTTAGCTTTTGTCACTGTAGATTCAGGGTCCGTCCCCCCCACATATCCAAAAAAGTCTGCCTTTTGAGGGAAATGATGGTCAATATATACAATTCAAAAAATAGTATAGTGAAAAGGTAGAAAGGGTTTTAATTCTTTAGAAAGAGGTTAAGATGAATATTTTTAAAATGTCAGTTGCTCAGTCTAGTTTTAGATTTCTTTTGAGTTGGTGTAAGATACAAAACATACACCTTGCACTTCTAAAATACTTTCCCTAGTATGGTTTCTAATGAGAATGAAGATAGACTGTTTTGCTTTTTGGTGAATGGGGGTTAATATCATGTTCGTTTTGGCACAAGTCTGCTAAGTGAGGAATAAGCAAGAAGGCGACATTATGCATTCCCCCCTTTCAAACTTCCATGCAGGGTTTTGTTGGACTCTGATATCAGTGGAATACTATGGAGAGCTGGATGTTGAAGGGACAGTGAAATGTTTGTGTATCTGAGATGGCAAAGATGGTGACAGAAATATGATCATGGAGACTGCAGAGGCTAAACGCACATCTTAAACATAAGAAGAGCTGATGGATGAAGCCAATGGCCCATCTAGTCCAGCTTCCTCTTCTCACAGGGACCAACCAGATGCCTGTGGGAAACTCAAAAGTGGGACCTGAAAACAAGAACACTCTCCCCTCTGGTGGTTTCCCACAACTGGTTGCCTCTCTGACTGTGGAGGCAGAGGACAGCTATCCTGGCCAGCAGCCACTGATAGCCTTCCTTTGCTTATTTGTCCTGAATCATCTACATTCAATGTCATGGGATATCCCTGAGTATGGTGAGCAAGGGAGAAAAACCTTTCTCCATCCACTTTCTCCATGCCACACATAATTTTATAAACTTCTATTATGTCGCCTCTTACTCGCCTTTTCTCTCAACTAAAAAGTCCTAAGCGCTAGTCATTATCTAGTCCTCTTGACTTCTAAAACTGGCTCCAGGCCTCTCTTAAGGGGCTGTTTGTAAGCTACGGTGAGCATTCCCAAGGCTTCAAAAATGTTACGTAAGCTAAAAACAACAACAAGAAGAAACAACAACGGCTTGTAAGGATATGGCCTTAGTCATTCGTGTCCCCTCTGGCTTGAAAGAGAGAAATGAGGCTCATTTGAGGCACAGCACTCAAGGCATAGTAAGATGGGTGACTTCCAACCAATATGTACTTACTACTGTTCTGAAATACTGTTGTTGGTTGTATATTACCAGAAAAACTCAAAACATTATGATTACAGGCTTCCCTGCTTCCCTGAAAAGGGCTTCCTAAGAGAGGTTTGCTTGAGCCACCTTGAGTCCTGGTCTGGGGGAAAGGTGGGATGATTTGTTTGTTTGTTTGTTTGTTTATTTATTATTATTAGAGTTTTGCTGTGCAGCAGTCTTACTAGACCTCTAATTGTTTTCTGTAATGAGCCTTGCTCAGCTTGAATTTGGCCCTGTGACTCTAGTGTAGCCTCCCACAATCAGATGTTGTTGGACTCCCACCTTGCACCGTTCCTGACTGTGGGGCCTGTGGGATGGGGCTGATGGGGAAATGCAACTGCTGGATAGCTCAGCCAGTAGAACCAGAGACTCTCAGTCTCAGGGTTATGGGTTCGAGCCCCATGCTGGACAAAAGATTCCTGCATTGCAAGGGGTTGGTCTAGATGACCATTGTGGTCACTTTCAACTCTACAGTTCTATGGTTCTGTAACATATGGAGGGCACCGGGTTGAGGACAGGAGTTCTAGTACAGCCAGGCTGGGTTGAAGGCTTGAAGAAAGCAGGATAGTATATTTTGATTAAGTTCAAAAGATCAGTCTGATTGCAGTTGCAGTTCTAAACAGTTTCACGTGTCACTACACATGACTCTAATTATGTCATTAGAAGCTGCATCAAGGTGTGTGTTTTTAATGAAATGGGTGATTTTTCATCAGGTTCACTCTGTGTGGGGTGGGGAGATTTAATCTTTCCCTCCCTCCTCTCCTTTGGATGCTCCTCCACCAAACAAAGAAAAGACTAAGGGATAGCAAAGTAAGGGAGATGGTTTTAATTGGGAGTAAGCTGAAGGAGGAGGGTTTAAACCTTCCCTCCCCAGTTCTGCAGTCCTGATACTTTTTTAAATAGGAGGCAGCAGAAAAGTATCCCAACATCCTGGTTGGGTGTTCCACAGCCCCAGAGCAATGCACATTTAATGGTGCATATAGTTTGATCTAAGGCCATGGAACACTGGCCAGGATCTGGCCCTGAATCAGTTTAAGAGACGCAGTAATGTTTAATTAGGGTTTTAAAAATCCTAATTAAGCATATGGTCAGGAGGGATATGGGAGAAGATGCTGACCCCCCCCCCATTACAGAAAGCAGGGGGGGGGTCAGTCCTGCTGAGGTCTGCTTTTCCAGTGTGTTCTCTGCAAGGAACATGCTGGTGAAGCAGATCAGTGCCGCCTGCAGGATTGAATCCTGTGCTCCAGCTGATGAGCGAATGGTTCAGTCCTGCTCTGTTTGCCTGCACACGTGTGTCCTACTTCAGAGTAGGTGCATGCAGCCAAAGCCCCTCCTTCCTGCCTGATGTCCTGTCCCCTGGCAGCCCAAGAATCCTCCAGGAGGCCTGTCCTGATCTGGGGCTGCCTCCACCTGACACAGCCAAAGCCCCCACATCCAGTTGAATCAACCTGGGATTCAGCCAAATCTGATGTGCCGCCCTAGTTTGCACCACCCGCTTAACTTGGATTGATTTCTGAGTGAGCTTGGTTAGGATTGCCATGTTGGCTTGCTGCACTTTGAGTTACAGATAAGCTGAGTGTTTTGTCTTTTTCCTAGGAGTATTGAGATATTTGTTTGGTACTGTGGTACTGAACATAACATAAAAGGAGCCAGTTGACCAGCTAGTCCAGTATCCTGTTCTCAGGGACACATTTTTC
The DNA here is from genome assembly GCF_964106915.1 of Podarcis gaigeae. Taxonomy (NCBI): domain Eukaryota; kingdom Metazoa; phylum Chordata; class Lepidosauria; order Squamata; family Lacertidae; genus Podarcis; species Podarcis gaigeae. Next base: position 2,596,636 of record NC_139690.1, read on the forward strand.
ATCTCAGCGACTTTTAGCTTCAGGGTCTCAAAGCACCTTTGCTGAAGTAGTACAGCATGATAGATGCATCAAGGAAAAAAGTTAATTGATATTTTAGGGTTGATTTTTAAGCAGTTGAATATCCTTTAACTTGTTGGCAGTCACAGAGGAATGCTGCTTTTGTTTCACCGGTGCCTGGCTGTACCTGTGGTTGCAGTCAAAGCGCTGGAGAGCCTTAGAGAAAACTGCAGCTGCTGACCCCTACAGCTGATAATGCCCAGCTTTTTATCACTCAGAGTTCTTTTGCAGGGGGCAGGGGGGTTAGTTGGGGGAGGGATTGTGACCCATTGTCTGAGGCTGGCTTCAGCTGCCCACGTGACCAAAGCCTTGCTGGAATGTCTGCCGAGCAGGTCATATGACTGGGAAAACTAAATTCATGAGTCAGTGGAGTTTGCAGAAAGCACTCTGTGGTGGACATTGAAGAGCACTTGCCAGACTTTTCTTCTTTCCCTTGGTTTCAAAACACCAATCACATTTTTTTATTTTTAGAGAGGTGTTAATAATATATTGGTTTTCAAATAGCATGTTTCTCAAGTTGATTGGAGAATTTCTAATAGGATGCTGCTTACTAATCCACTGTGAACAGATGTATTCCCTCCCCCAACCCTGTGCGGATTGAGCAGAAAGGGAAATTACCTATGCATGCAGGGAAAAAGTTAAGGTGGAAAAGCACAAAAACCTTTGGACTTACCTTCAGATCTAGGATACCGTACAAATGGAAAGGTTCAGCATTTTTTTAGCCTTCACATGCATTTATCTTGGTAATCTTTACAGCTGTGTAAATTAGACCTCAGATTGCAAGGGAAAAGACTAAGGGAATAGTGGTTTGCTTCACCAGGGGTCGGCAACCTAAGGTCCATGGGCCACAAGCGGCCCACGGGGGTCGTTTAACCAGCCCATGAGCCGCCCCCGAACTGAGCCGCCCGCTTGGCGAGTCCCCATGAGCTGCACTAAACTGGCGCAGCATGGCGTGGGGATTTGCTTCCATGGCACTGAAAATTGCATCTGTGCAGACACCGGAAATCGCAGGCACGCGCACTCATGCGCGTGCACAATCCGGCCCACAGAGGATCTCCACTGGAGTGAACTGGCCGACCCCTGCTTCAGACCATCAGGGAGTCTCCCCCTCCTGCTGCGACCAGCTCCTCTGCCCCCTGGTCTCTTAGGACCCGCAGAGAAATGAAATGGGCTGACCAGCAGGTGGTTGTGCACAGACGCAGCCTGAGACTGTGTGGGAAAGATCCTGGAGAGGAGAAGTCCTAGCAGACACTGGAAAGGCAGAGATCTTCAGTCCTTGCAAGTGCTTCACTAGGGCAAGACCTCCCAGAAAGCGTTGCTGAGACCACTTGACTGGAGCTGTGCTTGGATAAAGAGTTAACTTCATTCACTTGCCTCAAGTAATTTATAATTTTTGCTGCTGACCTATGCTCAACTCCAGCCCTGACATTGGTCCACCTTTGATGTTCTGTGGTCGTGTAGCCTCCCCACATGGTTTAGAACCCAGAAGCAGCAGGGATCTCAGTCACACGCGGCTCCTGCGCAAGCACAGTGTCCCAGCACTGCACAGTTTGCCTTCCTGACACATGGAAGGTGATGGAGACAGAGAGATGAGGCTAATGGGTTCTTCCACTGCTGAACAAAGCTACTTTTCCTTTCATTTTTCCATGTTTCTGCATGATGAATGAGGCCAGCTTCACAATGAACTGTCTGCTTTCACACACAAGATAAGTGATTGAGGTGAAATTGAATAAGCTAGCCGGCTTTAATATTTCATGCCTTCCAGATTTTATGTCCTTCCAGATGACTTAGGACTGCAAGTCCCAACACCCCTGACCAGTGGCAAATGCTGATGGGATCGGAGAGAGTCCGAAATCACTTAGAGGGATGCAAGTTCTTATCCCTGCCCCCAAGCAGAGCACAATCATTGGATAACAGCAGAGGAAAGCAGGCCTAAGAATTACTTTTCGAGAAGTGGCTACAGATTGGAGCTGGTACAAGTCAAGGATAAACCAAAAATAAGATGTGCATTTTACTTTGACTTAAGAAATGTACTTGTTAAATCACGCTTTTAAAAAAGAAGAGATTAAATTGGAATGTAATGCAAGCATGTAAACAAAGATCGTATGGAAGCTGGTCTAGCACAGCAATTATGTGACTGGACTGCAAACCAGGAAGTCTCCAGTTTGAATTTCGCCTCTGCTAAGACCTTGCTAGATGGCTTTTAGATAAATCGCTCTCATCTTCATCTGCAGTTGGGGGTCAATAATACTGTAGAGGGTTCTTGTAAAAATTACAAGGAGAAAATGTTGGTTAGAGTGTGGTGCTCATAATGTCCAGGTTGCAGGTTCAATCCCCATATGGGACAGCTGCATATTTCTGCATTGCAGGGGATCATCAGGGTCCCTTCCAACTCTATGATTCTGTGTCCTTTCAGCACTTGAAAGGGCTATTCACATACTAAATATTATCATGAAAACTGGTTCCGTGAACCTTTATGAGGCACGCTGAATTGAATCTTGCATTTCTGTGTAAAGGAATGCCTGGGACAAAAGTAACTCACCTCTGAAACTATTATAAAAGTAGGCATTGTGTGTGTTTAGACTCCACCAAAAGACTTTTTGTTCTGGACAGTTTCTGGGCATTTTAGACGGCAATTCTCTGCAGCAGCTTTTGCCAGCCTAGTGCTCTTTCGATGCTTAGGCGTAGTGTAGGCTGGGACTGATGAGAGTTGTAGTTCAAATAATCTGGATGGCTCTGTAACAGATGGACAGAGCTTGGTCCAGCCTCCTGGAGACTCAATAGCCAATCAGGAGGGGAGGGTAGATTTAAAAGAGAGAGCCTGGCAGTTAAACAGCCAGATAAGGCTTGGCTAGGGATTAGCTGCGTGGTTTGGGGTTTTCTAGGTAGATCACCCCACATTATTTCCCTGAGGGAAAGGAAATGGTCCTAGAAGCCGGCTGGAAATGTTTTGCTGGCTTAATAGAACATACAGCCATTCTAGGAGGAATCAATTTAATGAGAAACAGTGGAATTTAAAGTAAAGTTCTTAATTACGTCTGTAAAGTGATTTTGACCAAAACAAAGTGTTGTGCTTCCTCAGAGCAAACCATTAGACTTTAACCCTCATTGAGTTTGTTTTAATAAAATTCTAGTTTTGTTTCTGACATATTGTTACTTTGATCCACTGGTTGAGGGTTTCCTTTCACTTTATATCACCAGCAGTATATCACCAGCCAAATGTGGTCTGGCAATATACCGCGATGTAGAAAAAACAAGCTACGTGGGCCTCAGCCTGTGAGGCACCGGGTGAAATTGCCGCAGCTCTCACTGCGGGAGCAGAGACCGTTTTACCCCAGTGCCTGGCAGGCTGGGACAAGGCAGCTTCTTTGTATGGCTCAGCTGGAGGGCTCCCCATCCCTTGCACAGGCTCCCTCCTCGCTTGCGCGGGAGCCATCGCCAGGCTCGGGGATCCCTTCACTCAAGGGTCAGCAAACCTTTTCATCAGGGGGCCTGTCCACTGGCCCTCAAACCTTGTGGGGGGCCACACTCGATTTTGAGGGGGGGGGATGAACGAATTTGGGCCAGATCCGTCCGGATTGGGATGGATTCGACCCCTGGGCCTTCGTTTGCCTACCCATGCCTTAACTACTTGGCAGAGTGGAGTAGCAACCACGCCCTCCTCAGCCGAGCCCTTTAAAGATGCAGAGGGAAGAACAAGCTGTATGTGCAGCTTTGTTCTCCCTCTGCGCAGTATGAGGGCAGAGTGAGATGGCGGTTTCAGTCGGCAATATATCGCTGGTGAAACTGCCACTGCTCCTGAGTCCCTCTGCTAGCAAGGCTCGCTGGAGGAAGTCACTAACAGAGGGATTCTGGAGCCGGGGCGGTTTTACCAGCAATATACTGCTGAGTGAAGCCAGCATTGCCGCCTGCTCCTCATACCGGTCCTGGGCGATATATTGATATATCACCCAGGCCTATTACTGACAGGGAGTGTCCTAAATTTTAAAGCTCCCAAAATCTGGTCATGTTACAATTTCAATTCAATTCAAAATCCTTTATTAGGCATAGCACACCACACATTAACAAACAAACATCACATACAAACTGTATAAAATACAGGTCATGTTACCTCACTTCCATCTTTATTTGAGGGAGTTTGCTTTGGGCACCTGGCAGCTGAAGGCTGCTGTACCTGAGAATAAGGCTTATTAAACTTGATGGAACCTTCAGTGTGACCCTATATGTGTCTACTCTGAAGTAAGTCTTCAAGTAAGTGATCTGACTCACTGCCAGAGCACAAGTATGGAGGGAACCAAACAGAAAGCCCATGTCTTATGGCTGTTTCCTATAGTAGATGTAAAGTCTGTGCAAAAGGCACGTGAGCCTCCTGTTTTTCTTCCTACTTTGCAGCGAGCATTTGGTGTGCTGTTCCTTCTAAAGATCATCCTGATAGTGGAGGACATTTCTTTTAAGGATGATTGTGTGTTCTGTCTGGTTCAAGGAAACCTTGACCATCAAGATTCTTCCCTAATTATTTTTGAGGGAACTCTCCCCCTCCCCCCTCTTCTCTTGGGTCCTTCCATCCTGTCAGTTTCATTGGAGTCTAGTCCTCAGTGTGTTGCTTTGCTCTTGTAACCCTTTCCCCTTCTGTAATCCCCCCCCCCCCAGCCTGCAGTCATTACAGACTTGGAAATGCTACTGCTTCCGGCTGAGTAGGGCTGCAGAACTGCAGCTCCATTTCTTCCCAGGTATCCTTCGCCATGTAGCTAGCAGCATTTTGACCATGATCACCATTCGCTGCAGGGAGGTGGGATATGATGCAATTCCGCCCCTCCAGTTTGAAATCAGTTGTTAGGAAACAGAAACAATGTAAGCATCTGGTGTACAAAGCCTTGAGCAGAGCACACTGTGTTGCCTCAAATGCTTATTTTTCCATGATGGGAAAGGACAATGGGGCAAAGCTGCAGAAGTTGTGGGCGAGGTATATGGCCATTTCTCTTGCTTGTGGAAATAGGGGGGTGGCAGGGATAGATAAGATGCAGGATGTTTTGCTTCCCGAGAACAGCATGGCTACATTTTTAAAGCAGGCAAACAATGAATCATTTGTATACAGTAGTTGGAGTACGTAGACATGGCTTGAGTGTGCTGTAAATCAAGTTAACAGCCTGCAAAGGTTTCTGCTAACCTGTGAAGAGGATTACTAGGTGAGTTGCTAAATGCAAGGCTATGGGTAAATAGTGTGGGGCCAGGTGGCCACTGCTAGCCAGCCAGTCCCTTTGCCTTACCTCATGCAGTTGTTGTTTTCTTTAGTTGAAAGGACCATGTCCATGATGCTCAAAACAACAACCATAAGCATAGGTATTGGGAATAAAAGTCAAACTTATTAGACACTTTTTAAACCAAAGTAACTCAAAGTGACTGGAAACAATAATTAAGTAAAATGTACATTAAACCTGCATGAAACAGAACAGAGAAAAATGTAAAACATATTCATATTTTCAAAAGGCAGGATTTAAAAGAGGCCACAGAGATTTAAAAACCAAAGGCCTGGTGGAAACGTTTGTTTGCCTGGCACTGAAAGACCCCTCCTAGTGCTGCCTCCTTCCAGATCTCCCATGGAGGGGGCACATGGAGAAGGGTCCCAGATGACAATGGCAGGGCCATAGTCAATTCATATGGGGAGAAGTCGCCGTTGAGGTGCAGGTAACTGAGCTTTATGTGTTTGTCAAAAAAATAAATAAAAAGGGGTGGGGTCCGGGAAAAATGACTTTGGCCATCCCACCTTTCATTGTTTTGACTATATGTGATTTTGGCTTTACACACGATCCCTGGAACATAACCCCTGCATAAGTTGAGAGTCACCTATATTGGGGTCCTGGGACATAGAAGGCTATATAGGTCAATGTGATTCTTCCAGGTTGTGTAGGCCGGAACGCCTGCCAAGGGGTCAAAAGGCGTCTCTCTCTGGTACCCAGCTATACCCCTCACGGACTCTGCTTTGTATCCTCCTTGAGTGCTTTTGCCTGGCTAGAAGGTGTTTTGGATCTTTGTGAGAGAGTGCCTGTTGCTTGCCTGGATAGAGAGACCTGGGTAGATTGGGGTGTAGGAAGGAACTCCATGACATCTGTGTGGCTGTTCTGTACAAAGGTAGAACTGCATCTCTTGCCCTGTCCACCACTGGCTTGAAGACACCAGAAGGTCCGCCATGAGGAAATGTCATCTCTCAGGCTGCAAAAAAGTTCTCCACCCCTGTTCTCATTGATGTGCCCACAAAACACCAATTCCACGGCAAATGGAGATGGGAGGAGATTGTTTGAAGGAAAGACCTTGGTAGAAAGAGCCTGCTGTTTCCCCTTTGCAGGCATGTCCAAAGTGAACAACTTTGGGGTCAATTTATAAAAAAAGCTCAGCTCAACAACTTTGGTTGGCCCTCACAGCCCTTCACTTCATCAAATCTGGCCCTCTTTGAAAATAGTTTGGACACTCCTGCTAGTGTATCCTGTTTGGCTATGACCTGTTGTAAAATGGATTTAACAAAATGGTAGGGATCGACTGTAATTGTGTTTCTGCTCTGAAACGTTTACCATGGAAGCAAAAATGTTAACATCACAGTGCTTTTAAATACTTGGCTTATCTGTTTGGCATTTCAACCGGCATCTTCAGAGACTGGGTCAAGAATGTCTTTTGACTAAATTAGCTTTCTAAATGAGACTTCAGGAAGCATTTGATAATACAAACCTTAAAAAGAAAAAACGGAGTACAAAAGACTCAAACAGCCTGATGTGCAAGCTAATTTAAGGCAAGTAGATCCAGGCATTGTCACCAGTCCAACTAAGAAAAGTAACTAACACTCCTGAGAGAAAACAGCTCATTCACTCCCCGCCCCCAATACGAAAGAAAAGAAAAGTTGCTGAACTGATAGCCTAGAAATATTTCTGAAAGTGTTGGGGGATGATCAGTGGTGCTTTGAGGGTTTTGTGTGTGTCTTTGCCAGGCAGGGATTGCCGACCTAGGATATTTAGAGGGAAGCCTTGATTTTGTAGCACAATGGTTTATGTTAGCTTTGTTCTTAGAGAATGTCATGCATGGAAGCAGGGCTGTAGCTAGGGATTGGCAAGGTGGGCCCCTGCCAGGGGTGCACATGAGGGGGGGCACAAAATCAGCTGCTGAGACCCTCCGCCAGGCGCCCTGTGCCCTCCAGCGCTCCCTGCCCACAGCCCAGGCAGGGCAGGGAAGAGGGTGCGCTGGGCGGCAGCTGCTCCTGGCTACGCCCCTTGACCCTCCTGACAGCTGGGTGCCACGGCTGGGCTGGCTGGGGAGCCTGTGCGTGCCCCAGCGCCCCATCCCCTCTGGCCATGAGGCGCCGCCTCTGCCTCTCCTGGACTTCACTTGGGGTTGGGGCCGGGAAGGTCCACCAGCCTCGGCCCCTGATGCTGCCCAGCCCACCTCACTGCTCACACCCTCCCTCAAGGATACCAACTTGAATAAAATATATGGGGGGGCAGGTAAGCACTGCCCAGTATAATCGAGACGGAGCGCACACACACTATTTGAATGGCAATGCCCATTAACGGGGGGGGGGGGGGTGTCAAATATTTTAGTGGGCCCCAAGGAGTTGGCTCCCATGCCCTCCTCCCTATTAAAGTGGGGTGCTCCCCACTTTAGGCGACTTTACTTATGCATGCAGGGGCCTGGAACGTAACCCGCACATAAGTGGGAAGATGCCTATATACCATCATCTAGGTCAGCCTTCCCCATCTTGGTGTCCGTGCTCTGTTTTGGCCTCCTTCAATCAGAATTCATTACAAAAAAGAATTCATTACAAGGTGAAGTGCATGAGGAATTGAATGGGTGCAAGGGAGGGGTTGGAGGAGAGGCAGAAAGAAGAGCTACCATATTTTTCACTCTATAAGACGCACTTTTTCCCTCCTAAAAAGTAAGGGCAAATGTGTGTGGGTCTTATAGAATAGAGAATGCAGGCTGCACAGCTATCCCAGAAGCCAGAACAGCAAGAGGGACCGCTGCGCACCGCTCCCTCTCGCTGTTCTAGCTTCTGGCTTAGCCCCTCAGTCCCTTCCCCCACCTCCCGGAAAAGCCCCCAAGAGCCACGCTCCCTTTAAAGAGCCACGCTCGGGGGAAAAGCCTGCAAGCGCCGCACACACGCTCCACACGGCTCGTGGAAGGGAGTGCTGAGCAGAGCCTGGGATGCATACAGGCTCTGCTCAGCGCTTCCTTTAAAGAATTTTTTTTTCTTGCATTCCCCCTCTAAAATCTAGGCGCGTCTTATGTGCAAAAAATACGGTAATTTGTTCGTGGCTAGGTGGTGCAATCTGGACGGTTCTGCCAGGGGCGGGAAATCACCTAGCTAGGGCTCTGCATGGAAGAGGTCAATAGAGTATATTTGGGGGGGGGGGGGCACTGGATCATAGGCCTTCACAGCTTCCATGACTGGCAGGAGCCCCCGACTCTGAGCAAAAACAACAACCCAAGCTGCTTTTATAATTCACATCCTTTCCTTTTATGCTGGTTCTTGACTTTTTTATCCTGCCCTTATTCACTTTTGTAATCTCACTTGTTTTGTGAATTTAAATTTGTTCACTGCTTTGGCAGTCTGTTTGAAAAGCAGGTTAAAAGTACAGTGGTACCTCGGGTTACAGGCGCTTCAGGTTACATATGCTTCAGGTTACAGACTCCGCTAACCCAGAAATAGTACCTCAAGTTAAAAACTTTGCTTCAGGATGAGAACAGAAATTGTGTGGTGGCGGTGCAGCAGCAGCAGCAGTGGGAGGCCCCATTAGCTAAAGTGGTGCTTCAGGTTAAGAACAGTTTCAGGTTAAGAACGGACCTCTGGAACAAATTAAGTTCTTAACCCGAGGTACCACTGTACTGCAAAGAATAAAAATGTGTGAACCCAATAATACACCTCTCTAGACTGTGTTGAGCATTCTGGGTGCAAGGGGGTCACACAATCCTTTTTACGATTCTCTTTCTTCCGTTTAAGCTCAGAGGGTGGGCCTTGGCTGTGGACAGTCATGTTGCTGGTAGTTGCTGGCAGCAAGTCTGGAATTGGTGCCAGTTAATGGGATCCAATGTATTGCACTCGTTCTACTTCTTCTTCTTCCTATGCTTTTTGGAGAACTCTGTGACATGACCAGCAACTGTCAGGAAGGAGAGTTTAATTAACCAAGTGTGGCTTTTGAATAGCTGAGTGAAGTGTGATTAAGAAAGCTCTGATATAATTGCACCAAAAGAGCTGATTTGAGGTTACAGGATTTGAGGGAGTTCAAGCATTAAGCAAATTGATGATTTCATAAAATACTGGATTATGAAAATGGTAAATGGAATAAAGTTAAGCTGCAGTGAGACTGCAAGATAGGGAAAAAAATTGCAGCCAAGCTACAAGCGTAAAAGAAATGGGAGATAAAGCATTTATGGTATGGTCATACTTAATCCATCTGTTAAAGTATCCATTTTGGCCTGGCAAATATATGTCAAGCTAAAAGGTTATGATATGAAATTCAGCAAGTCTCTCTCTTTCACTGTAAATCTGTCTTCCCATTCCTGAATTTTCTGCCGAACAATTTCCAAATGTTCCTGGAGACCGGATGCAGTTGTGCCAATTGGGATTTTGCCTTGCCTTTCCCCTGCCTCCACCTTGTTTATTCCACTGTGTTTCAGCTGCATATTAACTAGACTGTTTTAACAGAAAAACAATTGCTGCTTGTAGGCTCCTCCTGCTCCTTCCCTCGTGGAGATGGATGTTGCATAGATCAAAGTGCTGGTTCTTTTAGTAAGTGTTGCAGCTGAATCAGTGTTTCTGCTATCTATTTATTGAAATACCTTTTTTTCTGCGGAGGAAATGCTGTGGCAAAGACCTGCCAGCTGGTAATAGACAAAACCCATTTATAGTCAGAACGCCAACTTTCACTAACCAGGTGCCCTCCATTTGCTGTTGCACTACAAATCCCATCAGCCCCTGATGGGAGTTGTGGTCCAAAAATGTCTTTAATGTCCATTTAGGCCCTTCCATGTGTCTTGTAATATCTAAGGTAGAGTAAGACTGCTTTTTTGCTTATGTGCTTGACTTCATGTTGCAGTTCTTTCTGTTTATCACATCCTCAGTTGTTCAAAAGTTTTAATGCTCATGCAAGCCTTTGGCTGTTCTGAATACATTGTCCTTTTGATATAATACATAAAGAAAGCTTAACTATACACCAGGGCAGCTGTCTTGAGATAAATAAGAAATGCTCATAGATGCCAGCTTTGTTCTCTTTCTCTCCCCCCCCCCCCACCTCCCGGACTGGAAATAAAGGTCATCAACTGAGTGGTGGCAGTTGCACAGTAGTTTTTCACCAGTGTGGCTAGTAGTTAATGATTTGGTGGTTTTGAGAGGTAATGTGGATTGGAGCAGATGCATCATTTCCTAAGAACACAAGAGGAGCCTGCTGGATCAGGCTGCTGACCCATCTTGTCCAGCAACCTGTTCTCACAGTAGCCAACTAGATGCCTGTGGGAAACCTGAAAGCCGGATTCGAGTGCAAGAGCCTCTCCCCTCCAGCAACTGGTATTCAGAAGCATTGCTGCCTCTGGCCGTGGAAGCAGAGCAGAGCCATTGAAGATAGACTTATCCATGAATTTGTCCAGCCCTTTTTCAGAGCCGTCCAAATTGGCAACCTGCCTCCTGTGGAAGGGAGTTCCATAGTTTAAGTATGCGCTGTGTGAAGAAATCCTTCCTTTTATCTGTCCTGAATCTTCCAGCATTCAGCTTCAGTGGATGTCCACGAGTTCTAGTGTTATGAGAGAGGGAGAAAAACTTTTATCTATCCACATTCCCCATGTCATGTGTAATTTTATAAACTTCAATCATGTCACCTCTTACTTGCCTTATTTCAAAACCAAAAAGTTGCAAATGCAACCTTCTCCCCTTTCTGCACTTGTTTCTCGCTGATGCAGATGTAACATGCTATGCCCAGCCTGGTTTGCTGTCAGCATGTTACATCTGCATCAGCACTAAACATTCCCTTCTAACCAAAGTTCAAAAATCAATTTCAAACCCTGTTTTTGAACTCTTTATTTACAAAGGCAATCCTGGTTTGTGTTTATGCAGATACAGTGGATGTTCAGGTTGCGAACATGATCCGTTCGGGATGCATGTTCGCAACCCGCAGCGGTGCGTCTGTGCACGCGCGGGTTGCAATTTGGCACGTCTGCGCATTTGCAAAGCGTGATTTAGCGCTTCTGCGCATGCACAACTGCTGAAACCCGGAAGTAACCCATTCCAGTACTTCCAGGTTTTGGTGGTCTGTAACCCAAAAAAAGGGTCCCCAAGAGGGACGCGGGTGGCGCTGTGGGTAAAACCTCAGTGCCTAGGACTTGCTGATTGCATGGTCGGCGGTTCGAATCCCCGCGGCGTGGTGAGCTCCCGTCTTCGGTCCCAGCTCCTGCCCACCTAGCAGTTCGAAAGCACCCCTAAGTGCAAGTAGATAAATAGGTACCTTTTTATAGTGGGAAGGTAAACGGTGTTTCCATGTGCTGCGCTGGTGCTGGCTGGCCAGAGCAGCTTCGTCACGCTGGCCACGTGCCCCGGAAAGTCTCTTTGGACGGCGCCGGCTCACGGCCTCTTGAGCGAGATGAGCACACAACCCTAGAGTCGGACACGACTGGCCCGTACGGGCAGGGGTACCTTTACCTTTACTTTACCTTAACCCAAAAAAACGCAACCTGAAGGGGCTGTAACCCAAGGTATGACTGTATAATGTTTCAGAGGGAGGAGGTTTGTTTGCCTTTACTCTCCCAATAATGCTGGACTTTGGCTCCCACCTCACTTGACCATGCTGCCTGGGGCCAATGGAAGTTTGAGTCCAAATGCTTCTAGACGGAAGCAGGGTGCTAAAGTCTGATCTAGAGAGCCACAGGTTCTGTACCCCGGCTTAAAATAGAGAGTTAGACTGAGAAACTAAAACACCTTCCTGGGCATCTGAAAATAGTCCCCAAGAATCTTGGTGTTTCTTCTGGCTTTGAGCATGGGTTGCTTCTGAAAGCTTGAGGCTACTTCTTGGATAATGGAGGAGGAGATATTTGACACTCACTAAAATAGTGACAGATTACATAGGTTCATTCAAGGAAGTAAAACAATAAATGGTTATGGTCATATGTTGCTAGTCTTATGTGATTTTTTTGGGTGGGTGTGTATGGCAAGCGCTTTATAGGTGGATTCTGAAAGATTTTATATTGTTCTCAATTGCTTTGCATAAGGCATGGGTTGGCCTAAAAAGCTTTGCTTGCCTTGAAGTATGAAGCATAATTACAAAGGTTTTCTTTGCAGCAATTGTAGTCGATGGACTCCGTTGAGATATTGGATGAGATCAATAGATTGTATGTGGAGGGGAAACCTCTCTATCTTACTGTATAGATGATAGGCTAAAATCAAATACTTTTAAACTGTACGTTTTTGTAATCAAATTTTGCTAATTGCATTTTTGAGGAATTTCTTTTATTTGCTAATTGCATTTTTGAGGAATTTCTTTTATTTGTGCAATGATGTTTTAAAAACATAATCCCAACTCCATCTGTTCATATTTACTGAATGTGGGCAGATTTTGTTTTCAAGCGGTAACAGATTTTTGGGGCTGCAATAATAGACTTTAGATCTAACTGATCTTAGTAAGATTTGCTGGTTGCTGTGATTAAAGCAAGATCTTGCAGTACAGTGTTAAGTGGAAATTTTAAAACACTGAAATGTTTGCAATTACTCAGTTTTTCTTTCTTTTTTTTTTTGACCCAAAAACATTATTGTAAAGTTATTCCTCATCTATAGCTTTTCACAAACCCACCTGATTGGTTTCCTTCTCCCCACACTACTGAATTTTCTAAGGAAATCAACATAACTCACCTACATTCTGCAATGTAACATTTCTTCCCATAGGGTCGTTCCCCCTTGCTAATTGGATGGGGTCACATCTCAACATTGTGTTTAGAAATTAGTGTACTGAATGGCAGAATGCAAGAATAACAGCTAATTTGCCAAGACCTGGCCAGCTGTAAATTTGCTTAGGAATTTGAAGTATTTGTCTACCACACAGAGCGATTGCTTTCTGGTAGGACATAGGCTGTCTCTTTATATTGCTGCTGCTGCTGCTGCTGCCGCCCCGTGCTCAGAAGGTTGTGTGAGTAGACTAAAACTGAGCCAGAAATTCTCATTGGAAAACTGTTTAAGTTTCTTCTCCAATGGGTGTAGATACCTCCAAACACCCTCCAGGTTTCACTGAATTGTTTTATCTTCTTGTGGTTCTATTTTGTGCAAAAGATTATTTAGCGCCTTTGATTTTACTTTGTGTAATGTGCTTTATGAACCTTTTTGTCAGCTGCTCTGAGCTTCTTTTATATAAAAAGCAGTGTATACATTTCCAGATACTCTCTGACAGTTCCTTGGGGCAGGATCACAATTTTTGTGTAGGCTGTCACTGCAGGTAATGGCAGCAGCAGAACTTGTGTGTGTTGATGCGCTAGCCACCACCTTGTCCTTCCACGGTGTCCTCAAGAATACAGTTGCTCCAATGCATTGTGGAGAACACCCCCCTTTCCACCAGCCTTCAGTTCCTGTTCTGCAGGAGAGTTGGCTGATTACATATCAGTGGCCAGGCTTATCTTTCATTCAATTCCCTTCCCAGCAAAAGCAAAACAAAAACCAACAAAAGGGTGTTTCCAAGCAAGGCTTCAACAGGCAAATTCCACCCTACCCCCCACCCCAGTCTCCCATCATACCAATTTGCTCTCCCTGTTTACAGAGCAGAGTGCGCAAACTAGGTTTTAGCCTAGTGTGGCTAAAATTCTTAACATCAGGAATTCACTCACTTAATGATTACGGAAATTGTAGTTGAGTGAGGAAATGGGTTAATTAAATATAGTCAAATGTGCATGAAAGGATAGTTCTGGGTGGGGGAAAGCATATTTTGTAAAACATGTCTGCATGTACTGCTGTCTTGGGAGAGGTGTTCCTACTATGTAAAAGGCAAGGCAGGATGCCTTTTCAGAGATGCTGTCAAATAGGATTCTTGCATGAAAATTTTTTATCTTACAGTTGTAAAACAAAAATCTGCTTGGTTAATCTGGATGCTCTTAAACTGGCTAAAGATTGCAGCCCTAGATTTTGAGGCACAATTTAATTACGTTCAAGTGGGGCAGCATAATATATGTGTTGGGGAGTTTTGTACAATTAAACCCTCTGGACATCTTTTGCTGTTCAAGAATTGCAGCAGTTGCTGAATCTGTATCCCTTGAGCTATAAATGCTGCATATTGTAAAACTAAGAGCTATGGCTGCAAATAAATGCAATTTGTAGAGCAGTGGCTGCTGCACCAATTGTCTGTTTTGCCTGTGCTGCCACCCATTTTAAACTGTGTAACCACACACTCTGGGAGCAGGAATTGGTACTGAGTAGTTTAATATAAAACTATTTGTGATGGAGAGGAACATAAGAGTCCATAGGACATTCCCTGATAATGAGTATTTTTATTTTATTTTATTATTATCTTTACCCATAGGTCTTAGGGTGGTTCACCACAGAAAATCACAATATAAAAAACAGAAAATGCACAATAAAAGACAGCCCAATAACCCCCCCCTTCTACAACACATTTTAAAAGGACATTGGATGTAAATCAACTGAAGGCCTGGTTAAAAAGGAACATTTTTGCTTGGTGCCTAAAGGTGCATAATGCAGGGGCCAACTGAGCCTCCACAAACAGGGAGCCACTGCAGAAAGTTGTGTTGCCAGCCTCCGGACCTGACATGGAGGAGGCACATGAAGAAGCGCCTCAGAGAATGATCTCGGGGTCTGAGTTGGTTCATAATGGAGAGAGGTAGTTCTTGAGGTATTGTAGTCTTGAGACATTTAGAGTTTTATAGAACAAAACCAGCACTTGGAATTGGGCCCAGAAACTAACTGGCAGCCAGTGCAGTTGGGCTAGGATTGGTGTAATATGCTCAAACTGTGTTGCCCCGGTGGGCAACTGGCCACCAAATTCTGCACCAGCTGAAGTTTCTGAACCATCTTCAGAGGTAGCCCTACGTATAGGTAAAGGTAAAGGGACCCCAGACCATTAGATCCAGTCGTGGCTGACTCTGGGGTTGTGGCGCTCATCTCGCTTTAGTGTCTGAGGGAGCCGGCATACAGCTTCTGGGTCATGTGGCCAGCATGACTAAGCCACTTCTGGCAAACCAGAGCAGCGCACGGAAACACCATTTATCTTCCCACCTATTTATCGACTTGCACTTCGTGCTTTTGAACTGCTAGGTTGGCAAGAGCAGGGACTGAGCAACGGGAGCTCACCCCGTCGCGGGGATTTGAACCACCGACCTTCTGATCGGCAAGCCCTGGGCTCTGTGGTTTAACCCACAGAGCGCCACCTACGTATAACACATATAATTATGAGTAAGACCAATGGTTCATCTAGCTCAAAATTATCTATACTGACTGGCAACAGCTCTCCAGGGTTTCAGGGAGAGTTCTCTCCCAGATCTCCCTGAAGATGCCCGGGATTGAATTTGGGACCTTCTGCATGCAAAGCAGGTGCTCTACCTCTGAGCCAAAGAGAAAGGCGTGTAGTACAGAAAAAGATATGAAATTCTGAACAAGCTTAAGATGACCAAATTGCTGTTAGGAGCTGGAATTTAAACGCTAGAATTCAGGGTCATCCCGTGAAGCTGAATGCTACAAGATTTCAGAACATACAAAAGAAATGGTTTCTTCACACACAGTGTGTAGGCAGATGTTTCCCTCTGGAAGTAGTGATGGCCACCAATTTGGATGCCTTTAAAAGAGGATTAGATAAACTGTCCAGAGAGTGCACCTCTGATGGGAAGGCAAGTGGGGAGAGTGCTGTTGCATTCAGATCCTATTTGCTGCATTTCCATAGGCATCTCATTGGCTGTTGTGAGAACAGAATACTTGACTGGATGGCATTTGCCTGATTCAGCAGACACTTCTTACGCTCGTATGAAAATAAAAGATGTCAACTTAGAATGTAGCTTTGGTGAAATATTCCCACTCTCTGTATTTTTTTTCCTGAAGAAGGCTTTGAAAAAATAGTAAGGGTGCTTCCTCTTTTTGATGCGAGGGGGAAATGATTCTTGTTTATTTTAGAAGGTATAAACTACAATCTTCCATTCATCTGATGGCTGTGAACGGTCAATGAGGCTGAATTCCTAGGAAAAGAGGTAACATGGGATGGGATATTTTGCACAATCAAATATGAGAAGAGAATAATATGACTTGTTTGCTTTGGAATAACAAATTGACTATGATTAGAGCCTACAATTCTTATTCATAGGTATTTTTATGTTATCCTTTGATCCCTGTGGGCAAAATTAATTGCCTTCACTTGCAAGAACTCAAAACGTGCCTGAGTTGAACCTTCTAAGAAGCAAAACTCTGAATGGCCTCCCTGCATACTGAAAAGTGGCTATACCTGCTGAAAGAGTTTCTTGCATGTGCACCCAGGAAGAAATAAGTCTTAACTGGATTCACACCATACTTTAGGATTAGGACCCATGGCAAGAGGGAAAAATTTGGTGGTTAGGGCACGCTTCACCCGGCTTGCTGAGCCACCCATTGAGCAGGCATTTGTATGGATATGGATATGCAGCCCTCCGCTCTTTAGTTTGCTGTGAGTTTGTATTTTTAGCTTACTTTTTATAATAGTTATTCTGTTCTAAGGGGGAGGGGAGGGCAGGGCTGCCTGAGAGTGGGCCTCACCCAACAGAACGGCTAGGGCAGGTTCCACTGGGGGGATGCACTGGGACACCTGATATCAGTGGTCTCGGGTAGGAGGAGGAGTTACACAACGACCAGACTGTGTCATTACCAAGTAGGCAGGTTTAGTCATTGCTTGAAGACTATCCCTGCCTCCGGTTCTGGTCCTAACCAGAATGATGTTGGTATCAACAAAGGTGACCCATATGACCTTAAGGTGCTGCTGTGCAATGCCAGGTCAATGATTCACTAGACCACTACCATCCATGACTTGATTGTGGATGGAGGAATTGACCTGGCATGTGTAACAGAGACTTGGTTGGACATGGCAGATGGGCCTGTCATTGCTGCTGCTTGTCTGCCAGGTTTCTGTTATATACAGGTCCTATTAGGGAGACCCAGTTTTCTGAGTGTGTGTTCTGGAAGTTGGGCAATAGGAACAGTACAGGATTCCTATGGGTGTACCAAGCTCCCCACTGCACCAAGAATTTCCTGCCCGAACTGTTTCAGGTTGTGGTGGACGTTCTCCTGGAGACACCTAGTCTGGTTGTCCATACCAACACAACCTTACAAGGGGCCGTTTGGGACTTCATGGAAAAAATAGCCTGAATAAGTTTGGCCTGACCTATAGCCGTGGGCATGCCTTAGACTTGGTGTTCACCTCTATGGATGTGGGTGATCTGACACTAAGTTCCAGTGAAATAAAAGAAGTGCCACGAGTGGTTAACTTTCTGGTGCAACTAGACTTCTCCTCAACCCTTTTCCTCCGCAGGAAGGTGGGACTGAGATGGATGGTCCACCCCTGCCACTTATTGGATCCAAATGGTCTCTAGAGAATGGTAGGGAATGGTTTATCCCATGTTGATGGCCTCTCAGTTGATTCCCTGTTGGCCTTCTGGAATGCAGAGTTAACCAGGGCTGTTGACTGTCTGGCTCCGAAGCGCCCTCTGGTTCCTTGGAATCCGGACAGCCCCATGGTTTTCCCTGGAGCTGAGGGCGATGAAACAGTTGCTGAGATGGCTAGAGTGCTGGTGGCGGAAAACACATTCTGAATCAGACCAAACACAGGTCAACGTTGAGTCTACCAAGTGGTGATAGTGATGGCAAAGGTTACATCTGCAGAAAACAGCACCAGGAAACTCTTTAACAGAACCACCTTCACCACTGGGACATGGTGAAGACCCCAAGATCTCCTGCAATGATTTTGCAAACTTTATTTGCAGATAAAGTTGCTCAGATTTGGAAAGAGGTAGACTCCACTGTGGTAGCAATCGGGGCGGGAAAGCACTAGAGTTCTTTCTAGTCAAGTTATATGGGATCCATTCCAATCTGTTACCTCTGAGGATCTGGACAGGCTGCCGGGAGAAGTGAAACCGAACTGGCTCCTTGCCCATCCTAGCGCATAAACGTGAGCTGAGCCAGGCTGGGCAATGGGTTCCACAGGGTAGTGAATGCTTCCTCTGTGAGGGAGTCTAAAGGATATTTGCTGGCTCCCAGTACATTTCTGAGCACAATTCAAAATGTTGGTGCTGACCTTTAAAGCCCTAAACGGCCTTGGCCCAGTATACCTGAAGGAGTGTCTCTGGATGTTGGACTTGGGGTGCCCTTGGCCTGATCCAACAGAACTGCTCTTGTGTGCTTATGAATTACTTCTGAGCACGCTTATTACAGATTGCACAGTAAACATTGTTTAAGATGAGCAAGGGAAGTGAAGGGGCAGTTTGTGCTGGAGATGCATGTAGGGAAAAGAGAAGGAGTGTGTGTTCTCAGATTGGTTGACTCCAGATTTGTTAGCAATGGAGCCAGAATTTGGTCTGCACTGGATCTCTACATGATTGTATAAGCTTCTTCCCTGGGAGTAGCCTGGTGAAATGTGGTTGGCTTGAGCTTTATTTTTTCAAATATTAGGTCTTTCTAATTGTTTTATTAAATGTGGTGTGCTTGGTTGTATTTACCATCCTTGGTGGAAGAAACAGAGCCAGCACCAGAGGAAACGCTGGGGTTCCTTGCTGCCCCCCATCATGCGCTCCTGTGTTTGTGTCTGCAGCTAGTAACGAGCTTCCTGGGCTAAGAGGCTGATGTATTTAAAATGGGTTTTGCTGCTTGGCTCAGCCCCATGTAATGGCAATGTGCTGCCATGCAGATTTAATCTTCTGAGGGAAGGAATGTGGGGCCAGAGCTACTTGCTGCAGCAGGTGCAATAAAAAGGCTGAGAGAATGCAGCTAAAACGCACATCCAGATTGTCCACTGAGGAATCTGCTTCTCAAATTGGCGGGCGGGGGGGGGGGGGGGCAGATTCTTTAGTTAATTTTGGAAGAAGGGATTAATGACAGCTGCTGATGCTTCCATGGCAACAAGGAGAGCAAATAATTTGTGTATAGCAACGTGAAATATATTAAGATTCTTACTGTGTGCAAGAGTGTGAATTTGTCTCACGGTATAATCACCATAGCCTTGAAGGATCAATTTAGTTGTGAAAATACCACTTTCTCTAGGGATATATTCTTTGGGGCTATTTTTAAAAAAATGATTGTAGTATACTAAAGTTAAAAACGGGTACTGTAGCATTGAACACAAATTGCTTTTTCTGAGTCCAGGGTTTAGAGGATTAAAATTTAGAGCAAGGAGGAACTTGCAAGGCAAGTTGAGTGAAAATAGCTGCTATGTTCTGCTGGTTGCAGAGGTAGAGGCTCTAGAGCAGTTACATCACAGAATTTTATGGGATCCCCATTAATGCTATTAGATAACACTTTTTCTAAGCTTTGGATGAGTTGCAAATCTATAGTAATTTTTTCTCTACCCTTTCCCAAGTTCAAGTCAGTAGTTAAAAGTGGAAGCCACAATACTCATATCATCCTTTGCTGCCCCATAGATCCGCAATACTGGCCCAAAGAGTTGTGCAGTTCTTTTGAAAAGTATACAGCAGAGGCGGGGAACTTTAGTTTAGCTTGAGGGCCATATTCCCTTGTGGGCAGACTTTGGGGAGGCAGGCATGCTGGGGGCAAGTTATGCCAGAGGCAAAGGTGGGTGGGGCAGTCAATGTGACCTTGGGTGGTACCTTGGGTTACAGACGCTTCAAGTTATTGCCCCAGGATGAGAACAGAAATTGTGCGCTGACGGTATGGCGGCAGCGGGAGGCCCCATTAGCTAAACTGGTGCTTCAGGTTAAGAACAGTTTCAGGTTAAGAACGGACCTCCGAAATGAATTAAGTTCTTAGCCCGAGGTACTACTGTAAGGGGTTACATTCAATGGTGTGGGTGTCCAGTAAATTAGAGTAATTTGCATCAGAAATTTTTCATCTTGCATTGGAATATTTTCTGATGCCCTATAGAGTGATCTAATTTAGTTTTACTTGTATATACTAAACAAAGCTAAAACATTGAAATTGCCAAGATTACCTAATATTTATTTGCAACTGGCATCAATCCATCATTTCTAACAAACTTTTGAAATAGAAACTTTAGACATCACTGGTTACATTCCAGTTGTGTGGATGCACTGAGAAGAAACTAAAGGAAATAATCAATCTTCGACATGTGTACATCTCATTGTTAATAAATTAGCTCTATACACTCATTTCTTGCTTTTTTAAAAACAACACCACTTGGTTTTCCCTGTGTTGCCCAAATTATGTTCCTCATCTTTTCCAGCCAGCTTTATTTGGAATCTAACCCTGCTGATCTGTGAAAAAAGAAGCACAATAGATGTATACTGTGCAGTTCTTTACATAACTGTCTGTCTTGGTGAAGCGTTATATCCTGGCTAGGTTACTTGAATGCACTCTATGTGAGTGTGCCCTTAAAGATTAGTTGGAAACTTTAATTGCAGCAGGTAGAATGCTTGTGAAAGCTAGGTGTTTGGATCACATTGCCTCTGCTCCATCCCAGTTATACTGTCTGCCTGTTCATTTCTGGAACTAATTTAAGGTGCTGATACTGTCCTTTGAAGCTTTTCATGCTTTGCGACTGGACTATCTGAAGGACTGCCTGCACCCATATGGATCTGCCCAGGCCTTAAGATTTGGGGAACAGTGAGAACAGCAGGTTGAATAATAATAATAATAATATTTATACCTCGCCCACCTGGCTGGGTTTCCCTAGCCACTCCAAGCGGCTTCCAGCAAAATATAAGACGGGTTATATTAAGGACAGGCCCTGTTCTGTGATGGCTCTGCATTTCTGGACAGACCTCACTGAGATGCAGATGGTCTCTGTTAGGTCTTGGATAGCCTTAAAGTTGTTTTTATTCCATCCACCATTTTATAGAGCTCTTTTTTAGCAATTGGTTTATGTTAATGTTTTGATTATTTGCAATTTTCTATGTTTTAGCTGCCTTGTGAAGCTATAACCTTGTATTTATAAAATGTTGAAACGTGGGGTAAATTTATATAGACATATAATTTTTTTTAAGTCCTTAAAACAATATTGCAAAAATCTCCAGAAGAGTAAGTATCAAGTATGTATGTTCTGGTGGCTGAGTTGTGTATTATATATAAAATCAGCTGCGTCTTGGATTCGCAGAGAGGTTGATACCCAGTACCTGCTTTGAAAACATTTATTCCAGGGAACAGTTTTGGCTGGATCCTAATTGCTCTTAAATGCCTCTTCTTTTCCACTGAACTAAAAACATACAAGTGAAACTCAAAAAATTAGAATATCGTGGAAAAGTTCATTTATTTCAGTAATTCAACTTAAAAGGTGAAACTAATATATGAGAGACTCATGACATGCAAAGTGAGATCTGCCAAGCCTTTATTTGTTATAATTGTGATGATTATGGCGTACAGCTGATGAAAACCCCAAATTAACAATCTCAGAAAATTAGAATATTGTGAAAAGGTGCAGTAGCTATTCAATCCATAACACCCTCAATGGGATCCTGAGCCTTTAAATGGTCTCTCAGTTTGGTTCAGTAAGAAGCACAATCACGGGGAAGGCTGCTGACCTGACAGTTGTGCCGAAAGCCATCATTGAGACCCTCCATAAGGAGAGAAAGCCTCAAAAGGAAATTGCAGAAGAAGTTGGATGTTCCCAAAGCACATTAATGGAAAGTTATGCGGAACGGAAAAGTGTGGAAGAAAAAGGTGCACAAGCAGCAGGGATGACCACAGCCTGGAGAGGATTGTCAGGAAAAGGCCATTCAAACATGTTGGGGACTTTCACAAGGAGTGGACTGAGGCTGGAGTTAGTGCATCAAGAGCCACCACACACAGACGGATCCTGGAGATGGGATTCAAGTGTCTTATTCCTCTTGTCAAGCCGCTTCTGAACAAGAAACGTCAGAAGCGTCTTACCTGGGCTAAAGAAAAAAGGAACTGGTCTGTTGCTAAGTGACCCCGAGTCCTCTTTTCTGATGAGATCAACTTTTGCATCTCATTTGGAAACCAACGACCCAGAGTCTGGAGGAAGAATGGGGAGGCACACAATGCCAGATGCTTGAAGTCCAGTGTGAAGTTTCCACAGTCTGTGTTGATTTGGGGAGCCATGTCAACAGCTGGTGTTGGTTCACTGTGCTTCATCCAGGGTCAACACAGCCGTCTATCAGGAGAATTTGGAGCACTTCATGCTTTCTTCCACAGACGAGCTTTATGGGATGCTGACTTCGTTTTCCAGCAGGACTTGGCACCTGCCCACACTGCCAAAACTACCAAAACCTGGTTCAATGCCCATGGGATTACTGTGCTTGATTGGCCAGCAAACTTGCCTGACCTGAACCCTATGGAGAATCTATGGGGCATTGCCAAGAGAAAGATGAGAGACATGAGGCCGAGCAATTCAGAAGAGCTGAAGGCTGCTATTGAAGCATCCTGGTCTTCCATAACACCTCAGCAGTGCCACAGGCCGATAGCATCCATGCCACGCCGCATTGAGGCAGTAATTGATGCAAAAGGGGCCCAAACCAAGTACTGAGTACATATGCATGCTTCTACTTCTCAGAGGTCCAATATTGCCCTATTTGCAATTCTTGTTTTGCTGACTTCATTTAATATTCTAATTTTCTGAGATTGTTAATTTGGGGTTTTCATCAGCTGTACGCCATGATCATCACAATTATAACAAATAAAGGCTTGACATATCTCGCTTTGCACGTCATGAGTCTATCTCATATATTAGTTTCACCTTTTATCTCATATATTAGTTTCACTGAAATAAATGAACTTTTCCATGATATTCTAATTTTTCATGATACACCTGTACGTCCATCTTTTTCTGTAGAAGTGTTTTGTTTATAAACAAGAGCTTGGAAATGATTATTACCCCCACCCTCCAAGCTCACTTTTCTTTTCTTTTTTTTAAAAGATTTTTATTAGGGTTTCAACAGATTTTATCATAACAAACAAAACAAAACAACACAATAACAGACAATAAACAATATAACACATAAAAATCAAACAAAAATATATAAGTTCAATTCTTAATTTCATGTACCTTACTTTCCCAACTTCCTCACACCTCCCTTTTCTGTATTCCAATTTCCAAATTAGTTTCAGCAACCTCTTCCATTATTTTGACTGATTTTAATGTTACTTAATTTCTTTTAAATTAACCATTGCCGCTACTAACCACTTATCTTCTAATCCCCCATCATTGATTAATTTTGCTATGTTTCTTTACTTGTTACTTATACAACATCTTTGCACGTTCCTTTCAATTTTGTCACTAATGCCGCACTATCTCTATATCCTGCATCATTTTAACATTCAAATAGTTTACAATGTTTTTGCTCACTTTTCTCTTCTCAAAGATGTACATCCAAGAGAAAGCAAAACAAAAAACCAAGATCCGTATTCATGAACAAGAGTTATCACTTACAGGATCAGTGGAGTGCTTGATGCTCCTCTCTTCTCCCTTATAAGCACCTCTGTGAAGCTGTCAGAATTTATTGTCTCTTCATGAGCTCTGGGCTCAACAGAAATTACCTTTGGGATACTTAGAATGTACAAGCAGCATTCCTCTACTTCCTTCTTGCTAACAGTCATCTTGTTTTCC
This sequence comes from Podarcis gaigeae, assembly GCF_964106915.1. Taxonomy (NCBI): domain Eukaryota; kingdom Metazoa; phylum Chordata; class Lepidosauria; order Squamata; family Lacertidae; genus Podarcis; species Podarcis gaigeae. The sequence continues at coordinate 2,620,419 of NC_139690.1, forward strand.
TTAACTACATAAAAAGTTCATTACCATTGGGATGGGAGATGCTTTTTCATCTAGAGAGCCACATGCCAGTGGAGGGTGCAGCCAGAGGCAAGAGTGGGGTGGAGCAGCAGATGTGTCAACTATATTCCGTTTGTGTGCAGACACAGGCATGAACACAGATGGATATATCCATCCTGGCAAGCAAAAGGCATTCTGCAATTCAAAGGCACATTCCAGCTGGGGAAAAGCACTTGAGGGTGCCATGGAGCAGGGCCTTGGGGGGGGGGATTGGGGAGGGGACATGGGAGCCAGGTAGAGAGATGTGGAGAGCCACATTTGACCCTTGGACCTGAGGTTCCCCACTCCTACATTAGTGTGACTAAAAAAACAGGGTGGGGAGCAGAATTTGGAGGAGGTATGTACCTTCCTCTTCTAGGAAATAGCTGCCCATATCCTCCTATTTCCTGACTTCCCTCCCTGGGAGAAGAGCGCAGGAATGAAATTTGGGGATGGTTACTGAGGAGTCAGCCATGCTTCCATCACTGGGAATAGATGCAGCTTCCCCAGTGCTGAGAGCATCTGCATGCTCAACAGTCTTGCAGGACTCAAGAATCTCATGAGCCTAAAGCTTGGCAGGTGAGTCTGACCACCTGTTGGGACAACTTGGTTGCTTCTGTGCCCTTCCAAGCTCCTTGTCCTTAAACTTAGGCCACTGTTTCTAGCCCAGCTATCTTCACCTTTCCTGTCATGTAGCCTGAGCATAGTGGCATCTGTGATTCGTTATCTGTTGCCAAGTCTGTATCTCTTCTTCCCCCCAATAACAGTATTTCCCTTACTGTCAGATAAAAGCCTCTGTTTTCGTGGTCTGGGCAAGAGCTAGGGCAACATGTTTATGGTATTGGGGTGATATCTAGCTAAATTCTGCTCAGAGGAGACCCTCTGAATTGAATGGATATGAGTTGGTCATGTCCTTTAATTTCAGTGGGTCTATCTGTGAGTTTGACTATCATAGGATACAGCCCATGTGTGTCATATTTACTGCCCTCATCCACATACTGTATGCATTTTTCTGATGTAATGTTAGGACAAAATGCCCATCATGATGACAGCTGGAAGGGCCTGCACATTAGAACAGGTGGTTTTTGGGGGGCGGTGAGAGAGTATGAGTGCTGTGCACACTGAGACACAGGGTCAAACCAGAGAGGAGACCGTTTCATGAGAATCTGGGAAACACCCAGTTTCTCCATGTTTAGTAGATGGGTATTGGAAAGGATTCAGCATTGTTAAAATGGAGGTGTTTGGCACACAGATGTTGCTTAATGTAGCTTTTGCAAAAATGGCATATTTTTGTCCCCAGCCCACCAGAGAAAAGGAGAAGAGGCTGATTAGGCAGAATCAGTGGTAACTTGGAAGCTCTTGGCTGCAGTCTTTAGTACTTTAATGCTAACATAATGAATTACAGTTTTTACTTACTTAACTTGATTAAGATGGCTTCAGAAAGTTAAAATGAACCCATTCCAGCCTGCTAGCTAATTAATTAAGCAGTTAAGGGGAAAAAGCCCTGGAGTTTTTCCAAAGAGAGAATCCCATTTTATTGTGAAATTACAATCCACCAGGAATTTGTCGTGCCTAAAACTCTCTGAAAGGATTGAGAATTGAGTAATACAAAGCTTTAGTTGGTTGATTATCCTAATTATCATATATGAGAGTACGGATTATAGTTTTGGCTTCTGTTATTACACAAGTTATTTAGAATTGTACTTAAAGAAAAAAATCATTTGTTTCAGTAATATTGTGTACAGAAGGTTGTGAAATGACTATTGAGGCTTTCGTTGTAACAGTACCAAAGCCTCTGTGTCCCAAGGTGGACTTTGAAACCAAGTTTCCAAGTTGATGTCAGACCATAGTATCCAATTCTGAATATCAAGACAAGCACAAATCATATTTCTGCTGCAATGACAAACTATGATCTCCACTGAACAGGAAGCTAGGAAGGAAATTTTGGAATATGTAGGGAACTTACAACCCTTGCAATATTTCTGGATTCCTAATACTTAGCACACCTGACCATTGGCCATATTGGCTGGGATTGATGGAAGATAGAGTCCAATAGCACTCAAAGGGCCATAGGTTCCCCCTAACTGGTTTAGGAGATGGAGGCAAAGTATGGACTGAAGGTTGACTTGTGCAGCACCAAACAGTAGCTTGGCATTATGTGTGAACCCATGTTGTATTGTTTCATATGCAATGCTTCTACTCTTCTTTAAACCTGCATGTACTGGGTCTGGTGGTGGAGTCCTCATCCCAGGATGCTGCATCCAGGAACAAACATGTTCTGGGCATGTACTGACCATGATACTGAATTATATTCTATTAGATTTCTAAATTACCTACACATGGGTGTAAAGGTGGAGCTGGTTGGTTTGATATTTGTATTCTACTTTTCCAGTAATAAATTTCAGCCCCCAGTGGCTTGTGATAATAACAAAGAATTTGAAAATAGCACATAAAATTTCTGTCAACATAGCCGTTTTAAAAAATGCAGTGACATATCAGTAATGCAAGGCTTCAAGTCACAGGTGGAACTAATTTGTATATATATATTTCATAGAATTTTGAGGGGCCCTGAGGATAATCTAGCCCAACCACCTGCAATGCTGGAATCTCAACGCACGGTCCTCCATCCAATTTGAAACCATCCCACACCCTGCATAGCTTTTGCAAATGTGCTAGCAGTTTTATTGCTGCACCAGTAAGAGGACATTTTTTAATTCTTATTTATGCATTTGACAAAAACAAATACAGTTGCATTTTCTGAATCAAGAAATAAAGAAAGCACGTTTGGTTTGGAACTGTTCTGCCATTCCTGTTGAATGGTTGTAGAGAAAAATTCTGGTGAGTGGTTCAGTCCTGCTCAGTCTTGCTACTTACACCTTTTCCCTTGCTGAGAACATGCATATGCAGCCTAGAGCGCAATGTGAGGCTGCCTGAAAGCCCTTTTGCAAACAATCCAGTGCTGCACTTCAAAGTCCCGACAGCTTAGACTCCTAAGCTTGGTATCACCTGGCATCACTATGACATCAGATGACTGACATGTGGATGGCCCTGCTCACATGTCATATTTTGCCCCCCAGGGTTGCGGAGATAAGAGGCCAGCCCGCCATCCAGTAAAAGGTCTCCACTTCTGGTATAGGCTGCAGTGAGCTAAGTGGACCCCGTGGTCCCATCTGGTGTAAGGAGCTTTCTCTGTTTCTTGTGAGGACACTCTGGTCAGGGTTTTATAACTGGATTACAGTTTTTGCTTTGCATAGAAAGATGAGGCTTATCTGAAGCAATTTGGGAAACAACCCCCCCCCTTGCTATATGACATTCATGTTTTTAATTTTGTTCAGATTTCATAAAAAGCTTGTAAGACAAAGCTAGAGATTTATTTGCAAGTCACATTAGGTAAACCACAGGAATTTATGATTCAAGAACCTAGGACTTGTACGTTGGGCAAATGTCCTGTAGGTCAGGTGTCACCAAGCTTTTCAGACCCAGGACCCACTTTTAACCCAACATATATTTGTGGACTCATTTCTTAACATTTAGCCATGTATTTGCATGGTGCTCCTGCTCCTGCCTCCGGCCATGGCCCACCAGCTGAAGACCAATGCAGTAGGTGATACAGTCACACGGTTTGAAAAACAAGGATTTTGAAGCAAGATGGGTTTTGACAAAATACCCAGTGGTGGAAGAACTTTTAATCTCTGCAAAGTTTTACAGTATGTGGTAGTTAAAAAGTGACTTTCAATAAACTAATTTTGCGACTCATTTTCTTCTCTCTCTCTCTCTCTCTCTCTCTCTCCCACCCACCCACCCACAAAAAACCCACAAATATTTTCCTTCTCTTTCTCTCTCTAGCTGTCTTTCATACCCCTATTTTGTAGCTTTTACGCAGTATTTTGTGAAGCACAAATTACTGCTGACTCCCTTGCTGGAGCTATATGCTTCTCTCAGAAAACATGAGACAAAAGTGGATAAGTTGCAATTCAGTGGAGGTAAATGGTAGCAAACTAAAACAGATTTGGGGCTAAATTTAAGTAACTGCATCTAGTCGGTTGTGCCTTTCACACAACTGTTTTTTCAGTGGTGAGCTCTATCAATTCATCTGCCTCTTGCACACAAGTAAAATGTATCTCTGTAACACTAAATGTCTTTGGTGGATGCATCTTTGGAGAAAATATTTTGTCACAGTATGTTTCCGAGCACAATTCAAAGTGTTGGTGCTGACCTTTAAAGCCCTAAACGGCCTCGGTCCAGTATATCTGAAGAAGCGTCTCCTCCCCATCGTTCTGCCCGGACACTGAGGTCCAGCACCAAGGTTCCCTCATTGCGAGAAGCAAAGCTACAGGGAACCAGGCAGAGGGCCTTCTCAGTAGTGGCGCCCGCCTTGTGGAACGCCCTCCCATCAGATGTCAAAGCGATAAACAACTACCTGACATTCAGAAGACATCTGAAGGCAGCCCTGTTCAGGGAAGTTTTTAATATGTGACATTTTAGTGTATTTTTCATCTTTGTTGGAAGCCGCCCAGAGTGGCTGGGGAAACCCAGCCCGATGGGCGGGATACAAATAATAAATTATGATGATGATGATGATGATGATGATTGGCTTTGCTATAAATGCACAATCATTTTAAAAAGATGTATAATGGGATCATCACATTAGACTTACTAGAGGCAAGAAACCCAAGATTCCTTCTTCTTACTGCAAGTAACTTTGTTTTCTGGGTCAATTTTGAGGAATAACTGTCTCAAAGCATCTGTTACCATGTCTGTGAAATCCCAGTCAGATATTAGTCAGACTGCATTAGGTGTACATTTCTTGGCCTTCAGTCAACAAAACAAATACAGTGGTACCTCGGAACTTGAATGTAGTCCTTTCCGGAAGACCGTTCGACTTCCAAAACATTTGACTTCCGAGGCATGGCTTCTGATTGGCCAACAGCTAGGTTTTAGCACAGTGGAAGCCGCGTAGGACATTCGTGTTCCGAAAAACATTCAAAAACCGGAGCATGCACTTTTGGCGTTCAGGAACTGAAAGCTCCAAGAATGCAGCCGTTCGAGGTACCACTGTACTCTGTGTTTCAAAATTGAAAGGTTACTGCGGACTCCCATTCAGTATCATGCAGACCAACTTGGAAAATATTTCAATTGGCCCACATTGTAAAATCTGGGCTTCTTGTCCAATGTAGTTTTTTTTTTAACATTAAGAATGGCCATCTAGCCCAGGGTTCAGCAATCTTTTTCAGCCGTGGGCTGGTCCACCGTCCCTCAGACCATGGGGTGGGCCAGACTATATTGGGGGGGGGGGAATGAGCGAATTCCTATGCCCCACGAATAACCCAGAGATGCATTTTAAATAAAAGCACACATTCTACTCATGTAAAAGCATGCTGATTCCGGAACCGTTCGTGAGCCAGATTTAGAAGGCGATTGGGCCACATCCAGCCCACAGGCCTTAGGTTGCCGACCCCTCATCTACAGTCTTGCCCTGGCACTTCAAATGCACATGACGGTTATTTTGCATTTCACTTCATTTGGTGCCACAGATGCCAGGTTGCCCCCAAGATTGAAGGGGCCTGGTGTATACATGTGACATCACACATGCTCCAAATGCTGCACAGGCTGCCGCAGCCTTCTGCTAGGCTGGTGCGACCTTGCACCAGGTACATGGGTCCCTGCAGCATCTCCCGACACCACCCAGGCCAGTGCAGCCTTCCGATCTCTCTCTCTCTCTCTCTCTCTCTCTCTCTCTCTCTCTCTCTCTCTCTGTGTGTGTGTGTGTGTGTGTGTGTGTTGAAATTCTCTGTTTTGGCTGAGGGCTTGATCCAGTTTTGGCCAACTCTTTGCAGGCTACATTGGATAGCCAATGTATCAGTCAGTTACTTGCTGTCCTGTGATGTCTGCTGAAGCAGAGAGTGGTTTGCATTATGTGGCAAATTTAAACAGCAACGAATGCATGCTGTTGTAACAAAGGAACAATCAGCAAGGCACTCTGAGGCTCCTCTTAATTCCTTTGCATCTTTACCAGGTCCACACCTGACATCACATGATGTCATGTGAGTGACAGGTGCCTATGTTCCCATACTGTACTGAAAAACAAAATGGAGCATCAACTTCACATACATTCAGTCCCAAGTTCAAGCCATTTCATCTTCAGTTGAAAAAAGATACTGCATAACAGATGTGAACGCCTGGCGGGGTGGAGGTGGTAATGAGGAATTCCCCTCCGCCATTTCCAGTGGAATAATTTTAAACTTTGGGAAACACTGAAATAAACCCCTCTTTGGAATGAGTGAATGCTTTTTAAGGCAAGGTTTTACTCAATCTGTGCTATAAAAACTAGACAGATCTCCTGTATTAATTCCCTTGTGTACTATAGACATTTGCAATACCTAGTTGCATGATGCATTTCTGCACATAGTGTGATTCCTTTTTCACGAGAAGAGCATGCAGGTCTTTTGTTTCAATGTGAATTATATGCTTCTCTCTGTGAGGGAGCCTTCCCAGACCCGCTGAAAGAGGTGGTTATCAAACTGCTTCTTAAAAAACCATCTTTAGATGCGACCACGATGGCCAACTATCACCCAGTCTCAAATCTTCCATTCTTGGGCAAGGTGATTGAGCGAGTGGTTGCTGAACAACTCCAGCCACGCCTGGAAGAAGCGGACCATTTGGATCCCTTCCAATCGGGATTCAGGCCTCATCATGGGGCTGAAACTGCCTTGGTCGCACTGGTTGATGATCTCCGGCGGGCTAGAGACAAAGGTGAGAGCTGTTTCCTAGTTCTGCTGGATCTCTCAGCAGCTTTTGACACCATTGACCATAACATCCTTCTGGACCGTCTAGAGGGGCTGGGAGCTGGGGGCACTGTCATACAGTGGTTCCGCTCTTTCCTCCTTGGCCTCCTTGGTGGGGGGATGAGTGTTCAGACCCCATGGCTCTCACTTGTGGGGTGCCTCAGGGTTCTGTCCTCTCCCCCGTGCTTTTCAACATCTACATGCAGCCGCTGGGAGAGATCATCGGGGGGTTTGGGCTGGGTGTTCATCAGTATGTGGATGATACCCAGCTCTACCTCTCTTTCAAATCAGAACCAGTGAAGGTGGTGAAGGTCCTGTGTGAGTGTCTGGAAGCGGTTGGAGGATGGATGGTGGCTAACAGATTGAGATTGAATCCTGACAAGACAGAAGTACTGTTTTGGGGGGACAGGAGGCAGGCGGATGTGGAGGACACCCTGGTCCTGAATTGGGTAACTGGGCCCCTGAAGGACCAGGTGCGTAGCCTGGGAGTCATTCTGGACTCACAGCTGTCCATGGAGGTGCAGGTCAATTCTGTGTCCAGGGCAGCTGTCTACCAGCTCCATCTGGTACGCAGGTTGAGACCCTACTGCCCACTGACTGTCTCGCCAGAGTGGTGCATGCTCTAGTTATCTCTCGCTTGGACTATTGCAATGTGCTCTATGTGGGGCTACCTTTGAAGATGACCCGGAAACTACAACTAATGCAGAATGCAGCAGCTAGACTGGTGACTGGGAGCGGCCATCTTGAAAGACCTACACTGGATCCCAGTACATTTCCAAGCACAATTCAAAGTGTTGATGTTGACCTTTAAAGCCCTAAACGGCCTCGGTCCAGTATACCTGAAGGAGCGTCTCCACCTCCATTGTTCTGCCTGGACGCTGAGGTCCAGTGCCAAGGGCCTTCTGGCGGTTCCCTTGCTACGAGAAGCCAAGTTACAGGGAACCAGGCAGAGGGCCTTTTGGTAGTGGCACCCGCCCTGTGGAACGCCCTCCAACCGGATGTCAAAGAGAAAAATAACTACCAAACTGTTAGAAGACATCTGAAGGCAGCCCTGTTTAGGGAAGCTTTTAATGTTTAATAGGTTATTGTATTTTAGTGTTCTGTTGCAAGCCGCCCAGAGTAGCTGGGGAAACCCAGCCAGATGGGTGGGATATAAATAAATTGTTGTTGTTGTTGTTGTTGTTGTTGTTGTTGTTGTTGCTGTTGCTGCTGCTGCTGCTGCTTTATTCCTTTCCATGGCATTTGATCTAGTTTGACACTACTATAAGCAAGTATCCTGCTTCTGTTGTCTTTCTCAAGCTCTGGGACGAAGACCTTTCATTGCCTACAGACAGCCACCCAATCTTAAACAACTCCTAACCCACAATAATACTACAACCAGACCTAACACGGACACTGGCACCAGAGCCTACAATAAACCCAGATGCCAACTTTGCTGCCACATACACCCGGACAACACCATTACTGGCCCCAACAACATCACACATACCATCTCGGGACTATTTAATTGCTCATCGTCTAACATTGTGTATGCCATCAAATGCCAACAGTGTCCTTCAGCTCTCTATATTGGACAAACAGGCCAGACCTTACGCCAAAGAATAAACGGACATAAATCGGACATCAGGAATCACAAGACAGAGAAACCAGTAGGAGAACACTTCAATCTCCCAGGACATTCTATACAAGATCTCAAAGTAGCTGTTTTACTACAAAGGAATTTCAGAAATAGACTGGAAAGAGAAGCTGCTGAATTGCAACTTATCACCGAACTTAAAACCATGGAGAGACCTGGTCTGAACAAAGACATTGGATTCTTATCTCATTATACATGACAAAGCCATTTTTCACCTTCTCACCCCTTGCTTTTTCCTGTAAGACCTATTGCAGTCGTTAAGAGTCATCAACAGGCTCATCACAGCTATCTGCCAATCACCCATTCCCACCACCCTTCTGAGTAATACGCCTCCCCACCTTCTCACTATATAGAAGGGTCTGGAAACTTCTGTTTCAGTGTATCTGAAGAAGTGTGCATGCACACAAAAGCTCATACGAAGAACTAACTTAGTTGGTCTTTAAGGTGCTACTGGAAGGAATTTTTTTTATATATATCCGTGTTTGTTAACTGATTTGGTTAGAGACTTTATTGCTTGGACAATGTCCGGCGAGCCCTGGGAAGAAGAGCCTGGAACCAGTGAACTCTTATTAGTTGACCTGCAAGCACTTCAAGGTCTTGCCAAGGACTTACAGATCACTGTTACTACTTCTTCCACCACCCCAATGGATTTGCGTCTACATTCAGGTGCCTATTCTGCACAGTTAAGTGTTAGTGCAGTTGTTGGAACCCAGTGGGATTGGGAAGAGGTTGCCAGCCCTGAAGAGCCTTCAGCACTTGCCTCAAGTCTGAGATCCCAAGACTTGTGGAGCATTCTGCTCACAAGGTTGCACTTTCATTTTTACTCCTTCACACTTAGCTACTTGTGCAGATCTATTCCACTCCAAACAATCTGTTCATTGAACCTCTTGGAACTTATCGTTTAAGAGGTACGGGGTTGATTCTGTGTATATAAATTTGCAAAGGAACAATGGGATTAAGGTTTTTTCCTCAGCCCTGTATGTTTATTTTATAACATTTTTCCTGTGAAGAAAAGGCATGTTACCTCTTCAGACAAAAATTCACACTTTTGAAAACTTTTTGAAAACAAGAACCTGTGATAATATATTCTCATTAGAAAAGCTGCCCCAAATAATCTTACAGAACCTCTGGAAGAGCATGACATTGTAAATGGATTAATGGAATTCATTTATCAAAAAATTTAAACATTGCATATGCTACATAATTAAAAACAAATCCTTATTTCCTGATGAATAGCCTTTGGACTATAATGTAACTTAAATAGAAAACTATCTTTAGAAAGATTTTTCCTCCAAAAGCATTTTATTTTTTAAAATCTGTTCAAATAAAAAAATCCAATTTAAATAAAAAAAATCAATTTTTAAAAATCTTTTAAAAAACCATTGATTTTTATCCACCCTGGAAGGCTGGACAATATCCCTGCATGAGACCCTGGAGACTCACTTTCAGCTGGAATAGATGCTTTGGGGGCAGAGTGGCCTGTCTTGCTGTGGAAAATTGATATGTTATAAGTTACTGTGGCATGTTGCTTTAGTTTCTTTTAATGCAGGATTGCCAACATTTTTGGGTCAGTAGACAGATTCATTGTGTTGAGTATCACAAAATGGATGCCATGGGGGCATGGCATAACACAAAATGGATGCTGTCAGAACATTCCATAATGGTTGTCACATCTAAGGGCAGAAAGGTGCTGCCATGTCCCCTCATCCATGAGGAAAAAGGGGCTTGTATCACACCCCCTCCTCCACCTCCCCTCTACTCAGAACTTTCTTGCCTCCATTGCATACTTTGCTCCTCTGTCAAAACTTGATGTGAGGCTGGAGGAGTGGAACCATTTCTTCCCTGACCCTTGATTCACTGCACATATGAACAAAATGATTAATTTTATGTGCAGATCACGGGAGCAGATGCGTAAAAGTGGGGAGGGCTTTCATGTCACCACTTTCCTCCAATGAACTAAATGCTAAAGCCTGTGGTGGTGAATTTTCATCAACTTCTGAACTACTTTCAACCCCAACAGGTGTTTATGGAGGTTTTTTATTGATACAATTCCCAATATAACATGGAATCTAATTTTAGTCCATTCATTATTTTTTTATTCACTTTTTCCTATCAGTACAAACATCAAACTAAAAAGACATGTACAACAAACAACCATAACAACAATAATAACACAAATTGGCAACACAAATTTAGATACAGTAATATCCCTATGCCTACTCCTTGTTTATCACCACTCCCCCCCCCCATTTCCCACTGTTATCTGCCTTGTCACTTAGATATTCGTTCCAAATTTCTTTGTATTTATCCATTCTTATTTTGCATCAACAAGCAATTCTTTCATATGTAGCTAATCTGTACATATTATCAATCCATATGCTCAGTGGAATCTTTTTGAGACACTTTCAATTCATCAAAACAAGTTTTGTTGCTTCTAATATAGTGCAATACAACCACTTTTTTTGACCCCTTGAGATCTTCCAAGTTTCCGGAATATAATTTAGAATTAAATTCAGTTCCCCTAAATAACAATTTATTTTTATTACTTTTACTATAAATATCCTCACCTCGCTCCAGAATGGTCTGATCATCGGTCAGTTAATCAACATATGTATTAAGTTTGCATTTTTACTCCCACATCTCCAGCAATTATCTACACTTGTTATTTCCTTCTGATATAATCTTGCTGGAGTCCAGTGGATTCTAAATACTATTTTCTGTTGAATAAGTCTTAAATCCATACAGGCTTTTTCTATTGATTTGATACTTGTCTCCCATATACATTTGTTATCTGTACTCCTACCTCTTTACTCAATTTTTGTCTTTCATATTCTAAATCGTATTTCTTCCTGTTAAGTAAAGTTTTATATAGTGCAAGTGTATGATTTTTTGTTTTTGTTGCAGAGATTAAATCTTGTAACAGCATGGGTGTTTCCAATGCTTCTATAGTGTCAGAGCCAAATTGCTTTTCCAACATATGTTTCAATTGGATATACAGTCGTACCTCGGGTTGAAGTTGCTTCAGGTTGAGCGCTTTTGGGTTGCGCTCTGCGGTGACCTGGAAGTAACGGAATGCGTTACTCCCGGGTTTCGCTGCTCACGCATGCGCAGAAGTGGCAAATAGCGACCTGCGCACGCACAGTCGCAGCAAGCAGTGAGTCTTGGTGTACATTTCTTTCTGAGTGTAGAAAACTTAGATTTCTAATTGTTAGCCCACACAGTTTTCTTTAAAGCTTTTTAAACCCTTTATTCGTGAACTGAATTTCAAAACATACTGCCTAACTTCGTAAAATGTGTACTATCAAAAAGCAATGTATGCATTTCAGTCAAGAGCAGTGTAGCAGCCTGTATTATTTATGGTCTGATAACCTTCCAGCTTAGTGGGATGAGCATTCCAAAGGGGTGATGAGCAACTTGCTGAAATCATAATCCAGAATGTGCCCCTGGATGCCTAAGGTAATACTTGCCCATCTTAAAGTGATGAATTATCCCCCCCCCCCCCGGGATGTGTACAGAACCTTGTGGCTGGTGCTGCCAGGTGACTAAGCTTGATGCCGGGGTGGTGTTACTTTAAAAATATTAGTAAGGTATTACAAATGTGTTAAGTTTCATCCAGAAAAGAAAAGGGAACCACCTGCTCTAAAGACTATTGTTTCTGGCATTTAAAATGTCAAGAGTGCGGAAGAAACTTACAAGACTTTCATGACTTCTGCTCTGTTTGCTAGATTTTATGATACTCTGATAGTGGAAAATTCTATCAGCTGGAAGCAGGGGTGGGTTAATGTTTTGGAATGCTTGTGGGTTTCATGAGGATAGGGGTGCTTCCAGTTTTGTAGGGCATCAAAACCCTGAAGTATTTTTCAAAACATTTCAAAATGTTATTATTTTTATTGTTTTTTAAAAAATGCCCTCAGTTTGTAGCTTCTCTACAAATTGATTTTAACTGGTCTAGTAGTCTGCTAGCCAAAAGCAAGGCGTTTTTGACTCCCAGTTTTTAACTGCAGTGGTACCTTGGTTCTCAAACGCCTTGGTACTCAAACAACTTGGAACCCAAACACTGCAAACCTTGAAGTAAGTATTCCCGTTTGCGAAATTTTTTCAGAAGCTGAACGTGCTCTGTTTTGAGTGTCATACTTCCGTTTTGAGTGTTATGCAGAGGTCTGTCTGTTTTTGCTATTTATTTAGAGTTTTTGTTTTTGCGGCTCTTTTTTGTTTGTGACTGTGTGGAACCCAGTTCAGCCACTGATTGATTGGTTGTGACTGCAGTAGATTGTTTATTGCTTTCATTTTATGGATCAATGGTCTCGTTAGATAGTAAGATTCATGTTAAATTGCTGTTTTAGGGGTTGTTTTTAAAGTCTGGAAAAGATTAATCTATTTTGCATTATTTTCTATGGGAAAGCGCGCCTTGGTTTTGGAACGGACTTCTGGAACAGATTAAGTTTGAGAGGCAAGGTACAACTGTATAACAATAGCAGCCCCTCCCAAATAAGACTGCTAAAATGAAAGAAGTGGGGTTGCAGGGTGAGCGACTAGGAGGATATTTTTGTGGAAGGAATGAGAGATCATTTCTGGTATGCAAGAACTTGTATGTGCTAGTTATGCTGTCATATGGTTTACAGAGTGGAGTAGATAAACCATCATTTTGGATCTGCTTCTGCCTCCAAGCCTAAGGTCTACCTACCGATAATCTTACTGATTTGGGAAATAAGTTGTCAAGTGAGAGCACAGCAGTATCGATTCCTCTTTAAGTGAAGTCCTGCCATTCCAATTTTCAACTGTTAATGGGAATTTTAGGCTATTGGGTGGGGCCCTCTCTGCCCCTCCCAAGGTTTCTCTGTTCCCCACCTCTTCCTTCATTGGAGTAACCTCTGTGATTCATATGAACGCAGCTTGCGTAGGCAAGGTGTCCTTTCTCTCATGTTTTAGTCACATTTCCAGTTCTGGAAATGCTTTTTTGACTGGTTGCCAGCTAAGGTGGAGGAAAGGTGAAGAGCAATTTTGCAAGGAGCTCCCCCCTCCCCCCGTCACCTTGGTGTAGCAGCAGCTAAAGGAACTGAGCACCTTACAGAAGTTGAGATTGTGTATCTTGAGGCATCAGAAGGTCTTGTGGCCCCAACCTGCTGATGGTATCCCACAAGACAGTTTCCCATAGACTAGCTCAGTCTTCCCCAGCCTGATGTTCCCCACTGTTTTGGAATTTAACTGCTGCCATCCCCAACCATGCTAGCTGGGCCTGGTAGGAATTGTAGTCCATCTGAATTTGGGAGGCTCCAGGTTGGGGAAAGCTAGAATAGCCCATCTCATCCAGATTAGATAGCATGCCATAGTGGGCTAGCAGGAGAGAGCAAGGGGCACCAGGCAAAACTTAGGGACATAGGATAAAACTTGAATACGTGGATCTTTTGGTATTCACAGGCTAAGGTGCCTTATACTCCACAGGGAGTAGAATCAGGTGCTTCTCAGCTTAGAGTAAGTAGCCTGTGTTTCCAGGGCAGTGGGGTTCTTTCTGGAATTAAAATACAGTTCTATCTTGGGTCATCCCAGGCAAAACAGTTTGTCTCTAGGTGTGACAGTCAGGCACGCAAGAGGGGTGAAGAACTACAGAAACCCTTATCTGCACCAATCAATCTCAACACAAACCCTCAAGTATCCTTCCTAAAAGGTGTTAAGTGGTAAGGGTGGTGTTGGATTCGCAGAGATTCGGAGACTGGCAACTTTCATTATAACATAAATGTATACATATTAACATACAAAATTACACTGGCACAAAGTTACAGAGTTACACTGTTGGTCCACCTAGTTTGGTCCTGTGCCCTAGTCCTTCTCTCCAGCGTCTCAGACAGAAGCGTATAGATGCAGGACATCTCAGGTTCAGTCCCTGGCATTTCCAGATATGTGCTCAACTACTGAACAATAGTCTTCTAGGTGGGTGCTGTTACTTTAAGTTATATAGGGTGTTTCACACTGCCATGTCATATAAGTTTGCACAGAAGTAACATGTGCTCTGCTGAGCTTCCTCCATTATAAATGTGTTTAAGGTGGCAGCCTGTAGCTTCCCACATGGTCCCTTGGGCACTGCAGTGGCCTCAGACATCCTCCTGCCAAGGCCCACTCCCCGCTCAGTTGTTTTTTAATCTGTTTGGGTGGGATAACTTTTTTTGGCGTGGGCTTCCTGGTTTTTTTTGGGGGGGTGTATTTTATTTGTTTTAAGAAAGTTGTGGGTATTTTGTCTGCTTTTTTGGCAATAGGATTCTGAGTATCTCTTACGAAAAGGGTGTTTTGTAATGCTCATGACAGTTTTTTTTAATTTTCAGATGTTGAACCCATCTGGTAAAAATATTGTAAATAGCTATTCATGTTAGTTTCTCTCTCCTTTTTTTTTTTTTTAAGGAGAGGGAGCAGACGATTGCCCAAGTACATTTTCTTGTCAAAGGAATTATGTTTGTAGCGGTGAAAGTTAAATATATTACTGGCTGGGTAAATTTTGCTTTTTCATTTTGTGTGATGTCACACCAATTGCTTGCTGCTTTAATGCTCTGCTTCATACTCAAATTACATAAGTCATCTGGCAACAAATGTTGTACCCCTTTTGGATGACTGCTTCAGAATATCCCAGAGGATAACCCCCTCTCTCATTCTGATCTTTTAAAAAAAGGGGGGGAGATTTAGACTTGGCTGCTTATCATGCAGGAAACATCCTGGAGCCTTTGCGGAATGCTTGTCACATCTAAAAATGTATGAAGTATACAGAACAAAGGAAGATTGAGGGTATGACATGGCTTACAGGTTAAGGGTTAGAAATCTGAAACGTCTGTACTTTATGAACTTAAATAAGAAAATGAATGGTGTGGCCAAAATTATACAGGCAAAGTTACTAACCCTGTCATTTATAGCCACAAATCCTTGTGAAGTTTATACACAGCTGCCCTAAAAATATATAACTTGACTGTGGAATTGACAATCAAGTAACATAAATACAAATCATCATGAGAAAAAGAACATAAACATCAATGGCTGTAAGCAAAGACAGGGAAGAAACGTTGTGCCTGGGATACCTCTCAAATGTGCACATCTTGAAAATGGTTGGGAGAGTCCAAAACCAACTCTTAAGCAGTGGGATTCAGTGTGCAACTTGGGGTTGCATCTCAAACATTTCACACTAGAGAGTGGTGATGCCTTTTGAATAGTGTTTCTTGGAACACTTAAGTTTCCTGAGAGCAGCAATGGTAGAAGACAGCAGTGGTAGAAATATTTTGATGAAATGAAGTTTGCTGGTCCCGGTTGGTTTTTATCTTGGAAGCTGCCTTAGACCATCTTATTTGTCCATCTAACTCAGCACTATCTGCTTCAGCAAGGACCTTTTCTGGTCTGTGGGCACATTTGCAAACCAGAGAAACAGTTGTGAGCACCACACACAAGCCACAACCAAGCACACGCTACAAACTATTATAGTGGCTACAACTGAATGCTGTTTCAAGCCTAATTTCAGATGAGGAAGGGGACCCTTTGCAAGCCAAGGGAGTCTCTGTAAGCCTGTTGGGAGTCTGTGCACGTCAGCACTAGTCTTGACTGGGAATCAGGTGTTCTGTTTTCTAGACAACTTGTTGATTGCTTGATGCCAATATGTTGCAAAGGCCCCTGGGCATCTGCTTGGGAGTCATTTCGGCTTCTGGATTCACCAAGGGCAACAGTGGGAACCTTGGGTGTGTGGGCCAAATGTGGCCCTCCAGGCATCTGTATCTGGCTCTCCTCAGATCTTTCCCCAGGCCCCACCAACTCTCCTTGAGTGCTTTTGCCTGGATGGAATATTCCTTGAACTCTTGATAGTGCTGCTTGCCTGCCTGCTAACCAGCCTGCTGTGCAAAAGGTAAAATTTGTGTTTCCTTGCTCCACCTACGTTCTCCCCTTGTTTGGCCACTGCTGGCATGTGACCCCTGGAAGGCTGCCCAGAAGAGAATGCAGCCCTCAGGCTGGAAACGATTCCACGTGGCTGCCTTACAGTCATGTGAAAGTGAAGGACAACATGCAGTGATGGGGAAAAGAAAGTGCACCCTTTTTGAATTCTGTGGTTTTACATATCAGGACATAACGGACCCCCAGCACACTAGACTCATGCTGACATTTTCCGACTCAGCTACTCCTGAAAAGCTCCTGAAATATAGGGCCCTCTTACAGGACTATGATATTGATTTGAGGTGCGTTTTTAAAGACACGGAACGAAAACAACTACTGCCAAACTTGCCGCATAGCCGGACCGACCCCAAGAAACCAACGCTCTCTCTGCCGAAGGGCTTTTTTCATAGGGCTGCAATTCATTCAGAAGGGCTGTCAAAGATGGATACGCATGGTGAACCCAGCCGTAATACTCCCTTGGAGAGGAAAACCTCAGAGCAAATAGGCCAAACACATAAAGAACGCCAGCCCAATCTAGATAAGTCAAAGATAGGACACTCCATTAGAACTCTGGCAGATCCTGAATTTCACCACTATTTACCCCGGCTGGAATCTGTTCAGCCAACGACAAATGACGCTCCTCCCAAGGGTAACGTGACACACAGAAAGTCAGAGATAGATCTAATTGTCTTCGACGAAGCCCCCCTCCCCCCAATGATCTCAGCAATTCAGATAACACTGTCTCTAGGAGAAACTACAGGGGACTATAATTCTAACATCGTTCCAAGTTTGAATGAACTCACCCATCAAATCACTAACTCGAGTACGATCAAGGAGATGACAGTTGCAAGTTCAAGAAGTGATGACACCAGGGTCAACGGACTGACAACCGAAGCCCCAGAGGTAGTGGAGGAAATACATCAGGAACCATCTGGGGCTCCAAGTGATAGCCAGCCTTCCGACATGCAGCTAGATTGACCTTATGCCATGGCTGGGAACCTGGTGCAACATTCCTCTTTGAAGTTGTTATTGTGGAATGTGGCAAGGTGGTCTTCTAAGCTGTGTCTCCCTGACTTTACAAAGTTAATAAGGGCATATGATATAGTTTGTTTACAAGAAACCTGTTCATTATGTCACATTGAACTTGCAGGTTTTAATGCCTTTTCAGTTCCGGCAACCAAAAGCCACAAGAAAGGTAGGCCTTCGGGTGGATTGTTAACCCTGGTGGCTCCCCATATAAAAAGTGAACACATCCTGTCAACAAATGCTAGCTGCAAATTACAGTGGTACCTCGTGTTACATACGCTTCAGGTTACAGACTTCACTAACCCAGAAATTGTACCTCAGGTTAAGAACTTTGCTTCAGGATGAGGACAGAAATTGTGCTCTGTCGGCGCAGCAGCAGCAGGAGGCCCCATTAGCTAAAGTGGTGCTTCGGGTTAAGAACAGTTTCAGGTTAAGAACGGACCTCCAGAACGAATTAAGTATTTAACCCGAGGTACCACTGTACTGGTAACAAAGATAGAGCTAGTGTGCCAGGAACTGTTACTGATCAATGTGTATATTCCTCCCACTCCTACTGTCACAGCCAAGAACCTACAATGGGAATTTATTGCACACGTGCTCGAGAATCTGGACTTCATCTGCCCTGACCTACCTATTATCTTGACTGGAGACTTTAATGCCCGCCTGGGCCAAGGGTGGGAGGTGTATGCAAAAGCATGGGAGATCTTGGATACCTCTGTTCTTCCAGACTTCTGTTTTTGGGAATGTAGATCCCAGGATCCAGTAATTAATCTGGCTGGTCTGTGACTCACCAAGCTGACCACCACCAGGGCCCTGACGTGGCTCAATGGGCTAACTGATTGGGAAGGCTCTGGGAATTTTACCATAGGTAAAATAGAGCAGGCAGGGTTCAGGCCAGGGAAATCTGCTTTATGCAACTGTTTGGTGTTATCTCATTTAACCTTTAAGTCCACGTGGCTTCATGAAGAATGTCTTTATGTGCCTTCCTTGATATCAAGGCTGCTTTTGACACTGTCGACAGGGGGCTGTTATGGTCCAAATTGGAGACAATGGGCCTAGAACCTACTTTACTTGATCAAAAAACTTTACACAAAGAACACCTGTCGCATAAGAACAACACCAAGGAATGTAATGACAGATCCTGTCATTATAAACAGAGGTGTAAAGCAGGGCTGTTTACTCGCTCCCTCTCTTTTTAATCTTTTTCTTAACGACCTCACTTCTTTACTAAAACAGGTGGATGCCCACAGCCCAAAACTCAATGCATCAAGCATTCCCATCCTTCTATACGCAGATATGATTTTGCTTTCACAGACAAGAATTCGCCTAAAACGTTTGTTAAATTCCTGTATTGACTATCTGTCCAGAACGAAATTGTGCATGAACTTTGATAAAAGCAAAATAATGGTTTTTTTGAATTCACGCAAAAGCTATAGCTGGGTATTTGGTGGGAAACCCATCCAGCAGGTATTTGAATTCAGCTACCTGGGAATCACATTCCATCATAGGCTTCTATGGTCCTCGCACCGTGCACCGGCCGTGAGCCAGTAAGATGTCTATGCAGGCCACAATGCGTTTCTTTATAACAAGAGGTAATTCACATATCCCCTCTGCCCTCAAGGTCTTCAACGCCAAAGATATAGCTCAGTTGCTCTACGGAATTCCAGTCTGGCTGCCAGGGTTTACCCAGCTGGTAGAACAAGTGCAGGCAGCTTTCCATTTTAGGATTTTTGCTGTCCCACGTTGTGTACCCTATGCAGCCTTGTGTCTAGAGGGAGGTCAACACAAGGTAGAGACCATAGCCTGGGCGAGATTTCTCACATGCTGGTTAAACATCTGCCTCACAACAGATAGAGATCCTCTCCCTAGTGAAGTTTTGCTAGATCCCTTTCTTTCCCCAGGGCTACAACGGTACAGCAACTTGGGCTGTCAGTGGAATCTTTGCGATCAATGTCCCCACCATCTGCCAAGGCTACAATAAAAACTAGGTTGTGGGACATTGAACGCCAGGAACTAACAGCAGCAGCAGAGAAAACATGCTCCCCTCTTAACTTTCAACTTTCTTGGGCACATGAAATTAACCACAATTATCTTGAATTTTTGCTTAATCCTCAAGAAAGAAGGGCATTATAATTCAAATCCTTCAAACCTCCTATGGAGAAGGTTCTTGGGAATGGTGGAAGGAGAAGAATTTGCCCATGTGAAGACCATCAGGTGGAAACTCTTACACATACAGTTCTTAAATGTAAACTATATGTTGATCTCTGCCCACAGTTCCAAATGGAAACTAGAGTTAGAGGTCATACATTTTCTATTATTGGGGAATAATCAGGAGATCACCAAGGTAGTGGCTAAATATCTTTATCTGGTTTTTTGTCGTCGAAACACATTGCAGACATCTGATCTCCCTAGAGACCTAGAGATGTAATGTTAGACTGTCTTGCCTCTTTCATTTGACAAATGTTTTGTGTCACTGGGAAGGTGGGAATTTTGTACTGATTTGCTATGGATGTTTGTATGTGATGCCAATAAAAGGTTTGATGATGATGATCATCAGCAAGTGTGCCCACCTCTATAAAAGTCAAAGGTTTTAGCAGTATGCTGGTCTGTAGCATTCAGATGTGTTTTAACTCAATGCCAAAGAGGAAAGATGACACAGTGCTCTTAGAGAAGGAAGTGCTGCTGCCCATGAAACTGGGAAGGGTTCTAAGGTCACCTCCAACCAATTTTATGCCCATCATTCTACAGTGAGAAAGATTATTCAAAAGTGGAAAACATTCAAGACAGTTGCCAATCTTCTCAGGAGTGGACACCCCAGCAAATTCACCCCAAGGTCACACTGTGCAATACTCAGAGAAACTGCAAAAAAACCAAAAGAAAAACCCAAGAGTTACATCTCAGACTCCTCAGGCCTCAGTTAGCATGTTAAATGTTAAAGTTAATGACAGTACAATTAGAAAAAGACTGAAGAAGTATGACTTGTTTGGAAGGGTTTTCAGGAGAAAGCCTCTTCTCTCTAAAAAGAATATGGCAGCATGGCTTAGGTTTGCAAAGTTGCATCTGAACAAACCACAAGATTTCTGGAACGATGTCTTTAGGCAGATGATACCAAAGTGGAGATATTTGGCCATAATACACAGTGCCATGTTTGGTGAAAACCAAACACAGCATATCAGAACAAGCATTTCATACCAAGTGTCAAGCATGGTAGTGGAGCCACAGGACCTGGGAACCTTGCAATCATTGACTTAAGTGACTAGCAGAGAAGAAATCGCCTCTTGTAGAGGGCAGGCTTGAACAGGAGGCTCTCCTTTCCACTTTTCCTAACTCATCATAGCTAGAGATTATTAAGGATAATTATTAAGCACTGGGCTGTTCTGAGCTTGACATATACTCAATAAAGTCAAAGACAGAGTAATGTGCATATTAAGGAGAATGCAGATTAGGCATTGCATAGCTTGTATAAATTAAGTTGGCATATTATGTCATTCAAAATGAAACTCACGTAATATACACCTGACGACCTGCCATCAATTCCTTTGTTGAAATGATTAGAATGCTTTGTGCAGTATATTAGATGCTTAGATGCAGTATATTAGATATTAGATGCTTTCAAATATTCAAGAGTTGCTGAAGAAAAAGATGCATCACCAGGGGCTGATGTTCACCTCTTTCCCTGCCTTTGTCCTGGGACCTGGGTGTGGTCCTGGGTTGGTCATGCTTCTTCCCTGTCCTGTGAAGTGAGCTTGGGCCATCTGATGACTCCTTTGCTCAGATCTTGCCCAAGGGAATGGGTACGTGCAGATAAGAAGGCTGGATTTTACAATTTTGTAATAACCAGCCAGATATTGGATTCTGGACTTCTTTGTGAATAATAAAGCAGTTTAGTCACTAATTTCTGTTCCTGCTTGCA
The DNA here is from genome assembly GCF_964106915.1 of Podarcis gaigeae. NCBI lineage: Eukaryota > Metazoa > Chordata > Lepidosauria > Squamata > Lacertidae > Podarcis > Podarcis gaigeae. The sequence goes on from NC_139690.1 coordinate 2,641,711, forward strand.
TTTTCTGTTTTGTTTTAAATATGTGCTCTTTTGAGTCTCACATATGTTATGACTTACAAGAAGCAAGGCATTTAAAATTCCAGCCTGCCTTTGGTTTGAAAGCAGGAGTAGATAATACTGGACAGGAAAAAAGAAATTAATTGCTTTTCTCCCACATAACATAATAAGGGCCCCGTAAACCAGCCAATCATTTCCAGGATTACTTTCCTGAGTCCACAGCTGAGCATGTTCCCTGAAAGGACCATTTTGCTAACTCAGATACAGAAACACGATTGGGAGGAAACACTTCTCTTGATGCTGTTGTCTCTCTGTTAACAGGTATGGAAAATCTAAGATACTAGTTTTCTCAAAGAGCCGGAAACTCCATAATTGGAAAATTGATGGGAGAGCCATCAAACAAGTCTATAAATTCCAATATTTGGGAGTTTGGTTACAACATAACCTTAGATGGAAGGCCCATGTAGCCTATGTTACAAATAGAGCCAAAGCTATCTCCTTGGCGATCTTGCGATTCTTCTTCACCGATGGGGCCCTTCATATCCCATCAGCGTTGAAAGTCTTCAAGGCCAAGGTGATTCCGACAATTGCTTATGCCATCTCAATTTGGGGGACTTTTGTCAATCTATCTCACCTAGAGGTTATTCAAAATCAGTTTTTAAGAGGGATATTGAAACTGCCCAACTGTGTAAGTAATGCAGCGTTACGCATGGAACTTAACACTGTATCCCTGGAAAACGCTCTGTGGAAGCACATACTTTGTCACTGGTTATCTCTATGGCACAATCTCCCAAACTTGTACTTGATACAATGTATGTGGAGAGATGATTTCCAGAGCCCATGGGTAAAAAATTTACAGCTGAAAATTACGGCAATGGGAATCTCCCCATCCAAATTACTAGAGCAGGACATAGTTCCAGCTAAAAGAACAGTAACCTGTAAACTAGAGGAGATGGACTTGCAGCAGAAAATGATCTTGGGCAATGGTACCTGCTCACCTCTAAATCTTGGTTTATTACCCCTCTTAAGGCTCCCAAACTATTTGAATTCCTTAACTTCTTCGGCTCATAGATATGCCTTTGTAAAGGCAAGATTCAACACCTTCCCATCGAACGTGCTGAGAAATAGATTCTCCAATGGACAGATATCGCTCTTATGTGATTGTAATTGTGGGGCACCGGAATCGTTGCATCACATAATTCTTGATTGTGCTTTTCACTTATCGGCCAGGAGCAAGTTTCTTGCTCAGTATCTTAAGGGAATCGCCGATGATACGACTGAAGCCAAACTGAGATATCTATTAAATGATGATGACCCCCTAAGATCACTCATGGTTGCCAGATTCTTGATCAGCGTCCCATCCCTAAAGAAGAGAAATGGACTCCTGTGTGGCTCGGATAATCCCTTTAAACCATGATCTATGTTTTAGGTTGTAATTAGGTGATATCACCATTGATGTCTTCTATTAATTTATGAGCAGAGGGCAATGTTTATGGTACAAATTTATTGTAATGTATGATGTTGGTCTTTTGTTTTTGTTTTGCTTTGGTTCTTGTCTGTTTTTTGTAAGTTTTGGCGGTTTTAAATTTGGAGGTTCAAGTACATTATGTTGATATGGGAAACTGTCGTGTGATGGGCCAATGGCCGTAATAAAGATAAATCCAATCTCTGTTAACAGGCAATATCTTAAACAGTTCTCAAAATGTACAGGGTTTTTTTTATCAGTAGTTGCCAGTAGTAGCAACAAAGCAAAATTGTACAGAGTATTGAATTGGCACTTCTTCACTATTCAAATAAAAATCAGGTGTAAAAACTGCAGCAAAGTTGGATTTTAGCCCCCCACCTCCAGTAAATATTTAAACAAGAGTTCCAGAAAAGCAGTACTTTGCTTAAATATCATTATATAACTTTGGCTATGTTCCCACAATCTGATAAGAATGGAATGTGGTTTGTTTACAAAGTTTTCAACTAACTTTCCAATGGATTTATGTCTTCCAAGATTATGGTTTCTGCAGGCAGGAGTCACTTTTAACCTGATAATATTGGAGAAATCTATTTAACAAAACAACTGCATCAGTTAGTGACTATGCCCGGACAGAATTGGGATAACTCAAGCTTGAATTCCTTTTTTAAAAATGCAAATGTTGAAGGGGGTAGTATTTAGTCTGTGGCTTGTTTTTGCCAGGGCTAAACTTTTTAAACTGGCAGAATGAGGACACCCAAAGAAGCAAAGGGAACAAATAACTAATTCTAGTGGAAAGGCCGGGAACAGGCTGAGGATTCTATCCTGTGCATGTATTAAAGTGTACTTGGGTGTGGGTGGGTGGTAGTAGCTTCATTGGTTGTGGGTCAAGGAATAAAAAATAAAAATTTATTCTGAAATCTACTGGTTTCACACCACGTAGAATATTTGATTTTCAGAAGAAGTATTCTGATACCCCCTTTGAGTATTTATATACTCTTACAAGGGAAATCTGTTTAACTGCAAGCATTTGAATCTTCTATTTAAGCAAAATAACAACGCTGGCAAAATAACAACGCTGGCAAAATGACAACGCTGGCTTCAGTTTTTGGAGGGCCCTTGGGCAAGGCCTTACTGCCCCACTCCCTTTCTGTGGCCAGAGGGAAATCATAGGGCAAGCAGGTGATGGTTTTCCATCTCCTCGCTCTTGCAGTTGTTTTTAGGGTTGGGAGAGCAGGTGAACAGACAGGAAGACGAGGAGGAAGGAGACAGGTTCCAGAGAGTGGCAGTGGGCTCCACCAGAGTGTGGCGCTTGGCAGGTGCCGAGCTGTGCCAACCCTGCCGCCATCCCTGTGAAAACAGCTCCTTTTTTTCCTCTTGGAAAGACCTCTGCCCTTGGGAAGGGGCATTTTTGAACAGAATTTGATCTTTATATGAAACCTGTCTTACTGCAGGTTGGATATAGAAAAGAACTGCAGCAGTAGTATAAAAATAATAAACATGTCTTCATTCAATTCAGTCATTCCATCTAGGATTTTACTTTGGGTTTAACAAAGGCTTTGTGGCTGACCTGTCAATGGCCGCTGGACTCTTCATGTCACAAAGTGTCCTGTTTGGGGGGGTTTCCATGTAAAAGGTCTAGACTGAAAGCCCAAGCCACTTCTCATGAATGATAGGTCTTGCAGCAACATAGCTTGGTGTGAGTTCTCCCTGTCCCTCTTTTTTGGCCCATTATGACCAGTAATGTTTCACCTTGAAGACTGCGCTTTCTAAAGACAACACCACTTACATTTAAAGCAAAACCAAAAGCTGTGCTCTTTCTTTTATGGTAATCCGGTTTTTAAAATTTGCTCCTATCAATACTCTTTAATCTGGCTGTCTGACATAGAAACCTATTTTGTTCCGCTATGCTGGTATTCACGTGAGAGAAGATTAGCATACACAGAACTGCAGAGTCAGTTAAACGTGACCTTCCTATATAGTACAGTAGCTCAGCATGTCATAATCCATGCCTAGTGTAAAATGTGTGCCAAATAATATTTCTCTCAACAAAGCACCACGGTATTTTTGTAGCCGGGAAGCGGGGAGATGCTTAAATGATAGGTAGCTGTATCTGGGTGTCGGGCACAAACCAGTTTTATTCATTTGCAATGTTCAGTGAAATGGAGAGAGTGCTGATACTATAACAAACATTTCATATGTTTATTGGCTCTTGAAAGTCTCGTGCATTCTGCATATTGTGCTGAAAGTAGTTTGAGCTGTTCTCTGATCATTTGTACATTTTCACCCTTTTCAGAATTTTAATTATGGTTTACGGAGGAGGGGAAGCTAGATTGGATCAGCTTGTTTATTTGATTGCAAATTATTTATCTCTCCATTCTTTTTTCTGCTGCTCTGGTGGGAGAAGAGCTCAAGGGGCTTTCTTAAAACAGGAGCCCTAATACCATCAGTCTTAAATTCTTACTGAAATAATCCGGGAGAATGTGGATGTTGCATGTTTATCTCTTTGGATGGTTAGTGTAAGATGCCAGAGATTTCATTAGAAGCACTTGCTTGACGCAGTTTTCATTTATGTGGCTTGTGATGGCCATATTTCTGTGAAGTGTTTTGAAAGTGTGTTTTAAGCACGGTTAAATGGTGGGCAGAGAAATGCAACCCACTAGTATTTGCCACTATAGGGGATGCATCATATCAGTACATAAGGAAATAATGTTAAAGAAAAACTGAAGGCATGTGATAATGGGGACTAGAAGAAATTTATCACTTTGTGTTCCCTGAATATGGGTTGTCAACTATATCAATAAGTATTTTTTTAAAGAGGATTGACTATCTGGGTTTTCTGTATTGTATGACTTCTTTGTAAAACATTAAAAATTAAGAGTGGCTGAGCTAGACAAAGCATGACACGTTAATTTTGTAGTTATTCATGCTGAAAATAGAGGAATTGATAAGAAGAGTTTATAGGAAGAGTTGACAACTGTCCATGTATTCCAGTTAAACACAGGATGTTCCACTGATCAACTATGTGAATTTAATTAAAAAACAAAACAAAAATGTTATCTGTCTGCCTTCATTTTATTCACTGTTACAAAGACCCAAAGCCGTTTTGAAAACACATGTACATTTTAAAGTCCTTATTAGTACACTGTCTTTATTAGTGCAACCAAGGTATCACAAAATATTGTGCAAACTTTCAAGTTCTCCAGAAATCTTCCTCAGGTTAGTTAGTAAAGAAAGCAAGAAAGGAGAGAGGAAATATTTGGCTGGCTGTAAAGTCATCTCTGTCTGCATCTTGTAAGACTACACTTGTACTTGGATTGTTAGCAACGGCAAGAAAGTAATCTTGATTACTTTTTCCTTCCCTTTTAATCAGAGCACAACAATGGAAGAAACAGCTATATGGGAACAACACACAGTGACTCTTCACAGGGTAAGTTTCTGCAATTATAGATCTGTGTTCATAACTCAGGATACTGTCAGCTCTTGAAAACAATAGCAAAAATCCAGATGTCCGGAAGGAAAAAGAAAGGAAACTAGTTGTGTCATATTCCGTTGTTTGAAATTAGTGTGATTGTCAACTGCTTATAATAGTTTATTTATAGTCTCTTGACCACCTTTCTGTAGCAGCACTCCAGGGTTAGGGGCTGCTAGCTTGCCTCTTGTTTGGGCAAGAGGGAGCTCGATCCCCTTCCCTACTTTAACTTCAGCTATCCAACAGTGAGCAGATCCTTCGCATTTCCAGAAGTAGAGCATATCCTTTGAAAGCAGAAGGTCCAGCATCTCCAGGGGAGCTGAGAAAGGCCCTGCCTAAAACACCAGTTTTTCTCAGTCAGTGTAAGCGATACTGACCTAGGTGGACCAGTCATCTGCCCCAGTAAAAGGCTTTCTCATGTCCAGGTTCTGCAGAAATGCCCAGAAAGCATCATTGGACATAATATTGAGCTTCATAAAGAACACTGGACTTCTTAAAGGCTTCAGTTTTTATTGAACTTTTTTATTTATTTCCTGTTGTTCTCAGTGCTAAGTAGAATTTGATGGCTTGGGACCCAATACAAACCCCCAACATTGTACAGAAAGAGAGCAAGACTGAGGTTTTCCTGGGAGGAAGCTGGATCTGGTTACAGAGGTTCTGAGCACAGATAAAGAGGCAGGGGGCCAAATATTTAAATAGAAATGGTATTAGCTTCCCAAGGAAGTCACAAGTGGCCAAGAAATCTAGATGACTAGGGGAAGACTGTTAAGTAGTAGGACAGAACAAAGCTCCATGCTTTCCTCATAGAATGAGAAGGCAATAGGAGGTGTCAACAGCCAGCCAACTTTGCTGAAACTGCTGGACCAAGCAGTGCAGGTAAAGGGACACAAATCACAAGGGAGTGTAGATGTATGCATCCCTGTTGTAGGCCCTTTTCCTGCAGCCAGTTTTGCGGCTTGGGATCCCAGGAAGGACAAGAGCATTGCAGCATTTTATTTAATAACTGGGGGCTGCTCGCCCTGCTTGCCAACCCTCCCTGTCCACTAGCCCCTTGGCCAAGTGCTCTAACCCACCACCTCGCCCATCCCTTCACAGCACTCCAAGCCCACCCCCTTGGAAAGGAGGCCAGGAAGCGCTTCACAGAGCTGCTTGCTAAACTGCTCCGCCCCCCCCCACCCCCGTTAAACCTTCCTGCAACTGTCTTTAACTGGGAGGGGGCATTTCACAGAGTGAAGCATCTCTCCCCCCCCCCAATTACAGAGCTCCCCCGGGGACCGTGCTACCAGGGCTGCTTCCTCACTCTGCAGTTGGTGTTGCTACGGATAGGACTATCTAAAGCAGTGTGTGACTAAAGCCTTAGATTTTTAGGTGCATAGGAATAAATTTATGCCCCAGCTTTTCAGTATGGCTGACGAGACAAAATAAGTTTCTAGTCCCTAGGATCGAAAAGATACATCCATTCATTTTATTTCTAAACCCCTCTCCATCCCAAGGGTGGTGGTGATTAGCAAGAAATAAATGCAATAGTACAGCATATAAGGGGACGCAGGTGGCGCTGTGGGTTAAAGCCTCAGCGCCTAGGACTTGCCGATTGAAAGGTTGGCGGTTCGAATCCCTGCGGCGGGGTGCGCTCCCGCTGCTCGGTCCCAGCACCTGCCAACCTAGCAGTTCGAAAGCACCTCCGGGTGCAAGTAGATAAATAGGGACCGCTTACCAGCGGGAAGGTAAACGGCGTTTCCGTGTGCGGCTCTGGCTCTGGCTCTGGCCAGAGCAGCGATGTCACGCTGGCCACGTGACCCGGAAGTGTCTCCAGACAGCACTGGCCCCTGGCCTCTTGAGTGAGATGGGCGCACAACCCCAGAGTCTGTCAAGACTGGCCCGTACGGGCAGGGGTACCTTTACCTTTTACCTTACAGCACTTAAATTAAAAAAGACCCACCATAAAACTAATATATCTTACAATTCAAAATCATGACTCACAAAAATAATTCTTGGCTCACTCCTCCTCACATGCCTGACGGAATGAAATAGCTTTGCCAGGTGATGAAAGGCTGGTAAAGAGGGGACAGTTGCATTTCTAATGGGAGGGTGTGGACTTGTGCATGGTCAGTGCCTAGCGCAAGTCCAAAGGGTGGCTGAGTAAGATATCCAGAGGTTGGAAGAAAATTCCTCTCTGCTGAATCTCTTCATGACTGACAGAATATAAAAACAGCTCATGCACACTTGCCTAATTTTTTGCAGATTGAAGAATGCCATTGCGTCTCAAAATTATTTGGTTTGGCAAAGGATAGCAAAAGATGCTGCTATAGCTACCTTGTGTGCACAGGTCTAAAAACAGGAAGTTCTGTGAACAAGAAACGGGCTTCAAGGAATTCAGCAGCTAGAAAAGAGCCTCCTTCCCAGCCCCCTTCTCTCCCACCTCATCCACATGTGCCACATATTTTTCCACCTTGGCTGTTCCTGACAACATATAAGAAAATACATCCCTCCAAAGTAGCCCCCCCTACTTTTCCCAGGTTGCAGGAGGGGTGAAGCCTGTAGCATAGGATCAACAGGACAAAAAAATGTCCCTTTAAGTTAAGCACCCTCCAGCTCTGGCCCAGGAATGTAAAATTAGATAAGCTGCTGTGGACTCTTTTCAGTTTGGAATCTCTTGGAGAATATGGAAAAGCCACATTCCTCTTGAAGCTTTATTATGCTTCTTTTTAAATTTCCCACTAAAGAGAAGAAGGAGTGTGTGTGTTTGTGTTATTGGGGGGGGGCAGTAGCTGTGGACTAGTTATGTGTATGTTGTTCAGAGATGAATTATAGCTGCACAAGTTGGTACACGATTGGCCACTTTTAAAATGCATGACACACAACATATATTTAAGAGCAGTTTAAACACCAGTCTAGTTGGATTACATCATGGCACCACAAACCACAGTTTAATGCTGTCATAACACTGGAAATTCTAGTATATTGACTCAGTTATGATACAGGTCTCAGCATTCTTTATCCTATCCCTGATGACTGAGTGCTCCAACAGCTTCCTGTCTTGCTGTGCATTAAAAATGCATGGTCCTATCTTGACAATCATTGGCTTCCATAGATTGTGGATTGAAATATAATAGGATTAGATAAAACAATTCAAGCCAATTTTGTGTGTCCCGTCATTGAACACACAAAAAGAAACTGTGTGTGTGTTGGCATCCATCTGTCTCGAGAGACCATTGAATACTACTGTCTTAGAGTTAGCAGCGTCTGCTGTGGCTGTAGAGACCAAAATGGGAGACGTGTGTTTTATTGCAGTTGGAGCAGATGAAGGTATCCGGCTTACCTTATCTAGAAAGGACTCCTTCACACAGTGCATACTTAAACTATTGACCTCACTTCCACAGGAGGCAGGGGTGGCCACTAACCTGGATGGTTGCAGTGATGCTTCTAAATCCCAGTTGCTGGAAACTGCAGGAGGGGCTCTTGTGCTCGAATCCCACTTGTAGGTTTCCCACAGGCATCTGGTCGGCCACTGTGAGAAGAGGACTGACTCTTTATGTTCTTATGACTTCTTCATTCAGTCACCACAGTATGATTGCCTAACAATCTCAAGTTGATTTGTTGCGCCAGTGCGCTGGTGCAGTGAGACATATACTGCAGTCTAGGGAATAAAGCTTTAAATGAGAGGCCTTCCAAAGTCACACAGAGAGCTAGACTGCACCATATGCTCTTCATTCCTGACTGAAAGAGAGCTTTCCAGAGTTTGAAAGTTAGCCTTCTTTCACCAATAGAAATTGGAATAATAAGAGGTATTCCTTTATCTCCTTCTTGTCTCAAGTTGGCTGGACTTCTTAAAGGCTGGATTTTGTTTTGTGTGAAGAAGCATCTGTTTTGCTAATTGGATTAGCAAAACCACAGGAGAAGTTGCAACAGACATCATTTTTAAGATTTTTACCAGCAATGAGAGGAGTAATATTTCTTGGTTGGTGGAGATTTTTGCCCAGCTGTGAGTTGGACTGAAATTGTGGCAAGTCCTGATCAAATATTCCTTTGACAATTTGGAGAAAACTATAATACTTGGAGATAAGGCACTGTGTCACATATGGAACATAAGAAGGCCCCTTGGGTATGATGCCATAGAGCTCATTGAGTCTAGTTTTCTGTTTGCTAGTCAGATGTTTCAAAAAGGCTGGCAAGCAGGCCCTGAAAGCAGTCCTCCAGTTGTACCCCCCAGGACCACCCCACTCAGCTCAATCCTCAGTCCCTCGTGTTCAGAGCTATATTGTGTCTGATGTGAACACTGAGTTTATAGTCTTAATATAGGAACACCAGTAAATTAAAACCAAATATTTCACTGAGACTCTTGCATGAAAGATTCTTGCCTTTTGGTGTGTGGTTAAAGAATGCTTTGCATTACCTTTAATGATTATGTGTGTACAAACAATATTTCTATTAAAGGTGGTTCAAGCACTATCTCCTAAGCTCTTGCTGTCAGGGCAGAAGTGAGGACAGAGAAAATGAGGTTCTTTGGTGGTGGTGGTTGTTTTGTAGCTCCCCTTTCTACAAAGAGAAAAAAATGGTTGGAAAAATTAGGGAATACTGGGTGAGAAATCAGGAGGAGAGTTTTACTCCGCTGCCTGATCTGGAGTAAATCTCTGCCTAGTTTGGGAATGGGTCAGGCAGCTGAGATGGCTTTGGATCTGAGCCATTTCCCATCCTCCTCTGCAGCCCCCCAAGCTTCCTCCATTTGATGGGGTCAGGGCCAGAGACTTCCGTGATATCTGAGAGGCGGATCCCATATATATTCTTTAGTCTATTGGAACAACCCTTCCAGCATTCTTAGGATTGTAGACTAAATGCTCATTTTTTAAAAAAAAGGTTTCCCTCCGTGAGGTTTTTGGGGTTTATTTTTTAAAACCTCTGGGATCCTAATACTAAAGTCATTGTTAAGCTTGCTCTATGACATCCCCTAGCAAAACCACCAGATGACAACCTTCCTTTTCATTCCTGGTATTGTTTTCCTAGAGTGCAGCTTACACTTGTGAAACATGAAAAGGAAGTACTATGCAACATACAGAGAGGCATTCATGCAAGATGGAATGCTGTGTCTTCATGCTCCTCTGGGTTTAGAGTTCATTCTAAATTATGGTGGAATATAAAGCACATGAGTTGGCCTTGTAAAAGCTTTCAGGGAAGGAACACCTGGAGAAGCTGCTTCTGTTCTGATGATCAGGGAGCGATCACAGGGAGCGATTAATTTTTTAATTGGGACAGTCATTTGGACTAAAACTAATTCTTAATATTTGTATACCATGTTAGAATTAAAGAGTTGCATGTCCAGTTAAAGATACCTTATAAAAGAAACTATTGCATTTCAGCTAATCTATCAATTACATGTGGATGTAAATAATAGTTTTGAACCAAAGCCCACATTTCCATCCATTGTAGATTATGCATGCATGGATCATAGCAAGCATTGGCTTAGTTCAGAAGTGTTGGCAAGGATTGCTTCTAGCTATTATGCCAAGATGCTCTAAACCGCCTCTCCTTCGTATACTGGTGGATGAGATCAAGTGTTTTCACATGCGAGGGAAAACAAGCGAGGGTTGAGCACCTTCTTCCTGCATGCCCCTTTCTTTAAAATGGCAACTCCTGTTGTTTTGGGCATGATATTGCTGGCTCCAACTCCAGTCAGCCTCTTCACCATAGCCAGTGGCCAGAGATTATGGGAGTTGTAGTACACAACATAAGGAGGGAGCCTCATTGGCCACACCTTCCCTACAGAAGATTCCTGTTGCCTGTTTGGTCCAAACCTGCAGCAGGTCTGTAGTCGGATCTAATTAATTGGCATTCAAGGGGAAGTACTAAAGCTTTTAAGATCAGGGAGAATTAGAGTAGACCCCTGTATTATGACCTTCAAATGGTCTTCTCTTTGATAGAAAAAAGTAGCATCCACACCTTTTGCTTTGACAACTCCAGATCAAATACACTCAGTTTTCAAGTTAAATGTTCTGGCTTCTCTGTGCGCCTCACCCAAGGGACTTGTGGAAGGGACTTCATGAAAATGGGCCTTGTCAGTAGTGCCACCCCACCCATCTGGGGATTGCCCTCCTCAGGAAGACTCACTCACTTGGTACATCATCATCATCATCATCATCATTTATTATTTATACCCCGCCCAACTGGCTGGGTTTCCCCAGCCACTCTGGGCGGCTTTCAACAAAATATTAAAATACAATAGTCTGTTAAACATTAGAAGCTTCCCTAAAGAGGGCTGTACAGTGTTTAGGTGCCAGACCTTTCTGTTTACCAATGTAACTTCCTATGGTGGTGGTCATCTTTTTAGTGGGGTGGGTGGGACTTGGTCCGTATTAGTACATCGCTGGGTGATCATGTTATCCATTATGTGCTGTTAAGTGTTTTCATTCTTTTCTGATTTCAAACTGTTTTTATGTGCCATACTTTATTCTTGTCAAATTGATTTGAGACTCTTTATTGTAAAAGGAAACTGGTAGGTCAAAGAGAGAAACAATACAGCCTCTACAAACTGAACTGGACTATTTGTGATTATCACTGTCTTGCATCCATGTCTTGGGGATGCTGTGACATTGAATGTATTATAGGCTGGTTTCTGTCTCTGAGAGGAAGGAAGAGAATGAAAGGCTGAGAGCAACAGGTTGTGAACTGAAAAAATTGAGAGCCTCAGGATGTTTTGCTTGGTATAAAGTTGTTGCTTTGTTCAAAATCCTGATACCTGCATTTTGAAATACAGTGGTTCCTTGGGTTACAGACACTTCAGGTTACAGACTCCGCTAACCCAGAAATAGTACCTCGGGTTAAGAACTTTGCTTCGGGATGAGAACAGAAATCATGCTCCGGTGGCGCTGCAGCAGCGGGAGGCCCTATTAGCTAAAGTGGTGCTTCAGGTTAAGAACAGTTTCAGGTTAAGAACGGACCTCCAGAACGAATTAAGTACTTAACCCGAGGTACCACTGTAGATGGTATAAATGTTATCTGTTACATGAACTTGTTGATACCTCTAATCCAAGCTTCTTTCTGGTCTCTCATAGGCTCCTGGATTTGGGTTTGGTATTGCAATATCTGGTGGAAGAGATAATCCTCACTTCCAGAGTGGAGAAACATCTATCGTTATATCCGATGTGCTCAAAGGAGGCCCAGCAGAAGGACTACTACAGTAAGTTAATTTTGGGGAGTGGAGCTGTATGGGGATGGTTTATTCCTGCTTATCGTCTTATCCTCTGTTCCTGTAAGTGTTGCTGTAAAATTAATTCTTCCTCTCCTTAACCATTGTTGAAGGAATAGGCTTGACTTGAGGATCGTATTTCCTTCAATCAGGTCATACTCACACCATAAATTTAAATCCTATGACTTCCCACAAAGAATCCAGTGAGTTGTAGCTTAACGGTGCTGGGAATTTTATTGGTAAAATCTATTTGGTGTTTCGCAACTTTCTGACTAGTTGCAGGACCTTAGCCAGACCTAGCAGAGTAAACACAGAATCCACGGAAGCAATTGGCAACCTGGCTGCAGACAGGATAGACGAAGTAGGAACCAGGAACTTGTAGTTAGGTGTTTATTATATACAGTGGACTATTTACAGGAACAGAACACGGATCTTTAGCTTGCTCTCTCATACACAACTCACATCCTACACTGAACTCCTGAACTAACACATTCCAGTTAGTAGGCTGTTAATTATCACTCCCTTGAGAGAGCCTGACCAATCAGGGAGCTGTCTCCATGCCTCTGTTATCACCAGGCAGACTTACTCCTTCAGATTGCCTTCTGGCTGTCTGCCAAACCTTAATTGACTCTGTGTGAGTAGCTGCATGTACACAGATTCCCAAAATTCTTTAGCTGTGTGGTGGGTAAACTACAGTTCCCAAGATTCTTTGGGGGAGAGCATGACTGAAATAAAGTGGTACAAATGTGATTTAAATGTATGGCAGGATTGTGACCTTTTCCCTCTCCCTCTTCTCTGTGCATCCTCGATCCCCCCCTGCTTCACTTCACCATGGTTTGCCATTGCCTGCATGGGTGTGACCGTCAAACACAATTTGCTCCTAAGCTTGGTTTTTGCATCCAGTTTCAAATACAGGTTTGAGGAAACCCTGTTTGCCATTGACTGTGGCTAATGTTGGTGTGAACTTAAAGGGGTCATGATTGGCCCAAAAGAAGTTCAAGCGTTGGAGGAGGCAGTGTGCAGTCCTCTTGCAGCTGGCCCATTTCCTCCCTCTTAACAATGTTTATGGGATGGAGAAGTGTGTCTGAAGTCTCAGAGCTGGTGGCATCAACTTTTAAAAATAAAGCAGAGGAACTTCAGAAATGTAGAAGCACATGATGAATATTACGAACAAAACATTCTGATAACTTTGTGGAAGAGAAGATCTGCATCCACAAAGCACCTCTGTTGGAGTGGCTATATAGCATAGTAATAGTAAGCTTTGCTTGTTTTCTTCAAGGCTTTTTCTTTACTCTTTTACCAACAAGCTTCTTACTTATTTTAATTTTTTTCCAGGGAGAATGACCGTGTTGCAATGGTCAATGGTGTTTCTATGGATAATGTGGAGCATGCTTTTGCTGTTCAGCAGCTGAGGAAAAGTGGTAAAAATGCCAAAATTGTAAGTTGGTGCTTTATCCTATACTCCTAGATGTGTGCGCAAAGTCCAGAAAATATACCAGAATTGCTCAAACAAAATGATTGCAGCCTTGATGGTGGGTTCATTGACATCTGTCATACAATAGCACAAAACTTGTAAAATAGCTAACGTCCTAGAGCAAACCGTTATGTGTGCTTGAACTGCTCTAGACATTTTAGCGGGTGAGGGGGTGGGGGAATGAAACCCTAAAGCAGACTTGATTACTTACTAGCTGGGGCCACAGGGGATATGCTGAGCCTTCCCATGGTATCCACTGATTGCAGCCCCGAACCTCTTCCTGCATTTACTGCCTAGTAATGAACAGCAGCTAAAGAATACACTTGGGAGTAAAATGGTAAAGGTAAAGGACCCCTGGACAGTTAAGTCCAGTCAAAGGTGCTCAACTTGCTTCAGGGCGAGGGAGCCAGTGTTTGTCCACAGACAGTTTTCTGGGTCATGCGGCCAGCATAACTAACTCGCTTCTGGTGCAACAGAACACCGTGACGGAAGCCAGAGCGCACGGAAACGCTTGGGAGTAACGGTAGGAAGTGGGGACCTGCCCTTCCTCTACAACCCTGGGCTCATACTATTTAGCCTTGCTCTTTTACCTACACCAAACACAGCTTCTGTGTGGAGATAATTGGGAAGCTTTCCTTGTTCCTTCTCATTCTGTGAAGGAAGAGGGAGAAAGGCCAATCTTTGGAAGAGGCAGTCTGGGCCTATTCCTCAGCCTGTCTCCATAATGGATGAGTCGGGGAACATAGTGTGAAAGAGAGGGTTGGGATTTTCATTTTCTTGCTCCATATCAGGTGTGGGCTTAAGTCAGTCTGTTGGCTGTTACTCAGGTGAAAGAACCTACCCCAGCTGAGACTGAAAACAGCATTGTTCAAGCATGCTTTATAAGCTGCCTTTAATTCATTAGTTGCGGGAAAGACAGAATATAGCCCTCAAGGGACGTGGGTGGCACTGTGATCTAAACCATTGAGCCTCTTGGGCTTGCCAATCATATGGTCAGCAGTTCGAATCTGCACGACGAGGTGAGCCCTTCTCTGTCCCGGCTCCTGCCAACCTCTCTGTTTGAAAGCTTACCATTGTGAGTAGATAAGCAAGTACCGTTGTGGTGAGAAGGTAAACAGTGTTTCCATGTGCTCTGGCACTCATCACATCCTCTGTGTGCCAGTAACAATTTAGTCATGCTGGCCACATGACTCAGAAAAGCTGTCTACGGACAAACACTGGCTCCCTCGGCCTGAGAGCAGAGATGAGCGCCACACCCCATAGTCTAATTTGACTGGACTTAACCATCCAGGGGTCCTTTGCCTTACTTTTACCTATATGACTTATGATTATTGGGAACAAAGGCACAAAATATTCAGCAGTGCAGAAACCTCACTGTGCCTTCTAAAACTTTTGGCACAGGTTTGCATGTTTGATCTGCTTATCAGCACTTGCGGGTTCAAAGTTGAAGCAGGGAGGTGGAGCTTTGATGATTCAGGCAGGGGAGCTGGAAACAGGAAAGGAATGTGTTTGCTTTGCAGAGCTAGCATTCCAGGACAAATTGTCTGCAGGCAGTGTTGCTGAGCAAAGTGGGTCTAGGTCTAAATTGTGCCCACACAAGGCTCTCTGTGACCCTGCTCCTTGGCAGCATTGACAAGCAGAATAGCACATGTGCAAAAATGTCTTAAGGCTTAAGTAAGCAATCCATTGGGATGTGCTCCGGGTACTCCACAGCTAGCACTGAGCTAGAGTTGTTGTGCAAATCAAGCAAACTCCATCTTGGATGTCTAGGTATTCTGCAGAATTCCGAACATGCAGAGTTCACATAGAATTCCTCTGCAGAGCTTTCTCCGTTCCCAGATGAAACCTGATCAGGTTTAAGATTTTCATTCATTTGTGCGTTTCATTCATTTTGTACTCTTAACTAAAATGTTAAAATACACATAAGCAGGGCATGTGGCAAAAAACCCCCACCACTATTCAAGTTGATAGAGTAAAGCACTGTGGAGAGTATACCATTTCAAAAGACCAAGGGGATGTCCACCTGTGCAATGGGTGAGCAATCTAAAATGAACAGCAGGGCTTGTGTGGCTGCAGTGAGCAAACAACAGAGAGCCTTGGAGAGAACGTGAAGAGGGATATATCCAAAGATGGATATGAGATGCTATAGGAGAAGAAACTCAAATGCAGAGCTGGGGCTGATGTGAGCTGTAGTCCAAAATATCAATCTAGTGGAGGACACCAGATTGACCGAGGCTGCAGTATCCTGTCCTCAGTGTCCCCCTTTTCTATAGATCACCAAAGGAACTGTAAGCACTGAGGGCAAGGCCTCAGTACCCATACCCAAAGTCTCAGGTTCCCAGTGTTTATTGCTTCTCCTTAGTCTGTCTTCATAGCAAGGCAGAATTGTGCCTAGCTTTTCACATGCCCTAGGTATTGAATGGCTGTACTTTCCTCTCATGCCTCAACAAGCAGCTTTTTCCTTCATTCTCAGCGCATACTATTTGCCACTGCATGGTGCAATTATATTGATTCTTGCTATTCTTTCAGACAGAGTGCATAGATAGCTTTTTCTTAAATCTGCAAAACAACCCGTCATCAGCAATAGATCAGTCTGTCTTGTGGTAAACAATTGCAACGCTGTATTGTGTGAAAAATCGTAACACACTCATTGTTCCTCACATAGAGCGCATTGTAGTAATCAAATCATGAGGTTACCGGTGCATGGATTGCTGTGGTCAAGCCATCGCGATCCTGGAATGGCCATAGCTGTTCTGCTAGTCAAAGCTGGTGAAAAGCACTTTTAGTACCGAAGAACACTTGTGCCTCCAGTGGCACAGTGGGATTTCGTAGCATCCATAGACTTTGCACCTGCTCCTTCAGGGCAGACAACTTACCAACTTCATGGATCCACAGAGCCTCTGTCTTCCCAGGTTCAGACTCAGTTTGTTAGAACACCACTGGATCCAAGCACTGGTCAAGGGCCTGCACAGCCATTCCCAGTTCAGACGTTACCTCACTCCAAAACCTCTTATGCCTACTCCCAACAGTGTCAGACAGAAGTTAAATAGCATTGGGGACAGAATAGTTACCCGTTTCACCTCATACCTCAAGAACCAGGGGGATGAGAAAACCCTCAGGCTATGTTGAATTCTGCACCCGTCCCATGAGATCAGACTGGACCTTCTGCAGAACAGTGTAGCTGATACGCATCTCCGAGAGGCTGTCCTGGAGGATAACAATCATCAGTGATCTCAAAAGCTAATGAGAAGTAGAAGCAGCAAGGTCTCTCTTCCAGTAAGAGGGCGACCAAGGCCAATTCCATCCTGAGCCTGGCCTGAACCCAGATTGCAATGGGTCTGGATAATCTGTTTCCTCTGAGAGGGCCTGCAACTGTGCCACCGTGACCCTGTCAGGTACCTTGCCCCCACCTCCTTCAAGGCAAGAGGCACCAGCCCCTCATGCAAAGACACAGTCACTGCACCTGGGACCCACCCAGTCATTCCCCATGACTAGCAAACATTTTGTCAGAGTAACCAGGCTGCAAAAACTGAAACTGATCCTACAAAGCATGGCATTGAAAACCTCATTTCGAGCTGCATCTGTCATGGTGTCTAGCTCACTACAGGGGCAGACCTGTTATCCGCAATGTGCCTAGGAAGCAAAGAACAGAAAGTCTCTTGGCCTTCAGACATAGTCCTAGACTCCAACCACCTATACAGGTGCCAGTAGCCTGTGGACCACCTTGAAGTGTTCTGCTGGGGTAGAGGCAGCAAAGGGTCAAAAGGCCTACACTAAACAGTGGTTTGGAGGGTCAAAAGTATGCTTTGGGCTTGTGTGCTGCTTCTTATTTTCTCACACGCTGATTTTCTTCTCTCCCCTTTTTCTCTCTCCGTTTTTCATGATGAAGTGGGTTTTCAGACTGTAGTTGGTAGGTTAGTACTAGCTATAAGTCTGCCCAATTCAAATTTTCACAGCAACTTGTGATTTGGCAGTCTGATGGCTGACTTGAGTCAGTAGGTTGAGCTTGATAGTATCTTTGCTGCTTCTTGTGACTTGTTTAAGTATAAGCCTGAAAGATATCCTGAGCTTGAAACCCAAACAATCTTACTGCTAGTAAGAGGTGTTGGGTAGTATGTGGCAGATTATATATTTGCAGACAGGAGTGGGGTTGCCTGAGGGTAAAAGGGGTTTGTGCATGTATCTCTGCAAATGTCACCTGTAGCTCTGGGCAATGTTTGGATCATTTCCCTCCTCTCCTGTTTTGCTTGTAAGTCTTACCTGCATGATGCAGAATATTTATCTAGCTTACTAGGTCACTTGACAATTTTCATGTAAGCAGTGTCTGAGGCAGATGATCATAAACTGTAGGCTAAGCTACCTCTTTCTCCCCTGCTTAACCTCATGGAAGTTGAAAAATCCTTGGTTGTTACTTAGAGAACACCATGCACATTCCTACACTATACTTTGGAGTACACAAAGAATATTGTTAACCCTCAGAATTACGTTTGATCATAAAAACAGCTTTGTGCTTTGTCTGAAAGAAAGTTGAATTCCTCAGTTTTGAGGACAAATGTGTTGCTCTGCAGCAGGTTTTTGTTTTGTTTTGATGGCTTGCCAACAATACTACAAAGGTCTGTATCGCATGCCTATTGACACAGCACGTTATGAGAGACTAAGCCACTTTCCACTCCAGCAGTCTTGTCAAGTATTGAAATATTGATGAAGTTGCAGTGTCTGTAGATTATGGGATTCTTTTATATGTTTTGCCCTTTCTCAGAACCTGAGAATGCCCCCTTCCCTTTTTGGGTGGGTGGAGAAAAACTTCATTGAGGACAGTGGTAAGGATGGTGTGCTTGGATGTATCTAGGGATCGTAGACAACTTTGTGCTGTTTTTTAAACAGCTTATCAGCCACCTTGTTCGACTGTGATAAGGTATATCAATCAGTCATCAATCAAGTTTATTAGGAGATCAAATGCAGGTTATAGCCAGACAAAAACAATCACACAGCACAGTGCAGTGCATCGCCCTAGCACAGCTCCATCAGAGAGGGAGAGGGGGCTGTCAAAGAAATTTTGCAGTACAGACCTACGCTAAGATACTTGGAAGTAAGACCCATTAAAATATGCATTGGATTGCAGCCTTTTAGTAAACTAAGTTGGCATGTTTTGCATATGGATAAGACAGTAGTTCTGATTTTTAAAAGTATTCTTTTATAGCAGGGCAGGATTCTACAAGCCCCTAGATGGTCTCCCTGTTCTGCTGCAGAATTTAGAATGCTTTTTTTAAGAGAAGCATTCAAGAACCTATCTTCAAATCATAAAGCATTGTGAAACTGGCTTCTATAGAGATGCCATTGTCTCTCAAAAACAATGGTGCAAGTGAAGCTTTTCGTTAGACCATGGGTAGTGACTTAGGTGCCAGACTGCAATTCCCCTCATCCCTGATGCTTGGCCACACTGGCTAAGGTGAGTAAGGCCACTGAAAGTTTTCAGGCTTAAGTGTTCAGTGTGGTGCTGCGGGGCGGGGGAGAGAAGCTGCCCTAATTCTTCCTAGAACACTTGTGTGACACCATCATTCTTACTACTTTCAAAACCTTCCTCAAGACCAATCTTGCCCATGAAGCCTTTAGCACAGTCTCACAGTTCCCATGCCCTGCTGATTCTAAGCTTAAGCACATGTAACTAACCAACCCACATATTCATCCATGTTTATCTCTGCATTCTCTTCCCTCCCTTTTAGTAAGTAAAGGTAAAGGTACCCCTGCCCGTATGGGCCAGTCGTGTCCGACTCTAGGGTTGTGCGCTCATCTCACTTAAGAGGCTGGGAGCCAGTGCTGTCCGAAGACACTTCCGGTCACGTGGCCAGCGTGATGAAGCTGCTCTGGCGAGCCAGCACCAGCGCAGCACACGGAAACGCCGTTTACCTTCCCGCTATAAAGCGGTACCTATTTATCTACTTGCACTTAGGGGTGCTTTCGAACTGCTAGGTGGGCAGGAGCTGGGACCGAAAGACGGGAGCTCACCCTGCCGCGGGGATTCGAACCGCTGACCATGCGATCGGCAAGCCCTAGGCTCGGAGGTTTTACCCACAGCGCCACCCGCGTCCCTCCCTTTTAGGGGTAAATAAAATTATAGAATCATAGAGTTGGAAGGGATACCAAGGGTCATCTAGTCCACCCCCTGCAATGCAAGAAACACAGCTAAAGCACCTATGACAGATGGCCACCCTCCTCTTAAATACCTCCAAGGAAGGAGAGTCTATGACCACACGAGGAAGACCATTTCACTGCTGAATTGCTCTTACTGTCAGAAAGTTTTTTTCTGATCTTTAGTCACATTCTCCTTTCTTGTGATTTGAAGCTATTGGTTCCAGTCCTACCCTCCAGAGCAGGAGAAAACAAGCTTGTTCCCTCTCCCCGGTGACAGCCCTTGAGATATTTGCAGGTGGCTATCATATCTCCTCACAGTCTCCTCTTTTCCAGCTCCTTCAAGCTGTCCTCACAAGGCTTAGTTTGCAGACCCTTGATCATCTTGGTCTCCCTCCTCGAATTCTGTGCCCAGAATTGGACACAGTATTCCAGGTGTGGTCTGACTAAGGCAGAATAGAGTGGGACTGTGACTTCCCTTGATCTTGATGCAGCCTAGAATAGCATTAGCCCCTCCCCCCCCCGCTGCATCACACTGCATCAACTTGTGGTCCACCAAGACCCCTTAGATGCTTTTCACATGTACTGCTAGTAAGCCAGGTGTCCTAAGTGCAGAACCTTACATTTGTCCCTATTGAAATTCATTTTGTTAGCTTGCGCCCAGTTCTCCAATCAGTTAAGGACATTTTGAATTCTGGTTCTGTTTCTGCGGCATTAGCTACCCCTCCCAGTTTGGTGTCATCCGCAAATTGGATGAGCATCCCCTCAATTCCTTCATCCAAGTCGACACTGAACAACAACAGACCCAGGACAGAACTCTGCAGCACCCCACTTGTCACTTTTTCCAGGACGACAAGGAACTCTTAATGAGTACTCTTTGGGTTCAGTCAGTCAGCCAGCTACAAATCCACCTAACAGTTACCTTGTTCAACCCACATTTACCAGCTTCCTTGCAATAATATCCTATTTCCTTATTCTGTACAGGCACTCATGCTTTGCATTAAGTAAGGGCTTCGGAAGGAATCTATTATTATTATTGTTGTTGTTGTTTATTGTTGTGATTTCAGGAATCTTTGTGTACTAAAAGATATCTGTGTGGGAGGTCTCATGTATTACTCAGAATTCAGGAAACCTCTATTCTGGGTTTTCCCAGCACTCGATGGGATATCACTCTGCTGGACATAGCCTTCTGGCCTCTTACTGCCCCTTCCCCAGAATGGATGGGACAAAGCAGTCTGGGTTGGCCTTTGGGAAGCAAGGGACCCTTTTGTCTGCCAGTCTGCTGTTTTATTGCCTTTTTTGATAATAAAGTTTACTTGACCATGGTTCCCATTTTTCCTGGGTGATATCCATCTAAATCATGCTCTGAGTAGACCTACTGAAACCAATAGACATCAGTTACATAAATTCATTTATTACACTGAGTCTACTTTGAATATGACCCACTGTTTAAGTTTTAATGTTTTTCTAAGCCACCTTGAGTGTATTTTGGGAGCAGAAAGGTGGGGTAAGAAAATGGAATGAAATGAACAATTACTACATATTTTCTTCCTGAATATTCCCCCCAGAAACAAAAAGAGTTAACAGTTTGCCACCACTAGATAAGAATGAAATCTACTATGGTGGTAAGCCAGAAGGAAAATTACTAGCATGAGCACAACTATAAATTCTGAAGGGTGCATGAAAAATGTGTATGTCCAAAACTTTATAATTTCTAGATTTACGTTGTAGGTAGTTTGCATTTTATCAGAAAGTGAAAGATTACTGTTGTACGTTACAGACCATCCGAAGAATGAAAAAAGTTCAGATTCCGGTAACTCGGACAGATCCAGACCCAGTCTCTGAAAACGATGAGGACAGCTATGAAGAGGATGCGCACGACCCCAGAAGTTCCCGCGGAGCTTCAAGTGTGAGCCGGAGGCACGAGAAGAGCTGGGTGAGGGACCGAAGTGCAAGCAGGGAAAGAAGTTTATCGCCGAGGTCGGATAGGAGGTCGGTGGCTTCCAGCCAGCCCGCAAAACCTACAAAAGTCACACTGGTGAAATCCAGGAAGAATGAAGGTATGTTGTGACTCAGCAGTAGGACTCAAAAGATAAAGTGTTCCCTGACTTTGCACCTCATGCCATGTTTTAACCAAACAAGTTTTTAAACTTTGTATGCTCTTTAATAGTTTGGATTAGTCTTCTCCAACCTGGTGCCCTCCAGGTCTTTTAACTACAACTCTCATCAGCATGGCCAAATCCTTTTGGTGCTTGATGGGAGTTGTGGTCCAAAACATCTGGAGGGCAGCAGGTCAGGGAAGGCTGCATCAGAAAGAAATAGGATGTTTCCATTTATCCATTTGCCCCAAAGACTTTTTTTTAACTGGCCGATCAGCCATAATGTGTATGTTGTACTTTGAGAGTCCGTTGGCTTCCTGGGAGAGGAAGTAAGAGGGAGTTGTCTTTCCTCCTCTCTTGTGTGCCACTTACCACTAGCTTGAAAGAGCCATTCTGGAGAGAAATAGTTCAAGTCTGGCATATATATAGGAGAGTTTAGTTTCTACATCTGGGTACGGTTGAGGAAGGCAGATTGGGGAGGATGACCGTCCTAAATGAGGGCAGAGTTTAGTCCTGCTACAAGGCAAGATGAGAAAGTCTCCCCGCAATTGTTGAGCTGGTAGAAATCTGAACTGTGCTCATGGGCCATGGAAGCCTACACATAGTATCTGCAGGAAGATGTTTGGAAACAGAAACCATTTTTCATTGCTTTGATGTATGCACATACCTTTCAACTTGAGGTTGGGGCTTCATTTCATAGAATCAATAGAATTGTAGAGTTGGAAGAAAACTGCCCCTCTCCCCTGGTCATCTAATCCAGCCCTCTGCAATGCAGGACTCACAGCTAAAGAATCCCTGAAAGATGGCCATCCAACTTTTCTTTTTAAAAGTCTCCAGTGAAGGAGAGCCCACATCTTCTAAGGTCATTCTTTCCACTGTACAACAATTCTTGCCAACAATCTTGCTCCATCTTCCATGTGGCTGTCCATGTGGTCTTCTCTTCTCCAGGCTTCCCTTCTTCCTAAGGCTTGGGGAGTTTTAGGTTGGCATGGGAGCCTGCTTCCACAGAAGGAGGTTTATTTTTGCTTTATGGGATTAATCTCCTGTATAGTGTTTTGGAAGTTTCTGATGGAAATTAGGAGTAAACCCCTCTTACACCTCCATAACATTAAGCCATCTCCGTTCTGTTCTTTTTGGATCTTGTCTTGGTTAGGGTTAAGATAGCAAGCTTTCCGATTGCACAGTACTCTTTCCGCAGGAAGAATTTCAAACTGAAAGCTACTTAACCTGGCCCAATAAAAAGTACCCATCAAAAATTTGAATCATCTTTTCCTTGGGGATTGACACAGCGATTGTTCTTGCTATGTACAACTTTCTAGGAAAGAAGGAACAGATTTGTCCTCTATTTCACATTTCCCCATTTACCATCTAAACTTTTTAATGCAAGTTTGGGGAGTTTTGCTTACCTGAACAAAGTGTGATGCTAATTTAGCTTGCTAAATTGCTGGCAAACAATTTGGTTATTCTGATTGCTGCTTCTCCCAAGAATGAATTTGCACAATCTCGCTATACAGCCATTCCTCAATTATACAGAAAACTGCAGACTGCCTGTTAATGACCCGGGAGTCAATCTCACAGCAGTGTTTTGCATACCAGTTACAAAGTGTGCTGCACTAATTATGCAAATTTGAGATCCAGAGCCATTCAAAACTTAAGTATTTCATAGTTAGGTAACAATATTCCCTGCCTTCTAGCTGGATGCTACCATTCCAGTAACAACTTCCGTACAACACTGTAATGGCAACATTCAGATTTTTCTAAACCTTTTCTCTTTTAAAAAATGAATGTAGTGTCACAGACATCAAGTCATGTGAACCCTTCCCAAATGATGTACAACTCTGTAAGCTTAGGTCTAACATAGCAGGGAGAGAACAAGCCATGATAAGGATGCAACAAGGATAGTAATAATAGTATCTCCCAAATGATAGTTTCCTTGGCTAAATTGGAGGTACTTACGCTACTGAAAGGCCTCGTTTGAACATAAGAAACTGTGAATTAACATGAAGAAGCAAGCATGCTGGTTCATGAAGCAAAAAATCATGTGACATGCTTTGTTTCTCTCCCAGCTGAGCTGCTGCTATGATTGCAAGAACTAAGCCATGCTTTGACTTAGCATTATGTGTGCAGTTGGACCCATTGTTTGTCTCAGTGCAAACAACCAGGCTTTTGCTTGTCTTACTGCTTATTGTTTGCTGTGTGTGGAGCATGGGGGGAGACAAATCACAAGCTCAGATTCATGCATGACACTAAGCCAAACCATGGCTTCATTTTTGATGGCATGGCGGCAGCAGCAGGACAGAGAAAGGGGCAAAGGGGCTGCTGTTTTGCTTCTGTGCGCCAGCGCACTTGCTCACTCATGGTCAGCCATGGTTTGGCTTACTGTTACATGTAAACATGACCAAAGAGTTAGATATTTCCTACATGAACTTTCAGAACAGAAGAATCATAGCTCAGTGGTGGAACACCTGTTTAGCATGCAGAAACTCCCAGTTCAAGCCCCATCACCTCTCTGTTAAAAGGAGCAGCGGAGAAGCGACAGGAAAGACCTTTCTGTGCTCATTGGACTAGTGGGACTAGCCTAGTCCCCAGTGTTCCTGGCGGTGAATTAGAGTATTAAAGTGTGTACCTTTTTTACACACCTAGCCCCCTTGGTTCAGGTGAGGTAATTGGGTGGCTGGTTGATTCATTTTCCCAAAAGAGTGCTGGTGGGTGGAGAAGACAGGCAGCCAAAAAGCATGGCGGTTCCCTGCCCTAGAGAGGTGGCCCTGTCTTCTCTGAAATGATTTCTGACTCATAGGGAGGAAAGGAGTGGATTTGGTAGCCTAGCCTTACAGCTCAGTGTGCAGACACATAGAGCGAAGTGTTTCTTCAACCAAGTCCCTCTCCTTCCTTTCTAAATAATAATAATAATAAATTTATTATTCATAGCCTGCCCTTCTGGCTGGGTTTCCCCAGCCACTCTGGGCAGCTCCCAACAGAACATTAAAAACATGCTAAAACATCAAACATTAAAAACGTCCCTAAACAGGGCTGCCTTCAGTAGTCTTCTAAAAGTCAGGTAGTTGTTTATTTCCTTGACATCTGATAGGAGGGCATTCCACAGGGCAGGCACCACCACCCAGAAGGCCCTCTGCCTGGTTCCCTGTAGCTTCACTTCTCGCAGGGAGGGAACCACCAGAAGGCCCTCAGAGCTGGACCTCAGTGTCTGGGCTGAATGATGGGGGTGGAGATACTCCTTCAAGTATACAGTGGTACCTCGGGTTACATACGCTTCAGGTTACAGACTCCGCTAACCCAGAAATAGTACCTCAGGTTAAGAACTTTGCTTCAGCATGAGAACAGAAATCGTGCTTCGGCGGCAGCAGGAGGCCCCATTAGCTAAAGTGGTGCTTCAGGTTAAGAACCGTTTCAGGTTAAGAACAGACCTCCGGAACAAATTAAGTACTTAACCGGAGGTACCACTGTACTGGGCCGAGGCCATTTCGGGCTTTAAAAGTCAGCATCAACACTTTGAATTGTGCTTGGAAATGTACTGGGAGCCAATGTAGGCCTTTTAGGACCGGTGTTACATGGTCCCAGCGGCCACTCCCAGTCACCAGTCTGGCAGATACATTTCGGATTAGTTGTAGTTTCCGAATCACCTTCAAAGGTAGCCCCACACAGAGCGCATGGCAGTAGTCCAAGTTGGGAGATCACCAGAGCATGCACCATTCTGGCAAGACAGTGCTCAGGCAGGCTGGGTCTCAGCCTGCGTACCAGATGGAGCTGGTAGACAGCTGCCCTCGACACAGAATTGACCTGTGCCTCCATGGACAACTGTGAATCCAAAATGACTCCCAGACTGTGCATGGTATACTTTAGTTAGAAAGGAAATGCTTCTGTCTACATGCGCTGCTGAGGTGTGGCACAACTTGGTGGATCCAAGAGGGCAGGTGGAGCATAGGAGACCTGTTCAGCAATGGGAGCTGTGAAAAGAATGGCAAAGTGTGCGTGTCTGTCAGCTGCGGAGGTGCTTTATCCTCCCCCCTTCCTCCTTATTCCTCCCCAAAGATGAGGTAACCTGGTGGGGGCATGGGGCGCTCACCAGCTTGTGTGCTCTGCAGGGGAGGCAGGCAGGTTAGGGTTAGTGCTCCCAGCCCATCTCAGGCCGAGCACCTTTGGAGGGAGGCGAAATGCTCCTTCGGGGTCCAAGAGCCTTCCTGCCCCCTTCCCAAAAGGAGGCAGGAGGCTCCAACATCCAGGTTTTTACATTTATTGAGAAGGTTGACAAGCAATTGCTCTTTGTGTCTGTAGCCACTGGGAATGTAAAGGTTGCTTAAATCCTCCCCCACTTTTTAACAAAGGAAGACATTCTTTGAATACAAACATTACATTCTAATGACAGTCAAAGAAATACTTGAAGAAAAGCAGTGGCGCGGTTGTGCGCGCGCACACACACACATTGAGGGGTGAAAGCTGGGGGGGGGGAGGCCTTTTATCAATGGCTGGAAAAGCCTGAATGGATTTTAAGGAGCTGAAAGCCCACTAGAGAGCTCACATTTATGGGGAGAGCCTTTTTGAATGAAAAAGAGCACAACACGGTGTGTATGAAGGGCCTCAGGTGCAAACATTCTCATAATCTGTGCAGCAGCCTTGTAAGGCAGGCCAGTCTTGCTATCCCCACAGTACCAATTGCAAGGTATGCATGGAGACCCTTAGAAACATACAGTTGGAAAGGACCACAAGAGTCATCTAGCCCAACCCCCTTTTGCAATGAAAAATGTCACTGCATGCCACTGCTTCTGTGCCTGAAACCCTGGAGAACCTCTGTCAGTCTGAGAAAACATTAATGGGGTAAACAAGCCACCTGCAGAAAAGCTCAGGTAGTCATGCTTAGTTAAGGTCAGGGATGGGCTTGTGCTTTCTGAGCCATAGCAATGCTTATGGGGTCCCCACCTTTTAGCTGTAGTGTGGGCTGCATCAGGAAACCCCAGTGCATCCTTGACTCTTCCCTTATGTTGGCACAGGGTAGGAGCAGGGAATCAGTGTTGTGAAGGACTTTCCCCACCGGGCCCGCTTCCAGCACAGAGGAGTCACCACTTCCAGTCTGCTGACTTGAAAACATTAGGCCATACTTACTGTCTCTTATTTCCTGGCAACGCTCTCTGTATGTCCCAGCAAACCGTTTGGGAATTCTTGGGGCCAAGAAAGATTGAATTTATGGGAGCAGTGGTGGTGGACCCTGAAAATGCTTGTTAACAACAGGTATACATTTATTTTCTTTTTATTCAAAACAGAATATGGATTGCGCCTAGCCAGCCACATATTTGTGAAAGAAATATCCCAAGACAGTCTGGCAGCAAGAGATGGCAATATTCAGGAAGGTGACGTCGTACTGAAGGTACAGTAAATGTGCCCCCCCTTTCATTTTCTTTTTTCTTTGATGAAGGAGAGAACACTTTTACACAACCGGTTTCCTGGTAACTTGATGGTTTTAAAGGGACCAATCCTGATTCACTGGAGCAGAAGATTAAAAAGAGGGTGAATGTAAGCTCCTGTATATCAACCTGCAACTAGCACAGCTGTGCTGGTTGGCGTCAATGGGAGTTGTAGTCCAAAACACCTGGAGGTTTCCCATTTGGCAAAAGCTGGTATATAGCAAAATGTCATTGCCTGCCAAGTCATGGCAGCAAAAGGCTAGTGTTGGGGACCATTTGCCAAGCCCTTGTAGAGCACAGTAGGGATGTTCCACATGTGGAAGACTGAACTGCCGGTAGGCAACCTTGCTTTGGACAAGAGCTTGAGGAGCTAAATCATCTTGGCCAGAGGATATTAGTCCCTTGCTGACTATTCAGTGTAAATCATTGACAAATCTCTGAATCCCATTGACATAATTATGGCACTGGGGTGGGTTCTCCCATTCCTTTGGTGTCGAGTCATGCAATTACAGTAATTCCTTCTATGGGTGTTTTAAGGTACTCAAATGCAACGATTATGTTAAGCTTCAATGCGTGATTGTGATTTCCATAAACCAGGTGTGTAGTTTCCTACCCTTTGGCTGGTGCCCTAGATTGAGTATTTAAACTGCACGCATCTCCCCTCCAACCCAGCACAAGTCACATCATCTCAGCCTTTCTGTAGTGTGGTATCCAATGAAGACATGTTCAAAGCATACCCATCAGTGGTCTTAAGTTCATTTATTTCTAAGGGTCTGTTCTGAGTATGACTTGGTCAAATGCCACCACAGCCAGAGTGAGCAATCAGGCTTCTGTCTATCTGTCTTGTCTCTTCCTTCCTTTCCCTCTAGTCTTCAAAGTTGCCATCAAGGCGAAACTGCTGACTTTCTGTTTGGTTCCTATCAGTAGTCCTTTTGCTCTGTTGCAGATAAACGGAACAGTCACAGAAAATATGTCATTGACAGATGCCAAGACCCTAATAGAAAGGTCAAAGGGCAAGTTGAAGATGGTGGTTCAAAGGGATGAACGAGCAACTTTGCTGAATGTCCCAGATCTTTCTGATAGTATTCACTCAGTCAATGCTTCAGAAAGAGATGGTGAGTACGGATCTGTTTGTCTTTAAAGGTAGAAACAGGGTTGTTGTTATATTCCAGTTCCACAAAGATGTAAAATGTTAAATGTAGCAAGACTCAGAGTGTGTATATAGACAAGGGAGATGGGGTGGATTTTTCAGCTGGTACAAACATTGGTCATTAGAATTGCATGCCTTAAAAATATATATATCAGTGGTTTCTCAATATTGCACAAGTAGAATTATAGTTCACACATAATGCAAAGCCATGGTTTGTTTCACCAACAAGTGGCTTGTTTGAACATCTGAACACAGCCCAGCAGACGAACCATTGCCTGATTTCTGCCAAACAAACCACAATGTGAAGCCATGCTTTGTTGTTGGCTTATGAGTGGTCACTTACTTTAACTACAGTTTAGCATTTACTCGCTTAACTATAGTATCCCTGGCCATCCCACACCAGATGCTTGCCAAGCTACAGAAGCACCAGGCAAGAGCAGCTGGGAAGCAGACAAAGCTTTGAAGAAGGAAGCCTGTGAGGCAACTTGTGGTTTGTTGAAACCATGGTTAAACACGCCCACACCATGGCTTAGCATTGTATGCAAATTTAGCCAGTACAAGTGATTGGGGGGGGGTGTAGATGGTCCAATACACTTCATATAATAAGTTCTGCAAAACCTTATATCCATTTTGGGCAGGTCATGTCATCATTTTTTATAAATCATTTCATGGAAAAAACAACTTTTATTTAACAGACATTTCAGAAATTCAGTCGCTGGCATCCGATCATTCCAACCGATCACATGACAGGCCCCGCCGCAGTCGTTCACGATCTCCTGACCAGAGGTCAGAGCCTTCAGACCATTCCAGACATTCTCCACAGCAGCCCAGCAATGGCAGGTGATGGTAGCCTTGTACTATTTTAAATCGACTTGTTAAACAAAATAGTAGACTAGACGCTTGGGAATATGTGTGCAGTATTTAGGTGCATGGCAGGCCAGCTATGTAGTTGCATGGTGCAGCAATTAATGGAATCCAAAGGCTTGACGCCGCAGGCATAACCTACCTACAAAATGTTAAACTGCCTGAATTTTGCATTGTTTGTTTGTGTCTGACTTGCTCTGGTTAGCCCAAGCGA
Organism: Podarcis gaigeae; assembly: GCF_964106915.1. Taxonomy (NCBI): domain Eukaryota; kingdom Metazoa; phylum Chordata; class Lepidosauria; order Squamata; family Lacertidae; genus Podarcis; species Podarcis gaigeae. The sequence goes on from NC_139690.1 coordinate 2,671,169, forward strand.
GACAGGAGTGAGTAATGACGCTTCTGTATGTAGCCTGAGAGGGAGGAGATTTCAGGTTTGTGCTTGTATACAATTTCTGTTTTGACTTGTACACTCAAACACATGTGCTTGCTTTTGTGGGGGGGCTAACACAAACCATTCCCCAGATTAAAGGTGGAAATGGCCATTTGGCGAGTATTTCATGTTTTAATATTGCAGATTCATTTCCCACCCATTTCTTTTGCGATTCGTATCTGGACCCAGTTCTAGGTGCTAGGCGATACTTTTAAAGTCTTCTGTGGCAGGGATGGGGAGCCTGTGGCCTCCAGATGTCACCCCCGCCAAGATGGCAAGTAGGAATTGTGGGAGTTGAAGTCTGACAGCATCTGGAGGGCCCCTGGCTCTCCACCCCTGCTCTACAGTTAAGGGCCAACCCCCCTTTCCTGGCTCCCACATGCGTCGGTGGAGTGCCTGTCAGCGTGCCCCACCCTGTTATGCCCTGCCCCTGTTACACCTTCTTCTGGGTCCCAAAGGACCCCTGCATCCACGATTGCACATCAATTGGATGTTCTTAAAATGGTCGCTGCCATCTCCTTGCTCCACCATCATGAGAGATTCACCTGGTTTTAAAGCACAAGAGAGTAGCAATGCCAAGGTTATGAAACTCCCTATCCGAGGCAGTCTGCTTAGCTCACACTTGGTTGGTGGTGTTACATCACTTTGCTGTGACATTTATTATGTCTTTAACAAGTGGCTGTTGTATTCTAATGCCGCCCTTTTTAAGTGCCTGCTGAAAAAATTTCTATTCTGCCAGGCCTGTGCCAGCAATTAAGAATACATCATTCCACAATGGTTAATTGATGTCTGTTTTAAAATTTTTATGGTTTTATTTTTTCTTGCTGCAAACAGCACTGACATTTTTAATGATACAACTATACAAATATTCTAATAAATGAGCAGGCAGTGGGGGTAGTCCCTGGGTGCTGTTTGTGAGCCTTGTCCTCTTCCTGTCTTTAATGGACTCTTACCTTCAAAGGCCTGAGACAGGCATCTAGAGATAGCTTTTTAGACTTGATCTGAGACTCATTTGTAGAGATACTGATAACCATGGTTTATTGGTAATTGCTGCTATTGCATAGCTGTGTTTTTGTGCTGTAAAAATTCTGTGTTCAGGATTGTTCAGTATTTTTTTATTTGATATTTGAGTTGCTATCAATTTCAGAAGGTGAGCTATAAAACTGAAATATTTTTTAAGTCTCTTCATCTGTCTTGATTCCTTTCAGCTTTTTGCTCTATTTAGGTGCTTTATTAGAAATTGGCATCTAGCTCTCCACTGCTGGAGACACTAATCTGGGCTAGATGGCTTGTCTTGGGAAAGGCAGTTCTTGTGGGTGTTCAGAATTATCATCTGTGTCAGAACCATTTTTGGAAACCATCTCCCCCAGTAAAAGAGCTTTTGCCCACCAGTCCCAAAAGGCACCCGTGAGGTTTCACACAGACTTCTAAAAGAGGCAGAAAGTCCTGTGGACAGGGCTCAGATGCCATTCACACTCTTGTGACACTGGGAGCATACAAGGACTAAATGGGGAGTGTTGTGTGTCTGAATTGTGTGCATTTGATTGGCAGGACGGAAATTTGTTAAGAAGTGAGCTGCCACTGATGAAACAAACATGAAGCTGACTTCACTTTTTGTGACTGAAGGTTATTTTAAAATGCTGCAGCATTAAGCATCCTTTTTATATATAAAAAACCCTTCCTGACACAGCACAGATGTTAGAAGTAAAAGCAATACTGGCAGAACACATACACAGCGAAATAACACCTTTGATGACTCATGGGAAATGCAGCTGTAATTTTTAACAGCATTCTGTCACCTAGGAACAATGAGAGTGTCAAGACACTTCATGTATCTTAAAAACTGGGGAAGCTGAATGCTTACTAGAAAGTTCAAAAAATTGGGATGAGCTGCCATTCTTACGTGGGGGGGGGGGACGACTTTGACTGCATCTTTATTTTCCTTGTTGAAAGCTATACCTTGCCTTTCTGATTTGGGGCTTCCTTGTCCAGTGCATTTGGGAAGGAATTGAACCACTATTCTAGTACTGTTTACCTGCAAGAGTCTACCATCTTGTTCCTTAATTTACCTCAGTCATTCTTACTGTTGTAGCCAAAGGCCATAAAAACCTAGACATTAAAGGAAAAAAGAAATTTTCAAAGCATATGCATGGTGGGGCATTAAAAAATGAACTTTCCAGCCCCAACGTATGTTTCTAAGAGGCACAGTGTTCACGAATAGGTGCAGCCAAACATCTCATTTCCCTCCTTCACTTCCTTTGTTTGTGCGCATCACAGTTAGTCATTAACATCTGAACTGGGGTACAGACTATATTTTGCTTTGCTTTGCTTTCCTGTCACAACAAAATTATGGTTTACGTGAGAGCAAGGAAATGAGGGAGAGAACTGGAAGTGTGCAGTGGCTGAGGGGGAAAGAGTGAGCCCCAAGTTCAGGCACAAATAGCCAAACCATGGTTTACAGTTAGATGCATGGAGCTGCCAGTGATGTACAGGAACTGTCAGCTGCTTCCCATTCATTCCTTTGTGGAAGATTCTTACTGTTGGTATCTGGGTGCCTGCTTTCTGGCAGTCCTGCGATGCACTTCCTCTCTGTGACATTGTCAGATTGAAGGTATGAAAGCAAATGGACTGTGAAGTCATGACTTCCCAAATGTCATTCACATAAATAACATCAAATAATTACGAGGCTGTGAAGAGGTGGGTGGAAGAGAAGAGGCTGAGGTCGATAAAGTACTGTTAGACAAAGCAGTACTTCATGCTTCTATATTTTAAGAAATCACTTAGTTGCACAGCTTAAGGACAGCAGCCATCACACTTTCACCTGGGAAGCAAGCAACCCAGCCAAACCTGGAAGAGTGCATGGTTGCAAAGTAAGGTTTGGCAGACCAAATCTCACCACCTGAGAGATGCTCTGGGTCCCTTTTCAGTTAGCGGTCTTCAACCATTCTTCTGCATTAAAGATAAGGGAGCCCAGGCCTCCGTTGCATCAGATGAAACAAGCAAGCAGATTCAGTGAACCCATTGGCATGACTCACGTTTTAGGTTTGTGTGGGTTTTAGCACACAAACTGAAGACAAATGTTCTAGATTAAAGGATTGGCTTGCCCATGGGAGAGGGCTGTGGCTTCCCCCATTTCAAGCAGCCAGGTTCACCTCCCTACTTCCAACAGCCAAGATAGTATTTTAAGCAGGGCTGGAAAGACACCCAACCTCCTTTCTTTGAGATCCACCACAAATCAGAAGATTTATCTGAAGGAACTAGAGACCACCACTTTGCTGAAGCTAAACAGGTCTGAATCTGCTCAGTGCTTGGATAGGAGACCTCCTGGGAACCTCGGGTTCCATTGTGGTATATGCTTAAGAAACAAAATAAAAAGGGAATAAATGCTGAGCTTGGTAGACTAGTTGTGGGATTCATCTGCAAGGCAGCTTTGTGTGTTTTAAGTAAAGCAAGCTGAAGTCCAAAAATTAGATGGTTGGGTTGGAGAGGGAGTTGGGAGTCAAAAGAGGCATCAGATGCTGGGTCCTCCTTTCAGATTTCAGTAGCTACAATAATTCTTTGTGCAGTTTCTCCAGTGGAACCACATGCAGCAAAAAAGAATGAGGACCGTTCAGAAATGCAGCCCTGGGGTAGATGACGTGTGTGTCACCCCTGCTGTTGAAGCAGGGACACACATAGCATGACAACATCATTACAAAAGTAAACTTACTTTTGTAATGATGTTGTCATGCTATGCGTGTCCCTGCTTCAAGAGCAGTAGCAATGTAGGGTTTGAGCAAAGAACCATGCTGGGACCCCAGTATGTTTAACTGCAAACTGTGGAAGAGGAAGTGACCACAACATTGTGCTGTGGTTTTTGTATTTCCTTGTGTTTATTATAATGGATTTTGCCTATAAACGTCACTTCTTCTAGCTGTTAAGCATTTAGCATTTGTTTACAAAATCGCAAGGCGTTCCTGCATGAAGTGCTTTTTCTTCAATGTGTATACAGTATTAATAACATTGTCGCATAGTCTTTGGGTTCTTTAAACGTCAAATCAAATAATTGGTGCTTAGTATTTGAATGCCTCCCCACCGTGCATGATGAGGATGAGGATGATAATAATAATAACAACAACAACAACAACAACAACAACAACAACAACAATAATAATAATAATACAGTTTATTATTTATACCCCACCCATCTGGCATAACTTGGTGGCAGCTCAGTTCCTCTTCTGAAAAACTGCTGTGTTTACAAAAGCTGTGCTTGACTTCAGACATGGCCATCCAACCACTGACTTATTGCTGTTTGCAGTGTGGATATTGAGGCAGCGGTGCCATCTAGCTGTAGCAGATTGATTGTATGGTGGCAAAGAAAGCACTTTGTCTCTCCTTTCGGGAAATTTGCTAGGCATTTATGGTGGTGGACAATTGTATTAGCAAATCAAAACAAGTATTGTTTTCTCTTATTTAGTTATTCATTATATCTAAGTTAGGTTTGGCGGGGTGGGGTGGGGGGGAGGTAAATCTGAGTGACTTTCTAAAAATGGTTTGTTCTGTATATCCTCCGAAGGAGAACAGGGTTTCTCCCATTTTCCCTAACCCAATCCTGTGAGGTAAGCTGGACTTGAGAGACAAGCCTGCTCCAGGGTCACCCAGTGAGCTTTGTGGCTGAGTGGGAATTTGAGCCTGCAGAACTCCAGCTTCTCTCACAGGAGCCATTTCCCAGCCCCCTTGACACTGTCTCCTTAACCCAGCAGGTGGCAACCTGGGCGGGGAGGGGGAGCTCCAGATGCTGCTGAACAACAATTTCCACCATCCCTGACCCACTGACCATGCTGTCTGGGGCTGTTGGGAATTAGATCCCAGAAACATTTGGAGTGAAACAGGTTTGCCACATAAAAAGTGAGGAAGTCTGTAGCAATTAGTGCCTGCATCTCTGAGGATCTCGCCTAATCTGTACTAGACATTTCCACAGAAAATCCTCAGAGCAATGTCACCTGCATACTATTTTTATGACGGGTGTAATCTACAACTACTTGATTCTCTAGATTTCCTTGGTGGAATTACTGTTGAAGATTTTTAAATGAAGTTTTGTTTTTTCTTGATTTAGTCTCCGAAGTAGAGAGGATGAAAGAATAGCAAAGCCAGGAGCAGTCTCCACACCTGTGAAAAATGTAGAGGAACCCACAATTTCCAAATCACTGGAAGAATCTGTAACGGAGAGAAATGATAAGCAGACTCCGCCACTTCCTGGCAAGTATTAAGGCTACTGCCTGGTTAAATTGACTAGGATTTCTTCAGTCCCCTGTGTTTTAAACCAATTCAGTCTGCATGTGAGGTTAAGCAATCATTCTGAAGCAAAAACATACTCAGCATTTTTAGAAGACCTGCATCTTTGAGGCATTCCTTCATGGGGTGAAGGGCTGCACCTCATGGTAGAACATCTGCTTTGCATGCAGAACGTCCCAGCTTCAATCTCCAGGTTAGGGCTGGGAATGTTCGGTCTGATGGACCAACGGTCTGGATTGCTAAAAGGCAGTAGCATCCTATGCCTCTTCTAAGATGGTCTTTATCATGTACAGGTTTTTAAGTATACACACTTAAAAAATAATAATCTGCTTGATCAATCAGGTCATGCTTTTAGGTGATCAAGAGTTGTAAAAATAGATCAGTTTGATTTATTAAGTGTTGCAACCCCTGGTATGTATAGCTATACTACCGTACTGCAGCAGTTGAGGATTTTATTTATTTATTTACTTCCCATCCTTTTCCTAAGGTCCTCAGGACAGGTCACAAGATTAAAACACAACATTAAAAAACAGTTCAAAACAATTTAAAACAATAAAAAGTGGGTCCTAAAAACATACACCTCAAGTGTCAATAGGCCAGGTAAAGAAGTGTGTCTTCCTCATTCTCCAGAAGCTGCGTAATGAAGAGGCCAGGCACACCACTGTGAGGAGGGAGTTTCACCACTGAGAAGGCCCTCCTAGGCTGCTGCCTGCCCTCTAAAAAGTGCTCATGACTTCAAATATAAAGTCAGATTTTATTTCTTCTAGTCTAATTAGCTGCAACTCAAGTTGGGCTTACCCCATTTGAAAAAAAATATTAATTCCTCATGTTTAAAACCTATAGTTCCAGTGCCATTGCTTCGCTGCCCCCAGCACTTAAAAACATCTCATTGTACAGTTCAGACAATTCTTAACTCATCTCTCTCCTGCATGATGGCGCTCGAAGTGGATCGCTTTTTGCTATACCTTGCCGCATGGCTCTGTGCACTCCTGAAATATATTTACCTGGTTCCCTGCTATCTTGGGTTTAAGACATCCTTTAACACAACTATAATTCTGCTCATGAGTTAACTAATCTTAGGTGGTGACATTTCCCTATGACTAGCAAATCGTGGGTGTTGGTCCTGGGCAGACGTTCGTCCTCTGCCCCTGCTCCTGCACCATGGTAGAGAAACATTCTAGCGCTGTTTGAATGCTGAGCTTCACATTGAATCTCAACAGAATATCTGTCCTCGGCTTTCAAGTTAAGCTCACTCCATGAAAGGGATGTAAAATATCTGAATTTGTATCAGTTTGTTTTTTAAATGTAGAAGATCAGTTTTGAACAGTAAATTAAACACGAATAACTAATGAAAATTAAACACGGGCATCTATGTAATTACATTTTTCTATCATTTTTTAAAATGATTACCATAATATTAATTTCTATAGTCATGTTAAATTATTTTAATAAAGCAAAAGGCTGCAAGTCATATTGTACCCTCCAATTTATTGAATGCTCTCCAAGTAGACGTTTAGCTTTTATATTTTGAAGCATATACTATCTGTGGAGCTTTTTATGCAACCACAATTAAATACTGTACATTATAAATTAAAAATTCTAATACATTAAAAATAAATGTATTACTTCCCAGTCGGTCCTCTTAAATACATAATTGTGTAGAACAGCACTTGCCAGCTTGATGCTCTCCAGATGTTTTGGACCCCTGCTTTTGGCAAGGAGCTGTATCTTTACCGGCCTCACCTCTAATGATACATCTCTGATGTCAGGTACAAGGCGGATGGGTGTAGACGTTGGGCTGACGGTCTGGAGGCTCCCCACCGTTGCTTTAGGCACAGCTTAGAGGCAGAAATAAAGATGTCTTAAATCTTGGTAAAATTATAAAGGATCAAACTGAGGACTTAAAAGCACTGTATTGTCCCCTGTTCTTCCTGAGATTGGATCTGAATGAATTTGGCAAAGGAGCAAGCCAAGTCATACCTGTATTTGTGTATGCTTTTAAAATGCATTTTGTTCAATCTTCTTTTGTGCTTTCTAAACAGAACCAAAACCAGTCTATGCACAGGCGGGTCAGCCAGATGTGGATTTACCCGTTAGTCCATCCGATGGCCCTCTTCCAAACTCAACCCATGAAGATGGAATGCTTCGGTAATGGAACTCTTGCTTGTCCTTGTCTTTCACCAGATCAGCATGGGCAGTGTATCTGCCCCCTGACGGATCCGCCTGGTGGGGGGATCTGTGGTTCTGCAGGTAGCCTGGGAGTCCAGCTCCTGTTAGTTCCACGCAGCATGGCCAGGGGTGAGGAGTGATAGAAGTTGTGGTCCAGCAAAATATGGAGGGCCACAGGCTCACCTAGCACAGTGTTTCTCAAACTTGGGTTCCCAGCTGTTTTTGGACTACAACTCCCATCATCCCTAGCTAGCAGGACCTGGGGATCAGGGGTGATGGGAGCTGTAGTTCAACAGCACCTGGCCTAGTGGCTGCAGTTTGTTGAGCCAGTGTCTTCAACCTACAGTTTCATCAGGAAGTTTTTGTGCTTCCAATACTGGAGGACCCCCTTCCCCCCTTAGCTACAGTTGCCATGATTTCCTTTAATGGTCACTCCACGCATTATGTAGAAGCAAGGCTGGTTTTTCCACTAAATCACACTCTGTAGGAAGCTGAAATCCATCCTGGCTTTATTGAGCATACCTGTATGATGCAAGTGTTTTGTCTTGTTCACATTGCATGCTTAGGTGTATGTATCCAAAACATAAATGTGTACAGAGGACCTATGCACTTCTGACAAACCCTCCCTTGCTCACTAAACCATCACTCAATGATGGTGTCAAAGGCAGGTCAGTGAGCAAGCTGTTAACATGCAAGTGCAGCAAACCTAAGATGGAGAAGGATCACAGCTCTGTGGCAGAGCACCAGCTTTGCATGCAGAAGGTCCCACGTTCAGTCCCCAGCATCGTCAGATAGGCCTAGGAACGTCCTCTGTCTGAAACCCGAGAGAAGCATTCGCAGGCACTGTGCACAGTAGGAAGCTGGGAGGACCAAGAGTCTCACTCTGTTTAAGGCAGCTTCCTATGTTCCTCTTGGGAGAAATGGAAGTAAAATGGCTGTTCTTTTTCCACACCACATTTTAAGCACCCATTGTTGGCCCAGGATCCTGATTTAAGGAGGCAGCTGGCATTCAGTGGAGAGGGTTGGGCAAGACCAGATTCCCAGGTACTCTAGAACAAAACAGCTCCCACTTTCCTAGTAAGTAATCATGGGCTGTCTTTTAAAATAGCATAATCTGTGGCCTGTTTCCATTTTGCACCTGGAAAGTTACATGGCCTAATTTTATAATTGCCTGAAACAGGTGCAAACATAAAGGATGCCTGAAAATGGGTGGTCTCTTTCAATAAAAGCATGAGCAGGGTTGATACTTTAGGTCTGTGGAAAGACTGATGTCTTTTTTAAAATAGTCATTCATAAAAGTATTTATTTGCTGTCCTCTCACAAAACAACTCAACATGAAAACATTGAAAGCAATACGAAACAATCATTAAAATGGCTGGATACTCAAAGGGCATTTTAGACAACTGCATAGCTCTGTTGGTATTAAAAAAATCTCCAAAGATACCTGTAAATCTAAAGTGAGGATGCCTGCTGAATCTGCTGAAGAGTCTTCTGCAGTTTGGGAACAACAACACCAAATGCCCAACTTCTAGTTGAGGCCAGTTGGGCATCTGTAACCTGCAAGAGAACTAACAGTGCATCTGTGTGTGATCTCAGTGATCCTGCTAGGATATAAGGGCTTTTGACAGCATTTCAGAGTACATAAAGAAACTGGAAATGTAAAGGTTTTGTGGTGAGGGATGGGCTGGCAAGAGACAGTTATTAAACAATATTTCCTAATCCGTGCAGGCCAAGCATGAAGCTTGTGAAATTCAAAAAAGGAGACAGTGTGGGCTTGCGGCTGGCTGGTGGCAATGATGTCGGGATATTCGTAGCTGGTGTTCTAGAGGATAGCCCTGCTGCCAAAGAAGGCTTGGAAGAAGGAGATCAGATTCTCAGGGTAGGTGGCAATCTTGAATATTAAGATGATGAAGATGATGATGATACAGATTTATATAGCATGCCATCAATAAACATTCCCTGGGTGGCTTGCAGGAAAATAGTAATGAAGTATAAACTAAGAATAAAAAATAAATAATCCTTGCATGGAGGTAGCATATAATTTATAAAACTAGGTTTCTGAAACGTAAAAATAAAGGACTCCTGAACAGTTAAGTCCAGTCAAAGGCAGCTATGGGATGCGGTGCTTCAGGCTGAGGGAGCCAGCGTTTGTCCACAGACAGTTTTCCAGGATATGCGGTCAACATGACTAAACCGTTTCTGGCATAGCAGTTTAAAGGCCTGGATTCATCAAAAGTTCTTCACCTAGTGCCAAAATACCCCAAAGAAGGTACCAGGCAGGCCTTTCTAGGGAATATGCCACTACCAAAAAGGTTCCCAGAGCAGGGCATTGAAAGATGGTCTTAAGGTTTGGTTGTGGAGAGGTCTCGACACAATTTGCTTAGGAGAAAGAGACTATAAAGTTCATGGCACATCTGCTACGAGATACAAACATAGTAATGCAACTAGAGAGAATGTCTAGATGCACACTTGGGTTCTGTCAACTGCGTAGTAACTTTTTGAACTGTTGCTTTGCACCAGGTAAATAACGTAGACTTCACAAATATCATCAGAGAGGAAGCAGTACTGTTTCTGCTTGACCTCCCTAAAGGGGAAGAGGTAACAATTTTGGCACAGAAGAAAAAGGATGGTAAGTAACTGCCTTTTAATGAAAGGACAAAAACTATTTTGATAGACTCTCTTGGATAATAATCAAAAGAGAGCTGTCCCCAACACCGTGGATTAGCAGCAGTGGGGCTTCCTTATCCAGGTCACTTCTTTTAAAGGCTACAGTATCTGCAATCTAATACTGTTGTCTGAGTCATTGGCATTAATTAGTCCAAGGTAGTAGGCAGCAGCAAAACAGAACCAAGCTACAACATTCCTTGCCTATACCAGGTGTGTGCACACTTCAGGCTTGTGGAATCTGCTTTGTGTGAATGGAAAATGGTAGAGGTAGAGCCCATTACTTAATAAACCCCATGATGCACTTGGCAGACCTGAACGTTTAAGTATAATTTACACCTGAGTTCCTTCAAAATGGGGACTCTAGCTTTCTGATTTTGCACTGGAGCAGTGGAGTATTCCTAATCCTGATTTGTGGTGTATTTTGTATTTTGTTTTATAACTTCATTGTTAATTTTATGCTGTTCAACACATTATTTTTTCTTAATGCTAATGGTATAGACATTTTTGCAAATAAATAAAATTCAGTCCTGTCAGCTTATTCCTGTAGCTTAATGAATTGGTACATTGCAACACACCCGATAAATTAGCTTTGTTGTGCTCCCAATTCAGTGCACCTGGCATTGAAGTGTCTCAAGAGTTCCAAGCATGTTTACTTGGGATCTTTGTTCATCCCTGACCATGGGTACATGCTGGTACTGCAATACAAATTAGTTCTCGAGTACATTCTGATAGTGCTGGAAACCATCATGCCTTTTGCCATTTTCAGGTTTTTTAACCATCTGCAGTAGGGATGGGGATCCTGTGGCTCTCCAGATATTGTTGGACTCCCGTCAGCCTTGGACAGCATGACCAGTGGTCAAGGATTATGGGAAATGTAGGCTAGCAACAACTTGGGGAACCACAGGTTCACCACTCTGACCTACAGAATTCAGCTTATTCTCAAATCTATTGTTTTGATTCAATAATAGTTTTCTGTAAGTGCTATAAAGCATTACGTTTGTGCTTTTATTCCATTCTTGCAGTTTATCGGCGCATTGTGGAGTCAGATGTAGGAGATTCATTTTATATAAGAACTCATTTTGAATACGAGAAGGAATCTCCCTATGGGCTTAGCTTCAACAAAGGAGAGGTGTTTCGAGTGGTGGATACATTATACAATGGCAAGCTTGGATCCTGGCTGGCTATTCGGATTGGCAAGAATCACAAAGAGGTGGAAAGAGGCATTATACCCAACAAAAACAGGTATTTCAGAATAGCTCTTGGAGAAGCGTTTATTTGGCTGAACGGCTAAGCTTTTGTAAACCTGCATTGTGCTGAACTTCTTGGATGGAATTGCTGAAACTTCAGACTTGTTAATTTAAGAGTTTTGCTTTAGAACATCAGTTTGCAAACTTCAAGCTCCCAGAGCTGCAATTCAGAGTACATATGCAAGGTACAGATTTGCCCTTTATAATCATAACCGTATTTTGAATGTGTGAAGATGAAGCATTGGAGATGCTGGAGATGCATGCAGCTCTTTCAACCTATAGGGCAAACAGCAGAATCCTTTTTGGATTTAACCATTTTGCTTTGCCTGGAACCAAAGTTGGTATGTGAATTGGCACATGCACAGAAAAGCCTTGGAAACTCAGGTCTAGGAGCTAAGTGAGGCTGCTGTTTCCCCCCAGTGTCAGTGTTCATTGTCCTTGTTTCTTCCACACAGAGCTGAGCAACTGGCTAGCGTGCAGTACACCCTTCCAAAGACAGCTGGTGGGGACCGTGCAGATTTCTGGAGGTTTCGGGGTCTACGTAGCTCGAAAAGAAACCTCAGAAAAAGCAGAGAGGACCTTTCTGCCCAGCCAGTTCAGACCAAGTTCCCTGCATACGAGAGAGTTGTTCTTCGAGAAGGTGGGGGTTCAAAGGAAATGGAAATGTTACTGTGATTAACATTGTTCAGGGTTTGTGTTTGGAAGGAGGGGAAAGGAAAGGAAATGGCTTGGCATATGGAACGTTAACATAAGGGTGAAGGACGAGTTGGAGAGAGCATGAAGAGATGATGATGATGATGGTGTTGATTACAACTGCAGTTCTAAAGATCCTGAAAGTTTCTAAGCAGTGTACACACATTGAAAGATAAGTTTCTACCTACAGGACTCTTAATCTAATGGACATGATACAAAAGTTTGGAGGGAATATGAAATCAAGCATTAGAGCTGCTGTTCCCTCCTTAGCCAACAGCTGGGGTTGTTTGCCAGACAGAAGTGAAAAGTTGGAAGATGTGGACAATAGAAGGGATTAGTTGTGTAGGAATGGGTTTAAAGTATTTCCACTAACTGATTGCATTCATCCCAGACCTCAGCTTGCTCAAGTAAACACTTTTATTCCCTAGGCCAGTCCCCAACCTAACAAATGCCTGTGATGTTTCCTTTCCAATCTTCCAAAGAAATGGCTTGCCCTTCTGGTGTTTTTGTTTCAACCCATTGTTTCAAACTCCTAACCCAGAAAGGCAAACCTTCTTTCTCCTGTTCTGTGACACTGCCTTGCATCTTTTCCCTATAAAAGTGTACTGTAAAGGTTTGGTGGTTCATACCTCAGTAATGGACAAATTCCCCTTGGCTCTGAATGGGACCTGCTCTGAATGTGTGATCTTTCTTTGGTAAGCTTTGAGAGAAAAGCTTGCCTGTTTTGCCCACCACCTAATTTTCTTCAGCTCATAACGTTGGCATATGTGTGCTGACAGTGTAACACCTGGGTGCTTTGTTATATTGCCCCTGCGAGGAATGGTTGATTGGTTTCACCTGCCCCAGTAGCAGCCATGGCAGGAATTCAAGCACATGCATGCCCTGAGCAAACTCTGCTGAGGCCAAGAGAGGGCTTTAGGTTGAAAAGTGGGGAAACAGCCTCCTAAGGCCCTTGCAAGAAACAGTCAGGATAATTGGCTGACCCAGGTAGAGGTGACACTTTCCAAACAAAAGGCTGCTTGGTTGGGTGGAACTTGGTCACATAAGATTACAGTAATCAACTAGAGCTTGTTTCATCATTAATTGGCACTTAACATTAAATAACTTCGGTTATTAAACAGCAGCTGACTTCTAGCACCACTTCTGCCAACTAGTGTTTTTTGTAAAAGTAAACACTTTGGTCTTAAAATGTCAGAACTCGTAGCACACTAAGATTGACATTACTGGCAGTTATTATTATTATTATTATTTAAAAGATGACTGACTGACTGCTGACAAAACTGCCCTACCATGAATCTGTTATTTCCCCTCCCCCGATCTCCCCAGTATGTGCCTTTTGAAAGAAAAAAAAATTGTCCAGACCCACTTTTGTGTTTCCGCCACACCCACTTTGCCGTGTCCCCCCACAGGTTTAGCCATGGGTCAGTGCAGCCCTTGGCATGAAAAACAGCCCTCCCCACTCAAAGCCATCAAAGAATGTCTTGGTAGGTTTTTTGTTTTTGTTTAAAGAAGACTTACTATGATTTCCCTTTAATTCCAGCTGGATTTCTCAGGCCTGTAACAATCTTTGGACCAATTGCCGATGTTGCCCGGGAGAAACTGGCAAGAGAAGAACCAGATATTTATCAGATTGCAAGTAAGCACCTTGCCTGTCTTCTATGTCCTGTTTTCCCAGCTAAACCCCCTCCTGCTTACAGGTGCAGACCAAAGTTTTAAAACAATTCCTGGGATTAGAGAGGATTGATTTGTTTACCTGTTTACCACTTATATGCCAAAATGCCTTCTAAGCCATTAATTACTTTAAAATCAATACATAATTAAAATAAGCAGTAGCAAATCCATGGGGGATTAAGCATTCTTAATTAAAATATACAATAAAGCCATTTAAAAGCAAAACTATTGGAACAGTTAAAAAAACCCTTTAAAATAAAATCCCAAGGTCAGTTCAGGACAGTGCTTGCTTAAACAGGTGTGTCTTCAGGAGCCGGTGGGATGCCAATGCTGATGGGGCCCCTCATATTTCAGCATGGAGTGCATTATGCAACCCTGGTGGCACGCTGTATATGAGGAGACAATGACTTGAGAGCATAGATGAGAAGTTTGCACTCTCTTATGCCAATATTTAAATGGTGATGAAACACCCAAGCAGGTTAAATGAGGTGTCTGTATTATCAGTGGCTTCCTCATTTATGTGGCAGAAAAGAATTTTAAAATATAACACACATGAATATCTAGTTGTTGTAAATGCTCTGACATTGGAAAACAATGCTGCTTTATTGTGTCAGACCATTCACAGTCTTGCCTGCTGCTGACTACCAGAGAACCAACAGCTCTGCAGATGTTGCTGGACTTCAACTCCCATCATCCCAGGCCATTTGTCATGTGGACTGGGGTTGATGGGAGTTAGAGTCCAAAAGTGTCAGGAGAGGCATAGCTCCCCACAGCTGGTCTACTCTAGCCAACAGCACTAGGTTCTCTGACAGAGGTGTTTCCCCATACCTGTTCCTTTTTAAGTGCTGGTGCTGGGGAAAGAACACGGGGCCTTCTGCACACAAAGCATGTGTTCCACCACCAAGCTGTTAATCAGCAGCCCAAGCTGTCTCTGCAAGAAGATGAGTGGTGTATTTGTGTGGTTCAAAGTAAAGCTGGTGTGTTTCCCATAGTTTTCTTGCACATTCAGCTAGGCCTGGGAGATATATCATCATATTGCCCAGGACCGGTATGAGGAACAGACCATGGTGTCGGCTTCTCTCAGTGCTATATCGCTGGTGAATCCACCACCGCTCCTGAGTCCCTCTACTAGCAGAGTCTGCTGGAGGGAGTCAATAGAGGGACTCGAGCAGTGGTGGTTTCACCAGCGATATAGCACTGAGAGAAGCTGACAGCCCACTTTGCCCTCATACTGCACAGTGGGAGAAAAAAGCTGTATTGGTGAGGCTCCGATGCAGCTTGTTCCTCCCTCTGCATCTTTAAACTGCTCGATAGAGGAGTCTGCAGCTGCCCTTGCCTCAGTCAAGCCGTTAAAGCCGGCGGTGTGGTGGGGGCTCCGTGAAACGGCTCAGCTGAGGGGAGTGTGGTTGCGGCTTCCTGCAGTGAGCAGGTAAAAGAGCCCCGGTGCTGCACCCGTTCATGGGTTCCCTCCCCCAGCTGAGCAGCCCCAAGCAGCCCCAGTGCTCTTGCTGAGCAGCAAGAGCACCAGGACTGTCTCAGCTGGGGGGGGGGGGGCATTCCCTCCTCCCAGCTGAGCGGCACAAACAAGCTGCATTGTCCCAGTCCATGAGCCTCAGTGAAACTGCCTCAGCTCTTGGGGTGAGATCTGGGGCAGTTTTACCCAGTGTCCCGCGGGCAGAGGCCACTGAATCTTGTTTTTTCAACATTGTGGTATATCGCCAAACCATGATGTTTGGCTGGCAATACACCCTGATGTTGAAAAGCTGATATTGCCCAGCCCTACGCTCAGCACCCAGAATGCATAAGCAATACTGTTCTGCCCTTACCATGAAAGAAGTGACTTTGGAAAATGATGTTTGAAAGCTTATAGAAGATTTTCAAAGAAGAAATTTCATAATCTTGTTACAGGCAGTAAAAATGTTACATGTAACTGACCCACAGCTGTTGATTAACTGTTTTCTCTTTAACAGAAAGTGAACCAAGGGATGCTGGTACAGACCAGCGTAGTTCGGGCATTATTCGTCTGCACACAATCAAACAGATAATTGACAGAGTAAGTGAGTAAATGCTCATTTGTATGTTTCTTGTCGGGTCAACAGGTATTGTAGTGCCTTTCATGCAGGAACACAGAAGATGATAAAACCATTTTAAGGAACACATTAGCTACAAATTACTGAAAGTATGGGAAATGCAAGACATGGCATGGCAAGGTGTAATTTAGACATTGCTGCTGCAGTGTGAAAGCTGTGTTTCTGTGGTTTCACCCAAAATAATAATAATAATAATAATAATAATAATAATAATAATAATAATTTATTATTTGTACCCCGCCCATCTGGCTGGGTTTCCCCAGCCACTCTGGGCGGCTTCCAACAGAGATGAAAAATACACTAAAATGTCACATATTAAAAACTTCCCTGAACAGGGCTGCCTTCAGATGTCTTCTGAATGTCAGGTAGTTGTTTATCGCTTTGACATCTGATGGGAGGGCATTCCACAGGGCGGGCGCCACTACCGAGAAGGCCCTCTGCCTGGTTCCCTGTAACTTGGCCTCTCGCCGTGAGGGAACCGCCAGAAGGCCCTCGGAACTGGACCTCAGTGTCCGGGCAGAACGATGGGGGAGGAGACGCTCCTTCATGATGATGCTGGGATGAAATGCCACACACAGCCATGTGATGGGGATCGTTTTACAGATCCTTGCCAAGTGCCCATCTCCCCAGATCCTGGCAAGAATTGCGTGGCCAGGTCCTGTGCAATTGTCCTGCCCCTTCCCCAGCCTAGTACCCTCCCGGTGTGTTGGACCACAGTTCCCATCAGCCTCCTCTTTCCACACCCTGCACCTCCCAGTTTGCTACAGCAACCCCTGGCTGAGCTTTGGATTTGGCACCTCAGCTTCCTGCTTGCTTTCTTCCTTTTTGGTGATCTCTGACCTTCATATGAGGGTCAAATGTAGTTCTTTGTAAATTTCAAAGAAAAATGCCAGTGGTATCCTTCCAGGTTCAGCAAATGGTCTACTTCCAAAGTGCTTTTTACGCATGTGTGCTTGCATGTTCATTGACTAGCTAATCCTCTCTGCAGAAAGAACTAAACTGCCACTTGTGCTAAATGTTAAAGAAAACCCCTCTTCTGTCCACTTGCTAAATATGCAGGATAGGCGTGGTATAGATTTTTGAGGACCTACAACACTAAATCCTTGACCTGCTTAATAAATTATGCTTCAGATAGAATTGAATTTCACACAGCAATCTGGAAAAAAGTAACCCGCATCTTAGTGTTTGTCTTAGAGAACTCTAAATTTTAAATATCTATAATGATGGTTAGGCTCAAACATGAAGATGGACTCAACGCTTAAAATCATTCTGCTGTTTTATTGTTCTGTTCAACCTTTCTCAACAATCCTTACATTTTCAGACCTCCCATATCTGCCTTTGTATTCTCTGTTGACTGCAGAATTAATCTTCAAGGTGTCCAGCTTCACTCTTCCCCCTGCCTCCCCTTTCCTGGTAATTGACTCTTCTACCTGCCTCTGGCTTTTCTGCTCTTGAATACAGCTGCAGATGTGAAAATAGTTTAAAATAATTGATTTTTGTGGAATCAGTTAGATTAAAGGTGGCAAGTTTGAAACCTAATGATGCACACTTTTAGGAGGCTTTAGAGAACAGGTCAAGAGCCCTTGTTTTCCTGGGTTGTCTGACGGCTTTGTTCAATCTTTTCTGTTTCTCAGGACAAGCACGCCTTATTAGATGTCACTCCAAATGCAGTGGACCGCCTGAATTACGCACAGTGGTATCCCATTGTGGTGTTCTTGAACCCTGATTCAAAGCAGGGCGTAAAAACTATGAGGATGAGGCTCTGCCCAGAATCCCGGAAAAGTGCCAGAAAGTTATATGAGAGGGCCCACAAGCTACGGAAAAACAACCACCACCTCTTCACAGGTGAGGGCACCAGGACAGAGAAAAAGGCTGAGGAGGGAATGGGGAGGGAATGAATGAAACAATGCATTGTTTTTCTTTCACTATGTGCTTACAACAAAATTTAATAGGGGATTGGGCAAATTCATGGAGGATAATGGTTACTAGCCATGATGGCTGTATTCTGTCCCGACAGCCGGAGGCTGTAATGCTTCTGTATACAGTGGTACCTCGGGTTACAAACGCTTCGGGTTACATGTTTTCAGGTTGCAGACCACGGGAAACCCAGAAGGGGTTACTTCCAGGTTTCGCCACATGCGCAGAAGCACTAAATCGCATCACACGCGTGCGCAGACGCAGCGCTGCAGGTTACGAACACAGCGGGTTGCGGACGTGCCTCCGTCACGGATTACATCCGCAACCCGAAGTTCCACTGTACAAGTTGTTGGAAGCCACAGGAGAGGGAAGTGCTCTTGTCTTCAGGTTCTGCGTGCCAATGGCCTGTCTAGTCCAGCACCATCATCTTACAGTGGCCAACTAGATGCCCATAGGAAGCCTGCAAGCTGGACTTGAGCACAAAAGCACTCTGCCCACCTGCAATTCCCAGCAGCTGGTATTCAAAGACATTACTGCCCCAGACACAGTGCCATTTTCCATAGTTTTGGCGTTGTTTTGACAAAACCTCATTCAAACTCTGTATTCTTCTTTTTAGCTACTATTAACTTGAATTCAATGAACGATGGCTGGTATGGAGCTCTTAAGGAAGCGATCCAGCAGCAGCAGAATCAGCTGGTGTGGGTTTCAGAAGGAAAGGTATGGAATCTATTTTTGGTTTTGTTTTCTAAGCTGTTGCAATGGTGACATTTAAATGGACCTGTCTGCCTTTTCATTTGGGGTTGATAATTTTGAATAAGTTATGGGAAGGTTTGTATTGGCATAATATGGGCAGTATCTTATTCTCAGCTACGTCTTCGGCATGGATTCATCAATTTCTTCTAGTGAGGCATCTCAAAGCAATTTATAGTATAATAAAACATGTATTAAAGCAATTGCAGATACAGAAGCAATCTAAATACAAAAAACTTCATATAAAACAATTTTTAAAACCCAACAATAATTACATGCATAAAATCAGTTTCAAATCCAATGCATATACAAACCTGAATAACATTATCCACTTAGAAGGCTTATTGAAAGAGGAAATTTTTCAAGCCTGTTGGTGCCTCTCTTGTGTGTGGATGGCGCCATTTTGGCTACCTAAGGACTGGCACTTCCTCTGAACCTTAGAAAAAGAAGCAAATGATGTTTGCAGATTCCTACAATTCAGCTTTTGTAAGTGGTTGAATTATGCCTTCTCAGAGAGGCAAGAGTAGATAATTGAGGGGCAAGGGATAGCCTCTGTGAAGGGGACCCCTGGGAGAGTGCAGGATGTGTCTGTGCTGATCTCCATTGATCCCCTTGCAGCTCCTTGCTCTGTACAAACCCTTTTTCTACCCCAAATGTTTGTCCTAGTATGGCGTAGCATCCACTGCAGCATAGAATCCCTAAACTGCCTACATGCTTACCCAGTGCCTTTCTAGTGCTGACAGGCATTTCACTAGTTTCTGTGTATTATGTAAGGCTTTCTTCTTTTCTTTTTTTGGGTGACTGTTAATATATATTGAACTGACATTTTCAGGGCAGCAATTCATTGCAATTCAAAGATCTGTCATGAGAAGTAATAGCTAATTTGCAATCCAATTGCTTCGAGTATAGCTTGGGGTGATTTGTCATTCCAGTATTGGTTTACTTTTAATTTCATTCCCTGTGTTAGGACTACTTTGGGGGGTTTGAGTTCAGACAGTGTGTTGACCCTGCAAAATAAGGGACAGAAACAAAGTAAACTTGAGCAACATGTAATCCTTAACATTCTAAGTTTTTTTGAGCTCTGAGCTTTACAAGGAAAGGTGCTGAGAACTAGCATTGAGAACCAGCCTTGTTGTGTCCAGGGTGATGGATGAGGCTTGCATCTTTTGTTGTTCAGAGCAAAGGAAAGGAAGAAAAGAGAAGAATAAGCTTTAATTAGATTACGCATGCTTAAGCCTTGCCCAGAACAATGGCTCATTAATTACAACTGGCCAGGATCCCATCCCCCGCACGTAACACCTTGAGCAGGAGAGGTGAGGTGGAGGGTGGGACACAGGAAACCCAAGATGAGACTTAAGAGTTGGTGACTGTAACCACCAGTCTGGCAGCAGGCAGCAAGGACAGCGAATGTGGGTTCTCGGTTGCTTTTCATGGCGGCAGCTGATACTTGGCAACTGGCTGAGGGGATTCTAGGAATCTGGATTATGGGAAACTTATCTCCTTGCTCTGCCTTCACTGCACCAGTGCACAGGATGGAGGAGGAGGTGTCAGGTGTCATTAGCCCCTTCCCCCTGTTACCTTTCCTTATCTGTGGCCCAAATCTTGTCAGCTGATATTTTAGATCATGGAAATACGTTCATAAAAAAACAAACCATAAGGCTACACATCCTGGTAGGATCATAGGGACTACCTTGTGCTAAGGTCAAGCCACTCCTCCTCCTTGCTCAGCATTGTCATCACTGATTGACAGCGGCAGCTCTCCAGGGATTCAGGCAGGTTTTCCCCAGCCCTTCTTGGAGGCACCATGGATCGAGCCCAAGGCCTTTTGCATGTGAAGCCTGCACACTGTACTGCTGAGCTGAGGTCCCTCCTAGTGGTCTGTAACCTTTGAAATCTCTTTCTCTAAGATTCAGGTGCAGGCGAGTTAATCTTCATTCTGCACAGAAAGACATGGTGTTAGAATTTAGAACAGCAACTCTTCCTCCCCTCCCCCCCCCCCCCCGGCCATGTAAACACCCAACCCTCATGTGTTTGACACAGGCAGATGGTGCTACTAGCGACGACCTTGACCTCCACGATGATCGCCTGTCCTACCTGTCAGCTCCAGGCAGCGAGTACTCCATGTACAGCACAGACAGCAGACACACCTCTGACTACGAGGACACAGACACAGAAGGCGGGGCCTACACGGACCAGGAGCTGGACGAGACACTCAACGATGATGTCGGGACTCCTCCTGAATCAGCCATTACGCGGTCCTCTGAACCCGTAAGAGAAGATACATCAGGGGTGCATCATGATAGTCAGGCATACGTTCCTTATGCTGCCGCTCAAGCTCAACCACAACCAAACCACCGGATAGAGTCTCCTGGGTTTAAAACAAGTGCTGCTCAACCGGTAAGGAAGAAATACTTGCCTGCAGGTTTTAAGCAATAAGATTACATACAAAGCCCAGCAATTTTCTCCCTTGGATGCGTAAAATGTGGTCCCAGTTGGTCTTCATAGCTTTTTGGTTTTTACTCTACCTTAGACACTTCTCCGTCTCAGTTGTTTGTTTGTTTGTTTGTTTGTTTGTTTGTTTGTTTGTTTGTTTGTTTGTGTGCATTGAGTGTTTAGGAGCATTGCCTTCTAAATGGTGCATTGAATAGCTATCATTTCGTTTTGCAAGCCCTGTGGGTCTCTACCATTTGAACACTGGATTCACATAGTTGGCATTTCCGTTGTTGAGGGGGGGCACATGCTCTTCAGTTGCCTTTTTAAAAAGAAATAAATAAATGGATCAGCACTTTTAAAGAACATGACTCCCATGCTGGCTTCATGGTACAAGAAAGTCTGGCAACTAGTATTAGCAGAGACGCTAACCCCAAAAATAAAAATAGCAAAGGAAATGAAAATGATACACCTTTTCAGTAACTGGTACTGCAGGGAAACATTATAGAATTATTTGGCTGGTATGACTGTATAGTGCACACAATTTCACCACAGGGTGGGAAGTATGATATTGCAAGATTCATGTCTCTGAGAGTGGGTTCCTGTTGTTTCAGGTTGGTTGGTTGGTTGGTTGGTTTATTGGAGAATAATTTTTAAAAGAAAAGATAAAGAATAGTAATAAAATGACCAGCACTTTTAGAAGAACATGAGATTGTTTCCCACCTCTCCCCATCAAAAAGGAAATTATTTGGAAAAAGATGGAAATTCAGTTTAAAAATAACCATGGTGCCTGTCAAGAGTTGGGCATGAGCAATCTAAAAATGAATCCACTTTAGCCTTATATGAATTCCAAATGAATTTTATCTCATAGCTAGAGGCCTCTAGAATGATTCAAAGGAGTAGACAACATGGCGCCTTCCCAATGTGGTCGGACTCCAGAGAGGTGGTGGGACGCAGATGCCATGCACTTGCAGGTGGAGGTCACTGAAGTGGCTCAATTAAGGAATAAGAAATGGGCCCTTTGGACATGGCTGGACTGAACCTCCCATCAGGTCCAGTCAGCTTGGCAAGTGCTGGGGACTGATAGGAGTTGTGGAACTACAGATCTGGTTGTAGCACAAATTCATCAGCCTTGCCTTGAACAGTGATGAGAGTAACAAGGAACAGCAGCTTCTTCTCCTTGTCTTGCTTTCACCTTCTGGGGTGTGGCATGGATTGGGTCCAGAGGAAGTAAGCAAATGTAACAATGGCAAGTGGGACAGTGGTTCCCATTGTGATGATGATGGCACACTTTGAGAGAGGTGCCAATGATAACATCTTACCCAAGGACCCCTAAAATTTTGAGCCAATGCTGTCATCTTTTGTCAATCTGCTGTTAATTTTACAAGATGCCCTGTTTTTCTCTCTGGCTAGCTAAATAGGATGTGGGTTATATAAACTTTGGTATAGTCATGTACTCCAAAGAGGTTTAGCTTTATGGAAGCAGCTGTCCCCAAAATGTTTTTCCAGATGTAGTTGGATTACACCCAGCACATCCCCTAGCCGTTGACCATGCTGGCTTGGGCTGATGGGAGCTGGAGTTCAGCAACATTGAGGACCCTAAGAGCGTACTGAAGAACAGTTCAGTCCTGGTGTACAACTTGATTTTTTGCAATTAAATATGTTGGGTGGTTGTGGCTAATATGATTTTTGAATGGAAAATATGTCCACTTTACCAAAAACTATATTTTAAACACTTCACAGAAAGCAGAAGCCTCACCTGCAGCCCCCTACCTTTCCCCGTCGCCAGAAACAAACCCTTCAGCCTCATCAACTTCTGCTGTTAACCCCAGTATCAGTCTCACTAATGTCAGGCTGGAGGAGCCTGGCATGGCTTCTTACAACTCTTACCAACCGCAAGCTGGCCCCCTCAGAACACCTGGCACGGAGGCACCTCACATAATGCTCAGAGAACAAGAGCCGCCGTCCTTATCGCCGCATATAGATCCAACAAAGGTACCTCCTGCCTGTGCAGTCATGTTGCACGGATTCACTCTGCACATGATCATTCTTGCTTTGCCCCCACCCCCCACCCTTACTAAAGGTGCCCCTTTGTCATTTCCCTCCCACTGAGCGTTTGTGCAGCCTGAAAAAGAGCTTCTCTGCTGCTGCTTTTTAATAAAAATCTAACTCTTGGTTTTGCTTTGTTGCATGAGTTCAAGTTGCCTTTCTCATTTCTGCTGGAAAATGAATGCATAAATCAGAAGATGTCGCAAGCCCACTTCATTCCAAAGCTTACTTTTACTTCATTTGTGTGTGGCTTAAACCTTCTCTTGTTCATTGCTTTAGTTTCAGAGAAACATGATTCTGTCTTCCAAATCTACCTGTGTTTTGTTCTTTATGGCCTTCCTGTATACTAAATGGAAACTGTTCGGTTATTTGCATTTTTATTGGCTGGATGTGTCAGGATAAGCCAAAGATCCTCAAACAGTTCCCAAAATGAGTAATTCAAGAATAAAGTCTCATCATAAGTGTGGACCCTGAGATGGGAATGGTGAACTGTGGCACCCAGATGTTGGGCAGGAAGTTGAACCAAGGCCCAAAGTCAAATGAATTGAAACAAAAAGTTGGGGGAAACTTTGCAGACACCAGCAGCATTAATGAGTGCATTAAATTGGGGTGCTGGTGCCAAGGTTTGGGCTGGATAGCATTTGGACTCCAGACCCTGTCCAGACCGAGAGGGTAGGAGAACCATTATCCCTCCAGGGGCAGCATCCCAGAGGGGGGCAGAGCGAGAGGTAAAAGTGGGCAGGGCAACAGATGACACTTTCGAGCCACACCTGAATGTCAAGTTTACACCTGTCCACCTCCGTCCAGGCAAGCCAGAGGCCTTCTCACAGTCAAAGGCTACATTGCAGCCAGGCAAAAGGGCACAGGGCAGGGATGGGAGGTGTGTGACCTGGGCAGACTCCCAAGGGCCAGATAGCAATACCTAGGCAGATTTTTACATGTACTTACCAAAGCCAAAACTTGCAAGCGGCTTCTTAAAATTCAATTCCTCCTCTGTATGGAAAAAGTGAAGGGGACTTGCCTCTTCCAAGGTTATGCATGTTGCAGCCCAGATGTTTGCTGCGTCTAAAAATGAAGTGTGCTTTTTTTTTTTACTTAATCCATTAATTAAAGCTCGTGTAGTTAATCAGTTACGATTAGGGTACTAGTTAAAATGGGTAAGCTGTGGTTGTAGGTTTCCTTCGACTTGTTAGTTCTTCATGGTCTCAGTTGCTCGTGCACCTGAAGCAAACCACTCTCTTTCTACAGATGTACAGGAAGGACCCATTCAGCAATGAGGAAGCCCCTCGGCCGAACTATGTCTTGAAGCAGCCAGCCCAGAGGCAGGAGAAGGACTCCAATCTGACCTATGACCCTCAGGCCCAGTACACAGAGAAGCAAGCTAGCAGAGATTATGAGTCACTGGCCTACAGGTATGACTCCTCAAACTACGTGGACCAGTTCTCCCGTGGCTACGACCCTCGTCTTCATTACGAGGAGCGTGTCCCTCCCTATGATGACCATTGGACCTATTACGATGAGAACCAGCCCTATCAGCCCCGGCCACCTTACAGCAACCAACCTCCCAGAGAGTTTGATCCCCGGCAGAACATAGAAGAGAGCACAGAACACAGCTGCTACTTTCCAGCACAACCTCGCTTTGAAGAGCCGCCTCCCCTGGCTTACGACAGCAGGCCCCGCTATGAGCACGCAGCCAAAAACTTCAACGCCACTCAGCTGAGGTATGAAGAGCAACCCACTGCTGCGTATGAGGTTCACGGAAGATACAAAACAGAGACTCAAGCCTTCCCCCCAGCAGTGCCCAGATCCCCTGAGCCCAAGCATTACTTTGAGCCCCAGCCCAGAGGCTTTGAGCAAGGCCCCCCGCAAGGGTTCAGCGCAAAAGTGGGACAGTACGAGCCTCCTCACAGCACTGCGGGTGCACACCCTCCCCTCCCATTGCAAAGTAAATCAGAAGTTCTGCCTGCCAACAGTAAACCACTGCCTACCGAACGAGCTGAGGAGGAAGATGACCCAGCCATGAAGCCGCAATCAGTGCTGACAAGGGTTAAAATGTTTGAAAACAAAAGATCGTCATCACTGGAAAAAATTAAGGACTCCAATGATGTTCCAGTAGTCAAGGTAAATGCTCAGTGGGCTTGTTTTAGCAACTGTTGTCAATCGTCTGTGGTCCTTGCACAAGACTTAGTTGGCATGAGCTGAATCTTTAATGGAGATGGGGCACTTACCTCATGGATGAAGGATTCCTCCTTCTCCAGATCTGTCAATTTCACAGTCTTGGGGCCTTCTGGGACCTGGTATTACCCTTTTCCTGGGACACTGAATGGTTGTTGTCCACAGTTAGGACATTGTGGGGTTACTTTAATAGACTGCACACTCACTTTGAAGCATTTTAGCCACACCTAACCTTTAGGAACTGATGGATACCAGGAAATGAATGGTGTTGCTGCCATGATGCTTTTACCAAGTGAGAATGGTCCATCATTCTAGCCTATCACTTGTCTATTGTGGGTGGCGTTGACTGTCTAGGTTCTCAGACAGATGTCTTTGCTGTCACCTGCTACCTGATGCTTTTAGCAGGGGTATAGGCTGGCATCAGCAGCTGGTGTGGTTGGGAATCTGCTGAGGGCCCAATCCCAGCAAGGGGCCCACTGGCAATTTCACCTGCTGGCACACATTCCTTTTGTGCTGGACCAGCAGCTGTGTATCGGAAGCTGCCTTCTTAGGTGTGTTCACGCTAGATCATCAGCGATAGTTTTCTGTGATAAACAAACAAGGCCACTGTAGTGTGTGATCTAGAAATGGGATCAATAATCTGTTTTCAACTTTAATGACTTTTTTTAACCTATTTGAAGAATGTCAACACTGTGCTGCTACCACAAAAGTTCCCAGAGCAATAACTTTGGCCTAATTTACAGAATTCTTGTGAGAATTACAGAGGTCTAATGTGTGGCAGTGATGACAAAGGCAATTTCCATGCTGGAGATAATGAGGAAAGGAACTGAAAATAAAACTGTCAGTAGCATAATGTCAAGTAGCTAGTAAAATATGACAGCATAGAAGTTTGTAAAATTGTGGATGGCATGGAGAACGTGGACAGATTCCCCCCCCCCCATTACATTAGAACTCGTCCACAGATGTTGGAAGATTCAGGACTGATAAAGGAAAACACTTTTTCACAAAGCGCATAGTTAAACTATGGAACTTGCTCCCACAGTAGGCGGTGATAGTGACCAACCTAGGAGATTAGAGAAATTCATGGAGCAGAGGGCTATCAGAAGCTGCTAGCCGTGATTCCTGTGCCCTGCGGCCACAGCTGGAGGCAGCAGTGCTTCTGAATGCCAGTTGCTGGGAGCGGCAGGAGCCCGCGGGGAGTGCTTTTGCACTCTGGTCCTGTCTGCAGGAACGGGACGCAGGTGGCGCTGTGGGTTAAAGCCTCAGCGCCTAGGACTTGCCGATCGAAAGGTCGGCAGTTCGAATCCCTCCCGCTGCTCGGTCCCAGCGCCTGCCAACCTAGCAGTTCGAAAGCGCCTCCGGGTGCAAGTAGATAAATAGGGACCGCTTACCAGCGGGAAGGTAAACGGCGTTTCCGTGTGCGCTCTGGCTCGCCAGATGCAGCTTTGTCACGCTGGCCACGTGACCCGGAAGTGTCTCCGGACAGCGCTGGCCCCTGGCCTCTTGAGTGAGATGGGCGCACAACCCCAGAGTCTGTCAAGACTGGCCCGTACGGGCAGGGGTACCTTTACCTTTTACCTGTCTGCAGGTTCCCCACAGGCACCTGGCTGGCCATTGTGAGAACAGGATGCTGGACCAGATGGGCCTCCATTGGCCTGAACCAGCAGCCCATTCTTACATTCTTCAGTGCTAAAATCATTCCCCCTGAATCCAGAATTTGCATTTTAAAGCAAACTGACCCAACTATCAGTTTCCAGGCTTCTATGCGAATCAGAACACAGTTAATAATCAGACTGCACACGTCTCTGAATAAAAAAATGAGGAGATGCATGAAAATGTGTGTTATCTGAGAAAAGTACAAAATGTGTACAATTTAAAGTTGTGTGTGTTTGAAAAATTGCCACAGAATGCAGGAACAGACTCAAGTTTATGAAACAAGCATGGAATGGAAATGGACTGAACTAAGCATTAGTACCTTAAAATGGTTAAACTTTAGCTGTGTCAAGCTCCTTTTTATATGAATCTATCCTGAGGATGCCTTTTGTATATGATAGTACTAGAGTGTTAGCATTTTATCTTTTTTTTCAGTTGTTCTAATTTGGTCTTTATGTGTGTGTGCTTTTCAGCAACCTCCAGAGCTTGCACCTAAACCTAATATCGCCCCAATGAGTGGTCCGAAACCAGTCTCTCAAAATCAATATGAGCATGACAAGCCAGCTTACAGGTAAGCACAGAGATGCAGCTTTAAAATGAAGGGCTGTTCTCACAAGCCCACAAACGGCTTAGAAGCCTTTCTGGGCATTGAGTGGTGTAGAAAATGATATAAAATAAATTAATAAATGATGTGTGTGTCATCTAAAAAAGAAGAAAATATGCTGTGGGATTCTGCACAAGACCATGACTATTCTGGGTTTTCTGAGCTCCCCCTCAGGTCAGAGAGTGGGGCTTGGGGCTGCTCCTGGTCTCTCTGCCCTTGGACCTCAGAGCTCCAGTTCATCATAAGGGAGGGTTGGGGACTGCCCAGCCCTGCAAACCAGCTAGCTGTTCCTGGAGTCTTCTTTCTTCTCCAGCTGCTACATAACTTCAATCTTCTGCTGTCCTGTAAGTCATTCCATATCTCTCTCTCTCTCTCTCTCTCTCTCTCTCTCTCTCCCTCCCTCCCTCCCTCCCTCCCTCCCCCCCCCAGTCTCTCTCACACACACTACATCCTATAGCGTTTTCTAGTGCTTATAAAGTGGAAGCAGACATTCCCTGCTTACACACACACACACACCCCTGTTTTCCTTCCCCACTCTCCTCCAGTCCACCTGGGCATTGCCAGGGAGCCAAACTGTATCATTGTCTCTCCTGGGCTCAGTGCAAATGCCCCTCCCCTCTTTAGAGCCATTGTGCCACCTCTCATGAAGATGTGTGCAGATTTAATCAGTCTGTTCATTGGCTTAAGTACACTTCAACTGAGGCTTCTTCAATTAGGTGACAGCCCAATTTTTAACTTTGTATAGAATCCACATCTGTTAGTAGCAGCTCAGTTTACACCAGTGTTTCCCAAACCCTTTCAGGCCACTGTCACCTTGGTGCCATGAACTCATCCCCAGTGCACGCACCCCCCATAAAAAGTATCGTTCAGAATAGTGGCATCCTTCTGTCTTGGGAGACCATGGTGGAGTGCATCTTCAGGTAGGAAGTCAAGCCATTGGAGAGTTACAGCGCCTGCTGTGGCTGGATGGAGAGACTGATCTGGGAGAGACATATTTACTGCAGGTGGGGTAGATGAAGGCGTCCGCTTGTGCTGAGCACTGTCAAGAACTGTACACGTGGGAAAACTTGGTTGCTGACCCAGCAGTTGACAGTGCCCAAACTGTCTGCCTTGGAAGAGTTGGATGTTCCTCCCTGCCATGACGAGCTGAAGAACACCATCAGCTCCAAGCTGTGTGGTAAATCCCCAGGACAGGATGGAATCTCAACAGAAGCTCTGAAAATTGGCCTCGATTCCTCCCTCATGACACACCTCCATGGCCTCCTCTTGCAGTGTTGGGAAGCAGGAGCCATGCCACAAGGCATGCATGACTCCGGCATTGTGACCTTCTACAAGAGCAAAGATGACCGCCATGACTTTAACTACTACTGTGGAATTTCCCTGTTGAGTACTGTAGGGAAAGCCTTCACCCGTGTCACTCACTGACAAGGCTTATTTTTAGAGCTCCAGGGTCAACAATCAACATCATTCGACTTCATAGACCTGACAAAGGCCTTTGACCTCACCAGCGCTAAAGAACTCTTCACACTGCTCCACAAGATGATTGTGTCCTTTCACCTTCCACCGTCCACAGTTCATCCTCAAATGCTCCTCAGATGCCTCAAACAGGGCTGTGGTCTTCTTGCCCAAACTCTCTTTTCTGCATTGTCCCCCTCTTGCTCTCCTGCGCCTTGATCCACTAAGGATATAATAACACAATAAAATTCAAAACAGTAATTGCACATTTGTTCAAAATCCAATTAAAAACTATTTAGCTTAATTAATTCAACAACATGAATGAACTTTAACCAGTGACACCAGCTTCTCAAAGTCTGAATATGATTTACACCTCCCAGTGCCCCCACCTTTGCCTCTTGCCACCCCTTAGATAATCCCACTGCCTGCTTGGGGAATCACTGTTCTAGAACCTTGTTCATTTTTTATGAGTGACAAAAATTTCTTAAGCATTTACTGTTTAAAATATTTCTGTTTAGGGCACCAGAACCACAACGACCTCAAGCAAAGCCCCCTGAGGACATCGTTCGGGCAAACCACTACGACCCTGAGGAGGATGAGGAATACTACCGCAAGCAGCTCTCCTATTTCGACCGTCGGAGTTATGAAAACAAGCCTGCTGCACAGGTCCCTGCTGTCCACCTGGCTGAGCCTGCTAAACCAGGCCATCTCCATAATCAGCTGAATTACACAAACTACCCTTCAAAGTAAGCCTCCCCTCTTTTGCACTTCTGTTATCATTTCAAAGGTTCCCCCTCTGGCATCTGCAGATTCTAATAGAAATACTGTATAGCTTTGTTAACCCATCAGAGAGGAGGGTTTCCAGGGGATGGGGAGTTGCTCTCTTGGCAGGGCTGGGGGGGGGGGCGGGCAAATGTGGGATATAGACATATATAAATATGCTTATATGGGCATTTCTTTTCAAGTGAACACTGTGTACGGGTGTGGGTGTGTGCACACTATTAAAAATAAACCACAGAGCTAAGTCAGAAGCCAAAATGATAAGGCAGCTATTTTTTGCTTTTCAAACGAGGTTCTTTCAGAAATGGAAGACGGCAACATGAAGCGGGCCAAGTCTTTCCATCTATCATGCGAAAATGGGCCAGGTTCATTGCATCCTGAAGCATGGGTTCACCCCTTTCATGGGGGTTCTAGGTTCAAATAAAGACTGGATCTAAATCATCAGTTAGCATTTGCATAAGGCTTTAGAGTGTTGGTGAAAGTGACTTTGCAGTTTTAATCTGGAGTCCAGGTTGCACTTTGCAGCTTGTATGCCTTCCACCTGCCCTCACCCCCCAGATCTCACTGCTGCTTGCTTCCTTGTTCACCTTCCATGCTTCACTTTTTCTGTCATGGCGCCATCTGCTGCACTGGGAGCAGAACCACAAGCAATATCGTGCTCATTGTGCACAGTACTGCAGACAAGCTCAAAGCCACTATGGTGGTAAAGAGGGATGGTTGTGGGTCCCGTGGACGGGGACACAGCTGCCATTCCCCACTCCTGCTGGCTTTGAAGAGTTGCCCATCTTCCCCTGCTTCATTTCCTGCTACATTTCCAGCTATTTCACTGACTGGAGAGCTACAAGTACAATGGCACATGGTGATAGAATACATGGTGCCACTGCAGGACGCAGGTGGGGGGAGCCAGCCTTTAAATGTTCCACCCTATTAAAAGCATGCCTTGTTAACTAGAGATAACCATGTACTTGATCCTCTTCTTGTAGAAAGAAAGCTTCAGGAGAAGAGATTGCATCCCTCTAATGTTGGTCTGCTTGTAGCTGGGATAGAGCTGTTTTGGAGTGATGGGGTTGGTCTTGGTTGAAGCTGAAGGCAAACTTCAGTCTTACACTCAAAGATACATAGGTGCATTTTTGTTAACCACTAACAGAAGAGCAGGCAGGCATCTCCTTCCACAGTTGCAGGATAGCTTAGTTAACACAGCCTCCGAGATTTGTGCAGTTTGCCCTCTAGTTAGTCTGGTCCCATCCTGAGAACTATTCTCCTGGGCATTGATTGATTGATTGCCAACCCTTCACCCTAAGGTCCCAGGGCAAGTCACAACATTAAAAAACAATATTATTTTTTTAAAAAAGAATTAAAACAACTCTCAGGCACAGAAATAAGGTTGGTTCTAAAAATATACTCCAAAAAATATACACCTCAAGTGTTAAAAGGCAGAATAAAGAGGTATGTCCTCACAGCATCCACCAGAAATGAAATGAAGTGCCTGACAAGCCTCTGTGGGGAGGGAATTCCACAAGTTAGGGGCCACATGCTCTCTCCCAGGCCACCCCACCCCACACCTCTGAGAAGAGAGGAATGACCAAGAGAGCCACTTTGCTGATTCCTGAACCCAAGAAGTTCTGTAGGGGAGGAGGAGGTCTTTCAGATATTTGAGGCCTGAGTCATTTAGGGCTTTAAACACTCATGCAAGCGTCTTGATTTGGGCCCAGAAATGAACTCTAAACCAGTGCAGCTGTTTTAAAATGGGTTATATGAGCTCTAAATGGAACCCCTGCATTTTGGGCCAACTAAGGTTTCTGAGTTGTCTTCAGGGGCTGCGTTGCAATGGAAGACATTGCAATAATTCAGTCTGAAAGTTATTGGGAACTGAGTACAGTGGCCGGGTTTTCTCTGCAATGGCAATGATGCTTCTAGATGATGCTTCATGCACTTGTCAGCTGTAGCAAGAGGTGCAACGGAATATCATTGAATTGTACAGTTGGAAGGGATCCCAAGGGTCATCTAGTCCACCCTCCTGCAATGCAGGATTCTCAACTAAAGCATCCAGCGAAGGAGAGTGCACCACCTCCCAAGGATTAGGGTTCCACCATCAAACTGCTTTTACTGTCAGAAAGTTCTTCCTATGCTTAGTTGGAATCTCCTTTCTTGAAACTTGAAACCCAGAAATTTCTTGTAACTTGTGGTTCCCTGAACTGGACACAGTACTCCAGGTGTGGTCTGACCAGGGCAGAATAGAATGGTTCTATTACTTCCCTTGATCTGGACACTAGGCTTCTGTGGATGCAGCCTAGAGTAGCATTAGCTTTTTTGGATGCTGCATCACAATGTTGACTCATGTTTAATTCAACATCGTTATCAACGACTTGGATGATGGACTCAAGGGCATCCTGATCAAATTTGCAGATGACACCAAACTGGGAGGGGTGGCTAACACCCCAGAGGACAGGATCACACTTCAAAACAACCTTGACAGAT
Organism: Podarcis gaigeae; assembly: GCF_964106915.1. Lineage (NCBI taxonomy): Eukaryota > Metazoa > Chordata > Lepidosauria > Squamata > Lacertidae > Podarcis > Podarcis gaigeae. The sequence goes on from NC_139690.1 coordinate 2,703,328, forward strand.
TAGATAACTGGGCCAAAACAAACAAGATGAATTTTAACAGGGAGAAATGTAAAGTATTGCACTTGGGCAAAAAAATGAGAGGCACAAATACAAGATGGATGACACCTGGCTTGAGAGCAGTACATGTGAAAAGGATCTAGGAGTCTTGGTTGACCACAAACTTGACATGAGCCAACAGTGTGACGCGGCAGCTAAAAAAGCCCATGCAATTCTGGGCTGCATCAATAGGAGTATAGCATCTAGATCAAGGGAAGTAATAGTGCCACTGTATTCTGCTCTGGTCAGACCTCACCTGGAGTACTGTGTCCAGTTCTGGGTACCACAGTTCAAGAAGGACACTGACAAACTGGAATGTGTCCAGAGGAGGGCAACCAAAATGCTCAAAGGCCTGGAAACGATGCCTTATGAGGAACGGCTAAGGGAGCTGGGCATGTTTAGCCTGGAGAAGATGAGGTTAAGGGGTGATATGATAGCCATGTTCAAATATATAAAAGGATGTCACATAGAGGAGGGAGAAAGGTTGTTTTCTGCTGCTCCAGAGAAGCGGACACGGAGCAATGGATCCAAACTACAAGAAAGAAGATTCCACCTAAACATTAGGAAGAACTTCCTGACAGTAAGAGCTGTTTGACAGTGGAATTTGCTGCCAAGGAGTGTGGTGGAGTCTCCTTCTTTGGAGGTCTTTAAGCCGAGGCTTGACAACCATATGTCAGGAGTGCTCTGATGGTGTTTCCTGCTTGGCAGGGGGTTGGACTCGATGGCCCTTGTGGTCTCTTCCAACTCTGTGATTCTATGATTCTAGCTTGTGGTCCACAAGTTTATACAGACTTCGAACAACTGTGGGCCCAGGACAGAGCCCTGCAGCACTCCACTTGTCATTTCCCCCCCAAGATGACAAGGAACTTCTTTGGGTTCGGTCCGCCAACTAGCTGCAAATCCACCTAACAATCACCTTGTTCAGCCTGCAAGAATATTATGGAGGACTTTGTCAAAAGTCTTACTGAAATCAAAATACACTGTCCACAACATTTCCCTGATCATCCAAGCTTCCATAAGAAAAAGAGAGATTCATCTGACTTGACCTATTTTTCATCTTACATGACTTGTGTTGCTTCTGTCTGTCACCTTTGGAGGAAAGAGCAAATCTTTTCTTCTGTCATCACTTAGACATTCAGCAGACCTGTACCTGAACAGGTGGACAAAGAAGAGAAGAATAACCTCTTCCTAGTGGTTTTATCTCTATTTTGGAAGAACAGAAGGAATTCAGGATTATGGTCGACTGATTGCTTTGCTTTAAGGTAGCAATGGGGAGCCTGTGGTCCTCCAGATGTTTCTGGACTGGAACGCCCACCCACCCAATTTCACAATTGGCTGTGCTAACTGGGGTTGATAGGAATTGTAGTCCAGCATCACGTGGAGGGACACAAGATCAGCACCCCAGCCTTCCCATAGAAATTCACCCAGAAAAACTGTTCTCCAAAGTCTCTGTAAGGAATAGCCACAAACATCATTTGGAAGGCAAAGCAGCAACAGAGAACCCTGCAGCTGACTGACTTCTCTTTTCATCCCAACAGGGGGAAGCCAGTAGACGTGGAGCCTCTGGACAGGGCTGTTGGCGAGAAGCGCTATGAGCCAGTTCCTCAAGGGCCAGCCCCTGCCCCTGCACCCCCCGGGCAGGGCCCCCAGCCGCAGCCTGTGAATCACCCCATTGTGTCTCTGCAGCCCAAGGCCACACTTGCGGAAGGTAGGAGAGGAGCCTCAAGGCTTGATTTATTGAAATGTTTGGGGAAACTTATTTACGAAGGGAACAATAATTCAGGGCATACGACTGCTACTAAACAGCCGTAGTTTAAGAAAACCCCAACAAACAAAGCACAACTAGGAAAAGCACCACCAGTGTGTTCTGAGTCGACAGGGGTGGGGTGGGGGGCTCTCTGGTAAAATATGATGGGCCATGTGTGATTTAAACTGGCTACATAGCCTTTGAGATTTAGCTGGCTACGAATGGCCTTGTTCTGATTTGATCTGAGTTTCCTATTCTCACGGCTGGTTTTATGGGGTGACATCCAACAGTGGCTGCTCTTCAGAAGAACAGATCTGCTAGGGCAACAGCATGTCTTCTGCAGCTCCCCACGTATCCTCCAGATGAACTGTAGACAATCAAGGGATCCTGCCCCAAGCAGATTTGGAGTGGGTGTCTATTGCAAGATGTTGGATGTTGCCAGTGCATTTCTCATGTTTGCTGTTTCTTTTGGGGAGGGGTTGCATTACTGTATGGAAGTTGTGTTAATGAATCTTTTACTGACTACTAGACACTTAAAAAAGAAAATGTTTAATAGTTTCCCTTTTCAAATATATAAGACTAAACAAAGGCTGAATAAATGCACAGCACTCCAAACTTGTGGATAGTAAGAAGAATTCCTCTCATAAGTATTTTAAATTCTTTCCCTGGGCAATGAAAACTATGCCAACTGTGGAATAATTCTACAATTTTTACTACTCATGGTTTATTTGGGGCAGTCAGTGATTTGGGGCGGGGGCTGCTGCCAGGCAAAGGTGAAGAACTGAAGCCTTGCTCCTGGCTACTAGACATCTGCAGTCAACCATGCTTCTAACTTCAGAGAACTGAGCAGGAACTATTCATATGCTTTGGAGTGCATAAGGACTAAAGACCTCTTTTTAGATGAAAGCTGAGATTCTTAAATGAATTGCTACCACCCAGTAACAGCTGCTTTTTCTTCTTTGTGTACACACAGAATGCAGCCATGTCTGTGAAATAATTTGCAAACCTAAAAATGTTACCTTGGCATGCCATGTATTTAATTCTTTTAACATGTTTTGTTGCAGTCAACTCTGTGTCAGACTTTCAGAATTCCACCCTGTCCAAGCCCGAGCCGCCTCCGCCTCAGAACAAGCCAGCTGCTTTCGGGTCTGCCAGCCGAGAAGACACCGTGCAGTCCACTTACTACCCTCAGAAAAGTTTCCCTGACAAAGGCCCAGTGAATGGGACAGAGCAGATCCCAAAGACGGTCACCCCTGCTTATAATCGCTTCACAACAAAACCTTACACAAGTGCTGCCCGGCCGTTTGAACGCAAGTTTGAAAGCCCAAAGTTTAACCATAACCTCCTGCCAGACGAGAATCTGCATAAGCTGGAGTTGCCATCCAAATCTCAAAATTCTCCCCAGCCAGTTTTAAAAGCACACAGCTCGGCTCAACCCCAGTCCGAGTTTGACAACACAATGGAGACGTTCTCTGTCCAGGCCGACAAACTCAAATATCAACCAAATAACATCAAAGCTGTGCCTAAAGCCATTCCCGTCAGGTAAGTCATAGTATTCTCCATGGGACTGTGTTTGCTTTGCAAAAGGGTTTGCCTCAATGCCTCAACTTAAAACAGTGAAGCTTGGGTAAATTTGACAGCTGAGGGAATCGCTGCACTTTGCCAGTTGTAAATTAAGCTTTCCTAAAACTTCACAACCCTTGGGGAGGGAGTATAGCCCCTTTGTAGACCACACACATTGAGTCCTGTTTAATCCAGTTTACCTGTGAGATCTCCTTCCACAATATGTTTCGATGGCCCTCTGTCAGGGAAGCTTCAGCTGAGATTTCTGCATTGCAAGGGGCGGGACGAGATGACTCTTGGCGTCCCTTCCATCTCTACAGTTCTATTCGACCTGCAGAACTGTCACTGCTGCAGTTGCCACATAATACTTGTTCCACATTTCTAGAAGTCAGTCTTGGAGTGTGGCAGCACCCACACTGCAGAACTCCCTGCCTGCTGACCTCAGGCGGGCGACTGCATTGTATTCTTTTTGGCACCTGCTGAAACCATTTTTCTCTAGGCAAGCCTGCCCAGATATGTAGGATGCTGACATGTGTTTCAATCTCTTTTTAGCTTATGGTTGATTTCATTTTTTAATCTTTTAAGCAGCTGGGTTTTGATTATCTTATTGTTTCATTCTTTTTGAAAACTGCTTTGAGGTGTTCCCCCCCCCCTTACAATCAAGTGGTATATACATTTTATTAAACAAACACATAAATAAATAAGACACACCCACACCCAGCATCTGTATTTGAAATCTTTTCAAGCAGTAGACCTGCAAAAGATCCACTACTTGAGATCCTGGAGGAAGTAGCTAGATGACATACATACCATTTTTTGCAGTGCGGCATGATTTAATTTTATTTAAAAAGGAAGAATCCTATGGCCATATGGGCCCTCCTGTTTATTCAAGGTGTGGATTGTCTGAAAGTACATTTAGGCAGACATAGGCTATTTATATTTTCTTGGATTACTAGTGATTGGCAAGCAAGGGAAACAAGGATGTTAACTCTTCCTTCTTTCATTTGGCAAGTTTATATGAGAACTCCTTAGCCTACTTACATGGAAAATCATAGAATCATAGAGTTGGAAGAGACCACAAGGGCCATCGAGTAACTGATTATATGATGCATATTCAGTAACAAGATAATAGCAACGCACACACATACACATTAAGGTTGATTGCTTTGTTATATACAACTGCATATTACAGATATGAGAATTCTGGTATATTGTTGTTATTGAGTCCAACCCCCTGCCAAGCAGGAAACACCATCAGAGCACTCCTGACATATGGTTGTCAAGCCTCTGCTTAAAGACCTTCAAATTGCAATTCTTTTGTCTTCTCCAGCTGGATTTAATGTTACATATTATTTTAGTGCTTTTTTGTTTTTGCATGCAAATTCTGCCCTTCTCCCCCCCCTCGTTATAGTTTACAAATTTAAATAATAAAAAAATCCCCAGTATTTTTAGTATATTGCATAGTATGATTCTAAACTCTTCTGCTTGTTCCTGTGCTTGCTCTAACCAGCTGATCAATAAAGTCATTTCCTCGTGGAGGAGGAGGAAAGGGTGGAGCTGGTTCATGCGTCCTAATAATGGCTGCTCTTAGAATGAGCTGGTTGGAAGAAGGGGAGATGGGCAGGCTGGCAGGGCAGGCTCAAAAGAAGCACCATTGTTTCCTCTAGCCCTGAAGTTACAAATGCAATATCACCTCTCTCCTTCGTGACAGCAGAAATAATTCTCTTTGTCTGATTTTAGTCCTTCTGCTTTGGAAGATGACGATGAAGAGGATGGACACACTGTAGTAGCCACAGCAAGAGGAGTTTTTAACAGCAATGGTGGCGTGCTCAGCTCCATAGAGACTGGTGTTAGCATTATTATACCACAAGGAGCCATTCCAGAGGGGATAGAGCAAGAGATCTATTTCAAGGTCTGCCGAGATAACAGTATCCTCCCTCCTTTAGACAAAGAGAAAGGTGAGCACCTTCATAATATTCACATTTTCTCCAGTGCCTTTTTCAGTTCCACGTTACCCATGCAAAAAAAGATTCTGCCAATCTGTTGTTTTTTTAAGAGGAGGAAGGGAAAATGGAAAGTAGTTCTTTCTCAGGATCCAGGAGGACAGCTGGAAACCCCATGGGAAGACACACACCCCTTCCGCTTTCTCTGGTGGTGGGAGTGAGGACTCAGAAAGGAACATTTTGAGTGGAGACAGGGCTTTGCCCTTTCCTTTTTTGCTAGTAGTGAAGATCCTCTCAGAAAACTCAGAAAATGTCAAACAACTTGACTTCCAACTTAGCAGGCAAAATAACTAACTTGGAAGATGATGGGCTGTCCTTCATTTGGGGTTTTTACACAGAGGTTTCAGGGGGTGCTTTAGCTGTGATTCCTGCCCTGCAGGGGGCTGGGCGAGGGACCCTGGGCGCTCCTTTCCAACTCTATGATGCTAGCAGAAGAGTGAAGGGAAGGTCAAGGGAGGGGGAAATCACAAGTGTCCAATTTTAAACAAATTGGTTCAAACTTCCTAAACTAACAGGCAGATCAGAGTGCGACCATTTTTCATTTTTCATACTTCTCTGACTTTGGTGATATAGGTATGCATTCACAAGTTCCAAAATGTGCATTTTAGGTAAAATGCACCTGACATATGTATGTTTTGGGTTGTATCCAATGTAGCACTGAATTAAAGTCACTTGGTCATATATTTGAGTTTCTGAATTCATCCTTGCAGCTGCACTTGAGGAGTGGGGAGCATGCAAGCTCAAGTCTCACATAAACTCATCCTTGTAATGTCCAAGCTATGTCCAAACCAACATACTGTGTGTGTTCAACGTGTTTGTCTATAATGTCAAGGCGGAATGTGACAGGGGAACTTGCCTCCTAGATATGTTGCTGTGCCATAACCCTGCAACTTATGCAGAGGTTACTTTCTAGGGATTATGCCTACAGCCTAAATTGTGTCTAGTCAAAATACATTGGGTTGAATGGCGGGTAGGATTGACAAAGTATTTTTTCCCAGCTGCCCGCCCCCTTTTTGCCCCCTTTGTTTGTCTGTTTGTTTGCCAAGTGCATAAAGCTAGATGTGCACAAGTTCAGTTCATGCAAGTTGTGGGGTTACTGCATGACTTAGAAGTGTGCAAGTGGGCACTCTGCCTGGAGTTTCCCTCATCACCTCTTTGAGCTTACTTCAACAAAGAATTCCCCTCGTAGAATGGTTGCCATCCTTTGCAGTCTGCCGTTATGCTATATTCTCAAGCAGTCTTCCCTTAAAGCTTCAGGTGCTGTTGGGTGACTCACCAGCTCCACCTGTCATGGCCACTCAGGGAGGCCAGGAGGTGATCCCAAGAGTATCTGGAGGGCCACAGTTCACACCTCTGGTGCAGATAGCATTAAGTACAAGAAGTGTTATCTCTTGCAAAACTTGTCCTTTTTGTCTGTTTACCACAGGTGAAACGCTGCTCAGCCCTTTGGTCATGTGTGGGCCCCATGGACTAAAATTCCTGAAGCCTGTGGAGCTGCGCTTGCCACATTGTGCGTCTATGACCCCTGATGGTTGGTCTTTTGCTCTAAAATCCTCCGACTCCTCGTCGGGTATGCTGTCCTCCCTCTGTCCTTTTGGGGCTTTTGGGTGCTATCGTATAATTTAAAACTCGCCTGACTGAAGGTGACACTGTGTAATATAAAGATATTACTAAATCACTGTATTTGTGTCAGCTCTCCATTTCATTTTCATTACAAGTGTCTTTCTCACACTTAACTCATGATGCAAAATCATTGCAGAAAATCATGATTGATAAACCAGAATGGCAAGGTAGATAATATAATACTATACTATTGTCATTGGTCCATTCAGTAGTACAATTATCTACCTTGTTTCCTATCTCTCACACTCTTCCTGTCTTTCTATCTCTTCCTGTCCTCCTTTCTCTCTCTCTCAAGGACTAATACTGCTGCAAAACACTCTTAAGATGAGAAAGTCACACTTTCCTTTATTTTGGGGGTAAATTGCCTAAGGAATTCTGATTGGGCTTTGTAACCACATATTCACATCTTTTTTCCCTTATTGACCATAGAATGCTGTAGCAATCCCAGTATACTGAACTTGAAGCATTAATATTTTGAATAAGCTTCCTAATGCAACAGCTGCTTATGTATAAATTTGACCTTTCCAAGGGACAGGAGCCTCTCTTTGCAGAAGAAGCCCATGCAAGCTCAGTTCCAACATATTTGGGCTCTCCACACAAATCTGTGCTCTCTTCTAAATTCTGAAATGTTATGGAGAGGTGGTCCTCTATTCCCCCCCACCCTATGGTTGAGACACATGGATATATCCCTGCACTGCCCCTTTTCCCATAGCTATGACAGCTGCCCCCTTCACTGAAGGGCGGGGGAAGCATTGCTGGTTTTAAAGCCTAGTGACAAAGATAAAATTTCGTGAAGTGGCTGCAAAGTCACAGCCTTGAGTGAAAAATGTGTGTCTTCTGCATATTAGACAAAAAAATGTCTTAAGGGGGGGCGTTCTCTGCCACATAACAAATAACCTCTTTGACACCCTTAAATGTATACATATCTGTATATGGTATATAAAAGCAATGTACTTATGTGTACAGTATTTAAAAATGTATTCATATTTGTCACTGATGTATCTATCCTTTTCAATGCCACTGTGTCAATGCGCCAAAAAAAAAGTTAGGACATCAGATGCTTCTCTGATGGGGGGGGGGGTCCAGTTACCTAGAGAAATCTTGGCCGGTTGACTATTGCTGGTGTGCTATGCATGTGTTGCATGCAGCTGTTTAACTGTGTAAGCCAAAGCAGAAAGTGCTAAAAATGGACAGTTTCAAGTAATAAGGATCCAAAGTTTTGCCATTTATAATCCATATAATTCCTTCAAACCGTGCTTTTCAGTCATTATTTTGTAACAGATGAACCTTATCATGAATTTACTTGAAATGAAAAGAAAGAGGGGAATATGTTGGTTCTTCCAAGTAACCTCTGCTATTGTGCTAAAGATCATCTTCCTTTCCAAGTTAGAGTCTTATTTGTGTGTGCTCATTCAGCAGGTGTGTGTGTGTGTGTTAAGGGGGGTCACCTCTTTCTGTCTGTATCGGAGCTATACATCCCTTGCAGCTAACATAGTTAAATGTGGTGTTATATCAGTAATCTTGCTCCTTGAGACAAACTTCACAATTGGCCAACTCTGTCGTCTGATGTGTAAGCCATACTGTGTCTTAAATAAATACTTGTTTTCTCTCTTTTTCTAAAAACAAAACAAAAAAACTTAATTGGTGATGGGATCTCTTTCTCGCTCTTTCTTTCTCTTAAGCTTTTCCTAACATGTTATCCATTTTCTGTCCTTTGAAAAGAACATTTGATTATACATACTAACCTCTTCTGCAACACATTTTTTACAAAAAAAAAAAATCAAACGTACTGGCACATTATGCTAAAATATGTTACCTTGTTTCATCTCATTTCATGGAGTAGAGGGGGCAGCTAACTCCCAATTTAAATGGGCCAGAGCACAAAAAGTTAATTCCTGAGTACTTAGTACATTAAGCTGTTTTAGGTTGAGCCTTACTGTAACACTGCCACAAACTAGCCTCACATTTTTCCAAGTCGCCGGCACAAAATTTTGGCTTTTGCATTTTCAGACTATGGTTTCACTGTATGTAGTAAACAAATTATGTGAATATAGTTTATCACCTGTCAGGCTATACCAGCCTTCCCCAACCTGGTGCCCTCCAGGTGATCCAGTCTACAATTCCCATCAGCCCAAGCCAGCCAGCAGAGCTCTGCATCATCTGAAGGGCAGGTGGGAAGGTTGGACCATATTTCTGTATTACAACAAAGAAAAGGTCGTCTTTACTGACAGTTTTAAATCTAGCTTACACATAACAGTTTCTCCCAAAGATATTCCACTTGAAGTGTGTTGTTTATATTTAAAAGGACTGAATTTTTATTTTTGTTTTAATGAAATGCCATTGTGGTAACTGGGACAACTCCACTGGCTGGCATAACTTAAAATGCAAACCAGGTCATTGAGTATGCCAACAAATTCTCAGCGAATCATACTTCTCTAGGCTCCACATCAGGTGTTGTCTCCCTTCCAGCACATCGGTCATTGTGTGCATCATGTTCGTTTCCATGGGTTACTCAACAGAACTGTGGGACTTATTTGTCTTCTGTAGGTCTGCATAACTTATATATGTGATCTGGAGTATTAATATCTAGCCTTGTTTAATACCAAAAGATCGCAAGAGCTTCACTGTGAGAGTGTGTCTTGATGCGCATATATTGATTAAAAAAGCAATCTCCACCCACAAAATTTCACACAGCGATTGTATTGAACTACAGGTGATCAATAATACCTCCACATGGAATGATGTGGTAATTAAGGAAAAGTTGAATTAATTTTCTCAGGATTCTAGTTTATATAAGTGGAATGATAACTTCATGTACCCTGTTCCTCTTTGCCCAGAAGTAGATCCTGCTTTGTTCAGTGGGGTCTGCTTTCATGTAAACACACACAAGGACTGCAGGCGTAGACATGGAGTGTACAGTTCAATGTGGCCCATGGGCCACTGCACCATAAGATGCCTCCTTTACCGACCTCAGATTTGCAATAAACCTTACCCCCTCTGCCCCCCCCCCCCCGGCAAGAGAAGTTCGCTTTTTAAATTAGTGCTGTACTTGCAACCCCTAAATGAGGTCACTTATGTTGAAGACTGCACAGGCAGCCTTAAAGGGACAGGAAGCCAGGAGGAGGAACCTGTGACCCTCCAGCTCCCATCCTCCCCAGCCAGCATGGCCCAGTGACCAGGGGTGATGGGAGTTGTGGCCTAAAGCCTATATGGAGGCAACTGTTTGGGGAAGGCTGAGCTATTGCACCATGGCAGAGCAGTTTGCCTATAGCTAGCCTGCTTCACAGTGGACTTGAGAGAGTTTCTCCCTGCCCACCATGACAGTTGTTGGAATTTTTTGTGTTTGCCCTATGATGAAATTTAAGGTGTAGCTAGGTTGTCCGAAAGCTTCCCCTGCAGGTGCTGAAGTCCAAAACCAGTGCTTTGGCTATGCTTCAAGAGTATTCACATGGTGGACTTGGTTCATGTAGCCTGGTTGCCCTTGAATCCTGTAGTTTGTGACATGGAAGTCTCAGGGTTTGATAGTCATCCAAAATCCTCCTTTCACCATTCTGTTTATGAATAAATCTTATTATTAGATTCTCAGCCTCTATGCATTAACAAAGCTCTTTCTGGCTACCAGGAGAGAAAAAAATCATACTATGTGGGTCTGCAGGGTGAGTTCAGAACAGGAACTTACATTAATGGCCATCTACCGTGGGCATAATTCCTTGGAGATGTTCAATTAAGAAAACCTTTAAAGCAGCTAAATTAAAAGTGTGGGTTCCTGTATAAAACGCGAGGCGATCTATACATCAAAACATATTCTGGTTAGCTTTAGAGGTATTGTTATCCAAGATGTTCCACCTTTTGATGATGGATACTAAACTACTACATTGTTTTCCTCCCACAGGTGACCCCAAAACCTGGCAGAACAAGTCTCTTCCTGGGGATCCAAACTATCTTGTTGGAGCAAATTGTGTTTCGGTTCTGATAGATCACTTCTAACCCTTACGTTAGCAGACCAAAACAAAAACACCTTGCCTAGAAACTGAACCAATCTTTTTTCAAGTATTAAGAGTTATTTTAGTGTTAAGCAATCTTTGCTTTGACTAACAATGGATAATGAGTACGTTCCTGAACCACGGTCAGGGTTTATGCTATTAAGCAGCAGGGCAGATCAGCCAGGGACCAAGGCAAGGTTCTTATGGGTTCCCTCTGGCTTTCCTTAACTAGACACTTCTAAGGCATCATAGCTTAAAACTCACTGAACTACCACTGAAGCAATGCAAATCATTATTATTTTCAGATGGCATTTAGTTAGCGTTCCACTACTGAATTAGGTCTTTTTTCTTTCTAAAGCTTTTTTTTCCTCTCTCTCTTTTTTATATAAACAAAACACTTTAATATGTCTGTTCAGAATATGCAAAGACTTTTTCTTTTTTAAAAAACAAGCAACTTTTTTGATGCATTTTGCCCACAAAGTGGAAATTAAAAAATTGGCCAGCACAATATAGAAAATCCCCCCTCTGTTGAGAAGGGAGAGTTACATGCACGTCTACTTTGATTGTACATGAAACACACTTTTCCCCCCTTTTGTTATGGGGAAAGAGCGCATGTGGTATGACTATGGTTCATTTGCCTCTGTGGATCTGTAAATTAACCACATCTACAACAGACACGTTAACCAGCAGCCTTACCCTCATGTTTTTACTAGTCTTAGCTGTCATCGTAGTTCTCCGTACTACTAAGTTTGTATGGCTTCTGTGCTTACTTAGATTAATACATATTGAGAGGGGTTGAAAAATTAATTCATTTTGTGAACTTGCTGGTTTAGAGAAAGAGAGGGAGGGAGAGAACTAGGCACACTTGTTTTTGTGTGGATCAACCAGAGGGGAAACCTGAAGAACATGATGGTATGTTTTCTGCTATGCATTTTGAAAATTTATAGATGTTATAGATTGCTTGTATATAACTCGTGCAGACCACTTTTGTTCTTGGTTTGTAAATTAACTTTTATAAGCTTTACCTTTTTTATATATATAAATATATATAAAAATACAAAACAAACGTTTCTTAATATCTTTGTATTCTCATACCTTTTGAGCCTTGAACTTTGACATCTTGCAGCAATAAAGCAGCATTTCTACAGTACGTGAAAACAAGGACTTTTTAAAAAAAGAAAATGCACAAAGTTCTTACCTTTTTAAGTGCTGCATTTAAAGACTAACTCAGAAGTCTATAGTTTGATTACATTCTTGGAGAATAAAAGTATCCCTACTGTAATTTGTGATAAGGATGCTGTACTATGTGCCCTGAAATGTATTTTTTTACTAATAGACAATTTATTATGGCACATCAGCACTATCTCTGTTTAGATAATATTCCACTGCATTCTGTTAATCAGTTATTTAGCTATTCAGGTGTGGCTGATTTTTTTTCTTTCTTTGCCGTTATTAAAAATTACACATTTCTAAGTATACAGAATAAAAACTGTTTTTAAAATAATAGAATTCTAGAATCTTCTTGTTTCTGTCTGAAATGCATGCATGTGCACACCTGAAGATTTGGAGGTCCCGATTCACTAAACTTTTACCTTGCATCATGAACACAGTTTTATTCAGTACAAGACATATTAGAGTACAAGGCTTCATGCACAGTTGGAATGAACCTGACTGAGCTGTTAAGGCTCTCCTAAAAAATAGTGTTTTGTTGTTGTTGTTGTTTTAAAAAAAGATGTATCTAGCAATGAGACTTCTTATATTTATCACATTAAAAATCCCCTTAGTCCAAGCTTGTTTGCACACTGTCATGTCTATCTAAAATTACAAATTTTATTCTTCTACTAAGAAGTGAAAAGTGTTTTTTTAAAGGGAAGAAACAGAAGCAATTAGGTAAGTGAAACATGTTTTCGAAGAAGTGTGCATGCACACGAAAGCTCATACCAAGAACTAACTTAGTTGGTCTTTAAGGTGCTACTGGAACGATTTTTTTATGTTTTCCAAGTAAGAGATAACTTGCTCTACCCAATAGGTAGTCCTTTTGCAGTTTCCCTCCCTGCTCTATCCAGACATTGCACTATATCATCTATCTATCTATCTATCTATCATCTATCTATATCGTTTGTTTGTTTGTTTGTTTGTTTGTTTGTTTGTTTGTTTGTTTAAAGAGTAAATATCACAAGGAGAAGCTGGTCCTTGTGCATGTGTTTCTGATTTGTCAGCTGTGGGCAAATATATACAGAACTCTGATATAAGAGGATGACAGGAAACTCCAAAGGTAATGCCAGCTTGCCATGCCTAGAGAAGCACTTACTTTTCTGGGAGTTCACAACATTTACCAGTCAATTACTTTTGTCGGGATTCTGCATCCTAAGCAGTACTTGGTGCGCGCACACACTGGTTTCCTTTGCAGCAGCCAGCTGCCTTTCCTTTTTAATGTGGTGTTGCAGTACAGGTTAGTATTCGTCCCCTTTCTGGGGCAAGCCAAGTTTATATGATCAGTAGAATCAAGTGGTGCAACTCTGGCTAGACATACCTTCAGAACTTTGGGGGTTACTTCATATTTGACTGCTGCCATTTGTAATGAAACTTCTTCATGACATTGCACTTTTTTTCTATGAGGGGGAAGTTTTTCTATGAAAGCAAGTCCAAACATGCAGTCCTTAATGCGAAGTCTAATGAAAGAACTGCATGATCTGATTCTGCTGATCATGTAGTTTGGCTTTGGGGTATTTGACAAAATGATAGAACGTAAGTGCCATATCTAAGTGATATAACTTACAGGGGCAAGAGTTCATGGATCATACCAGGGATTTTGTCTTGTTGGGCTGTTGGAGTGACTGGTCCATTTCAGGGTTCAGAATAGGCCCACCAACAGCTATGTCAGAACTCTTGAGCAGGACTATGAGTTATTTCTGCACTGGGCTGCTCTGCCATAATAGGGCAAATACCAACTTCTACCCAGCATGTAAAAGTGCAAAGGATAGCAGACACAATGCTGTCTCCCTTGGGATTGCACTGGTGTTTAGTAAATGGATGCATGAACAAGGCAGTTCATTCTTCAAGAAGGTGAAGTCGTGTAAATGTGAAATACATTTTAAGTGCCATACTTTCAGCAGCCCACTACCAAAATATGTAACTGAGGGACAGAGCTTACCAAACATTAAAAGAAGAAAGATACTTTGGCTGCAGATTCATCACTGATTAAAACATTTACTAATAAATCTACAAAGGAGAAGCCTGTACCTAGTGCCTTTAGAACATGTGGCTGATATAAAGACTTATACGCACAATCAGACTGTGGTAAACCTACCCTCAGGGGTGTAAAGCTGAAAAAATGACTTCATTCATTGCTGTCCATCTCAGTTGGTTTTTGTATTGCTGTGGTTATTGGGACTCCAGGTACCATCTGATTGTGTAAAGGAAAATGAATAAAAAGTGAATATATGTGTATATCGTAGTCAATGACACGTGATCACATGAGAAGTCAGTGTTCCAAAAGGAGCGAACCCTCGTTGCCATTTGACTAGTCTTTTTTCGGGTGCCACCTTTTGCTCCAAAGCATTTTGAAAACAGCTAAAAATTGGTATTGCATTGCAATGTAAGCATAATGGATTTTCAAGATGTTGTAAATCAGGATTTGGTTTGAACACTGCGATGGAGCAGCAACGGAGGAAACCCTAGCAAGAGCTGCACCGAGGCCAACGGGGGAAAGGGTCTCCTCTGCTGAGAATTTTGATGGACAGGAACGCGATGCTAAAAGTGCCCATGTAGGTTGTAACTACAGAAGGGCAGCTACTGGAAGCATGGAGATGTGTGATGTCAGACTTTCCCTTAGTCAATAGGAAAGGAGTGCAGGAAAATTCACCACAAGGTAAGCATACGTTCTCTCATGAAAACATGAAATGAGACTTCTAATGTTGAAAACTCGAGCCTGGAAAATACAGTGGTACCTCGGGTTAAATACTTAATTCGTTCTGGAGGTCCGTTCTTAACCTGAAACTGTTCTTAACCTGAAGCACCACTTTAGCTAATGGGGCCTCCTGCTGCTGCTGCGCCGCCGGAGCATGATTTCTGTTCTCATCCTGAAGCAAAGTTCTTAACCCGAGGTACTATTTTTGGGTTAGCAGAATTTGTAACCTGAAGCGTATGTAATCAGAGGTACCACTGTACTGTGACATCAAGAGATCCTAGTGACACTATATCTCAGGGTGCCAATATCACAGTGTATCGGATATCGTGATCTTTGCAACAGTGATCCTCTGAACAGCAGCAACCTCTGTGTGTGTGTCTTTACTACATAGACGTCTGTGTTTTCAGGGACTGGGTGTGAGAGGAGGCTTTGAGGACATGGCAACATTTCTTACAAATATTTTCTGCTGTAAGGCAGTCAAAATTGACTTGCTGTATTTTTTAAAAAATGAAAACATACCATGAAACTTCTATGAAAAGCTGCTAAGTTACCCCACTTAACTTTTTTTAAAATAAATGAACAGCTAGTTTGAGATGTATGGTGGATCAGGAATGTGTTGTAGGTTTGCAGAGTCTCACTCCCAATCAGCACACTTGCGTTCCAGTTTCCTTCCTCCTTTTCTGGGTTCCCCTAACCAGAATTTGTCATTCAATTTCAAATTAGGCAATCTATTCTTGGAGCTAACCTTCACACTGTGAGTTTGAAGAACTTTGCAGACCATGATTTTGGCAATTAACTATAGTTATTTGGGCATGCCAGCAAAGGTAAGGTTAAGGAAAAACTCAGAATGTACATAAGTCTTTAGGGTGTTCATGATCCTGGAAACCATGGTGTTAATTAAACCAAAGTGAGAGGATTTGATTTAAATAACATTGCTGTCTGACTACCAAATAGTTTGGACTTTTCCACTTTGCCCAAATTTTCAACAATTTAGTGGTGATTAGACCAAGCCTGGTTTGTTCAGACATTTATTGTGATAGTTGAAATCTTCACATAAGGAGCAATGGTGTGTCTGAAAAGTGAGTGCATTCTGGATCCGCAGGATATCAGTAGGATTGATCCTACATTTTAATAAACCACCTGGTTGTGTCCTAAAGAAACGTGTAGCAGTATACATCTTAAAAGAAAATTTACTCCTTCCCAAAGATTGAACATTATGATGTAACAGACCTAGAAGATGGGTGTTTACAGTGCATCTACCGCACAGCATTATGGGATAAGAGCTGCACCACAAAAATTGTGCAGGCTGCTGAAATCTTGTGTGTATGGTGCTATATATTTTTTCTTTTCCAGAAATACCTTTTTAACAAAGGTGGAAAAAACAAGCTAGTTTGTTTGCATTCCTAAGCAGTTAAGACTAGCAAAGAGCTAAAAGAGAGTTTGGTGAGTGGACAAGGTTTCCCATTCGTCCCTTTGAAGATGGATATCAGCAGTGGTTAAAAGGCAACTTGTACATGGAAATGGATGTGTATTAATTCACACAATAAACTTAATTTTTGCATTTATTTTAAATATTTGAAATATATTTACCTGAGAATTTCTGCATTACTTCTCTAAGCAAATCAAGGCCCTCCCTTGCACAAATATATACAATGAAACCATCAATGCAAACTATTAGAATAATAAAAAGTACAGAAATGTGATGATGGAAGATCCATCTACCTTCTTTTTCCCAGTCTGGGACGGTTAATAACAAAATCAGATTATGAAGGGTAAATGACTGCTTCTCGGTGGCAGATGTCATGAAATGTATCTCATTCAGAGGAGAGAAGTCTTTTTCTGGCAGAGGGCCACGTTCTATCATGGTTGACCTGCTGGGGGCCACACTGCATTCTCGGTCCAGGCAAGCTGGAGGTGGTGTCACAGTCAAGGACATGTTCCAGGCAGGCAAACTCCCTAGAGGGAGAGCACAAAGCAGGGCTAGAGAGCTGGTAGAGAGTCCTGGAGGCTCAGGCATTGGAGAAAACTGGATATTTGGCTGATCTTGGCAAAAACCCTGAAGCAAGAGGAATGATCTGACTCTAAATGATCTGCCGGGGCTTTACCAGGTGGTGTTGACAATGTCAAGCCAGCCTGGGCTGTTATCCAATGCTGCAGGTCTTGACAGGAAAAAATCCAGGGCCAGATCTTCAGTTCACAGTTCTCCCAGATGTTCCTGCTGGTCTGGGAATGTGGCATCAACAGCTCTCAACAGAAGACATTGAGGTGACCGTGAACAATGGAGCCCTGCTTATCTTTAAATTTGTCAAAATCTGCCTTCTCTAACCTGGTCACCTCCAGATGTTGCGAGACTCTAGCTGCTATCAGCCCCAGAAAACATGTCATTGGTCGGGGGGGGAGGGGAGTTGGAGCCAGCGGCATAGCCAGCCACTTGGGTGCCCAGGGCAGCACATGGGGCGGGATAGGCCAGAATCCCTGTGCCCAAGCCCCATTCTGCTCCAGTACCCTGCAGGCCCGCGTTGCTTTTTTAGCAGCACAGAGCCTCCCCAGAATCCGCCCACCAGCACCTCCTCAGCTGTAGGGCAACAGGGTGAGGCAGCGGGCAGATGCCAGTCCCACGCTGCCTGCAGCGTCTGCAGGCACCTAATCACTCCCAGGAGAGACGCGTGGCTTGGGTGCGCTGCAGGCCTCACGGTAAGTGCCACCCCCATGGTGTGGTGCCTAGTGCCCCCTGGTGCCCTTCAGGTGTTTGGGAAATCTAGTCCATGTTTCCCTTTTAGTGCTACTCTAAACAAACCATTGCCGCACCTTGTGATCTGCATGTGAAGTGTGAACTAGGCAACCTAGAGTCCAACTTCCCATGCCTATTGGGCCGCAAGAGTGCTTTGACATGGAACTTGTGGACCGCCCAGTGCCTTGTCACATGGGGTGGGGGGAGTAAGGCCAAAATTTGACACACACTCTTGCGCTGCTTTCCCAAAGCAGCCCAAGCGAGGCACTGGGCTTTGAGAAGGAGGTGTCAGACTGTGGCATGGTCCTAGAGCCCTCCCGCCTCTTTTCCAAAGCTGGGAAAGCACTAACTGGGCTTTGGGAAGGTGGCAAAATAACTCTCAGACGCTGTCAGAGCCATCACGTTCCTTCCCACACTGAGAGCCAGTGTGCTGTAATGGTTAAGAGTGGTGGACTTGTAATCTGGTGAACCGGGTTCGCGTCGCAGCTGCTGGGTGACCTTGAGCCAGTCACACTTCTCTGAAGCCTCTCAGCCTCCCTCACCTCACAGAGTGTTTGTTTTTTTAAAAAAATATTTTTTATTAACAGGCTGTAATGGTTATATGGGGTTGCTCGTGCGTAAGTTGCCGCCACTCCTGGCTAGGTAGCCTGGTTAAACCTTTCGTGGCTGGACAGCCCTTCACTTCGTGGCTGTTCAGTCGCTAGCAGAATCCGTCAGTGGGCGTTTCTTGAACTTCTTCCAGCAAAGAAGTTTGCATGTAAAAGAAAAAAAAAATAAGTTAGGCTTTCCACACATCATCCTCTTTAACTATAAGTTGCATATAAACCCCAGTTATAAGTTACAACGAAATACGTTATATATAAAAAAAGAGTCTCCTGTAGCACCTTAAAATTGATGGCAGAAGACTCCAACCCATGAAACCCGAAGCTATCACCAATCTGTAAAGTTTGGTTAAGCATTAGGCCAGACATAGGCAAACTTGGCTCTCCATATGTTTTGGGACTACAACTCCCATCATCCCTGACCACTGGTCCTGTTAGCTAGGGATCATGGGAGTTGCAGTCCAAACACATCTGGAGGGCCAAGTTTGCCTAAGCCTGTACTAGGCCTATCAAAAGTTGAGCCTCAGGAAGGAATAGACATGAGTAACTTGGGCCTGTTAATTTCAAGGGGTCTACAATGAGTAGCATAGGTGCCAACTTCTAGGGGCCGTGGGGGCTTCAGCCGCTGCAATAAAATATTTGAGGGGGCTGTGCGCCTGCAAACTTGATGGGCATTGTCATTCAAATGGTGTGTGTGATTATGTGGGGTGAGGCTTACCTGGCCCCCACAATATTTCATTCAAGTTAGCACCCCTGCTGAGTAGAATTGAATTGGCTGACAACTCTTAGTCTTTCTTTACTACATTTATATTCCACCTTCCCTCCAAGGAGCTTGAGGGGCAGACGTGGCTCTACTCATCCTCACAACTGTCCTGTGAGGTAGGTTAGGCTGGAGGTGCATCTGGTACCATTCTGTTAGAAGGGAGCATGCTGAGTGGCTGAATATTTTAACTTCTTTCATCCTGCACAGAGACAAAGCAAGGCTCTTGCAACCTTCCTTGGCCATCTAGGGCTTCTAAACAGGGAGAGAAGCTAAACAAGGTGCACAAGTTATTTTTGCCTCCTGGTGCATGATAAGCTGCTAGCTGATTCAGCCCCCTTCTGAAGGTTGCTACCGCTCATTTGCAGTGATCGTCATCTGCAGTTATCCAGCCTTACAGCCACTAGGGGAGGGACTGGGATCATATATCAGAGCACACATCTCTGCCTCTAATGGAAAAGGTCAAGATTTATATGCTGAAGAGCCTACGGAAGCTGGTATAATTCTTGTGCCTTTTTTATTTCCACCCCCTTCAACATTGCTAACGAAACAAGCTCCTTCCAGCCTTTACCTGATCTGTGCTTATTTGTGTCAAAAGGTTATAGCTGCCTTTTGTATGTATTTGTTCTCCTGCTGTGTGGGCTTTCCCCCCCCCCCTTAATGCAGTGTGTGTCTGACCTTTTCGAACATCTCTCAGCTGTTGTGGTCTCTAGGCAACCACAAGGGACGAGAGGGGAGGGGAGAGATGGTGGCAAGACGGGTGAGAGGCAGTGATCATGAGCAAAGGAAAAGCAGATGAAGGTGACCCCACCTTTCCTCCGGGGAGTTTGGCACACCCTATACAGTGGTACCTCGGCTTTCGAACAGCTTAGTTCACAAACTATTTGGAACCCAAACGCTTCAAAACCGGAAATGAGTGTTCTGGTTTTCGAGCGTTTTTGGGAACCCGAATATATTCCATTCGGGGGGTGCACTTCCGTTTTGAGTGCCACACTTCCATTGGCTGCTCGCTTGCCACCGGACCTGGCCTTCCTTTACTCAGCACCAGCTGCGCCGACCACTGGCGACACCCAGGACTGGAGGAGGGGGTGGCGGCAGAGGGACCCAACGAGAAGGGGGCCACCGCATCAGTAACCCCCTTCTCGGCTTCTGGATTTTGCTGCTGCAGAATCCCTAACTGAGTCATGCCAAGCAGGCAAGCGATGTTGCTGCCGCACCGCGCCACTGGGTCCCTCTGCCGCCACCGCCACTGCAGCATCAGCCACCCCCTCCTCCAGTACCGGGTGTCGCCTACAGCCGCTGCTCCAGACAACAGAGTAACGCCAAGCGGCTCAGCCCCAGAAGTGACTGCTGCGGCATCTCCTCACAGGGCACGGCCAATTAGCTACCAGGCCAAGATGAAGATGCTCCCACAATTGGAAGCATTCCAGACAATGAAGTGCAGAACCCTAGAAACTGAATTCCAAATTCTTTGCAGTGCAGCCACTAAAACCTGTTCCCCGTTGGGGTTGGGAATTCCACCCTTGTTTGGCCAGGACACTCCCTATTTACACCAGCCTTACAATCCCCACCTACACAGATCTCTTTCCCTCGCAAGATTTAACATCTTACTGTCTGCAGTTTTGCAAGGTAGAGTTTTGAAAATCCCATCCTCTGAAAGATACTGTTTTATTGCCCATTTTATGCAAAAATATAGAAGTATTTGACCCCCTTGTTGAAGGTGGGGATTTATCACACTGACTCTTCCAATTTGTCTTATCTGCTGAACAATTGTAGGAATGATGTTGTGGAGATTTTTGAGTGACGCCATGAAATTACGTCACCATAGGTCCTAAGAGCCATTTTCAAAGCTCATTATGTCTTGACAGTTTATCCTAAAGTATCTCCTACTATGTTTCGTTAGCTGTGTTGTGTTCTGATCCATGTATACGATGCACTTTTTATGCCAGTGCAAGTAGATAAATAGGTACTGCTGTGCCGGGAAGGTAAATGGCATTTCCGTGCGCTCTGGCACTCATCACAGTGTTTCGTTGCACCAGAAACAGTTTAGTCCTGCTGGCCACGTGATCTGGAAAGCTGTCTGCGGAGAAATGTCAGCTCCCTCGGCCTGAAAGCAAGATGAGTGCTGCACCTCATAGTCGCCTTTGACTGGACTTAACCATCCAGGGGTCCTTTACCTTTACCTTTTTTACCTTTGGGGAATAAAGCCCTGTAGAGCCAGGGGACCAGGATGCCTAAAAAATCATCTTCGCCTGCGCTGTGCAGGTGAGGCCTCTTGCAGACACCGCCTTATCTGGATTGTGCTGAGTGGATTTCCTGATATTTAGTGTTGTGGCGCCTAGTTTAAGAAATCTCTCCTTGAATTAGGCAGGTGCCACCTCTGTTGTCTTTTTGGCACCTGCTGAAAAACTTCCTCTCCTTCTAAATGTTTTAAGTTGGGATCTTTCCCAGTCTGCACCTGGACTGGAATTGTTTGTTTAAAAAAATTAAATTAAAACATGTTTTATCACATTGTTTGCTGACCTAGCTCCTTTGCAAGGAAGGGCACGATATAAAATAAATAAATATTCCTTTTTCATGGTTACATTTGTATCTTTCTTTTCCTCCAAGTGGCTCACAATTATCCTCTCCCTCCCCATATCTCCCTTACAACCCTGTGCCATAGATTAGGCTGACAGAGAGACAGTGACTGGAGTGACTGTCCAAGACGGAGTGGGGATTTGAAACCTGCTTTCTCCCAGGTCCAAGTCTAACACTGGAGCCACAGCACAGCCACTTGCTTTCCCAGGAAACAGCTTCCCCATCAGCAAGGGGGCATGAGCTTGTACAAGGAGTGAGAAAATTAGTAATTTGAGTGGTTAATTTGAACCAGGTAGAGGGCAGACCTTTCCCCCGATGGACCAGTTCTGGGCACCACAGTTCAAGAAGGACCCTGACAAACTGGAACGTGTCCAGAGGAGGGCAACCAAAATGGTCAAAGGCCTGGAAACGATGCCTTATGAGGAACGGCTAAGGGAGCTGGGCATGTTTAGCCTGGAGAAGAGGAGGTTAAGGGGTGATATGATAGCCACGTTCAAATATATAAAAGGATGTCACACAGAGGAGGGAGAAAGGTTGTTTTCTGCTGCTCCAGAGAAGCGGACACGGAGCAATGGATCCAAACTACAAGAAAGAAGATTCCACCTAAACATTAGGAAGAACTTCCTGACAGTAAGAGCTGTTTGACAGTGGAATTTGCTGCCAAGGAGTGTGGTGGAGTCTCCTTCTTTGGAGGTCTTTAAGCAGAGGCTTGACAACCATATGTCAGGAGTGCTCTGATGGTGTTTCCTGCTTGGCAGGGGGTTGGACTCGATGGCCCTTGTGGTCTCTTCCAACTCTGTGATTCTATGACCAGCCTGCAACACAGATGTGTCTGCCTTTTTGCACAGAGATCACTGTGTGCATTTAACAAGCTAGATCCACAAGGGGACACTGGAGCCATGCACTTCTCCACACCACTTACTGCTCCAGATTAGGGAGGTTAATAAAAAAAAATCCTCTCCCTGCACACAAACCCCTCCAAGAATTTTGCACGTGTTATTTGTGATTAATTTTAGTTAAAAGAATAATACAAAGAATACTGTGTACATTTTGAGTTGGAGAAAACGTTGCTTCTGTCTCCCACCCCATTTTTTTGCAGCTGACTAATGTCCCACTCCTGTTACCATCTGTGCGGTCTCCCTGGCTGGGAAGGTCTCGATTTGCTGCAGCTCATCTGAAAGAGCTTGCAGAGAAGTGGTGGCTGCCCCAAGAGCTGTCCCAGGGGAGAAGAAATGCTTCTTGGCAGCTCTGGGTGAGAAATTTCCACAACTTCCACAATCAAAAGGGGTCAGAAAACAGTCGGGGGGGGGGTTGCAGGGAGGAACCACAGAGCACAGGGCAGCGTCCTCCTTTAGGTGGTGCAGTACCTGCCCTGCACTCAGAAGGTCCCTGGTTCAGTTTCCAGAAGCAGCTGCTGAGACCAGGCTGCAGGTGATGGAGAGCCACTGACAATCGAAGCAGGCCTTCCGCAGGTGAGTGGACCAGCCGCCCAACCCAGGGGGCCTTTGGCTGTGGGGAATATTGCCGTGGTTTTCCTGATTGTAATGCCAGCACCTCTGTCCCTGTCCTGTTGTCTGATTTTCCTTTCATACAGCAGTACCTGTTGCGTTGTGGAACTGTGGCTTTTGACTGACATATTAAGGGTGTCTTTTAAAAACCAAATAATTTTCATTAGTTTTCTTTTTTATACATTTTTTATTACAAAACAATTTACATAGAACATAAACACAAGAAAAAAGAACATAAACAGACCACAGTCACTAACACCACCTCATTTGACATTACATACCCTTTAACTTCCAATTCACCTCATTGTGCTTTTTATACCTTACTAGTCTATACGCACTTCATTTTTATAATTCTTTTCAGTTAATTATCAGGGGAGATTTACTTTATAGTTTCCTTAAACTTCAATATTCAATCCAAATCTGTCAGGAGATTTGTGTTATTACCGTACTTCTTAAGATATTCTTTAAACATTGTCCAATCTTTACTAAATTTCTAGTTAGAATTTCCTCTTATTCTCCCAGTCATCCTTGCAGGTTCTGAATATTCTATCATCTTTGCTTGTCAATCAGTTTTTGTGGGGATTACATCACCTTTCCAGTTTTTTGCTATTAAAATCCTCGCCGCTGTAGTTGCGTACATAAAGAGGGTTCTGTGATTTTTTTTGTGTATCAATGGACATAATGCCTAACAGGGGTCGGCAAACTACAGCCCCAGGGCGGAATCAGGCCCACCAGGGTTCTAACTCCGGCCCGCTGGCGCCCGGCCATTGCCCAGGCACTGCAGAGGGAACGAGCAGCGGGGGCGCGATGCTTTCGGCTCAGGCGGCTCCACGTGGCGATGCAGTCTCTCAGGGCGGGGAGGGCCTTTCCTGGGAGGGGCTGCGGCCCAAGACCCTTTCCTCCCTGGCGCCACGCTAGCCGCTAGCCGCTGCTGTCTCTCTCTCTCTCTCCTCCGAAAGGGGAAGGAGCAGGAGGCGGGGGGTCGCATGTGGCTTCTCAGGTTGGGATCCCTCAGCTGGGAAGGGAGGCTTCACACTGCCTGTCGGAGCAGCCCCGATCCCAACTCCTACTTGCGTGCAAGCAGGAGGGGGTGGGGATCTCTCTCCTGGGGCTTTTTTAAAAGCACCTTCCCATGTGTCCCTCTCTCACCCTCATCTACTTTTTGCAGAAGGAGCTGTGCAGTCCCATGTTGCAGCAGCTTTAAAGAAGTCCTCGTATGTGAGATAACACGTGCACTTCTTTCTCCTCTCACGGCCCTAGTTTTTTCCTTCCTTTTTCTGAGTGTGTAAAGGTCAGGGGTGGATATGGTCAAAGGAGTCTCTGGGGGACTTGGGAGTCTGGCTCCCTTTTTGCAAGAAGGCACCTGTGCTGGTGCTGGCTCAGGGCTTACCCAGCGCCAAAGTCCAGTCACACACACACACACCCAATGCCGCTTCTCTGGAGCCGCCGTCCCTCCTTCGCCTCCACCATTCATTCCCCCCCCCCAGTATAGTCCAGCCCCCTACAAGGTCTGAGGGACAGTCGACCAGCCCTCTGCTGAAAAGGTTTGCTGACCCCTGGCCTAACAAAGAAGCTTCAGGGGGTTTTTGAAACGAGAATTTAAAGATCTTTTTGAGTTCATTGTATATTATATCCCAAAATTCTCTTATCTTCACACAGTCCTACCACATGTGCATAAAGGTACCAACCCCTTTTTTGCATCTCCAGCAAATGTCAGAGCTTTTCTTGTACATCTTGGCCAGTTTGGCCGGGGTCAGATACTATTAGTACAGCATTTTCATTACGTTTTCTCTCAAATTATAACATGAGGGTGAACCTTATGTCTCCTCTACTTACCTGGCTTACCTACCTTACTATGATCACAATTTTATTAGTTTTCAATTACAATCCAATAATAGCCTCATTATGACAATACCAGATTCATTCTCCCTATAAAAATAGCCAGCCTCTCTGTGGGCCTCAGTGACTCTGAGCGTGTGTGTGTTAGCGTGTCAGCCAGTGTGTGTGTTGTGTTGTTGCAAACAGAGTAGCTCCAGGACTCTAGTAAATCACTAAGACTGTGTGAAGAGTCAGATAGCTACTGTGAACACTCTGTGTATGCTCTTTAACTATGCTGTTTATGAACATCTTTATTTTCCCATGTAAAAGTTTTATTCTGTTTATGAAGAAGACTCTGCGTTGATTAATTTACCGCTGCACGATAAAACTGGTCCCATTATCTCTTTCTGTCAAGGTCAGGCTGACTATAATAGTGAGGCCAGAAGGAGCCTGGGTTTCACACTCTCTTTCTGTCTCTCTTTTCTTCTGGTGTGGTGTTCTGTATATATCATGAAGTTTTAGTCTTGTTATAAGTTCTTGTAAGTTTAAGTCTGTTGCAACTGGACTTCTTACAGACAGGGCCAATCCTGAATGTATTGCATTTGTGACCATTATGCTCATTTGCCTTCAGTAGCAGTAAAGCTCTGCTAGATGAAATACAATTGCCTCTGGTCTATTGTTTGAGAATCCCGCAACGTGTTTTAAGTTTTTACTCTGCTAACTATACGTTGGAGTTCTGCTCTGGATCAGTATTGAGTAGAATCCATGACAGATGGATCCCTCAGGGTTCCGTCCTCTTCCCCAAACTTTTAAACATCTATATGAAGCCGCTGGGAGAGATCATCAGAGGGTTTGCGGATGATACCCAGCTCTACCTCTCTTTCAAATCAGAACCAGTGAAGGCGGTGAAGGTCCTGTGTGGGTGCCTGGAGGCAGTTGGAGGATGGATCGCAGCTAACAGATTGAGGTTGAATCCTGACAAGACAGGAATACTGTTTTGGGGGACAGGGGGTGGGCAGGTGTGGAGGATTCCCTGGTCCTGAATGGGGCATCAATGAAGGACCAGGTGTGCAGCCTGGGAGTCATTTTGAACTCTCAGCTGTCCATGGAGGTGCAGGTCAATTGTGTGTCCAGGCCAGCTGTCTACCAGCTCCATCTGGTACGCAGGATGAGACCCTACCTGCCAGCAGACTGTCTCGCCAGAGTGGTGCATGCTCTAGTTATCTCTCATTTGGATTACTGCAATGCGCTCTACGTGGGGCTACCTTTGAAGGTGACCCAGAAACTACAGCTAATCCAGAATGTGGCAGCTAGACTGGGGACTGGGAGTGGCCGCTGAGACCGTATAACACCGATCCTGAAAGGCCTACCTTGGCTCCCAGTACATTTCCAAGCACAATTCAAAGTGTTGGTGCTGACCTGTAAAGCCCTAAACGGCCTAAACAGCTTGTATTTCTCCCTTCACATCCCAAATAATCAAAATCCTACCATTTATTGATTTCTAGGGTTTAGGGAGGCCCCCATCCCAAATTTATAACAATATTTTATTATTCCATAGAGTCCCGTTGCACTCATGTTGTGTTTGTGGGCTTTGCAGAGACATGTGGCTGACCACTTTGAGAAAAGGATATTGAGTGTCTCCTATTCTTAACTCACTTTCCACCAGGACTGCAGTGGGGAGGAAAGTTTAACCCTTCAGAAGCTGCAAGACCGACCCCAGGCATCGTGCTGCCTGAGGCAAAGGACAAAATGGCCCAGCATACACCCATTCCACATAGAGTAGCAAATTCTACCTCTGTTTTCGCCATGAGGCACTGCTCTGTCACTGAGGGAGATCAGCAGGGTGGTTATAATAAGGTTACCAGATTTTTTCAATGAATCCACTACCCACCCCCCACCCCCGTAACTATTAATCAAACAAATCCTTGTGGTTTGCTTGCCAGTGACGCATTTAGCATCATGTGCTGTGAGTTTCCATGCAACCTTTGCTCTTGCCTCCGCCTATTTTCTTCTCCTTGTTGAAGATGCTTCTCAGTATGCTGTGTGATGCTGGAAACTCTGTGCCATCTTCCGTCACCTCCAGATTGCTACATTTCCCTGCCTGGAGCAAAAGGAAGCAAAGGCAGAGATCCATGCTTTCTTCAGACAGAAAAGCCCCAGATGACACAACATGAATCAGGTGGAGATCCAGCTGTTCTTCTTGGTGTTGGTTCAAGGTCGAGGGGATGGGTGGTGTTCCCTGAAATGTGCCTGCTGTTCTTCCTCGTTTTCTGCTTTAGCAGTTTCTCAGTAGGCACTGCATGTTTCACCTTCTGCTGTCTTCTGACAGGGAAAGTCTGCTCTTAGCTTGGCAAAAAAATAGCATGAACTAATTGAAGCATTAGAAGTGGGCAAATTTTTCTGGAAAAAGAAGTCTCCTCCAGTGAATTAAAACTGCAACTATGTAAACATAGATGCAGTTTTAATTCACTGGAGGAGAATCAAAATAAATTCAAGGCAGCATTTCAGATGAAGGAGCAGGGGTTGCTGGAGTGGGGGATTCTGGCACAATGGCAGCCCCATCTAAAAGAGCACAAAATGACACACAACCACAACATGGTGCAGGCAGGCCCCCCATCAATATGGGGAAAGGCAGCTATATCAGCCGTGACAAGCCTTCCTCACAGAGACATGCTCTTTGTATCCTTTCTTCAGAACAGATGGGTGTTCAATCCTGCATCCAATGAAATGGGGGCCTGTTTGACGGTGTGCTTGCAAACCATCTCTCATGTGTTGTGGATTTTCAAGGAGATGTAGGCCAAGACTTGTCTTGGGTGCTCTGGGAGAGCAGTGAGTGAGCAGTGAGACTTGGGGGGCTTCTTGTTGGCTTCTGCAAGAAGAGGATGCTGGACTAGGTGGCGTTTGGGCCTGATCCAGCAGGGCTCTTTTCATGTTTTTAATCTGGGAAAGGCTCCTGCACAATAGACCCCACTATGAGTAAGGATAGAGGAGAAAACTGATTCAGTTTGTATATAAATCCAAATTTACTAAATCTGCGCTTTCTGAAACAAACTGAGAACTAAAACACAGCCATCCTTCAAAATTTGCACTTATCCAAAATTCAGTATGGAAGAATTCTCCATCCAACCAATGTTGTAAAAAAATGTGAGAGAGAAATATGCATAAAATTTATAAATATAATTGAAAAGTAATTATATTAGAATAATTTGCACATTTCCACCTCAAGCTGCTTTGAGCCTTTGCCACAAGCTCTTCTTGTGCCCTCTCTTGAGCTTGAGATACAGAGAGACTTCTGCCCTTAACTTCCAGAAGAGGGCTGCTTAGCTTGGAACATGCTGTTTGGAAAGAATCACTCAGTTTATCTCTGCGGTCTCAGGACAGAGAAGCCTAAAATTTACTTCTACGGCATTCATCAAAGTTAAATGTTTTTACCCATAAATTGTCGTTCTGGAAACAGACAACCAGTCCACCACTGGCTTCTCCAGCTAATCCTCTTGGTGGTTCTTCTGGAGAAACCCCATGGTGGCAAGGGGCGGGGGAGAGACACCTTGTGAGCTGGGATAGAGAGGCAGTGTGGTGCAGTGGCTGGAGGGCCTGGGAGACGAGGGATCAGTTCTCCTGCTCAGGCATGGTCTCACGGAGTGACCTTGAGCCAGTCACTCACATTCAGTGTGAGGTGCTTGTTTTCCACTTAATCATAAATTGTTGAACTTTTGGGGGGGCGCTTTTGGGGTGGGACACTTCTCTGCATTACAACACACCCCACAGCCTCCAACACGAGGCCATGAGCAGCATGAAGCCCAAAACCTCCACTACACTGGTGGTACACTGCAAAGAGGTGACAAAACACACCAAATAGGTGGCGGAACTCAGTTTCAGTGAGTTCTGGCTGGAAAAAAGCCCTGATCATAAGAAGCTCTATGCAGTGTACAGAAAATTAGCCACATATTTAAGGTATTGATGAAAGCCTGAGTGAAAAACACGTTAAAGTAAAATAATTAAAAAATAAATAACATTAGCTGTTAAAAATGCACATTATAAAATAAATCAACAAACAAAAAATGCCAATTTTGCATATTTTGCATCTGGGTAAACTGGCCTAAAGAAAAAGAATTCATTAAGTGCCAAAAGTCGTACTATACAGTGATGGCAATGGCATAGTGCTGGTTGCTGTCACCCGGGCGATTCTACATCTTGATGAACAGAAGTAGCCTTTGGACATGTGGATGATGCAATTGCTTGCGAGGTAATGGCTGAAGGTCTATTTTTTGCAAGACAGACACTTTCCAAGACATGTGCTTGGCACCTTCCCAGTTTTGCCATCAAATTAACAGAGGCCTGGATTGGGTAATGCTCTAAATAGAGTAAAAACCCCAATCTGATTAATTAAAATTAAGTGGACTGGATCATTCACACGTGTGTGTGTGTGTGTGTGTGTGTGTGTGTGTGTGTCAGCACATTTCACAATTCAATAGCAGAATATTAATTTTCATTCAGATTTCCAAGCCACAGAACCCTTTCGTCTTCACATTTCAATACAGGTAGCTTTTCATTCTCATCCTTGTGACAACCTTATTAGGTAGGTTATTAATTGGCTGCTTCTCAGATGAGAAACTGAGGTTGAACAACAGGCTCTGGTCCATCACTTAGACATATGTCTCTGGCCACAAGGAACAATTAGTCACCCCCAAATTCTTGTCTTCCAGTGATAATGACAATACCAGAGAGAATGTTGTCCAATGGTTACAGCAGCCTTTTGGTGCCCTCTGGGTGTTTATGGACATTAGGAGAGAGAAAAGGGAAGGGAAAGGCCCATACAATGAAAGGCAGGAAAACTGGAATGAGTGGCAAATGTTGACCATTTTTGATATAAGGCTGGGTGTCAGGGTTGGAATTAGATGCAGGTCAGGACAAAAGGCGCAAGGCTCCATTGTCAGTAAAGTTAACTCTTTATTCAAGGAAACAGCATACAACTCAGCAACCCTTCCCTGCAGGTCTTGCCCCTAAGGAGCAGTTGTCAGGACTGAAGGTCTCTGCTTCCACCTTCTCTAGGGCTCCTCCTCTCCTGGATGTTTCCCAAGCAGTCTCAAGTTGTGTCTGTGCACCTCTGGTCTCTGTTCTGCCCTCCTCATTTCTCTGTGTGTTCTTGGAGCTGGGGAGGGAGCTTGTCACAGCAGGAGAGGGAGACTCCCAGGATTCTTCAGCACCCTCTGCTTCAGCCTTGGAGTCTGACCTGCTCCCTGTCACCGGCTCTTCCTGCTCACTAAAACATGTTGCCCCTTCAGCATCCAACACATCCTCCCAATCATCTCCCTCTGACCTCTCCTCAGTGTCTCACCACAATCCCCTGGCTCTGAGCCTTCCTCCTCTGGGGGTTCCCTTGGGGGTCTCAAGGTGATTGCAGTAACAGCCATAGGAAAGTTCCAAAATAAAACAACACTAGAGAGGGCATTCCACAAGTGGATGTCAGGAGCAGGTAAGCAAAAATCCACACAGCATCAGTGAAGTTAACTAGCTTTGGTTAGGGGGTGGGACAGAACCTCAGATTTGTATTGTTTTGTATTATTTTTTATTGATTATGGGGGGCAGCTGCTCCCCTGCCCCCCCCCAGCTACACCCATGCACCCCAGGATTGAATTTCTCTACTCCTGGTTTAGCCTTTGCAAGCTTTGTACCAGGGTTTTTCTATGGTGATTCAGCACAGCACCAATTTATAAGCAAGATGCCTATTCTTCAGCATTTATTCATGTATGAAGTGAAGCTATTATGGTAAGCGACATGGATTTTATTAGGAAAAGGGTCTCGTTTTCTGCCTTCTCCTACTTTTCTCTCCTGGTCTATAATTAAAATATTTTCTCTTCCCCCTCCCCCCATAGCTAATCGGTGTGCAATTAATGAGAGGACTACAGCTTTTGTTAGGATGCAAAGATATTGTGGAGGATTCTTTATGTGAAATGCATGCTCTCAACCATTAACTTAGGCCGTAATTTCAGCCGAACTGGATAGATTGTTGTGGTTAATGAGTCGCTCGTTAACAATGTGCATTTGTCATCGAATACATTAGAATAATTATTTCATTGGGGAACAGTGATCAATTTATTCATTGTCCCATAATAACCATTATTATTATTGGCCTTTTCTAAAAGTGCTGTCTAGTTTTCAGGATGGATGTCCTCAAAACTGGTAGTATTTGGGAAGGTTTCACCTCCACACGCTGGTGAATTTAGTATGCCATGTTTACTTCGTTAGGATAAATCACGCTGGGATATTGTCCAAGTATGATCTCATAGACAATATGAATATATTACTGGTGCGGCAGACGTGAAGCTACTGATGATAGTTAGGTCGTGTATCTTGTGTCAATAGCATATTTGCTGTGCTTACAGCACTGTGTGTAGGTTTAGGAACTTGGGGGTGGTAGAAAGCTGTTTTAAGTCTGGGTTTCCTTGACAGTTACTCAGGGTTAACAACAGAGATTTGAGTAACAATTTAAAAAATCATCTGTAAACAGAAACAAACTAAGATGAATGCAATCAAAACTAAGTCCTGCTAAGAACCTAAGCAGAGTCTGCTGGATCAGGCCAAAGACCCATCTAATCCAGTTTCCTGCTCTTACAGGAAGACCAAGCAGATGCCTAGCGGGAAAGCTGCAAGCTGCCCTGGGCCCCAGAGCCCTCTCTCATCCCGTGGCTTCAGCAGCCGGTCTTCAGAAGTGCAACTGCTTCCAGCCATGGATGCAGAGCAGAGTCATCAGGGCTAGTATGGCTTTATCCTCTGTGAACGTATCTAATCCTCTTTTAAAGCCATCCTGTCGGAGTGAGTTCCATAGAGTACCGTATTTTTCACCCCATAGGACACACTTTTTCCCCTCCAAAAATGAAGGGGAAATGTGTGTGCGTCCTATGAGACGAATGCAGGCTTTCGCTGAAGCCTAGAGAGCAAGAGGCATCGGTGCGCACCGACCCCTCTCGGTCTCCAGGCTTCAGGAAGCTATCCACAAGCATTGCAAGCCCGGCGAGAGGTCCCGCGGGCTCACAAGGCTTGCGGGCAGCAGCCTGCAGCCCCGGCGAGTGTCCGCAAGCCTCACACGCCCGGCGGGAGGTCCCGCTGAGCGCGCGAGGCTTGGGGCGGCAGCCTGCCGCTGGAAGCACGCGGAGCCCTCCGGAGGGCTCCCCGTGCTTTGGGCGAGTGTCTGCAAGCCTTGCGTGCCCGGCGGGACCTTCGTGCTCCCCGTGCTTCGGGCGAGTGTCTGCAACCCTTCCGCGCCTGACGGGAGCTCCCGCCGGGCGCGCAAGGCTTGGGGCGGCAGCCTGCAGCCCGAAGCATGCGGAGCCCTCCGGAGGGTGCCCCGTGCTTCGGGCAGGTGTGCGCAAGGCTTGGGGCGGCAGCCGCAGCTGGGGGAGGGGATAATAATTTTTTTTAATTCATTCCCCCCCCCAAAAAAACGAGGTGCGTCCTATGGGCCGGTGCGCCCTATAGGACGAAAAATATGGTAATTCTGTGTGGCATGAAGACGGTCTTTCTCTTGTTTGCCCTGAATCTTCCAACATTCCGCTTCATTGGATGTCCTAGTGTTAATGCAGTGGCCTAGTGCGCTCTTATTCTCCTCATGCAAATATTGCCCACTGTCTCCTGCTCCCCCCACCACATGCCCCCATCTTTGTAGCCTGACACTGGAAGACTCTTTCTGTGTGCTGAAGAGCCCTGGAAGAGTAGAGGTCTAGATCATGTGTGAGACCTTTTGAGTTGAACAGCTCTCCAGGGTCGGGGGTCTGTGGGAGGGGCCACCCGGCTGTCCCGGCTGTCCCCCATATGCAATGGTAATCTGGTGGTGCTGAGAGGAGTGCCTTGCATCAGATGAGGGAAGGCAGAGTGTGCAGGGTCCCTCTTGTCCATGCGGCTGAGAGATCCTTCTCCTCTCCTGGAACTTTTCCACCCCAGATGGCCATAAGGAGAAGAACTTGTAGCCAGAACTGCAGCACTTCAGAGCTACACTTCCCAGAGGGGTAACAGTGAATCCCTTTTCACAGGGAATTCTGAGAACTGTAGTTCTGTGAGGGGGGAGGGGAGGGGCTTGTCTCACCTCCTTAGTAAGCCACAGCTCCCAGACTGCACTGGGTAAGCTGTGACTATTGCAAGTGGCATCCTAGCACTTTAAACACATGGTGTGACTGTGGCCCCAGAGCCCTACACGGAGCTGAAGACATTAGAAGTTTTCCACTTGCACCTGAAATAGCTTGTTTGCATCAAGCTTCCTTGCTAGTTCCAAGGTGGGTTGAGTTTGAGAAAAGCAGGTGTTTAAGAACAAAAACAAAAGCTGGAGGCAAATGAATATTGTGCCTGGACTAGTCCCTCTCAGAAAGGAGAGAAAGAGAGAGAACTGCTCTTGGCTACATGAGGAACAATTTGCTCTCTGCCATTTTAGTGGGCTCCAATCTCTCTTCTCTGGGCTTACAGTGATGCTCTTGCTGATGTCTGATTGGCCAGCTCATTAGTAGACCTGCTCTTGGATGGTTACCACCCACTTGGTACCCTAGGAAGCCAGCCTTTCCTCTCATCTATTATGGTTAAGGAGCAGAGAGTACAGTGCTGATTCGGGCTAATAGCATCCACAGGGATCATTGCTGTACTGAGAGCCCCAAAATATCTCATTTCAATAAGACAAAGAGCCCTTTTATCCCCAGGATGCAAAAAGTAAGACCCAGTGACTCCTTGGACTGTAAATTATTTCAGCCTTTTAAGATGATGACAGCACTTCTGCTCCATCCGAAGGAGACAGTCCGGGGGGGGGGGGGGTGATTAAGTTACAGAATGAATGCAATGGATGTGTTGAATCGATAGCATTATAACCACCCCTGAATACATGCAAGCCTTTCTTTGCACTCCTAGCCTTGATATGAAGATGCCTTTGCAAGGGAGGGAAAGACAGGCAGAAACCCTTGAAAGTGTGTGTGTGTGTGTGTGTGTGTGTGTGTGTGTGTGTGTGTGTGTAAATATAAATCAATATATAAATGTATGTAGTCTTAGTGGAGCAGCCTCCACAGCATACATAGCCAAACTCTTCCAATAGTTAGTGATCCTCTCTCCTCCTGATGCTTTATCTATCCCACAAGCTCTTCCCCGATACACTGAAGACTGTTTTCAGGGAGGATTCCCTTATTGTTCCTATACTTATTTCTTCATTTCTCTTTATCACTTAATTTGTATTGTATTGCGTGGTGCTGTTCTACCTTCCACCACCACCCTGCTTCAGGAAATAAAATTACATGTGTGTTGTTGTTAAGTTAGTAACCATGAGGCAGGGAGCCAGGCTAGCATCCCAACCAAAGCCCCTTATTTTCTCCCATGTAAGTGAACGGTGTTATTTACTCATATATGGAAATAGTCAATGTTGCATTAGGAACACCAGGTTGCAAGGAATGCCCCCCCCCCCGCTCACAATAACCAGCACCCCCAGCATGCATCACCAACAACAGTCTTGTAGGGAAGTACACAATATTTCTCTCCTTCACGGAGCCCTCAGGCACATTGTGCATTACCTCCCTGCTTTGCTCTTTGCTATATATATAAGCCTTGCTTCCTTGCATACCCCACCCATTTTAAGGACTGGTACTTTCCCAGCTCTGTAATAGGTTTTGCTTCCTAGTGAATCTCCAGGTTGGAAAGTGCAGCAAAAAATCCTGGATGCCAAAGTGATGTTCTAGAATAAACATCGAGGGAACATCACATCTGCAGAAAGCAAGCCATAAAAGCCACATGAGCCCAGGGAGCAAACCAGGTTATCCTCGGAGCTCCTTCTGCAAAAGAATTGGGGGGGGGGGGGCTAGAAATGAACTTCAGGGAGTTCCACGCAGTTTAATGGGCTGCAAGATGGCCCAGGAGTTATAGGACCAGCAGAAAAAGGGTGAGAAGCCTGACTGGGAAGTGTAGCCTGTTGCTCTCCAGAAGTCCCATCAGCCCCAGCCAAAGTGTCTGGAGGGCACCAGGTTGGCAAAGGCTGCATAGCAGCTGCAGATACAAATAATTCTGAGACTTCCCAACTCCTGGGCAGTCTGAAGTTTGGGGTCAAATATATTGCATGGTCCAGGGTGGCCCAGTATCACCCGTTCTCCCCTTTCTCATAAGAACTTTATTTTTTAAAATCTCCTAGTACTGTAAATACATTTATCTTTTCTGTTATGTTTAACGCACATATCTATACACGTAAATTATATTCTATGCAAATTTGTGTTGTGAGGCTGTTGCCAGAGGGCTTTAAGCCCCTTGTGTCACCCTTGGGCTCTGAGAGAGGCTTCTTCTCTCCATTGCTTCAGTGTTATTCAGTGAAGGTCAGGGCTGCCTCTTGGGTTGCCTTTTGTTTTGTGGGGGGGATTCAAGGACATACCCAAAGTATAGGTTGCCATAATTAAAGCACATTATATTGCTCTGTTGGCCTTTTTGCTGTTAGGAAAGTGATGGGGAAAGGCATTAGAAAGTTCAGAATGAATGAATGATGAATGACAAGATATATAAACACCTTGCAAGAACATTATGATGAATGTGCATTGACATAGGACTTGCCCATGAAGTTAGACTGGAGGTTTAATGAAGTGTAGACCTAGTCTAGCTATGCATAAGCTTTTTCACCAGCAAATCATGTTGAATGCTCAATAATCGGCACCTGGAGGAGTCCCATATGAATGCTGCAGTGTTTTTCCATATTGCCATCAGCACTACTTTGCATTGCTGTTTGAGGTTGATTGTGGGTCGTCCCCCCCCCCCCCCGAGAGAGAGAGAGAGAGAGAGAGAGAGAGAGAGAGAATTCTGTGACACTCATATGAGTAATGGAAACCTGCTCTCTTCATTGCTCAGACGAAAGATGCCTGTAGACGTTGATTCTACACTGCCAAGTTTCAGCAAACTCACTTTTCTATTTTTAGGAAACCTGTCTGAGACTCTATGAAGCAGACTGATGCACAGTCCTTAGGTCATCTCTGGAATTATATGCTTTTCATCTGCTACCAAACAAGAATTGTATCCTGTGCCTCCAACAGAGTGAGTGAAGTTGCCTCTCCTGCAACTTTTTGATGGTCCAAGGACAGTTTCCTTTGTGAGAAATAGTTGAGGCTTGGAGGAGACAATGGCAGCGGTCCCAATTTATCATCCCCTTGAAAAACCTGGTTCTTGCCCACCTTACTGACAGTTCCCTTCATTTTACTAATAGTCTTGGGAAAGAAACTGATGGGAAGCATCTCTGTCCCCGCCCCCTTTCCTGTCCTTGAAATTGAGGGAGACAACCTGAAGAGATAAATCCCTAAGAATCCTCCCCATTGCTCCTGCCTTTCACTGACTCTGCAGAGTGAAGCCACAGGGGGTAAGCCCTCAACAGGTGGAGCATATGCACCTGCCCTTTCCAGCACTGGGGTGGCACTGGCAGAGCAGGGCCACCTCCCCAATCCTTCTGATTCTGTGTGCAACATTGGACACTTCCTTCTATTATGTACATGGATTGGTTTCAGACACAGGACATTCCCAGATCTACCTGTTTAGGGAAGTTTTTAATGACTGGTGTTTTAATGTATTTTTAATCTTTTGTTGGAAGCTGCCCAGAGTGGCTGGGGAAACTCAGCCAGATGGATGGGGTATAAATAATAAATTGTTGTTGCTAGATACCTGGAGATTGAATGAGATCTCTGCATGCAACACAGGTGCTCTACCCACTGAGCTAAGGCCCTTCCCCCACACCTGCAAGAAACCCAGAACAGAAGAGCACGTGTGAGACTTGGAACAGTTGACCAGGTAGAGCAAGTAGAGGCTAGAAAGCCCCCTTAGGGGGGCCTCTGACTGCTGGAAGGATTGGCTGCTTCAGGGAGCCACTCAGCCAGGAATCCCTTAAAAATGTATTCTTAAGCTGAATGTCTCTCAATGGACGATGCAGAGGCGTTTGTAAGCCTCTGGCTTCTTTGTGGATGGGATGTTGCCTACTGTGCAAAGATATGAGTCATGTCAGTTGCTGACATACAATCTACTTGTATTTCCACCCTCTTTGCCTCTGACCTGCACCCACCATAGACATGTGGTGCCTATGATGGGATGTGGCTCTCAGATTAAAAAAGGATCCTCACCCAGATGTGATGGGCACAGAATTAGGCTAAGACCCAGGAAGGATCGTCTCTAACCGAGGCTGAGGCTCTAGTCAGTTGACTGTGGGAAGAAGAGAAGAAGAGTTTGGATTTGATATTCCGCTTTATCACTACCCAAAGGAGTCTCAAAGCGGCTAACATTCTCCTTTCCCTTCCTTCCCCACAACAAACACTCTGTGAGGTGAGTGGGGCTGAGAGACTTCAGAGATGTGTGACTAGTCCAAGGTCACCCAGCAGCTGCAGGTGGAGGAGCGGAGACTCGAACCCGGTCCCCCAGATTACGAGACTACCGCTCTTAACCACTACACCACACTGGCTCCTGGGAATGGTGAAAGCAGACCCAACCCCTGTTCTCTTCCCTTGTTCTAGGCCTGGACCAAAAGGCACACCAAGTGTGACACAGCTTCTTTCAGTTTCATAGTTTCATGAATTTGACACATTATCATTTTATTTATTTATTTATTGGATGTGTTTATAAACCCCTCTCATTAACTGAGAAAAAGGCTTCTGGAGTGGTTTACAATGCTCATTAATGAAATAGTCTCTGCCCTCAGGTTTTACAAGCTAAAAGTCATGGCACAAAAGGAAAAAGGACTTGGAGGGGGGTGAAAATAGATGCAGTACATTTCCCCACAGATGAAAATCAAACAAACATCAATGGCCACATGCCAATTACTGTTGCCAGACTTACAAGTCAAGCTGGGAGCTTTTATTGCTTGTTTCCTCCAGTGATGGAGCAGATAGCCTCTGGCAATTGCCCCTTGAGCCAAGAGTCCCTCCAAGCCTAGCTAATCCACCTAGTTGCTGCCCCCAAATCCAGCTCAGGCACCTCTCCATGCACTCCCCAAACCTGTGAAAGAAGGTACTGTCTGTGCGTTAAGAAACTGCTCCAAGCCCTTCCTGGTGCAAATTATTAGCAATGAGAAGCATGTACAGTACTGTATAATCGGGGCATCTGACAATTGCAGGCATGTCCTGCTATCATGTTAGAGAACAGAGGTCCTAGAATGGCAACATTTGGATAGATTCTGTTATTGACTTTGGGCACCATGGCTTCCTTTCAAAGCAGGGAGAGCAACCCATTCTGAGTTCAGCCCTGGGCAGGGTCAACTGACAGGAGCTTTGAATGGGATTCTGCAGGGCACGCAATGCAGCATTATACCAAGCGAGGCAGGATCAACAGCAGCTGAAGGTCTGCCTTTGAAGCCTCATGTTCTTCAGGTGCTCAAATGAAGTCTGATGACCGATAAGAGAGCTGATGGAGTGATCCCGCCGTCATATTTCTGAACTGCAAAGGAAAAAATTTAAAGGGTAAAGGAAGCACACTTTAGTGCTCTTTTAATGGCAGCTAAAAGACTTTGACATCAAAGGGAGTCCAAGGAAGTTGGTTAAATCTTTTCCATAATTATCACTGTCAATACGTTGTTGTTGTTGTTGTTGTTGTTGTTGTTGTTGTTATTTTGCTGTCCTTGCTACCTGGCTTATCCTGGCTCTTTTGTCCTTGCTGTTTTGCTTTCATTGTTGTTTAATTGTTTTATTGCCATTTTTATGGGACTTGCCACTTTGGCCAGATATGGAGAAGAAAAACCAAGTAAATTTATTTATTTATTTTCCCTATTTTATATCCCACCTTTTTCTCCCAGGAGCTCAAATTGGTGTTCATAGCTCCCCCCCACACACACACACTGAATCTTTACAACAACCCTGTGAGGTAGGTTAGGCTGAAAGGCAGCGACTGACTCCAAGGTCACCCAGTGAGCTTCCTTGCTGAGTGAGGATTTGAACCCTGGTGTTCCAGGTCCTGTCTGACACTCTAACCACTTAACCACATTTGTTAGTCTTCTGTTGGAGGGTTGGGCTCCCCTACTGGATAATGGCCTGGTGTAAGATGTGCCTCAATAATAGTATTTCCCAACATATAAATATATGGTAATCATATTAAGAAATGCATGTTTGAATTAAAGGTGGTCCTGGCCTTGCAAAGGCGGAGGCTATTGAACCAAAGAAGCCAATGTCATTATTCCATAGGCCTGGGGGGGGGGGGAGAGAGAGTCTGCTTTGGCTACTAAATTTTGAATGCTTGGCTGCTTGAGCATCTTGGGAAGCAACACCACAGAATGGAGCAAAGATAAATGCATTTAAAACAAAAAAAGCAAAACAAAAACCTCTAGATATATTAGGCATCCATTCGTAAAACGCTTGATGCAAATGGAATGAGCGGTTCCTCCTGGTACCAAATTTTCATTAGCTTGAGATCAGACAGATGCAATCAAAGTTTTCTTATAATTCATCCTCTGGGAAAGCGGGCATTGCTCCAACTGCTGACGAAGCCAATTTTATCTTTTCCAAAAGTAGCACATTGGAGGGTAACTACTTACGGTCAGGACCTGTGAGCATTGATATACTGAACTCTGCCGCTAGGTTTGTTTATGGCCTTGGCGGCATTACTTTTGCAGTTGCTCCCTGATTCTATTCAAAGGGGTTTCTGTGAAAGGGACAGAGCTGAAATAGTATTCTAACACTTGACACATTTTATCAGAGAGAGTGAGAGAAAATTGTGGAGTTGGAAGTGATCCTGAGGGTCACCTAGCCCAACCCCCTGAAATTGAAATTGAAATACTTTATTGCCACTGGCACAACTTGTGTACTGTGAGATTACACGAGCACCCCCAAGTCAGCTCTCTTAGTCTTTTTTTATAGAATATTTATTAAGGTTTTTAATAATAATACAATAAAGGTAAAAAGAAAATAAAAAAATAAAAAATAGTAACAAAAATACAAAAGTAAAAATAATAAAAAAAGAAACATGCAGATTTTCCATTTCTCATTTTCCTTTAACATGTTTCCCGGACCTCCTCATACCTCCCTTTTTTGTATTCCACTTCAAATTGTTGATTCAGCAAATCCTTACCATTAAATTTTTACCTGTTTCTAACCCTTTTTTTTCGTATTCTCTTAAAGCATTACAGCTGGAAACCACTTAATTTCTATCCAACATCATTCTAACATTCATTAATTTTACAATATTTCTGTAGGTAGTCTTTAAATTTCTTCCATTCTTCTTCCGCCGACTCTTCTCCCTGGTCTCGGATTCTGCCGGTCATTTCTGCCAATCCCATATAGTCCATCACCTTCATCTGCCATTCTTCCAGAGTGGGTAAATCTTGTGTCTTCCAGTACTTTGCAATAAGTATTCTTGCTGCTGTTGTAGCATACATAAAGAAAGCTCATCCTTCTTTGGCACCAATTGGCCGACCATGCCCAGGAGAAAGGCCTCTGGTTTCTTCAGGAAGGTATATTTAAATACCTTTTTCATTTCATTATAAATCATTTCCCAGAAAGCCTTAATCCTTGGGCACGTCCACCAAAGGTGAAAGAATGTACCTTCATTTTCTTTACATTTCCAACATTTATTATCGGGCAAATGATAAATTTTTGCAAGCTTGACTGGGGTCATGTACCACCTGTAAATCATTTTCATAATATTCTCTCTTAAGGCATTACATGCCGTAAACTTCATACCTGTGGTCCATAACTGTTCCCAGTCAGCGAACATAATGTTATGTCCAACATCTTGTGCCCATTTAATCATAACAGATTTAACCGTTTCATCCTGAGTGTTCCATTTCAACAGCAAGTTATACATCTTTGACAAAATCTTAGTTTTGGGTTCTAACAGTTCTGTTTCTAATTTTGATTTTTCCACCTGGAAGCCAATTTTCTTATCCAAATTATATGCCTCCATTATCTGATAATAATGAAGCCAATCTTGCACTTTGTTGTTTAGTTTCTCAAAACTCTGCAGTTTCAGTCTATCTCCTTCTTGTTCTAAAACTTCCCAATATTTTGGCCATTTGGCCTCCATATTGAGCTTTTTCTGAGCTTTTGCTTCCATTGGGGACAACCACCTTGGGGTTTTATTTTCCAATAGATCTTTATATCTTATCCAAACATTAAACAATGCTTTCCTGACAATATGGTTTTTAAATGCTTTATGTGCTTTAACTTTGTCATACCACAAATATGCATGCCACCCAAAAACATTGTTAAAACCTTCTAAGTCCAAAATGTCTGTGTTCTCAAGAAGCAGACAGTTTTTCAACCAGCAGAATGCTGCTGATTCATAGTAAAGTTTAAAGTCTGGCAGGGCAAATCCGCCCCTTTCCTTTGCATCAGTTAATATCTTAAATTTTATTCTGGGCTTCTTGCCCTGCCAGACAAATCTAGAAATATCTTTCTGCCACTTCTTGAAACAGTCCATCTTGTCCACAATTTGCAGTGTTTGAAACAAAAACAACATTCTAGGCAGTACATTCATCTTTATAGCTGCAATTCGACCCTACATGGAAAGCTTCAAATTTGACCAAATTTCTAAGTCTTTTTTCACTTCTATCCAGCATTTTTCATAATTATCTTTAAATAAATTCCCATTTTTAGCTGTCATATTAATCCCCAAATATTTCACTTTCTTAACCACAGTCAGACCTGTCTCATTCTGAAACCTCTCTCTTTCAATCGATGTTAAGTTTTTCTCCAAACCCTTAGTTTTTAACTTGTTCAGTTTAAATCCTGCCACCTGACCAAATTCTTGAATTAATTCTAAAACCCTTTTGGTACTAGATTCTGGCTCCTGTAATGTCAATACTAAGTCGTCTGCAAATGCTCTCAGTTTGTACTGTTTGGCTCCGACCTGTATACCTTTAACCAACCGGTCCCTTCTAATCATATTCAGCTCAGCTCTCTTAGTCTTAATTCCCCTCGTTTGCTGACGCACACCCACCAAACCCAAAAGTCAGTTGCCCTGTTGTTATCTTTTCATTCAGCAGCCTAACAGCCCACGGATAGAAGCTGTTTTTTACCCTGTTGGTGAGATTAATCATGCTTCTATATCTTCTGCCTGAGGGCAGATCAAGAAATTGCCAGCCAGGATGTGTGAGTGTCTGGAGGCGGTTGGAGGATGGATGGTGGCTAACAGATTGAGGTTGAATCCTGACAAGACAGAAGTACTGTTTTTGGGGGACAGGAGGCGGGCAGGTGTGGAGGATTCCCTGGTCCTGATTGGGGTAACTGTGCCCCTGAAGGACCAGGTGCGCAGCCTGGGAGTCATTTTGGACTCACAGCTGTCCATGGAGGCGCAGGTCAATTCTGTATCCAGGGCAGCTGTCTAACAGCTCCATCTGGTACGCAGGTTGAGACCCTACTGCCCACGGACTGTCTCTCCAGAGTGGTGCATGCTCTGGTTATCTCCTGCTTGGACTACTGCAATGCACTCTACGTGGGGCTACCTTTGAAGGTGACTCGAAAACTACAACTAATCCAGAATGCGGCAGCTAGACTGGTGACTGGGGGCGGCCGCCAAGACCATATAACACCAGTCTTGAAAGACCTACATTGGCTCTCAGTACGTTTCCGAGCACAATTCAAAGTGTTGGTGCTGACCTTTAAAGCCCTAAATGGCCTCGGTCTAGTATACCTGAAGGAGCGTCTCCACCCCCATCATTCTGCCCGGACGCTGAGGTCCAGCGCCGAGGGCCTTCTGGCGGTTCCCTCATTGCGAGAAGCAAAGCTACAGGGAACCAGGCAGAGGGCCTTCTCGGTAGTGGCGCCCACCCTGTGGAGCACCCTTCCAGCAGATGTCAAAGCGATAAACAACTACCTGACATTCAGAAGACATCTTAAGGCAGCCGTGTTCAGGGAAGTTTTTAACGTGTGATATTTTACTGTATTTTTGGTTTTTATGGAAGCCGCCCAGAGTGGCTGGGGAGGCCCAGCCAGATGGGCAGGGTATAAATAATAAATTATTATTATTATTATTATTATTATTATTATTATTATTATTATTCAATAAGTTATTGAATCTTTTGCCTTTGATTAAGAAGAAACATCTTCTTTGTTAAGATGTTTTACAATTTGTGCATAGTCTTTTTCATTTGATGTAGCAATAGTCAAGTCATCTACAAATGCTAAGACATATGAGAATTGTCCATTACTTGACTTACTATACAAACACTTATCAGCATGACCCTCCTTATAACCAAGCTGCGTCAGCATTCTATGCAATTTTTGGTTCCAGGCTCTAGCAGCCTGCTTGAGACCATAAAGACCCTTTTGCAGCTTGCAAACTAAATGTGCCTGATGTGGTTTTATAAAACCTTTAGGTTGACACATATAAATTTCTTCTGAAATTTGACCGTGTAGAAAAGTTGTAGCAATGTCGATATGTTTCACTTGCAACTGCTTGGAGGCTGCGATACTTAGAAGCATCCTCACACTGCTGCATCTCACGGTTGGTGCAAAAACCTCATCATAATCTTCACCATATTGTTGTGAAAATCCTTGTGCTACAAGTCTGGCTTTGTGGTGTTGCACTTCTCCTTCTGCCCCCTTCTTAACCTTGAACACCCACTTACTGCCAATGGCCTTCTTACCGGGAGGTAGCTCAGTGAGAGTCCAGGTTTTATTCTGATGCAGTGCATCCATCTCCTCCTGTGTGGCCTTCTTCCAGAGACTGGCTTGTGCATCTGGCATCTTCTCTATCTCTTCCCATGTGGAAGGTTCCTGTGGAAACGCTGACCCTGTGAAGTAGGACAGTCTTCTTGGTGGGACACCTTCGTTAGTTCTGGATGAGCGTCTGACCTCTGATACTGCAACCACATCAGCTTCCTCATCCTCCTCCAACACTGGCATGTCTCCATCCGAGTCCTCCTCTTTGTCTCTGATGCCACCAGGAATCTGGTCCTCTGCAACTTCTACACTGGAAGACAGATCATGACTTTGCTGGGGTATTGAAGGAAAATACACAAGA
This sequence comes from Podarcis gaigeae, assembly GCF_964106915.1. Lineage (NCBI taxonomy): Eukaryota > Metazoa > Chordata > Lepidosauria > Squamata > Lacertidae > Podarcis > Podarcis gaigeae. The sequence goes on from NC_139690.1 coordinate 2,747,119, forward strand.
TCTTTAATATTTTCTGTGTCTTCAAATAAAATACTATTCTTAGTAGCAGCTTTACTGTGTTCATCAAAATACCGTATTTTTCGCCCTATAGGACGCACGTTTCCCCCTCCAAAAATGAAGGGGAAATGTGTGTTCGTCCTATGGGGCGAATACAGGGTTTCGCTGAAGCCTGGAGAGTGAGGGGGGTCGGTGCGCACCAACCCCTCTCGCTCTCCAGGCTTCAGGAAGCTATCGGCAAGCCGTGGGAGAGCTGCGCGACTTCACACAGCTCGCCCACGGCTAACGGACAGCTGCGCGAAGCCTGGGGCGTGCTGAGCTCAGTGTGCCCCAAGCTTCTGGGTGCAGGCAAGCTCTCCGCTAGCCGTGGGAGAGCTGCAAACTAGGACACACCTAGTTTTTTTGGGGGGGGGGAGATAAAGAAAGAAAAAATATTTTCCCCCCAGTTGCGGGGCTGGGGCAGGGAAAGCCCGAGCTTCCCCCGGCCTCCGACCCCAACCCCCAGAACAGGCTAGCGGAGAGCTGCGTGAAGCCCGAAGCCTGGGGCGTGCCTGGATCCTATGCTTAATTACTGGAAAGTAATTTGTGTATTATTTGATTATTGCATTTATATCCCACCTTTTCCTCCAAGCTCAAGGTGGCATCCATGGTTCTCACCCACCACATTTTATCCTCACAACCACCCTGTGAGGTTTAGCCGGAGGGGCAGTGACTGGCCCAAGGTCACCCAGTGCGATTCAGATGTTCCCTCCCCTCCTGTGCTTACTTATTCTCTCATTATTTCCTCCCTTGTCTCTCCCCCCACCCACCCTCTGACTTTTATTCCCTTTGCTATCTCCATCTGAATTTGGAGTCTGACATCCTCCCATGGTGACCCCCCCCCCCGTTCTTGCATTCCCTGTTCCAAACACACTAAGTCGTTTTGCTCTCCCAACACACCAAATATTCCATTTGATTCCTCATTTTAAATTTTTTATCTAGACATTCGTCAGACTTGCTTCTACCAAAAACTATTGAGCTGAGAGTATTAGTTCTGAAATTTAAGCAGATTTGCTACTAAAGACCCTTGTTCATCAGTTCTATATTTAAAAATCTCATCTAGGCATTCCCTAAGTTTTACTTTTTCTTAATTCTGTCAGCTCTTACTGCTTCTAGCTATGAGTCTAAGGTTTAGCATTTTGGGTTGTTTTTACTCTTGTTTTTAAATGCTTTGTTTCTGTAAGTCGCTTTGAGGTTACCTTTCTGAAGAAGTGACTAATAATAAATATGAATAATAACAAAAACTTTCAAGTAACGGGGTGGGAGCGGCTTTTTTCTGAGCACTGCCCTGGACTCTTCCCTGTAAAACACACAGAATCAAGTATTTCCCTTCCAACAGGAAAAAATGCACTTTGACACGACTGGGGTTTTTATTTCTTCCCACTTTCTCAAAGCTGAGAACTTAGTAAGGATTGGCTTCTCCTCTTATCCTCCATCTTTGCAGGTGGCATTTTTTGTATGCTAGGTGTGTAACTGAGTCATCAGAAAGCACTAGTAGAAGCAGGAGCAATGTCACCTTGCCTTGGACAGCAGCTATCTAGCCAGAGGGCTTAAAAGTACAGTGTCTAAGAAGGGGAGCTGGTGACTCAGGAAAGTTATCTCCCTCTCTCTATAAGATGCTGGAGATCTGCAGCCAAAGATCTGGCTATTTCAAAATGATATGTGAAATTTGGCCTTCCTCAGGGGAACCTTGGAAGATGACTTAGGCTGTCAGAAGAATGGTCCACCTTGCTCAGAATTGTGAGGGGGCAACATCTAGCCAGGGAGCCCAGCAGGACCTAAATTAGCACAATGTTGTCGTCGTGTCCCCCCCCCCCCCGCCTTATGCCTGAGGCGATATATGAAGTCAGGCTATGGAGCAAGTAAAGCTGCACCTCCTTGATGAAAGAAGGGTTTGCAGAGTACCTGAAACCACATTGGCAAAGGACGTGGGGTTTGCAAATACCACCCAATGGCTGATCAGTGTAGTTAGGCTCTCAGCAGAATGTGCCTAGTTCTACAGTTCTACAGTTTATGACTGTTTCATAATTTATGACAATTTAGAATTTAAATGTATTTTCATGTAATATTTGATACTTCCAGCTGATGAAGGTGAATACATCGAAACAGGGCCCTGTCCTGATTTCCAATCCATAACTTGACTTCTGCTCTATGATTGAAACTGAGTCTCCATCTGCAAGCTGATAAATTATAAGGATCAACATTGTCGAGTGAAAAAGAGAAAATCTTTGTAACGAATTATTGTGTTATACATATCTCTTTGAGTTTGAAATCTCTGTTAGAGTTTGTAATCTCTATTATAATACATACTTTTGAATAGATTAGTTTTTGTTACTATTGACTATTGATTTGTGAGTAGGGACCACTCCCACTATTGAAACCTACATTGGCCTCAGTTCTTGGTGTGCTTTTTTTCTCAGCAGAATGTTGACTTCTACAGTTCAGTAGGCTGCTTTACTAAGGAGGAGGTCTGGGCATGCTCAGAATGCAAGAATAATTCTAACTGGCTTGCAAAACTGCCAGGGCTTCAGAGTCAAAAGCCCACACAATTTGGGAGTGGGTTGACTGGATTACATATAAGGATGCAAATGGATATATATAGATCTAAGCAAGTGTCTGGGGCTGCCCTAGCAATTGCTATATGAATATGGTTTTCTGCCTGGAGATGTTTGGGTTTGGGTGGGAATAGTTTGGGACTGGGATTGGCAGAAGTGGATGTAGCAGTTCAAGTGGAAGGTCAGGGAGTATGCAGGTAACAGGAAATCTTCTAGTTTTCTTTTTTATTGTGGGGAAAACTTTTAACTCCTCTCCCATTTAAGCTCCATGCCCAGGTGACCAGCCTCCCATTGGCAGCAAGTGTATTGTAGCCATGCCAGCTTCCCACATTTTTGTGGGGAAGTTGTGACACTGAACATGTTTTTTTACGGGAAGGAGAAGGACCGTAGCTCCATGTAGGCAAAGCCTTCACTGGCTGCTGGAGGAAGCAACCAAATAATGGTTGATTTTTAAAAAACCCAACAGTTACCTAGTTGTATCTCCAACCCCGACATTGGAGGTGCTGAAGTCTACATGGCAGTGTTTTCCAAACTGCATCGCAGGAACCTTTGGAGCAGCTCATGGAGACCAGCGATGGTGGGGAGCTTGCTGGCCACCACTGAAGATCTTCTCTGGCAAGGACAGGGGTGGGTTATCTACTTCTTTTTATAGTATTCTTCACTGGTTTACACACTTTTATAGATTTTAACTAACCATTTCAAACATTAAAATAAAATGTTCTTTTGAACCTTCGGACCTTCTTTCCTCCCTGCATTTTAAGCTGTATTTTAATTAACTGTTTGTTTGTTGTTGTTTTCTTCCTATTACAATTACTTTAATTCATATTTGGTGTTAGCCGCCCTGAGCCTGGCCCGAATATAAATAAAAAATTGTTGTTATTATTATTAATGGGTTCCATATTAAAGATTATTTTTTTTGCATCTTTTACCATTATCCATCTGTTATATATCCAGTTACCATACTTAATTCCACATTACAAGTGTCATTACATCGCTGCCAATGATTTTAACTGTTTACAGTGGTCTTTTAAATAAATTAAGAATTTACTCCAGTCTTTTAAAAAATACATGATCTTCCTGGTTTCAGATCTTCCCCGTCACTTTCACCATCTCCATGAGTTTTGTCTGCCATTCTTCTTTTGTTGGTACTTCTCCTTCCTTCCATCTCTGGGCTGGTAGCATTCTCGCTGCCGTTGTTGCATACATAAAAAGTATTTTATCCTCTCTTGGTATCTCTTTTTATACCTAACAAAAAGGTTTCTGGTTTTTTAACAAAAGTATTTTTAAACATTTTATTTAATTCATTATATATCATTTCCCAGAAAGCCTTTACCAGTGTACACGTCCACCACATATGGCAAAAAGTACCCTCCTTCGCGTTGCATTGACAACACAGATTTGAACCTGTTTTGTACATTTTTGCAATTTTACTCCGTGTTAGATACCAACAATACATCATTTTCATATACCAGTAGTTTTCTTTTAATGAACAGCATGCAGTAAATTTTATTTCCTTTCCATAACTTTTCCCAAGATGAAAGTTGGATATTATACCCAAATTCTCTAGCCCAATGTATCATCATTGCCTTGACTTCTTCATCTTTTGTATACCATTCCAAAAGTAGTTTGTACATTTTTGACAGCGCTTTCACATTATTCGCAGATCTATTTCAAATCTCGATCTCACTGTATCAAAACTTTTTTTGTCTACCTTAAAAAAATTGTTTAGTGACACTGTAACCAATCCATTAATAATTCTCTTATATCTTCAATTTTTCTCCATTTTAGTTGGTCTTCTGCCTCTATTAACAAATCTTCATAGGTGGCCCAATCCCCTCTCATATTTAATATTTTAACTGAAATTGCTTCCCGTGGAGAGCGCCATCATGGTGTTCTCTGTTCTAGTACGTTTTTGTATCTATTCCATACCTCATAGATTGATTTTCTTCAGGAATCCTTCATGTGCTTTTGTTTTATCATACCATAAATATGCGTGCCACCCAAACCTGTTATCATGACCTTCCCAGTCTAACAGATCTGTATTTTTTAACAAAATCCATTCCTACAATATAACTTCAAATCTGGCAAGAAGCAGCCCCCCCTTTCTTTAGAAAATTAGTAACTTATATTTTATTCTTGGTTTCTTCCCCTGCCAGATCAAGTTGGATATTTTTTTTTCTGCCATTCTCTGGTGTGTCCCATCCCATTTATCAGGGGTATAGATTGAAATAAAAATAGCATCCTTGGTAGCACATTCATTTTTAGAGCAGATATTCTTCCCCAAAATGATAGTTTCATCCTTCCCCACACTTCCAGATCTCTCTTAACTTCTTTAAGGTATGTAATTATCCTTAAATATATTTATGTTTTCAGCAGTTAACCATACCCCTAAAGATTTAATCTTTCTTTCTACATTTATTTCTGTGATCTGTTGGAACAGGTGTGGCTTATCTTCCAGGGACCCGCTCCTTTCTCCTGCCCCAAGCAAGGCCTCAGCGGAGGACCACGGCCAGGCTTTAGGAAGCTGCCTTAGACCAAGGCGGGCCATCCGGACACGGACTGGCAGCGTCTCTCCGGAACTTGGGGCCGGAGACTCTGCCCCGCCGCCCGCGCCCCGAAATGCCCCGCTCCCCTTCGCGGGGGTCCGCGCGGCGGGGCTGGAGCTGGCGGGGGGCGGGGCGTCTCTCTCAGGCCCCTCCTCGGCCGGGGGCGGGGGGAGCGGCGGCGGCGGCGGCGGCGGCGGCGCTGCAGCACCTGCCCGGCCGGCCGGCGCGGAGGCTGCGCGGCGCCTGGAGGGAAGGAGGCGCTAGAGGCGGAGGCGGCGCCAGAGGGAGCGCCGCCGCAGCCCGGCTAAGGGGAGCCTGGACCGGCCATGCCGCCCGCCGAGGGGCTCCGGCGGCGGCCGAGCGCGCAATGAGGGGCCCGGCGGCCATGGGCGAGGGCGGCCATGGGCGGCGGCGGCGGCGGCGACGAGGGCGGCGCGGCTCCCCCGCGCGCTGCGCTCCGGGCCGGCGTGGCGGCGGCGGGCTGGGCTGAGGCGCGCTCGGTAGCGGCGCCGCCGGGCCGGGGAGATGCCTGTGGCCGGGCGAAGGCGCAGCGCCGCCGCGCTGAGGACGATGCCGCCTTTGGCGGGGGCTCCTCCGCGCTCGCTGAGCCTCTCCCGCCTGCGCGAGTTCCGCACCCGCTCGCGGATCATGCTGGCCCTCGGCGTCACCCAGATGGTCCTCGGCTGCCTCATCGTGGCCGTCAGCTTCGCCGCCCTGGCGCTCACCACCTCGGCCCGCGTCCGGCACTCCTGCCCCTTCTGGGCCGGCTTCTCGGTAAGGCGCTCTCGGCCCGCCGCCCGAAGGGCCTTTCTCCGCGGGGCGGGAGGCGGGAGCCCGGGAAGCTCCTTCGCCCCTCGGGGTTTCCCTGGCTGGCGGAGTCGCCTTCGGGTCCTGCGAGGAGAGCCTCCAGGCTCCGGAGCAGTCTACCTCTGAGAAGGGACCCGGCGAGGGAGGGAGGCGGGTCCTTGGTTTGACCTAGGAAGGCTGAGCCGCGCTTCTGAGACGGGTCTCCCGCCCCGCTTTGCCAGAGGAGGCCCGGGGAGCTCCTGCCTTCAGGCGCAGTAGGTCGGGGAACATCAGGAGGGCATTGGCCGCGTCCCTGTTCTGGGCTCCTTGGTGGCATCTAGTTGATCCCTGTGGGAAGCAGCTTGTTTCACGAGGTTGATCTTTAGTCTAATACAGAAAGCATTTCTGAGGTGACACAGCTCAGGGCAGTTTTCTCATCCCTTTTAAACCCGAGTCTTAACACACACACACCACACATATCCTTCAGATCTGGCTCTCCTAATGACTTTGTCGAATTTCCAAATGGATTGGGATTTTGTGGTGTTTATTTTTTTAATTTTAGATTGCACTTTTTAATTAAAAAAATTCCCCTCACATGCCCTCTGAGATCTTCCTATCCTACCCCCTGTGAGGGTGGGGTGTGCCTTCTTGTTGAGAAACGCACTCTCAGGGGATGCCGGCTAGAGACCTCTGGGTTCCACTAGGTGCTTCTGCTGCTGCCGCCTTCTGAAGAAGGGTTCAGTGTAACTGGATTCAAAATGTATTCTCTGAACTTGGTTTTGCATCCTGGGCAAGGGCACTGGGATAATTCAGCAGCAGCGATATTACACCTCTCCTCAGAAGTTCATTTAATTTGACAAAGACCTTGCATTTACAGAATTCATAGCATAAAAATACATAGATGTTAACCTTGCTGAAATGAATCATTGTTTTATTTTCATGCATTGGACTGAGGTGTTACCTTCTCTTTGTTCTGTTTTCTTGGAGTATCATTTATTTAAGGACTAGGAAGAGTCAAGCAGGTAAGAGTCAGCAGGGTAAAATCCTTGCTAGCCTGCAGATAAAAAGATTGTGAGCTCCCACGTGAAGGTCCTGCCCTGAGAGAAGGAGGTGTCCATCTGTGCATCCCAGTTCAGCTGAAAGGACTTTGGAAGCACCTTTAATAGATAGGCTATTATCTATTAATAAATGGGGCTGTTACACTGGAGGAGGAGCTCCAGATTTGACCAGTGTCAGGGGACAAAGCCATTGTAAGGGGATTGTATTTTGTGAGTGGTCATTGTGCTTATTTTACATGCAGAGCAGTTTTACATGAATTGCTTGTATTTTTGCATTTCATTGCTGTCTAACTCTCATCTTTTACAATTCTTCTATACCCCTGTATGTATTTTTATTTATTTATTATTGCATTAAAATCCCACCTTCTTTTGCCCAAGGAGCTCAAGGTAGCATACATGGGTCTCTTCCTCCTCCTCATTTAATCCCCACAACAACCTTGTGAGGTAAGTGAGGCTGAGAGGCGGGTCTGGCTCAGTGTCACCCTGTGAGCTTCATGACCAAGTGGTAATTTGAACCCTGGTCTCCCATATCCTGGTCTGCCACTCTAACCACTACACCACACTGGCTGCCTGCCTGTCCACGTAAAGCTTATGCCATCGTAACTGTTAGCCTGCAATCCAAATGGCAGGTACCTGAGTGTCAGCCCCATTGACTCAAACAGGACTTACTTCTAAGTAGACATGGTTAGGACTGTTAATTTTTTAAAATTTATTTTTTTAATGCAAATTTGTTGCAGGAAGGAATTTGTTGCAGAAAGGTACCACAAGGGTCTTTGTCATTTTTGCTGCAAGCAGGTGAAACAGTTACACCACTGGAGAGAATTCCTCATTTATCCACCTTCCCTTTTTCAGATTGCTCATGTTAGGATCCTGGAGATTTTGTTTTCTTTTAAACAAAAAGTTTGAATTACCAATTTCAAGTAGGAAGTGTCCATAGGACGGGATTTCTACTGTACTGGCAAAAGGAGGGAATGTGTTGCTTCACTTCTGTAGATGGACTGAAGTAGTATGAAGAGGTTTGCAGAATAAACTGCCCAGAGTGAATGGATTGTTCTCTGAGCCTAAGCATGACTTGAGTTGCAATTTCTACTGCTGAGGATCATATTTTTTATTAATCTGTTAAGAAATTGCCCAAGAGAAGCAGATATTCACTACTGCTTTGCTTTCATGCTCTTTTCAGCAAACAGAAGGCAACTTTGAAAAAATGAAGCTAGATCACTCAGTATTTGTAGGATTCCTTAAAAGGACCATCTCTTAGCTTGCTTGGTGTTAATCTAGTCTGTTATTAAAAGTTTCCTAATGGCAAAGCCCTAAGTGTGTGCTTCATTTCATTATGTAAATATAGCAAATATTAGAGAGGACTTGTACTGTTTTATTTAATTTTTCATCCAGTGAAGATGAGGAGAGGGTACCGCTAGGGAAATCAAAATGTTTGAGATATGATGAAGTTAATGTTGGAAGGAAAAATGACTTTATTTGCAAATCAAGTTTTGCTTTTATTCTGATCCCCCTCCTGCTATGGATTCCATTTCTGTCTCTTGTTTTCTTCCTTGTCCCCATGCACCTTTCTGTGTTCATTGCAGAGTAATGGATTGAGTAATCAAGTTCCATTCAGTGCTGCAAAAACATGGCATGCAGCTGAAGGCAGGCTGAGGGCCCAGAAGTTTAACTCAGAACTTCGACCCATCAGCACCCACTTAAAATGGCATAATTGAGTTGGAAACTGGTTTACACCTTGACCTTTGGGAAGTTGCCATCCTGTGAGGGTTGGGGCAGGAGTGTAACAAAGAGACTGAACTCTTGACCCAGAAAGTCCCCAATTTCAGCCTCAGCAACCCCTCCCAATCTGCAATATGAGGGTTGGGGAAAATAATACTAAGCAATCTTACATGGTTTACAGCTAGGTAGTGTCCCAGTGAACCACAGTTAACCTTAACTATAGTTTAAAGGGTCTTGGTGGACCACAAGCTGAACGTGAGTCAACAGTGTGATGCAGCAGCCAAAAAAGCTAATGCTATTCTAGGCTGCATCAAGAGAAGTCTAGTGTCCAGATCAAGGGAAGTCTCACAGTCCCACTCTCTTCTGCCTTGGTCAGACCACACCTGGAATACTGTGTCCATTTCTCGGCTCCACAATTTAAGAAGGATGTTGACAAGCTGAAACTTGTGCCGAGGAGGGAGACCAAGATGATCAAGGGTCTGGAAACTAAGCCTTATGAGGACAGCTTGAAGGAGCTGGGTATGTTGAGCCTGGAAAAGAGGAGACTGTGAGGAGATACGATACCCATCTTCAAATATCTGAAGGGCTGTCACATGGAGGAGGGAACAAGCTTGTTTTCTGCTGCTCTGGAGGGGAGAACTCGAACCAATGGCTTCAAGTTACAAGAAAGGAGATTCCGGCTAAACACCAGGAATAACTTTCTGACAGTAAGAGCTGTTTGACAGTGGAACAGACTTCCTGGAAAGGTGGTGGACTCTCCTTCCTTGGAGGTTTTTAAGCAGAGCTTGGATGACCATCTGTAATTAATGCTTTAGCTGAGATTCCTGCATTCTAGGGGGTTGGCCTAGATGACCCTTGGGGTCCCTTCTATGCTCTTCCTAGGCTTGCTGCCCACGCAAATAGGGACTAGAGGGTTGTGCCAAAGGTTTTGTGGAATTGATGAGTCTTGTAAGAGGCATGCTTTTCAACACCAGCTTGATCTGCAGAAAATATCAGGAGCCACCAAGTTACAATAATTAGGATTAATATTAGTTACAGATAGGTAGCCGTGTTGGTCTGCCATAGTCAAAACAAAACAAAAAAAAATTCCTTCCAGTAGCACCTTAAAGAATCTTAGCATCTTTAAGGTGCTACTGGAAGGAATTTTTTTGTTTTGTTAGGATTAATATTATTATTGCATTTGTATCCCACCTTTTTCTCAAAGGTGGCACAGGTGGTTCTGCCTCATTTAATCCTCACCACAACCTCGCACAGTAGGTTAGGCTGAGATGCCATGACTGGCCCAGGGTGAGCTTCATGGCCAAGTGAGGATTTGAGCCTAGGTCTCTCCCAGGTCCTAGTCCAACACTCTAAGCCACTGCGCCAAACTGGCTTCTGAGAACAGAGGGCAGGAGCAGATTGTATCTCTAAAAGTAGGTTGAAAGGGTGGAGGGAAGTGATTATTCCACTTAAAATAGACAAGTCTGCTCTGTCTGTATGTTCTGATAAAACATTTAAGGTTACTTTCATTCTTATATGTGTTTGTGAACTTGCCATAAGTTGATTATCTCAGAAGTACTTCACTCTAGCAAGGTCTGCCTTTCACTTAGCAACTCGGTTATTGCACAGCTGATTTTGCTTAATCTGATAGCTTTCATCATGAGCAACCTTTTAGGCAACTCATGCAAGGGATGGGGGTGGCCAGAGGCAAAGGTGAATGAGCAATGCAGCACTGCTATTTTCCCTGAAGCTTGAATTTGTTTTATTCTCACCAAAAAAATGGAAACTAGACATTCTGTTGTGGCAACCAAAACCTATGTGAAATATACTTGGGGTCCTGTAGTGATTTCATGCTCTGTATTGTAGCTTGTAAAGCAGTGATTGAATTGCCCCCCAAACCTCAGGCTTTTATATACAATATTTACACAATGAGTCCTGTCTGATTGGCTGATTCTGCTTCCCTCCTGGAGCCTGATTGGTCTTTTCCTGCAAGCCAATCATTTGTTGCATTCTAGGATCCTACTTGCCTATTGTTCTAGGATCCAAGGTTAGTACATAACAGTATGTTTGGCGATTAGCTTATATCCTGAGTTTCTAATCCTGAGTGCATTGTAGCCATGCAGAACTCAGACGTTTCCCAACACCCACCTCCCCACATGTCTCTCCACCCAGGCTAGCAACAGGCATGGGTAAGTTATATTTTAATACTAGGCACTACTGCTCCTGTTTGTGTTGCTCACCAAACTCTTGCAGCTCCCCCCCTGCATCCTCTCACAGCTCCTTCAAGCCCCCAGAGCAGGGTCAATGGTGGAGTTGGCCTGAGCATGTGGGAAAGTCCTGAGGGGTGAATAGGGAGGCCTCGAGCTCTCTGCTTGGCCCCTGAGTGTGGGGTCCCCCACGCCTTCCGTTGCAACTCCTTCAGAGCAAATCTGAACAAACAATTCCCTCCATAATGCAAATGAAGACCAACACTTAGAGTAGAAATTCATCACCCACAAAGATAAAGCTGAGGTGCACAAATGGAAGCTCTAAAAATAAGCACTGGATGTCATCCTTCCAAATGACTTATCTCCAGTGAGGCTTCAGCAGCGCTTTATCTATGAAGAAAACTGGGTCCAATTAAGGCCTTGAGAGTTGCGCTCTGTTTGGAGGGGTCATGGTGTTTAGGTAGTTTCTGGAAGTCAACTGGATTTGTTCCTGGAGGCAGATTTGCCGCCTCTTCTCTCCCTGCATGTCTCCCACAGACTGAGCCTGGGAGGGGAGCCGGGGTTTGTGCAGGTTGATTTAAAGACTGGCTCTGGTGCGATGTGGGTGGTGCTCTGGTCAAGGAATGGTTGGCTGTAAAGAGACTTTGCACCTACTTCCCCAGTCAGCTTGTAAATTGCACACATTGTCAAGTCCTCCTGATTTTTATGGGCAGCTGTGGTGGAAATAAGAGAATTATGTCCATGTTGTGCTTTGGGTGGCTGTTCCACCGAGAGTTTTTGTTGCTCTTTTGTCCAGTGGGTAAACTGGGCTGTGGAATCGGAGCACTTTCCATTTGACTTAATTTTAACCATCTGGTCCCTCTCCTGACCTCTTCTCTGTGACCAGGCTCATGAGATACAGTATGTAAAATCACTTTAAGCAGAAAGGCAAACAGTTGCCCTGAAGCTGGCGCTCTCAGTTATTTCCTGACCTGGTAATAATCAGGGCTATGTGCATAGGCCATGGCAACATGGAATGAGGAAAAATACATCTTTATGTGAATCTCAGCTTTTGTTTAACAAAAAGAAGGGTGTGCTTTTAGCCCTCATGGATGCAGATATGTACTTGAAGGGCTCCTGGGATTTCAGCGTGCAGACAGAAATGAACAGGGTCTCCGGTAGGTTGGTCCAGGAGTTCAATGACCTGTCTCTCCTCCTGATTATCAGAACCAGAATAAATGGTGCTGGCAGTAAACCAGCGCAGACTGAAGTATGCAGAATGTTAATCTTTGCATAAACCAAGTAGGAGAGTCTCGCTTGTCTAGCTGCTTGTGCAGAGGGTATTTAACTCTGATAAGTAACTTCCCAACTACATGTGGTCACCTCAGAGTGCCTCCTAAAAATAATGTCATTTCCTTTTCCTGGTACATCAGTCTTTTGCAGGCCCTGCCCACTGGTGGGGCAGGGGGAGGTGCCCACCTCTGAGTGGTGGAAGCCCAAGGGGGCACTGGCCTCGCCTCTGCTGCCCACCCTGCCGTCTCCACCAGCAGCAGAGAAGTGCCGTTGGCAGCAGTTTTCAGGAAGATATTGCCAGGATCTTGTGAGATCTCATAGAACACATGAAATCTTGTAAGACTTTTGCAAGATCTCACCAGAAACTACTGGTGCTTCACTAGGATTGTCCAAGCAACAAACTAGTTTAAAATACTTGTGAAAATACATCACAACATACCGGTATTTAAAACTGGCAGTTAAAATATAATTTGCCCTGGCAGCAGTCCAGTGGCTAGCCTCATTTGCACCTCAGTTTCCAAAGGCCTGTCTGAACAGGAATGTCTTAGGCTGGTGGCAGAAAGATAGCAGAGAGGGAGAGAGCCAGTCTCAGCTCTCTTGGGAGGGAATCTCACAATATGGGGGCAGCCACAGAAAAGGCTGTTTCTCATATCACTGCCAACTGTGCCTCTGTTATGGTGGTGACAGAGTGGAGGTGCTCACCTGAGGATATCTTATCACCTGGCCAGGTTCGTATGGGGAGATACAATCTTTCAGGTAGACTGGCTGCTCGCTGCTTGATCCTACATGTGTTCACTCACAAGTAAATGTCATAGAGCTCTCGTTACTATTTATTAATGTATATACCACACAATCACCGGTGGCTTTTATGCTTTTGTGCCTGTTATGAAAAAGACACATAATTAAAGTGCACAGTATAACTGTTTAATCAAAATATTGAAATAAACACCCAGAATTGAAATGTCCAATCAAACAAGCCTATTAAAACAGCACGACAATAATAAGAAGTTAAAGCAGCAAATGAAAAATGGGATGTTTAAGTCAGGAAACAGGTGTGTCTTCAAGAGCTGGTGGAATGCCAATATTGATGGGGGCCTCTCATATTTCAGTAGGAGAAGCATTCCACAGCACTGGTGCCACCAGTGAAAAAGCCCACCTAGGTGTTAAAACAAGCCGATGATAATTGTGTTCAATAGACCTCCCATCCAGGTTAGCATCTATTGCATTGCAGTCTTAATCCCTGAGATGCTTGCCAATTAGGTTTTATATCTGTTTTCTTTATATACATCAGGCTGTTGGCAGGAGACCAGTTGGTACTGGAGGCTACATCTTTCTAGCTAGCACCAGATGGACCGGTCTAAATTTGGAACTTTGTTAGCATGTGTTGAATTTTGAAATTTTTGAAAGTGTCAGTACTGTTTTGTTCTCCCTGTTTCAGGGGCAGCTTGTAGTTCGATCAGTTTGGGAAAGAGGGTGCTGGAGCCTTAAGTTTCCAGACGGTGCTTATCCATTAGATAGCATCAGTCCCCCAGAACCCAACAACCCTTGTGGCTCTCTCTCTCTTACTAGTCACATGCCAAATTCAGTCTCCCCCCCCCCCCCGCTGCCCATTCTTACTGTTTCCCTTAGGTCTTACCCAGGTAGATGCATACATGTTTGGATTGGTAAGACGTTTATGGCAACTTGGATTGGTAAGACATTTATGGCAATTCCTAGATCAGGATAATTTGATCAGAGTTGCCCATGCATTGGTAACCTCATGGTTGGATTACTGCAGTGCAGTCTATGTGGGGCTACCCTTGGGCTGGCCAAGAGGCTGCAGCTGGTGCAGAAGGGGGTGGCTAGCTGCTTGTGGGGGAAACCACACCCAGCACATAAGAGTTTGCTGGCAGGATTTGCATTGGCTGCTAATGTGCTACCAGGCCAAGTTTGAGGTGTTGGTACTAACATATATCACTATACACATCAGGACCAGGTTATGAGAGAGACTACCTTATCCCTTATCATGTTCCCAATAGATCACTGCAGTCTGCAAAAAAGTTTCTCCTGCAAGTTCCAAAGATTTCAGAAGCGTACTCCGTAGTGACTTGGAGAAGGGCTTCTATTGTGGACGCTCCTGTTCTGTGGAGCAGTATCTCTGCCAAGAAACCTTATTGGAACTTTTTGGAAATAGTTGAAAACGTTTCTGTTCCAACAGGTTTTCCCAGCTGGATTAATAATAATAATAATAATAATAATAATAATAATTTTTTATTTATACCCCGCCCTCCCCAGCCAAGGCCGGGCTCAGAGCGGCTTACAAGCAATAATAAAAACAAGATGAATGGTTACAACTTAAAAACAAAAATAAAATACATTAAAATAATGGAACATTAAAATATTAAAATGTAGCCTCATCGCAGGAGAAGGAAAAGAAAGGGGGGAAAAAGAGAGAGAGAGGGAGGGAATCAAATTGGCTCCAAGCCAAAGGCCAGGCGGAACAACTGTCTTACAGGCCCTGCGGAAAGAAATCAGATCCTGCAGGGCCCTGGTCTCATGAGGCAGAGCATTCCACCAGGCCGGAGCCAGAGTTGAAAAGGCCCTGGCTCTGGTTGAAGCCAATCTAACTTCCTTAGGGCCCGGGACCACTAGGGTGTTGCTATTTATGGACCTTGAGGCTCTCCGTAGGGCATACCGGGAGAGGCGGTCCTGTAGGTACGAGGGTCCTAGGCCGTGAAGGGCTTTAAAGGTCAAAAGCAGCACCTTAAATCTGACCCTGTACTCCACTGGGAGCCAGTGCAGCTTGAAAAGCACTGGGTGAATATGCTCCCATGGCAGAGATCCTGTGAGGAGCCTCGCTGCAGCATTCTGTACCCGCTGGAGTTTCTGGGACAGCTTCAAGGGCAGCCCCGCATAGAGCGAATTACAGTAGTCAAGCCTGGAGATGACCGTCGCATGGATCACTGTGGCCAGGTCGGGGCGGGAAAGGTAAGGGACCAATTGCTTGATGCGGCGAAGGTGGAAAAATGTCGCCTTGGCTGTTGCTGTAACTTGCGCCTCCATGGAAAGGGAGGCATCAAGGATTACACCCAAACTCTTAACGGAAGGCAATGGCACTAATTGGGCCCCCGCAAGAGAAGGGAGTTGGTCCCTCATCCCCATGCCATCCCGACCTAGCCATAGGACCTCTGTCTTCGAAGGATTTAGTTTCAATCGGCTCCCACGAAACCATCCAGCCACAGCTTCCAAGCATCTCGTCAGTGTGTTCGGGGCCGAGTCAGTGTGGCCATCCATCAGCAGATAGAGCTGAGTGTCATCAGCATATTGGTGACAGCCCAGCCCAAAGCTCCGGATAATCTGGGCAAGGGGGCGCATAAAGATGTTAAAAAGCATCGGGGAGAGAATTGCGCCCTGCGGCACTCCACACACCAAGGAGTGGCGCGACGACATTTCCCTCCCTAGTGCCACCCTCTGTCCCCGACCAGAGATAAAAGAGCACCACCAGTTACGGGCTATGCCCTGTATCCCCACATCTGCAAGGCGGTGGTCCAGAAGATCATGATCGACCATGTCAAAGGCTGCTGACAAATCTAAAAGGATCAGCAGTCCTGACCCGCCTCGATCCAATTGTCTACGGAGATCATCTGTTAGGGCAACCAGAGCCGTCTCCGTCCCAAAACCAGGACGGAAACCAGACTGAAATGGATCTAATGCCGATGTTTCCTCCAGAAACCTACCAAGCTGTTCAGCAACTGCTCTCTCAATTACCTTACCCAGGTATGGAAGATTTAAAACTGGGCGGTAATTGGATAGGTCTAAGGGATCTAATGAAGTTTTTTTAAAGAGTGGACATACCACTGCTTCCTTCAATTCCCCTGGGAATGTCCCCGTGTCAAGGGACAAATTGATAATTTCAACCAGGGGGGTCCGCACAACATCTGGACACTCCCTAATCAGCCAAGACGGGCACAGATCAAGGAGGAAGGTGGTGGGCCTACCAACTTGGAGGAATCTATCCACATCAGTAGGGAGTATCCGATCGAAATGGTCCAACACTGGACCTGAAGTCAGTCGAGGGGCCTCCAGTTCAGCCACTGTATCTAAATTGGCAGGGAGGTCACGGCGGAGCAACAGGACTTTCTCCGCAAAAAAACTCGCGAATGCCTCACAGCTGTGGGTCGAATTTGTGCTTAAATTTGGTTGTCCTCCTAAGGACGTTATTGACCTAATTATTTTAAAAAGTTGTGCCGGGTGAGAGCTAGCGGATGCAATGGAAGCTGCAAAGTAAGATTTCTTAGCAGCTTTCATAGCCATCTCATAGGCTTTCATAAGCGTCCTCTAAGATGTTCTTGAGGCTCCGTCACGAGTCCGTCGCCATACTCGCTCTAGCCGTCTGAGATCCTTTCACCATGAGTGTCCACTGGTTAGGGTTTTAAATGAATTATTTGTATTTGTGTGTTTAACTTTTTAATTATCCCATGTGTTAATCACTTTGAGAGAGTGGTTTAGAAGGTGATTAATAAATTAGTTGTAATAATAATAATAATAATAATAATAATATAACATGTTGTGTATTCTAGTGGCTATCAGCCATAGAGGCTATTAAGCAAACACCTTTGGCTAATAAAATGCAACAGGTACTTGAGAGATCATTTTGCATGTATCCAAAAGGAATGCTCCCAAAACAAGTATTTCTTAGGGAGAGGAGGGTATGCTGTGTGACTGCAGAAATAGGACCAGGCGAGTGAGATATTTCTGGGTTGCAGCAAAGCTCATTAATGGGTTCAAGAATATTACTTTGGATGGTTTTTCAGTGTTGATATGTAATCAACACACCCAGAGAACAAAGCTGGATGGGCAGTAGAGGAGAAGTATAAATGGATGCATTCAAAATAAATACAGTAAGCAAACAAACTTGCACGCATCATGGAAAGTGGCTTTTTCAGTCCCATATTGCAACAATTTGTGTTCATTTCAAGACTGAGAATTGTTCCTGTTTCTCCCGGCACCTCCAAATCTGCAATGTTAAATGGCTTGTTCAGCTGGGCCTGGCATGATAGACCCTTGATCTCTCTGCTGCATTTTGCTGATTATTCTGATCTGCCTGTCTGTGCTGGGTGTCGAGATTATGATGCTCGCTTGGGCAGCTGCTATGTCAGCAGTTCTGTTCCTCTACCACTGGAACATTTCAGGCTCTACTGAGATATGTGTGTGGTACTTTGGATTACTGCAGTACACTCTCTGTGGGGTTTCTGTTGTGCTTGATCTGGAAGCTGCAGTTAGTGCAAAATGCAGCAGCCCTGCTGCTGGCAGGAGTGAGACACTGCTCAGAGATCTGTACCGGTTGCCCGTCTGCTACCAGGCCAAGTTCATGGTGTTGCTATTGGTCTATAAAGCCCTGAACAGCTCTGGTGGCTGGTGTGAGAATAAAGGGTGTGAGTGTGTTGTTTATGCCACCCTGATGTCCTTGGAGGAAAGTGTAACAGGACAAAAAGACCATTAATAAGCAAATTATCCTCCAGGTATCTCTGGATGGTAATGACATTTTTATCCTTGCAACTACCCTGTGAGATAGGTCAGGACACAAGGGTGCCAACTTAAATAAAATATTGGGGGTGGGGTGGCCCAGGTAAGTCAGGCCCCATATAATTGATCATAAGGCATCACACACACACCCCATTTGAATGGCAGTGCCCATCAACTTTGGGGGGGCAGGCCTCCTCAAATACTTTATGGGGGTGGGGCAAAGACCCCCTCGGCCCCTTGGAGTTGGCTCCTATGCCAAGTCCTATGTCTTGCCCAGGAATGCCCAGGTCCAGGCCGAGCAGAATCTGCAATATTTATCGTTTTAGTCTGATATGTTGTTCTCTTGCCTTAAGGAAATGGCTGGGCCTCTGTGGAGACTTGTTAGATTCAGTCAGCTGGAAGAGATTCAGGGCCAACCTGTTGCGTCTCGCAAGGTGTTCAGTCTCTAAGCCAGACTGCAATCGCTGTGCAGGAGAGGTCTCTGTGCTTTGGGACATCGCCATTATTTCTTTCCCTGCTCATTTCCATCTTAATGGGTTCCCTCCCTTCCATTAGGAATGCTCATAATGGACATCCGTTCAGCCAGTTGCAAACCTCTTGCCCATTACTTGAGATGAATAATGTATTAAATGCAGCCTTGCAGCCACTTACTTCATGACCGTGACACACTGGCTTGGAGTGAGTGGCTGAAAGGTTGCAGCCAATCTCCTGTGGCTCAGGAGATGCATTTTAGCCCTTCCTAAAGTGGAAGTGTGTTAGCACTGGCGCAAAGGTACATTTTGAGCTGGCAATGTATTATGAAGCACAGCCTTCAAAACTCCAGGAGGCGCTATAATTGCGAGCCCTCTGGTGAGTGGCTGTCTGTCTTCCCTTTTGGTTCCCTTTCCCCTCCGATGGCAGAACAGTTCCACTTTCAGCCTCGGTGGCTCCCCTTAACTGTGGTGCCTCAACCCCTTGCAGAAATTGTGGCTGGGCTGCTTCTCCCTTCTCCCTCTGTCTAGGGAGGACTTGCCTGCCTCCAAGAGGAGGAATCCGCAGGGCACATAGCACACACCTATTAGTCTCCTTGACTGCTCCCTCACCTGATCTCTACCCCCTACATAGTTCCATGTTTCCAACATTGTGATCTATGACTAAATCACAGTGTTTAGCTGGTGATATATTGCGATGTTGGAAACCAGGTATCACCCAGCCAGCCCTAAGTGAAATGGTCAGCGGGTTGGACTTTGCCTGTAGAAACGTGGATTCACATCCTGGAAGTTTCCTGAGTGACCTTGGGCCAGTCACTGACCCAGCCTACCTCACTGGGTTGTTGTTGTTATGAGGATAAAGCGGGGTGTGTTCCCCCCCCCACATGCCCTCTTGAGCTCAGGTGCTCCAGCAGATGATGCCCTGGAGCTGCGCTTCTGTTCCTTCTTGCTCTGCAACACCACAGCTGCTTCGCATTATGGTGGAGTTTTGCAAGAGGCAGGCTTTGGGAGCACTCAGTCATGCTCAGGAGAGGCAGACTGTCCTGGCTTTCCCTAGAGAATCCAGGGGACTGTAGTTTAGAATAATAAGAGAATTTCTAACCACTTTCTCTCCATCCCAGACCCCCCAGGGTTCCCTTGGAAAAGGGGATAACTGTTAAATCAGCTTCACAGTCCTGCCAGACTAGTATTTTTGTTTGTACATTCTGCAGCATTATTTATTAAATTTGTATGCTGCCCTTCATTTGAAGATCTCAGGGTGGCTCAGCACGTAAAAACACAAAATGCAATACAAGAATAATACGTTGGTGTTGGGTTTATAATGGACTGTCCACGCAGAGTTCCACTTTATTAGCTGTTCTGCAGTGCTTCCCAATTGTTATTCTATTATTGTTGTCCAGAGGGGCACTTTTGCACTATAGCACCACAAAAATGAGCCCCTGGCCCCGAATACTGGTGGTATAAAAAGTTGCAGGGTTCAGCAGGAAGTTGTGGGACGTGCAGTGATTGAAAATGAAGCAGTATGACCTCCCAAGAAAGCAGAATCGTGTATAACTGCCATGAGCACAAATAACCATACAATCTAAGAAGCCATCAAGGGCTGGGTGGGGGGTGGGGGTTTGAGCCACATTTGTGCAGTCATTGTGGGTGATGCCATGCGTCTGATACTGTGAACCTACACAAGTTTTGGAATTGTGATATTTCGTCTGTGTTTGCCTCAGATGTAATGTTTACTGTCCAGTTGATAACATTCTAAATGTGTATATGTATTTTTTATTTAAAAAATTATTTACTTACTTGTTAAACGTCAAGTTGGCTTATACAACATTGCAAAACATCTGCAAAGTGACCTGCGTGCCCATTTCCCTCACAACTGTTTCCACTTTATGGCATCCTTCCTCCAACGCTTTTATTTCAAAAGGTCAAGACTTACCCTAGAGAAAACTAGATGTCTGGAGAAGGAACAAAAATTATGAGGGAGAGTCGTGTGTGTGACTGGCCATGTGCCTGCTTCAGAGTTGTTTATGCGTTTCTCCTCTCACCCTATTTCCCTATTTTTTGTGGTTTCCCCGCCATTTCTGAAAAATTAGGGGGGAAACTGGGATTTCCCTCAGTTTTTTCTGGGGTTTTCCCCACCCCACCCCATTGCATGTCTGATTCAGTATCGTATAGAGCAGTTCATATGTGCTTGACATGTAGTATGTATTCATTGGTTTCTTATTCATTATGTTTACATACCATCTTCTCCTGCAAGTCACTGCTGGCTGTGTCTTTCTCCAAATGGTGAAGCGTCTGCTTTGCATGCAGAGGTCCTAGGTTCAATCCCCAACATCTCAGGTAGGGCTAGGAAAGTCTCCTTCCTGAAACCCTGGAGAGCTGCTGCCAGTCAGTGTAGGCAGTACTGAGCTAGATGTGTTCTTAAGAGATCACTGGTTGCTTTGGGAATGTCTCTCGCTAAGTAACATCGGGTTTTTCATGAGTGGAAAATTGTGGTGCAAGAGCACAAGGTTTTTGGAGACTTTGTTGCACAATAGATTGTGCAGTCTGTTGTGCAACAAGTTTTTCCTGTTGCGCTGGGTTCCTGTGTTGCACAGCACTAGAGCTCTCCCACCAGTTAGCACAGGATGCTGTCAGCAGACAGAGAATACTGGAGAGAGCCTTAGGTTTGCTTAGCAAGTTCACTCTTGGCGCTCTCCCTCTCCCTCCCTGCCTCCCTCCCTCCCTCCCTCCCTCTCTCCCTCTCTCTCTCTCTCTCTCTCTCTCTCTCTCTCTCTCTCTTGTTTGAAATGATTGCTGTGCTCTTGTGGTTCTGTAATCCCTGCTTCAGCAAGTGCATTTGGCACATAAGGATTTTTTATTTGTTCCTCGAGGTAAAAAAGAGCCTTCGGCCAGAAAAGATAAGGTAGCATTTGCAACAGAAGCAGGTCTGTAGACAGATAGGGGCTATTAGCATAAAAGCTGTGTCCTGTTGTCTGTTAAGGACCTTTGCTGCCTGTGTCCCTTAACCTCAGCTGTGAATAAAGCATCTGGAAACATAAATATTGGGCAGCGCCACTGGGAAGCCAATTCCCCCAGGCTATACCTGGCAGTAGCAGATTAGGGTTGCTTTAAGCATTCACTTATCTTCATCTCCCCCAGGGGATGAATAGAGAGAGGCAAAATAAATGGTAAGCAAACTGAAAGGGAATGATAACATTTGACACTCCGTCTTCAGGCAGATAGTGGCCTTTGTTAGTTTTTCAGTTCATCCCACGCCTTGCATGTAATAAGAACATAAGAAGAGTCTGCTGGATCAGGCCAATGACCCATTGAGTCCAGTATCCTGTTATCACAGTGGCCAAACGGATGCCTGTGTGAAACTAGCAAGCAGGATTCATGCACAAGAACCTTCTCCCCTCCTGCGGTTTCCGGCAGCTGCTACCCAGAAGCATGGCTGCCTCTGACTGGGGAGGCAGAGCAGAGCCATCCTTGCTGGGGCCCCTTCATAGCCCTCTCCTCCTCCGTGAATTTGTCTCCTCCTCTTTGAACCATCCAGGCTGGTGGCCATCTCTGCCTCCTGTGAGAGGGGGGGGGGGGCGTAGTCTAACTCTGTGCTGCATGACTAAGTATTTTCTTTTATGTATCTATTCTGAATCTTCCAACATTTAGCTTCACTGGATGTCTGTGAGTTCTGGTGTTATGAGAGGGAGAACAACTTTTCTCTATCCACTTTTTCCATGCCATGCATGGAATTTCTGTTCCATGCCATGCATGTCATGTCATGTCATGTCATGTCATGCCACGCCATGCATGTTAATTTCTGTTGAAACTCCAAGTTTTGCCACCAATTTATTACTTCATTTCTATCCTGCCTTTTCTCTGAAGAGCTCAAGAGGGCATATATATCTCTCCTCCCCACTCTCCATTTTATCCTCACAACAACCCTGTAAGGTAGGTTAGGCTGAGATACAGCAACTTACCTAAAGTCACCCAGCTTCATGACTGAGTGGGGATTCGAACCCTGGTCTCCCAGGTCCTAGTCCACCACTCTGACCACTATGCCATCTTTGCAGCAAGTCAGGATTTTCTGAGTGTGCCTGCAAGATGCACACCAAAGTCACATTTAGTGACTTTTGATGAAGACCCCCACCTTGGGAACCTTTGTGCAGTGTTTGGCATCAACAACTTGAAAGGAAGCTAAACCTATGCCCCAAAATCTCACCAATATTCTGTTTTGGTCTGCTATTTTGATTCAAAATGGTGCCCAGCATCCAAGTGGTTATGAAGCCTGCCTCCCGCATCTTGGAAACCCTTGTGCCCAGTTTGGTGATGATATATTGAGAGGTGGCAGAACTTGTGCCAAAAAACCAGGCAAAGTCATGCCAAAGTGACATTTTGGTCTGCCGTCAGAATGGCACCCAGCATCCACACATCGACATGACCCCCACCCTACCTCAGGAACCCATGTGCCAAATTGGGTGATGTTATCTCAGTAGGTGGCTGAAGAGCAGGCAGACAAACACCTTTCCAAAAATATAGTACAAGATGTCTCTTGAGCAGATGTTCTGCCCAGTTGCACAGCTGGAAGTCAGACTCCTTTCAGAGCTACTAATGCATGTCACCCGGAGATCTACCAGTGCATCCATTCCCAGGCTGCCTTCCGCCACCCATTTGACCAAGGACCAGCTGAGTCTCTGTGTTGGTCCATGTGTAAGCAAGCATGTGCTGCAACAGTGATGCAGCTTCTAGCTCTCTGTCATCTCTCGCCATTCTTTGGCTCTCTTCTGCTTTTCTAAAGTGGAAAATTTTTAGGCACCCTGCTTTCAAAAGAGGTTGAAGGAGCAGACAGACAGGTGGTTTAGAAGTTATGGAAAGCAGCCCACACAATTTAGCTATCATTAGGAGGGAAAAGGTTAGCTGCTATTCAAACCATGAAAGACTGCAAGTATGCTCCTTGATAATCCCACCTTGCAGAAAATGAAAATGCTCTGCTTGTAGTGATTGATTGATTGATTGATTGATTGAATGAATGAATGTGTGTGTTTTAAGAATTTATCTTTAAGAATTTAGACCAGTTAATCCAGAGATGGCTTTACCACAAGGCAAGGAGAGGTGGCGCCCTCCAGGTCTTGATGGACAGCTGCCATCATCTCAGTCCATTAGCTATGCTAATGGGACGAACGGGAGTTGGAGCCCCACAACATTTGAAGACCAACTTGTTGCCTTCCCCTGGCCTAATCCACAGGCCCAATCAGCTGGATACAGTCCTGCATAAAACCTCTTAGGCACTAGGTGCAGTTCCTGCCTGAAATTCTAGAGAGCCTCTGGCATCCAGAGTTGATGGAATGGAGACAGATGGACCAATGATCTGACTTGCTACAAAGTGGGTAGAGTGGTTTTCTAGATGTATGAAGGACTCCCTCCAGCAGGTGTCTAAGAGTCAGTGAGACAGTGTGGTGTAGTGCTTAGAATGTCAGACTAGGACCTGGGAAACCACAGTTCAAATCCTCACTTGGCCATGAAGTTCACTGGGTGACCTTGGGCCAGTCACTGTCTCTCAGCCTAACCTACCTCACAGGGTTGTTGTGAGGAATATAAAAGGGGGAAAGAGCCAGTTTTGCCACCTTGAGCTCCTTAGATAAAAAATGGGTTATTAATGCATTAAATAAATACCGTATTTTTCGTTCCATAGGACACACCGGCCCATAGGATGCACTTAGTTTTTTGGGGGGGAAATGAAGGAATTTCCCCCCCTTTATTTCACCCCCAAAACCAGGTCGGGGAATCCAAACCAGGTCGGGGAACAGCGGGATGGCGGTGCTGCGCCTCCCCGCTGTCCCCCGAGCTTGTGGGGCTGCCCGATGTCTGCCCGAAGCGTGGGCTCCCCAGCTTTGCCGATAGCTTCCTGAAGCCTGGAGAGTGAGAGGGGTCGGTGCGCACCAACCCCTCTCGCTCTCCAAGCTTCAGCGAAAGCCTGTATTCGCCCCATAGGACGCACACAGATTTCCCCTTCATTTTTGGAGGGGAAAAAGTGCGTCCTATAGCGCGAAAAATACGGTAAGTCAATTTGGTTTCACCTCTTCCAAAATGCTGGAACATCCAACCCACCTAGTCTAGGGCTGGTGGGGAGCCCCGTAATCATATTAAATGACAATGTGAAATCGTTTCTATGATTCTTTTGTATGTCTTATGAGTTAAAATTGAATGATAAGCGGGAGCAGTAGGGAAGTGGGAATAGCTGGACCTTTTCAGCATACATTATAAGATCTTGTGATTTTGCTGTTCCATAACTTTCTGTAGCTTGATACCTTTGTAGTCTTGCATTGTAAAGTTCCTTTGTAAAAGAAATAAGTTTGCTGTTCAGCAGCCCAATAGAATTAAAAAGTGCAAGTTTGACTCCATTAATTGTAGCAGATTGTCAGAGAAACTCCTAAACACCAATATAGAACATAGACGACTCCTGTTGATCCGAGATCTGCACAGCGATATTGACACGAGAGTCAGAGAGGGCCTAAATGACTGCTTGTCTCAATCTATCAAGTTACCGGTAACTAGTGGTGTAAAAGAAGGCTGTGTTTTAGCCCCCACGCTTTTCAACTTTTACATCAATGATATAGTTCCACATTTAGCCAAGCTCACTCCCCCTCTCTGGTACTTAGAAACAGGAAGGTGTTCTGCTCGCTGTATGCGGACCTGTCTGGGCCTTAAAAATCTCCTGGAGGCTCTCAAGTCATATTGTAAACAAGAAGACCTCCAGGTTGACCACTCCAAATCAAAAACCAAGGTCTTCGGAAAAAGTAGCCCCCAAAATAAATCGACCCTTGAGCACCATGAACTAGAGCAATCTCGTGTTTTCAAATATCTTGGAGTCCTTTTTAGTGAAACACTGACTCGGCAGTGGCACATCAAGGCGGTGAAAACCAGAACGCAGAGCAGCCAAATAGCATTGCATTATCATCTTCTTTTGCTATAAAGGCAACAGGAAGAAACTATTTTCCAGTTTCTTACAGACTCCAAGAAGAGTCTATATGTTAACCCTGATCTCAAATGCCACAAATAGAAATTATGAAGAGCTTCACATGCTCCCAGAAATGTTGGCTTAATTTGGGGGGCGGGGTCAGCCTATAGCTTATCTCTGATCTTCATATTTTCTACTTTTGACATTTGAGAGCTTTAACGCTCTCAAGAGCACTGGCTTAACTTGGTGGGTTTCCCCCTCTGAATCAAAAATGAGCTTCATTATCTGCTACATCATACTAACTACAGCCTCTGGGATGAGATTACTTGCAGGAAGGGGCCCCCAGGCCACAAGCTTCCCCCACCCTCTGTTGCTGTTTTTCTGGTGCCTTGTATGAGAAGTAGAGGATCCAGCAAATACGTCTGCAGACTTGGAAAGTGTCATTAGGTTTTGCACAGAACAGTTGAAAAGACTTGGGTGCAATGAGCTGTACAATTTCCAGTGTGGCAAATTTGGAGATTCAATAGCAAAAGAACACACAACACCTGGACAAAAGCATTCCCCCCCCCCCCGCTTCCATGTTTGAGATGGTCAGGTAGCTTTTTTATATGGGTGGTTCCCAGTCTTCTTCTTTTCATTATTTATATATTTCAGAAGAACTTGCAACATTTTCTAATTTGCATTCAGTTGTCTTTGGACTCCCCCCACCTCTCCATGGTTTCTTTAGTTTTCCAAATAATACAGTGGTACCTCAGGTTACATATGCTTCAGGTTACAGACTCCGCTAACCCAGATAGTACCTCGGGTTAAGAACTTTGCTTCAGGATGAGAACAGAAATTGTGCTCTGGCAGCGCAGCAGCAGCGGGAGGCCCCGTCAGCTAAAGTGGTGCTTCAGTTTCAGGTTAAGAACAGACCTCCAGAACGAATTAAGTACGTAACCAGAGGTACCACTGTACTGCATATTATAGTTCTTCTATACCTTATCTTCTCCATAATATTTTAAATTTTAAACTTTACTGCTTTTCTTACTCTAAAGCAACTTACATTTTAATATGGTTACAATAATTTTAAAATAATCTAGAAACATTTTCCAATCCTACCAATTCTGCCTACTTACATTTATTTCTAATTTTACTAGCTTAACTTGTCAATTTGGCATATAGTATTTCATCAGTTTCAACTGCCAGTCCTCTTTGGTAGGTATACCTCATCTTGCCATTTTTATTCATATAATATTCTCGCTGCACTTCTCACCTTAAATATTTTCTTTATCTCATTACAAATCATCTCCCCAAATTCCTTGGCTACTCTACACATCCACCACTTATGTTAAAATGTACCTTCTCCTTCCTTACACGTCCAACAAATGCCTGATTTTGATTTTTACTTCTTTGCCCATTTACTTGGAGTTGAGTACCATCTGTAAATCATTTTCATTAAATTTTCTTTCACAGCGTAACATGCTGTGAATTTCAAACCTGATTTCCATAGTTTCACCCACAATTCTAGTTCTATATTATTTCCCGCATCCAGTGGGTCATAGCAGATTTAACCATTTCATCGTTAGTTTCCCATTCTAACAGGATCTTATACAGCCTTGAGATTAGTTTTTCTCTGTTTTCTATTAGTTCCCTCTTGAATTGGGAACTTTGATCCATAAAACCATGCTGCTTGTCTTGTTTGAACACCTCATTCAGTTGGTAATATTGTTCTAAATACACCTTCCCCCACCTGCAAGAAGGAGAGTTAGTGTAGTTGTCCCACACCAGGGTCAGTTTCTGAAATTGCTGAAGTCCTTTTTCTTTTAAAAAAAGGCTGTTGTCATTTTGCAGCCTAGAATAGGTGTACTGGAAAATTGCTTGTGTGTTTCTTTTTAAAAGCAATAAACAAAGGCTTTCTTTGCTGGGAGTAAAAAGTGGTTATCTAGATTTTGTGTGGATGCTGAGAGCTGGGTGAGATGGTTGCTTGAAAGACACTTTTTGCTTGAAAAATAACACCAGTAATTTCCACAACTTCCTTCTTGGTGTTTGATCAGAATTGCCCAAAGCAGATGATGTAGCAGGATAATGGATAAACTCATTTAGCGCTACAATTTTGTTGTTGGGCTGCATAGATGCTGTGATTCTGCAGAGAAAGTACAGGCAGGTTGTACTGGGGCTTCCTAAGAAACTGGGCTAAACAATAAATAAAAAAATAAACCCCTAGCCTTCATGGTTATGAAGATATTCTTGGATCTTTCTTCTACCAGGTTATTTGCCCATCTAGCCCAACATTGCTTTCTCTGACTGGCAGTGGCTTTCCAGGGTGTCAGGAAGGTTATGGCCTTTGCCATCACCTGCCACCTGATGCTTTTAAAATGGGAGATCCCAGCAATTGAACCCAAAACATTCAGTGTTCTTCTGCCACTTGTGATGCTTCCCTAGGTGGGCAATATCTGCAGAAATCTGGGAAGCCGGTGGGTTAGCTGAATAATTCCAGCATTCAGAGGTCTGAGAGGCTTGAAAAGCCCTTTCTTTTGTTGGCACAGCCAGAATACATTTTGCAAACTCAGTAAAAAAACAAAATAAGAATAAAATAGCAGGAAAAATTGTGCAAAATAGATGCATTGGCAGAATGTATCAGTGCATCTTGGCGAATCTGGCACATACAGTGGTGCCCCGCAAGACGAATGCCTCGCAAGACGAAAAACTCGCTAGACGAAAGGGTTTTTCGGTTTTTGCGACGCTTCGCTAGACGAATTTCCCTATGGGCGTGCCTTGCAAGACGAAAACGTCTTGCGACTTTGTTTCCTTTGTCTTAAAACCGTTAAAACCAAGGGTGCTTTGCTTGAACAGCTGCAGTTGCGACTTGACTTCGAGGAGCAACTGTTAGCACGCGGTTTGGTAGCCTTTTCTCAGACTTTCCTCATTTTTGAAGCTTTTCCAAAACTTTTCCAGAACTTCTTCTGCATCCATTTGGTAAGTTAAACTTTTAAAACTTTCTGGGGGGTTTTTGGATTTTGGGTTGGGGTGTTTGGGATTCAAGGACTTGGTGTTGGGGGGGGGGGGTTTAAGAGAATCTGGGAACTTGTGGGTTTTTTTTTTGTTTTTTTTTGTTTTTTGTGACCATTGGGCCATGGAAAAGCCATTTTCCATTTTGTGACCATTGTTTTTTTTTTTTTGAAAATTTTTCTGAGTTTGAATTTCTGTGTGCTGGTTGGCTGGGGGAACAGTTGGGGAGGTTTCTGCAGCAATCTGGGAGCTTGTGGGGGTTTTTTTTGAATTTTTTTGATTTTTTTGTGACCATTGGGCCATGTGGTTGTTTTTTAAAATTTTTCTGAGTTTGAATTTCTGTGTGCTGGGTGGCTGGGGGAACAGTTGGGGAGGTTTCTGCAGCAATCTGGGAGCTTGTGGGGTTTTTTTTTGAATTTTTTTGATTTTCTGTGACCATTGGGCCATGTTGTTTTTTTTTGAAAATTTTTCTGAGTTTGAATTTCTGTGTGCTGGTTGGCTGGGGGAACAGTTGGGGAGGTTTCTGCAGCAATCTGGGAGCTTGTGGGGTTTTTTTTGAATTTTTTTGATTTTCTGTGACCATTGGGCCATGTTGGTTTTTTTTGAAAATTTTTCTGAGTTTGAATTTCTGTGTGCTGGTTGGCTGGGGGAACAGTTGGGGAGGTTTCTGCAGCAATCTGGGAGCTTGTGGGGTTTTTTTGAATTTTTTTGATTTTCTGTGACCATTGGGCCATTTTTTTAAAAAAAATATTTCTGAGTTTGAATTTCTGTGTGCTGGGTGGCTGGGGGAACAGTTGGGGAGGTTTCTGCAGCAATCTGGGAGCTTGTGGGGTTTTTTTTGAATTTTTTTGATTTTTTTGTGACCATTGGGCCATGTGGTTGTTTTTAAAAAATTTTCTGAGTTTGAATTTCTGTGTGCTGGTTGGCTGGGGGAGCAGTTGGGGAGGTTTCTGCAGCAATCTGGGAGCTTGTGGGGTTTTTTTTGAATTTTTTTGATTTTCTGTGACCATTGGGCCATGTTGTTTTTTTTTGAAAATTTTTCTGAGTTTGAATTTCTGTGTGCTGGTTGGCTGGGGGAGCAGTTGGGGAGGTTTCTGCAGCAGTTGGGGAGGGGCTGGGGGAGCAGTTGGGTAGGGGTTTGCAATTTCTGCGTGGTATGGGTGGCTGGGGGAACAGTTGAGGTTTTTGAAGACTTTGGTGATTTTTTAAGCTTTTCCAAAACTTCTTTTGCAGCCATTTGAGGTTTCTGAAGACTTCGGTGATTGATTGTTGAAGCTTTTCCAGAACTTCTTTTGCATCCATTTGGTTAGTTAAACTTTTAAAACTTTTTTGGGGTGGGGTTTTTGGATTTTGGGTTGGGGTGTTTGGGATTCAAGGACTTGGTTCTGGGTTTTAATTTCTGTGTGGTGGGTGGCTGTGTGCTTTTGAATTTTTTGGATTTGAAGCATATCACTGGTTTTTTTTTCTTTTTCTGAGTTTACGAAGGAGCTGTGCTGCCATGGGACCCAAGAAGACTGCTGCTGCAGAGGCCGGCGAGAGGAAGAAGGAGAAGGTGACGCTGGAAATGAAGAAGGAGATCATCCGGAAGCACGACGGCGGAATGCGTGTGACGGACCTCGCCAGGGAGTACGGCAGGAATCCATCGACCATCGGGACCATCCTGAAGATGAGGGAGAAGATCATGGCGACTGATGCGGCCAAGGGAGTCACCAGGATCGTGAAGAACCGGCCAGCTGTTCTGGAGGAGGTCGAGAAGTTGCTGCTCATCTGGTTAGAAGAGAAGCAGCGTGCAGGGGACACAGTGACTGAGGCCGTCATTTGCGAGAAGGCCAAGGCCTTGCACGCAGACCTCGTCCAGGATCAGCCAGGAACCTCAGGCGAGCCAGAAGTCTTCAAGGCAAGCAGAGGTTGGTTTGACCGGTTCAAGACAAGATCCGGAATCCACAGCGTGGTCAGGCACGGAGAGGCTGCCAGTTCTGATGTTCCTGCGGCTGAAGACTTTGCAGTGGAGTTCCTGGAGGTTGTGAAGACGGAGGACTACATTCCACAGCAGGTCTTCAACTGTGACGAGACCGGGCTGTTTTGGAAGAGGATGCCCAAAAGGACTTTCATCACTCAGGAGGAGGCCAGGTTGCCTGGCCACAAGCCCATGAAGGACCGTCTGACCCTGCTCTTCTGTGCCAACGCAAGCGGCGACCTGAAGATCAAGCCCCTGCTGGTGTACCACTCGGAGAACCCACGGGCCTTCAAGAGACACAAGATCGACAAGGAGCAGCTGAGTGTCCTGTGGCGATCCAACAGCAAGGCTTGGGTCACACGTGTGCTGTTTGTGGACTGGGTCAATCTTGCTTTTGGCCCTGCTGTCAAACAGTACCTGCTGGACAACGACCTGCCGCTGAAGGCTTTGCTTCTGATGGACAATGCTCCTGCTCATCCTAAAGGCCTTGAGGTGGACTTGTTGGAGGAGTTCAGCTTCATCAGAATCATGTTCCTGCCGCCTAACACCACGCCACTGCTCCAGCCGATGGATCAGCAGGTCATCGCCAATTTCAAGAAACTGTACACCAAGGAGCTTTTCAGGCGATGCTTCGAGGTGACTGACTGCACCACCATCACCCTGCGGGAATTCTGGAAGGACCACTTCGACATCGTCACCTGCTTGAAGATGATCACCACGGCCTGGAACGGGATCAGCCAGAGAAATTTGAATTGCGCTTGGCGCAGCTTGTGGCCGGACTGTGTGGCACCAAGTGACTCTGATGCACCAGAGTCAACAGTGGTGCAGGACATTGTTGCCTTGGGGAGGACCATGGGACTGGAGGTCACAGAGGAGGACATCAGCGAGCTAGTGGAGGAGCACGACCACGAGCTGACCACCCAGGAGCTGGTCGAACTGCAGGCAGACGCTGCGCAGGAGTGGGCCTCGCTGGAAGAGGAGGAAGCAACTGAGGAACGGCTGTCCTCCGAAAAACTGAGGGACATTTGCCTGAAGTGGAAGGAGGTGCAGACTTTTGCAGACCAGCACCACCCTGACAAGCACAAGGCACGTGACCTTGGGAACAGTTATGATACGACGGTCATGTCGCCTTTCAGGGAGGTGCTGAAAAGGCGGATGAAGCAGCAGACTACGGACAGGTTCTTGAGCAAGAAGCAAAGAGTGGAAGAGGAGCCTTCTTCGAGTGGTCCCTCAGAGTCTTAGAAAATGTACTGTACACTTTGTTGATTTTTAAATGTTTTTCTGTCATGTTTATAAACTTAATTTATTTTTCCTTCAATTTTTGAAATGCTCTTTACAGTATGTGTGACTTTAAAGAGCAGTTAATAAACTCTTGTTGTACCAAATTTGGCTTTGTTTGGACTTTTTTTGACCATAGGAACGCATTAATTGATTTTCAATGCATTCCTATGGGAAACCGTGCTTCGCAAGACGAAAAATTCGCTAGACGAAAAAACTCGCGGAACGAATTAATTTCGTCTTGCGAGGCACCACTGTAGTTTGTGTGAGTAGCAGACACCAAACCATTCTAGGAGGGGCCCTCTTGATTCTACCACATAGCAGAGTACCTGCTTTGCATGCAGAAGGCTCCAGGCTCAGCCCCTAGTATCTCCTGTTTCAAAAGGATCCGGAAGCAGGTGACGCGATGACTCTTCCATGCCTGAATCCCAAAGAACTTCTGCCAGCCAGAGCAGACCCCCCTGGGCTCTGTGGGAAGTCTGGAGCAAGGCAGCTTTCTGCCCTTGTAGGGTGAGGACGAGCGGGGGGCAGTTCCCAAATGGGTGGTTAGATTCATAAGGCTCAATCACTGCTAAAAGAACAGTAACCTGTAAGCAAGAGGAGATGGACTTGCAGCAGAAAATGATCTTGGGCAATGGTACCTGCTCACCTCTAAATCTTTGTTTATTACCCCTCTTAAGGCTCCCAAACTATTTGAATTCCTTAACTTCCTCAGTTCATAGATATGCCTTTGTCAAGGCAAGATTGAAACCTTCCCATCGAACGTGCTGAGAAATAGATTCTCCAATGGACAGATATCGCTCTTATGTGATTGTAATTGTGGGGCACCGGAATCGTTGCATCACATAATTTTTGACTGTGCTTTTCACTTAACCGGCCAGGAGCAAGTTTCTTGCTCAATATCTTAAGGGAATTGCCGATGATACGATTGAAGCCAAACTGAGATACCTACTAATTGATGATGACCCCCTAAAATCACTCATGGTTGCCAGATTCCTGATCAGCGTCCTATCCCTAAAGAAGAGAAACGGTCTCCTGTGTGATTTGGATAACCCCTTTAAACCATGACCTATGTTTTAGGTGATATCACCATTGTTTTATTTTTTATTTTTATAAATATTTATTAAGAATTTTTATAAGAAAAAAGCATAAATAACAAACAACATTGCTTATGTCATATACAAAATTTCAAAACTCGTTTGGACTTCCTCACGTCTCCCGCTCCCACTTACATTGTTAAGAAGTTTTTTCAAGCAAATTATCATCTTGTTTACAATCTTATATCCACTCGTTTAAATATAATCTGATAGTTCTCCCAACGGATTTGTCTTTTCCTTAATCTCACTTATCATCTAATTTCAATCTAGTTTAGTGGTGGCCAATTATTTATGATCAAGCATCCTTCTTAACATTCAATCAAATTACAATATTTTTGTAAATAAGTTTTAAATTTCTTCCAGTCTTCTTCCATCCTTTCTTCTCCCAGGTCTCGGATTCTGCCGGTCATCTCTGCCAGTTGCATATAGTCTATCAGCTGCATCTGCCATTCTTCCAGTGTGGGTAGATCTTGCGTCTTCCAATTCTTGGCAATGAGTATCCTTGCTGCTGTTGTTGCGTACATAAAAAATGTTCGGTCCTTCTTTAACACCCCCTGGCCGACAATACCCAAGAGGAAGGCCTCTGGTTTCTTGGTGAAGGTATACTTAAATACCTTTTTCAGCTCATTATATATCATTTCCCAGAAGGCCTTCATATCACCATTGTTTTAAACCATGATCTATGTTTTAGGCGATATCACCATTGATATCCTTGATTAATTTATGAGCAGAGGGCGATGTATAGGTGACAAATTTATTGTAATGTATGATGGTGGTTTTTGTTTTTGTTTTGCTTCGGTTACTGTTTGTCTTTTGTAAGTTTTGGTGATTTTAAATTTGGAGGTTTAAGTATAATATGTTGGTATGGGAAACTGTCGTGTAACGGGTCAATGGCCGTAATAAAGATCAATCCGTAAAAAGGCTCAATCACTTCCTGCCCCCATTCCAGGGGGCTTTAAGAGCCAACTTGTGATTCAGATGCCAGAAGAACTGTCACATGCACATAGAATCTGTATTTCCTTTTGAAAACAGCCAGTTCTAAATGTGGGCCTTCCTTGAGTGTGTTTTTTCTTTTGTCTTCTCAGAGAAATTATTTTTTATAAAGGCTTCTGGGAAGAAAGGGGTTCTGTTTCTTTTGTTAAGGCAGCTTTTCAGAGAGTTTTGTAATTAGGAAAGACGTTTTGGCATTTTCCAGCTACGCTTGGCTAATGAATGAGCAGGGGAGGGGGGAGCAGATGTATGTGTGGGGGGGGGCATGGCATCGTTTGAATATTTGATAACACATCCTGCGATTCCTCCTTTAGGATGCAAAATAGAACCTTCAGTCTCTCTCAAATGGAACGCTGGACCTCATGAAGGAGAAATGAAACAAGATGGAAGTGCATTCACAATTTATGTGCCTTTAACATGCGCAGTTTCAACTTTATGTTGATGACAGCTGGCTGATTGAAATTGCACAAATTAAATGCATGGGAGGTGCAAAGAGAGCTTTTAAACTCTCTGCCTTGCTTATTGGGCTCTGGCATGCTCTTGTGAGATCTCACAGGAACTTGGACGGCCCTGCGAGATCTTGCCAGAGCCTCCCAGAGCAAGGCTTCCTCAGCTCACAGCTCACGAAAGGCAAGGATGGTCCTAGGGGGTGGCTCCAAGGGGGTGTTTGAGTGTACACATGGTTTGTGCCGACACACCATCCCCAGAACATAACATAAAGCTGAAATGGGGGAGATGCTGAATAGGAGGGGTGGGTGGGTTGGTGGGCTTAAACAGAGGCCTTTGCCAGAGCTACTGGAAGTTCACCAAAAGGCCAACAAGTGTCAAGGCAGGGAATCATCTGGTTACAAAAAGCTGCAGGATCTGGAGGGCGCCCAGAGAGACAATTCTGTTGCACTCAAGTTCTGCTTGCAGGCTTCAAGTAAGCATGTGGTTGGACACGGGGAGAACAGGATGCTGGGCTAGATGGGCCCTTGGCCTGATCTAATGGAGAGACTCTTCTTCTGTTCACCCCCCCCCCCACACACACACATCAGAATTCCCCATTTTTCAGTGTTTGTCTCTTACTCATTCTTCCAGCTGGTCACATTTCTCCTTTCGGAGGTCCAACTTGTCATTGGTTGTACAGACTGAGGCTGATGAGAATTGGAGTCCAATAGGTGCTCCCTCTTTGCACCAGGAGAAGAGGGTGCATGTTGGGGTGCACAGTGCTCACCTCTGGTCATTTGCATAACTGCAGCTTACTAGCGTTGACCTTACTCCCCCCTCCCTGCTAAGCAGCCAGCATTGCAGTGGGAAGGAACTTGCAGTTGAAGCCAGGAAAAGTTAAAGGTAGAAAGAAGAGATTCTCCCTGCTCCCAGCTTCCTTGACATACCTTCATAGCCTTTAGACCAGCGGGGAGGATGCCTTGCAAAATGCTGCAGTAGCTAGGATTCTTGCAAAATTTGTGGTTATAGACTATCCAACATAGTGTTCTCCCAGTGTCCTTCCATTACACACACACACACACAATCAATGCAATGCAACGCAACGCAACGCAACGCAACGCAACGCAACGCAACGCAACGCAACGCAACGCAACGCAACGCAATGCAATGCAATACAATACAATACAATAATCTTAGAAGTTCAGTGAGCTATTGTGGTGAAAGCCATGTAACTCTCTCCAGGTGTTGGACTGCTGATCCTGTGCAGTACAAATTGTGTGTTTCCAAGGCTCTGTTTCAGTAAATGATCTCAATCTCCAGGGATACAAATCTGTGATAAGAAATAAACAACCCAATAGCAACTGCTGTAGTGCATTATAACACAGTTTACCCCAGGGAGAGCTCTTTGAAAATCAATACTCCTTATTACTCAGTTCTCTGTCGATTTTTATTTTTAGTTCACTGGGGGTGGATGAGGGAAATGTGTGCAAATTTATCTGTATGTGAAGTTGTCTGGAGATACAAATTGAAACTGTATATAGCTAGCAGAATGTTCAAGCCGTCTGGCGCAGTTCCTAGAAATGCCAGACTCAAATTCACTTTGTTTGTAGCCCCCTCTGTTCAAAGGCTTTGTGTTTCTAATGGCATGTGGCCAGAAAATCTGTGGGTGGCCAAAATGCATCCCACAGGAGTCTCCTGCAGCTCTTGCAGTAGGCTGGCACGTGACTTGGCTCACTTACATGAGTCACCTTCAGCAGTTTGCTCTGCCAGTACTTCAGCATTTGAACATAGGAAGGTGTATTGTGCTGAGTGGCACCATCAGATCTTGATCTCCTAGTAGATCTCTGGGTGATTTCAAGTTCTTCAAGGGTTCCTGACTCACTTGTGTTTAAGAAAAGCAAAAACAAAATGATTCTCCCCACCAACATTAGGCAGTTGAAATGAAGAAAGCCAACAAGGAGTGGACTGTTGTGTTCTCAGTTGTGTGCAAAGCTTGGTACCGGCTGGGATATGGGAGAGGGCAAGAAACATTTCTTTATGCACTTCCATCTCTTACTCACCTTTTCTCTGAACAAAAAGTCCCAAACCTGCATCCTTTCCTCATAAGGCAGTCAACTCCATCACCTCCCTTGATCATTTTGGTTGTCCTTTCCTGAACCTTTTCCAACCATGCACCTTTCCTCCCAGGTAAGGCTCAGTTTTATAATCTCAGGCTTTTTGGAATCAGCTTGTCTAATAAACCTGCAGATTGCAATGTTGCGGAGATGGAGGAGCTTTGTCTTAAAAGGCAGCCTCTTGGGAGAATTGTTGAGATGAGATGGGAACAGGAACAGATGGATCCATGATGTTGGCTAAAAATCACATTTGATGATTCCTCCTTTGTTGAGAGGAAGGGACCACTTAGCAAATATCAGTAGCTCAAGCTGTCTGAAGTGATTCATGATTAAAAAATTAGGAGATGAAAAATACCCTCTGTGTGATTCTCCCCCATCCACCCTTCTCCATCCTGCAGTGCCAAGTCTTTCAACATGCATAAATGAGTTTTGGGTTTCCTTGTTTGTACTGTGTGAATGTTCATATTAGCACCACTATCCCCCCCCTTCCTTGCAGGTGGTGATTTATGTACTTTCCATTCCTACTTGGATTCAGCCTCCGTCAGCCAATGGCAAACAGACTGGCTCAGCTGGAGCCCATGGTAGCCTCATGGTGATTATTCTTCAAACCAGCTTTAACAGGGCTTCAAAGTTAAGTGCTTCACTTTGGAGAGAATAGAACTGTCTGCGCCCAGCTTTGGGGCAAGGGAATTGTTTTATTGCTGGTTCGTGGGTGAGATTAGAAACAAGACTGTGTTTGATGGCTAATCCTTTTTTCCTTTTAAAAGACAAACCATTTAGTGTCCAATCCAGCACGAGCTTCTTCCCCACTATTCCCATTCCAGCAAAAACTGAAGACAGAACAGCCTTCCCCAACCTGGTGCCCTTCGAGCATTGTTGTACTACAACTTCCATTGCCTCTAACCATCAGCCATCTTGAATGGGACTAATGGGAGCTGCAGTCCAAAGCATCTGGAGGGCAAGGCTGAGCTAGAGCAGTGGGTTACAGCTTTTCTCTCTGGAAATGTGGCCATTACCCATTGGAAACAAAACCCCATGCAATTGCTTAAGTGAGATTCCACCTTCAGTTGTGTGTTAATTGAGCCAAGAGCCCCCAGTTTTCACAGCATTTCCCTCTCTCTTTTGATAAATTGGAGATGGATGTGAATTAAGGGGTAACTATATCATGACATTAGAGGGATGCGGGTGGCGCTGTGGACTAAACCACAGAGCCTAGGACTTGCTGATCAGAAGGTCGGAATCCCGCAACAGGGTGAGCTCCTGTTACTTGGTCCCTGCTCCTGCCAACCTAGCAGTTCGAAAGCACATCAAAGTGCAAGTAGATAAATAGGTACCGCTCTGGCGGGAAGGTAAACGGCATTTCCGTGCCCTGCTCTGGTTCTCCAGAAGCGGTTTAGTCATTCTGGCCACATAACCTGGAAGCTGTACTCTGGCTCCCTCGGCCAATAAAGCGAGATGAGCGCCGCAACCCCACAGTCGGTCACGACTGGACCTAATGGTCAGGGGTCCCTTTACCTGTACCTTATATCATGACATTTATAAAAAGATGCCATCTATTGCCCTACTCTTAAAGGAAATGAAAGACGACTCTGATGCAATGAAGCCATGCAATTTTTGTTGGGTATTGTTGGTGGTAATAAATCTGGTTTGGTTAAATAATAAAAGGAGGATTCTCTGGATGCCTAGAGCCATATTTGAGGCAAGTACACCTTGGTGAGAGAACTCCAGCAGAGATTTAGGATCGTAAAAACATGGACCAAAGTAAAGCATGGTAATATAGTCTGTCAGACCTTTAAAATATCCCCTTCTAAGTATCTTTCAAAGTTTCCCTTAGCATAGAAATAGAGACCACACGTTTGGTTGCTTAAAAATTGTTTACTTATGTACATACTAAAGAAAGTATGGTGAATTGTATTGTATAGAACTGTCTTTGATTTGTATTCTTTTTCTTTTTTCATAGTACCATATATAACAATGTAATGTTGTCAAGCAAACTTAATAAAATAAAAAATAAAAATGGTTTATTTACAAACTTCAAAGGTGAGATTCATGTGCTTTTCTATATTACAGCAAGAAAAGACAGGCAGTACAGCTAAGTTTCAAAATTGGTAAACATTTCTAAATTATTTGCACAGAAACAAAAGATGGTTTGCTGAAGCCATGTGGTCTGGGCTTGGAGCGGCCAGCCCAGACATCCTTACTGGTTGGTTGCATGGTGAAAAGAGAGAAAACAAAGGCTTTGGTAACTCTTTCTCCCAAGGTGAGGGGGTGTGACCCAGTTAGCTCTGGCAGAAGTGCTTCCTCTATGGTCTTAACCCCTTCATGCATTAACTAGTTCCTGGTTATATGAGGCTGATATTTATACCACAGTTATCGTGAATGTTGCCTCATTGACTTCCTTTGACTTCACACACAGATGGTGAGGTGGGGGCAATCTACTGAAAAGCACCCAAGCTCATATTGTAACCATCTGATTTTCTAACTTTGGTTTTGTTGCCAACGTTTGCTATGTTTTGAATATGGCCTATTTAAACTATCATGGTTAATAAGTTTGAGGAAGTGAAGCTGGGTAAATGTAATAAAACACACAAAGAGACAAATATAAAATGGACTGGTAAAAAGTGTTTGTCCTTTGCGAAAGTTGGAATATAAAGAGTAAATGTGACCTAGAAAAAAATATATTGACCTTGCATTAAGATTCCTTTTATTTAGTGTGAAAACACAACTTCCTACCCAAGAGAACAGTTGTGAGGATATAAGCAAGGGTTGTGAGGAGGGAGCAATTCTTAGGTGAATTGCCATAAATGACATTTTTTGGTAAGCTGTATAGAGTTGACGTAGCATTTTGCGGTGTGGCTTGTGTTAAGATCAATAAGACAATCTGGAGAGATTAGATGCAGCCTGAACATCCTATAATAAAAATCCGCATTGTGTCCAGTGCTGGATGACATCTGTATGTTTTCGACTTAAGCATGGGATTACCTTGCTTATGAAATAAGATACTCGGAGCAAGGAGACATTGGCCATTTCCCCCACTTTATTGATTTGTGTATCTCAGTCACTTTCTTTTACAGATAACTGGAGCCAATTTACTATTTTTCTCCAAGGAGGAGATTCTAGCCCCCTTGTTGGGGTCACAGCGCAAGGCTCTTTTGCAGACTGATCCTGCAGCCATCAGGCTTCGCTGCATGAGTCCTCTTCCTCATGTTTCCCACTGTCACACGCTTTCCACTGCCGTGAGCAGTCGAAGGTTTCAGAGAAATCACCACCAGGATTAGTCTCCTTTGGATGAGAGACAATTCATCTAAAAATGAGAGACAACTCATCAGAAATCATGTAGCTGTTAGGGAAAGATGTTTTCTTAATTGCCTGCATAAACCTGGCAGAATAAAAAGAGTTCTCAGCCAGCGTTTAAAAGGTGTCTGCTGAATCTCTAGTGGCAGAGCATTCCACAGGACTGGGCCAATGACATTAAAGACTTGGTTTCTTGTTGATGTAAAATGAGCCTCACCAACAATGACCAACAATCCTCTCAGATGATCTCAGTGATCGATCTGTGATCAAGGGTTCAGGAGATCCCTGAGATACCCTAGACCAAAGTTGTTCAGGACTTTGTAAATTAATGCACACCATACCACACCTCAACACTAGGCATCATTTTGTGCACCTGATGTTTCCTCTTGCTCAGCTTCCTTCTAAACGAAGAGGCTCCTGCTCTTTTCCCTGCTCTAAAATATCATTTTACAGATTTGCTATGACCAGAACTAAATGCAGTGTTCCAAGAGTGACTACACCAAAGATTTTTGTAGCAGCAGCAGCAGCAGCAGCAGCAGCAGCAGGAGGAGGAGGATCCTGGCAGTTTTATTTTCCATCCCTTTCCTTAAAGATTCCTGACATGAAATTCACCCTTATCTCCCTCTCTCATGGTGGAGCAGACAAAAGAAAGCACTTTTTCATGCAACCTGCCATTAATTAATGAAAGCTGCTGCCATATGTTGTGGTGGCAGCTGCTAGCATAGATGGTTTTAAATGGGGAGTAAGAATGAGTCTACTAGTTTATGATAGCTATAGGGAACCTTTGGGATCAGTGGCAGGATGTGGCTGGTGTCCTACTTGTGGATTTCCTTGTGGGAAACAGGATGCTAGACTTGGTGAACCTTTGGAATGAGCATCAGGGCTGCTCATACGTCCTTAAGCTTTTGTGGGTGCCTCATTCAAATGTGTAGGGAGATCCCCAGCTGTCATGGAGCCCATCTTTTAACCTTTAGCAGCCAGTAATGAAACACCAGCTGCCCAGCTTGGGCTACTGACCATCGCCAATCTGTCTGACACAGAGGATTAGCCAACCAGCAGCTGTAAGACCAAATTTGCATGCTGAGGTTTTTGCATTGTGAGATGGGAAAAAATTGAACAAACTAGTCTTCAGAAGAAGGTAAGAGGTGTGCCTGCTCAGGACTAGATATATGAACTTGAGGCTCTATTATGCCTGCCCTTTATAAGATGTGAAAATTACAGGGCTGGATAATCGTTCTCTAGCTCAGGGGCATTTTCCAAACTCTTAGTTGACATAAGTTGGGTTGGCTCTAATTTAGTGGGAAATGGCTTGGTTTATCTTCTGATCTGATGTGCAATGGACAAAAGTTGTGCATCTCATCTAGAGACTGTTATTACTAGGTCTTTCTGTGATTTTCCAAGGTGTATAAAAACTACAGAATGTGGTAGTGAATGCAGAATTTAGCTTCCTGAATGAAACATTGTGAAGATAATTATTCGCTTGTTCATGTAAAGATAATCATGAACCTTACTATAATTGCTGCAGTATAAATTATAACAATGCAGTCTGCTCACATTATACTTAAAATGCAATGCTAAATCTATGATTATTGCCATAAACCTCCCCCTTTTATGTTGAATGAATGCAGTGACACTAATTGGCTCAGAGAAGGGAGGACTCTGGTTTAATTTGCCCATTAACATTCTCTTTCTTTCTTTGAATGTAGCATGATAAATTCTCTTGGACCCTGAGAGGTCAGCTTGAAATTTGGTCTGCTCAGGACACCATTATATGCTTGAAGCTTGAACTAAAATCCGTTTAAAGCAAGGAGCAGAAATCCGTTTAAAGCAAGGTCCAGAAATTGTAAAACACAATACATTTTGGTGTGCTATACACTTCAAAACCCGAGTTAAGCCAGTTCAGTGAGGAGTAAATTCCATCTTGAATCACAGCCCGGCTATTCCCCAGCAGTGGCTTGTTTTGGTGTGATGAAGGAACCCAGGGAACAGACAGGGGTTTCAGCACCACGGAGAGCTCATGGAGAGCAACTTAACCTATCAAAGGTTGAACAACAAACTGAGCCTCAGAAAGCCATTGCTGCTTCTCCAGGATCCTTCCCCTCAACAGCTTAAAGGGTCCACTCTCTGGCCTGAAGACAGACACTCCTCCTATGCTCCCTGGCTCCCTGTGCTGCCTGACTGGTGAAATAATGTGGGAGGCGTTTGGCTCATCAGGCTTTGGGGGGAAATGGCCATGGGAGTCTTGTCACTTACTCTCTACAGACCCTAGTGCTGTGGAAGGTTGCTCCATGGACTCCCAACCCCCACCAGTAGGCTCAGAGCCCTGAACTGGGTTTGATTCCTTAGTTGGTGGTAGCTGGAGTCATGACACACTGTCCCTGTGTTGAATACTATTCTATCCAGGATGGAAACGAGAGAAGTGTAGAGCAAAAAAATGGGAGATCATTGCAGGGTTTTGCTAGCGGCAAGGAGAAGTGCTGCTCGTGTTTCATTGGTTCATTTCTTTTTCCAAAATATCTAAAAGCAACTTACAAAATGCTAAACTGCAGAGCAACTTATGAGAATTGTTTTCTGTCTCAGTTTGCATACTTGAGCTGATTTTGACAAGAGGGTTTTGTTAAGAGGAGAAGGGGGGTGTCTTTATTAAGTGCTGCTT
The DNA here is from genome assembly GCF_964106915.1 of Podarcis gaigeae. NCBI lineage: Eukaryota > Metazoa > Chordata > Lepidosauria > Squamata > Lacertidae > Podarcis > Podarcis gaigeae. The sequence continues at coordinate 2,788,995 of NC_139690.1, forward strand.
GCTTAATCATATAACATGGCTTACTGTGCACAATGCTCCTAGGGGGAAGCTGAGCCGTCTTATAATAAAAGAATCTTGAAGACAGCAGCAACTTGAGACATCGGAGAGGACAGGTTGCTAGGCCTTGCAGTGGTCTGAGAATTCCTGAAGTGCAAAGATGCTGCTGCTAGAAGGATCTTGGAAGACTCTTGATGATTAAGATTTTCTTTATATTGACTGGTTTGAAGGTGTCCATATGCCATAAATGTGGAGTTTTAGATGGAACTGACAGAGTAGCAAGCAAGGAACAGGCAGTGCAGACTGCAGCAGCAGCAGCCATATTACTGAGTCAGCATTCTTACTTTGCAGTGCTCCTACAATCATTGCCCAAAGTGAAGTCCTCACAGAGTGTCAAAGCACATGCAGTGTTCTGATGACACTGAGCTACTTGGTAATTTCCTATTTTTCTTAAAATGGTGTTTGCCACCTGCATGTTTTAAATGTACTTGCATTAAAAATACATTTAAAAACTACAAACATACTGCTTGATTAATCTGGGACACACATTTAGTCTCTCAGAATGCTTTTGATCAATTAATCTACCCAATTTATCAACAGAATGTTGAAGACTTAAGAAGACCATTAGAATTTTCAATGGTCTCATGTGGTGGGCTAAAAGAGTGGACCACTAGGAACTGGTACTGTAGGAATGTGGACCTGGCAGCTGTCTCTTGCATGAGTATCATTTAAAGGCACCTTCGCATGTTGAAAGTGTAGGGTACAAGGGAGATCCGTTTCCCATTTCTACATGGCAGGGACAAACATTTTGGAACCTGATGGCTCCTCCAAAGAGTATTGGGCTTCAACAGAATATCACTTGCCTCCATCTTCAGACAATGGACATCAAAGTGAATAACTGTGTGGCTGGCAACTTTATGGCTGGCAGTACTCTTATTATTTTGATTAGACAAAGAATGAACATCCAGGTGGATCAAAAGTGCTAGACACATGCTCAGAGTTGTTGCTTATCACCGCAAGATGTTAACTGACATTTGCCCCTACATTCCCCCCCCCCCCCATTTCTGGCTTTCAGGCAACCAGCTGTTATACAGAGGAGAACTCTTAAGGTCTGCCAGATACAGCAGATTAAAGTTAAAGACTGCAAGCACTCCACTGTGGTGATGATGGTCAAATCCCATGTTAGCTGCCTACCAAAACCAATTGCATCATGTGATTTACCTAATGGAGCTTCCCAAGTATTTTGCAGGATGGTTAAAGCTTGGTAATTTTGAATATATCTAAGGTTCTGTCACCTTTCCTCATTTCATGCTTCATTCTGTAGCGAGGGTTCAAAAATGAGCAGCTATCATTTTAAGCTTGGGGTTTTGGGGTCTGGAGCAAAGTTTGCACTGCTGTTTTATAGAAGAGGCTGTAGTGTGCATGCATGAGATTCAGTTGACCCTCCCTGCCCACCCCCAAGTAACCAAGCTGTTTGGACAGGAATCTTAATTGCATTGATACAAAGACAGATTGGATGTCCTGCAAGGGGGAGTTGTGTGCCTTCTGTGTACTGTTGTACAATTGACTTAGGGGATCCCAATTTGCAGACTGCAGCAGTTTCTCGGGTCCTGAAATTGAAAGTCAGCACTCTGTTGGAAGTGGTGCTGTGCCTTGGGGTCATCGCTGGCCACATTGCTCCCATTTGATGAGGCAAATAAATTCCTCTTGATTTTTTAACCCCTTTTTTGCTGAGGAATGGGTGGGCATGCAGACCCTGGAGTTAGTTTTACAACTCTTGTTCACAGTGCAAAAGAAATTGTCTCCCTGATGTGCTTGTTCTTCGTGGCAAGCTGGTAAGATAAACTTTCTTTCTCCTCCTCTTAATATAATATTTGAACCCAGTGGGGACCATGCAATGAATCTGAATGTCTGGAGATTATGGACAAAGCAAAGGAGGTACATTTTCACACAGCACAGCATTCATCTATGGAACTCATTCCTTCAAGATGCAGTGATGGTTACCAATTTGGGTGGTTTCAGAAGGGTTAGGCAAATTACTGGAGGATAAGACTCTCAATATCTTCTAGTCATTATGAACACCAGAGCATTTTATGTTATTTTATAGAAATATTTATAAAGAACTATTCATAAAAAATCAGAACAGTTTATAACAATTGGACATAAAACTGTATAATAAAACCATTCAAAAAAGTTAAAATAAAAAATCAGGTAACTCTTATGGAAAGATGTATTCTTAACTGCCTGCATAAGCCTGATAGAATAGGAAGGTTTTCAGCAGGCATTTTGAAGTTAAAACAGAAAGCTCCTGCTTTATCTGTTGGCAGAACAGCCCACAATACTGGGCCAACAACACTAAAGGTTCGGTTTCTTCTTGTCAAATGAGCCGTGCCATCTCAGGGAATGACCAACGACGCTCCTGTAGATAATCTAAGTGATCAAGCTGGGATAGAAAGGTCCAGGCAATTCCTGAGGTAAAGGTAAAGGTACCCCTGACCGTTAGGTCCAGTCGCGAATGACTCTGGGGTTGTGTGCTCATCTTGCTCTATAGGCCGAGGGAGCTGGTGTTTGTCCACAGACAGCTTCCGGGTCATGTGGTCAGCAGGACTAAACCGCTTCTGGCGCAACGGAACACAGTGACAGAAACCAGAGCGCACGGAAACGCTGTTTACCTTCTCGCTGGAGTGGTACCTATTTACTTGCACTGGCGTGCTTTCGAACTGCTAGGTTGGCAGGAGCAGGGACTGAGCAGTGGGAGCTCACCCTGTCGCGGGGATTCAAACCGCCAGCCTTCTGATTGGCAAGCCCTAGGCTCTGTGGTTTAGACCACAGCACCACCCACATCCCATAATTCCTGAGGTACCCAGACCTGAGTGGTTCAGGGCTTTGTAAATTAATACAAGAACCTTGAACCTAGCTTGGTAGCAGATGCACAGCCAGTGCAGATGATTTAAAAAATGGTGCCATGTTGCTGGCCAGATGCCCCCATCAGCTATCTGGCTGCCATATTCTGCACCAGCTGCAGCTTCCAATCTGAACCCAAGGGCAGTCCCACAGAGAGCGCACTGCCATAATCCAATGCATGGTCTGTAAGAACTGGATCAGGGCAATGACCTAGTCCAGCATCCTGTTCTCACAGTGGCCAACCAGATTTCTGTGGAAACCTGCAGTCAAGACCCAAGCGGAATACTGTGTACTGTGACAAAGAGGTAAAGATGCTTAAATGCTAAGGATCCTGAATGGGAGAGTGTTTGTGCTCATATCTTTCTCGTGGGCTTCCCACAGGCACTTTGAGAATCCTAGAATTGGAAGGGACCCCAAGGCTTATCTAGTCATAACTCATGCAATTCAGGAATCTCAGCAAAGCATTCAAGACAGATGGTCATCCAAACTCTGCTTAAAAACTTCAAGGAAAGAGAGTCCACCACGTCTCATGGGAGTCCCTTCCACTGTTGAAGAGCTCTCCCTGTCAAAGTTCTTCCTGGTGTTTAGTCAGAATCTCCTTTCTTGCAACTTTAAGCCATTGGTTTGGGCCCTACCCTCCAGAGCGGGAGAAAACAAGCATGCTCCCTCCCCCATGTGACAGCCCTTGAGATATTTGAAGATGGCTATTGTATCTCCTCTCAGTCTCCTCTTTTCCAGGCTAAACACACCCAGCTCCTTCAAGCGCTCCTCATAAGGCTTGATTTCCAGACCTTTGATCATCTTGGTTGCCTTCTTCTGCACACGTTCCAGCTTGTCATCATCCTTCTTAAATTGTCATGCCCAGAGTTGGTGTACCAGTATTCCAGGTGTGTCTGACCAAAGCAGAATAGAGTGGTACTATTAATTTCAGGGAGGTGGTGGTACTGTGGTCTAAACCACTGAGCCTCCCAGGCATGCCTATCGGAAGGTCGGCAGTTTGAATCTGTGCAGTGGGATGAGCTCCTGTTGCTCTGTCCCAGCTTCTGCCAATCTAGCAGTTTGAAAGCATAGTATCACGAGTAGATAAATAGGTACTGCTGCAGTAAATGGTATTTCCTTGTTCTCTGGCACTCATCACAGTGTCGCATTGCACCAGAAGTGGTTTACTCATGCTGCCACATGACCTGGAAAGCTGTCTGTGGACAAACGCCAGCTTCCTCAGCCTTAAAAGCGAGATGAGCGCCACACCCCATAGTGCTTTTGGCTGAACTTAACCATCCAGGGCTCCTATACACTATACTTCTGTTGGTGCAGCCTAGAATAGCACACCTTCAAGCATGTCAATGTCCTTCTTAAATTGTGGTGCCCAGAACTGGACATGGTATTCCAAGTGTGGTCTGACTAAGGCAGAATAGAGCAAGACTATGACTTCCCTTGATCTGAACACTAGACTTCCTTCTGTTGATTCAGCCTAGAATAGTATTTGCTTGTTTGCTGCTGCATCACACTGTTGACTCATATTAAGCTTCTGGTCCACCAAGACCCCTAGATGCGTTTCACATGTACTGCTAGTAAGCCAGGTGTCCCCCATCTTATATTTGTGCATCTGGTTCTTCTGCTTCAAGTGCAGAACCTTACATTTGTCCCTATTGAAATTCATTTTGTTAGCTTGCACCCTGTTCTCCAATCTGTTAAGGTCATTTTGAATTCTGAATATGTATTCTGCAGCATTAGATACCCCTCCCAGTTTGGTGTCACCTGCAAATTTGATGAGCAATCCCTCAATTCCTTCATCCAAATTGTTTATAAAGACGTTGAACAAGAATGGACCCAGGACAAAACCCTGTGGCACCCCACTTGTCACTTTCCCCCCAGGATGACGAGGAACCATTAATGAGTAATTAATGGTTGTGTTCAGTCCATCCACCAGCTACAAATCCACCTACAGTAACAGTTATCTTGTTCAACCCATATTTTACCAGCTTCCTTGCAAGAATATCATGGGGACTTTGTCAGAAGCCTTACTGAAATCAATATGCACTGTGTCCACAGCATTCCCCATATCCACCATCAAAAAAAGAAATGAGATTCGTCTGACATGACATTTTTGAGAAACTCATGCTTTGTCTTAGTAATTACAGCCTCCTTTTCTAAGTGCTCACAGATTGACTGTTGAATTATCAAGCTCACCAGTCAATAGTTACTGGGTCTTCATTTCCCCGCTTTTTGAAGATGGGGACAACATTTTTCCACCTCCAGTCTGCAGGGACATCACCTCTTTTGCAAGAATTTTCAAAGATAATAGACAAAGGCTCTGAGATACATCTGCAAGCTCCTTTAGTACCCTTGGACTCAGCTCATTAGGCCCTGGGGATTTGAATTCATTTAAAGTATCTAGGTGGTCCCTTACTACCTCTTTTTCTATTTTGGGTTGCAGCTCTTTCCTTACACCATTTATTCTGTTATCACCAGGTTGGGCATCGCTTTCCTTTTGGGTGAAGACAGAGGCAAAGTCGGTGTTCAGCAGTTCCGCTTTCTCTCTGTTACCCAATAGCATTGCTCCATCTACAGCACCTACCACTTGCTTGTTCTTTCTTTTGCTTAAAACATAGCCAAATAAATTATTATTATTATTATTATTATTATTATTATTATTATCATCATCATCATCATCATTATCATCATCATCAGCAAAAAAGTACAATTCCCAAATTTCCCCCTCCTCCCCCACGATTTCCCTCAGCTTCCTCTTCTGGTTTTTACACATTAACTTCTCCTGTTTGCTTTATTGTATCTTAATATTGAGTTCTTTATATTAAATATTGTTATGCACATATCATTTTACCATCATCTTCGTAATTTATATTTTTGTTAATTGTAAGTGTTTACTCAAACCCTGCTAGTGAGTCCATTGTTTTACATTGTTTCTGTTGATACAACATAAATGGTTCCCAAACTTTTTAAAAGTCTCCATTGTCTTTGTCTCTAAGTCTTTCTGTTAGCTTTGCCATTTCAGCATATTCCATCAATTTTTCTTGCCATTCTTCTTTAGTTGGTATTTCCTCACTTTTCCATCTTTGGGCTAGCAGTATCTTAGCCGCAGTTGTAGCATACAGGAAAAGTTTCTTCTTCTCTTTTGGCAGATCTTGACCTGAAATGCTTAATAAAAAAGCTTCTGGTCTTTTAACAAAGGTAATCTTAAACATTTTTTTGATTTTATTATAAATCATATCTCAATAATTTTTAATTATTTTGCAATTCCACCACATATGAAAAAATATGCCTTCTTTTTCTTTACACTTCCAACACTTTATTAGAGCCTATTCTATACATTTTTGCAGGTGTGATATACCATCTATACATCATTTTCATATAATTCTCTTTTAACAATATACAGTCAGTAAATTTTAAATTCCCTTTCCAGTTTCCCCCAGTCTTCCATTTGTATATTGTGTCCTAAATCTTGTGCCCACTTAATCATTAAACATTTAACCTCCTCATCTTTTGTTTCCCATTCTAGAAGTAAATTAGACGCTTTCTTCAAAAGTTTGGTATTATCCTCTATGATTTCTCTTTGGAATTTAGAGATGGTATAACTGAATCCTTTCTTATTGTCTTCTTTAAATACCTCATTTAGTTGACGATATTGCAGCCAATCGTATACATATTCTCTAATCTCATAAATTTCCTTAAGATTTAATTTCCCTTCTATCTCTGTTAATAGATCTCTATATGTAGAACATTTTTCTTCCCTATTTATTTTTTTAATTGAAGTTACTTCTGCTGGGGACAGCCACCATGGGGTTTTTTGTTCTAATAGATCATTGTGTTTTCCCCATACTTTTAAGTATGATTATGAAATCCTTTATGTATTTTCCCTTTTATTATTATTATTTTTAACCTTTCTTTCAAGTCTGAGCTCATTCTGAGCTTTAGTCTGCCTGACTTTCACCCTGCAACTGTTGGCCACATGTATATTTCCCCTTTCTTCCATTTGTTATACATGCCCTTCCTAAATCTCAGCTCATGTGTAAGCTGCTTCTTACAGCTCATTCCTGTAACCCACACTGGTTTCCTTAGATGCCTCCCAATTTTCTTTATTGTTGGAATTGTCTGCATTTGGGCCTTTTCTCCTTTTAGAAACCATCCATCTTGAACTCCCTTCTCTCTTAATATTTCTGACCATGGGATCTCACCCAGTAGTTCCTTAAGCTTTTTGAAACTGGCTTTCTTAAGGCATTGTCCAAGCCCAGCTACACTCAGCTTTCCCTTGCCTCTGCATTGTGAAACCCAGGAGGATATGATCACTTCCTCCCAAGTTTCCGAGTACTTCCACTTCTTCCACTTCTTTGATCAGTTCCTCCATGTTGGTGAGGACCAGGTGCAGGATAGATGATCCCTTTGTTGCTTCTTCCATCTTCTGGAAAATAAAGTTGTCAGTGAGGCAATGGAGGAAATTGTCCCACCTTAGATTGTTGGCAAAGTTTGAGTTGCAGCACTGTGTTAGTGCTCTCAGAGCTCTTTTGAGGCCGATTGGTGTTCTTGAAAGTATTGCTGCATCGTCTGCATAGAGCAGAACAGAGATGTGTCTTCCAGCACGTTTTGGGAAGTGGAAGTTTATGTTTTGGAGGTGGCCCACCGTGGAGTTGATATAGAAATTAAATAAGGATGGGGCCAATATGAAGCCTTGCTTGCCACCTTTCAGTTTCAATGGCATTGGTGAAATGGCCCCGTGGGTTACATCTTACTTTGAGTGAGGTCCCTTTAGGTAACATACAAATTAAATAAAGTATACGTCTGTCTATTGAGGTGGCCTCCAGTTTTTCCCACAGTTTAGTTCTGGGTATGGAATCAAATGCTGCTTTGAAATCTATAGTAGCAGCATAGAGGGAGGTTGTGTTGTGGTAGGAGTACTTCTTAATGAGATGATGGAGTAGTAAGCCAGCTTGCTCCTCTGCAATTATATTTTCTTGTTCCATCCAGTCATGGAATTTCCATTGTAGATGTCTTGCGTAAAGTTTACTGATTACATTGAGGAGACTAATTGGTCTGTAGTTTGCAGGATCACCCTTTCCCAATTTTTAATATATAGGGACAATGATTGCAAGCCCCCAGTCCTTGGGGGCTCGGCCATGGGTGTCAATGCAGGTGAAGAGTGAGGCCAGAGTAGGGGCCCAGAATTCCATATTGTTTTTAATGGCCTCTGGTGGGATTAGATCTTCCCCTGGGACCTTCCCCAGTCTTAGCTGAGCTACCAAGTTCTTAATCTCTGTCACCATCCAAGCAGAGGTGTCTGAGTAGAGTTCCTGAAAGTGTGCCTCCCAGGTCCCTCGGGTGATGTGACAGTCCACCATGTTTGGGCCATTGCTTTGTGAGCTAGAAGTAATATGCCAGAATGTGCCTGAATCATTGGATTTGACTGCCTGGATAAGTCGCGTCTAGGTGTTCTTCATGGCTTCCCTTTTCTTGCGTCCCAGCAGATGTTTGTAATCAGTATCTCTTCAGCTGGAGGAGGTCCATTGCAGCTGTTGGTCTTAGATATATAGTGTTGCTCGGTTGTTCACAGCAGCGCTCGAGATTTGTAGGAGGATGACCTGTGCCACAAATCCGTTTTAATGAACACATCAAAGTGCTCTGTAAATGATAGTTAAAGCCTTTATATATCAACCTTTTGTGCTCTTCCACACCTGCCCAATGTTCCTGACCCTTCTTTTGGATTCTTTTAGCTTCTTTTGAATTCTTATAGATTTTTATATTCACCTTGTGTTTTAATACCTTTTAGCTTTCGAAAGCACTTTTTAGGTTGTAAATGCTGGTCTATGACCGTAATAAAGATTTGAAATTGAGTTGCAGCAGATATTGGGGAAACTGAACTCTCCCACGACTACTATACCTCTCCTTTCTGAATTTTTGGCAATCCGCTGTAGAAAGGCTCATCCAAGTCTTCTGTCTGGCTTGACAGTTTATAGCAGACACCCACAGTGTGGTCACTGTTGTTTCTCTCTCCTGTATCATAAAATCTCCACACTCATAAAATCTCAGCCTGCTTTCCATGCTCCAGGCCATGGATTTCTTCACAAGTGCACACATCCCTTTCATATAATGCTGCTGCTCCTCCTTTCCTGTGTGGTCTATTCCTTTTGAACAGGTTGTACCCCTCAATTCCTCAGTCATGGTCTCATCCCACCAGCCTTCAGAGAAGGCTTTTGATCTGACCCAGCAGGGCAAGTCTTGTGTTCTGCTGTCAAAATTCTGCAGCTGCATTTCAGGCAACAGAGCAGAAGTGAATGTGCTCTTCAATTAATTTGGCAGGAGAGCACTCCCTCCCTCTCTGCCATCATTTAAGCTCCTCTTTGTGAAATGGTGAGAAATGTTGTTTCCTGCACAGAGCTTTGATGTTGTGGACCATTTGAAGCAAAATGTCAGTGTAACTTTTTTACATATCTGTTACATTTTGATTCGTGAAAAGTGGCATTCAGTCTTGGTAAGAATTGTTTGTGCCGATGTGATACATTTCCCAGTACTGTTCATTCTTTCCTGCTGGTGCCCCCCCCCGAACACTTTACCAAGAGAGAGGGCTTGGGAGATGCAGAGATTTTAAATTCACGCTTGCCTCCTTTGCCCTCCAGAGATTTTGTTCAGAGATCAGATGGGCTAATGTAGCAGAACAGCTCCCATGGAATTTGCAGCAAGTTACAGTCTGTGACAAGAGAAGGGGAGCATTAACCTTCTGCAAAATCTGCACTCAGCGATGGAAATTGGAGATTATGATGCTGATGCGTCACATCCAGATTTCTGTCTCTCACTGTAGTCTTATTATCAAAGGCATGTTACAGGAGAGTTACTTTACAAATGCTTGGGTTTTCAGGTGATCTTTTCATGGACACCTGAGATAACAGAGTCTCATCAAAGTCTGAAGCATTTTCTCTCTCTCTCTTGGATGTTGATGCATGTATTCATCTGTGCGACCCCCCTGTTTCCTCATTTCCTGCAAGTATAAAAACTGGTCAGTTAATAAAATGGCAATCCGTGATCAAGGGTGCAGTGTGTGACTCACTTTTAGTGTGTCATGGTGAACAGGGGTTCAATATAATATGTTACCTCCAAAGAGTTCTAGACCACTATGCAATGAATGCTTGGGGCCTTTTTAAAAAAAACCCCAAGTCACCATTAAACTTAAGCGGCAGACTCTGTATTTGTTGTGTGCTGTTGTCTTCCTTTCAGAAGAGTCACCCTCTCTTATTCCTCAGAACGTCTTTATCAGATTGGTGAAAAAGTAGATAGAAGAGCTGACTTGTCAAAACTTGGCTCTCCCTGGTGCAGCTGGAAATGGCTTTTGAGGTAGAATGAAAATGCTGCAAGGCCACATTCAGGTTTTGAAGAGCTCACCTGATTGGGGGGGGGAGGTGCTCCTCAGACTCACCTCCCCCTACTATATTCTCTCCATTTGCTGGAGGAGAAAGCTCTGCAGCACTGCTGCAGGGTCCTAAATGGGGGGGGGGGACTATTTCTGCAGACTCGGTTCTTCTCCTTGAATATGTGGATGGCAGTCAGGTTGCAGCAGAGAGAGCAGAGAGCCTGGGAAACTGTCAGTGCTGGTCTCTCTCAGTTTCAAGTTCACTTCTCCACATTTCCATACCATGAAGACCCATCAGTATTTTAGAACTCATTTCTCCAAATGCACACGTTTCTATGCAATTTTGCCTAAAATACACATTTTTGAAAGTTTTTTTTCACAAATATACGCATTTTCTGCACCCTTCCCCCTAACACATTTATTATTGTAAACATAATTTGTTTTGAGAACTGCAAATTTCAAATAAACAATTGCATTTGGTTGATGTAAAAGCTAGGAGCCAAATGGTACATTAACCCTACGTTTCAGTCACCACAGTCATCTAGGCACTTTTTCCCCCCAAGAGTACAAAGCAAATAAAGACAAGATGGAGAATTTACGTAGCTGGAGAGAGAATAAATGCTGGGCACAAAAGACAAGTTTTTTTAGCACAAAGAAGCAATCAAGTGGAAAAGCAGTCAAGAAGAGATGTGACTGCCGTTACATTCTAGCAAAAGTAAAAACCTCTTTTACTCAATTAGAGGGATAATTTGCCAAAACTTGTATCTTTGTAAATTTGTAAACAACTTTGCATAGAGAATTTATTTGGGTTTTTTTGCAATTTGTGGTGTTTGGAGGGTTGTAACCAGCCATAGCAAAGCAGGTCATACAGAGGGACAGTTTAGGCATGTATAGGACTGTACTGAAAAAAACCCTTAGTACAGTGGTACCTTGGGATATGAACGCTTCTGGCTGTGCATGTGTCGGGTTACGAGCTGCACTAACCCGGAAGTAGTTGCTCCCAGATGCGAACTTTGCCCCGGGATACGAGCGGGATGCAGTGGGAGGCGAGCTTTCACTAATGGCACCTCATGTTAAGAACAGTTTCAGGATAAAAATGGACCTCTGGAACGAATTAAGTTCGTATCCAGAGGTACCACTGTAGTTCAAAGCTCGTTTTCCTTTTTCTTTTTAAGAAAATTCTTTTGTGCAAGGAAAACGAAAAGAAAAAGAAAAAAAGGCTTGAAGCTGCAAAAGAAACCTCCTTTGCACTTGGCTTCATTGTCTGGGGACTAAGACGGCTATAAATGCAGAGACAGGCAGTCAGAGAATCCCAGCTCTCTCCATTCCCTCTACCTCTAACCAGTGCACCCGACTAAGACTGGAAAACACATCAGGAGAAGCTGGCAGATGCTGGAGTCTCTCTCCTCTTGCAGCCTCCCCGAAAGAACTCAGGGAAGTCTTGGCTCAGTGTTTGAGCTCCCACATGAGCATGGAGGGGGGCCACTTGCTTCTCCCTTGCGCTCTTTCCATCACCTCCTTCTCCTCGCCACCCCTGCGCATCCCCGGTCAGTCACACCATTGCAAACAGCATTGCGCCAAGGACACTGGTTCCCCACGCAAGCAGCTCCAAAGGTCAGGAACTGCAGCAGTCATAGCCCTCCTCTTCCTCCCCGCCCCCAACCAAGGCTGTGCTGCTTCAGCTTGCCTCAGTCTCCACCATCACTCCTCGGGCTGTTACTTGCCAGTGCCTTGACGTTCTGGCATGCGGAGTGCAGCATTAGCCCTTGCATGCCTGCAGGCGCAGATTGGGCAGCCATCAAACATGTGAGCTGTCCTTTGGTGCTGTGCTGCTGCGCGAACCAGCTGGCTTCGTAGCTTCTGTCTCATCCTGCATCTTCTGCCCTTGCTGGTATACTGTGGACTCAGGGCTTCTGGACCCGGTGCCTATAGCGTGATTAGCCTGAACAAAGACCTCTTCTTTGCTCTGAAGTCAAAGCCATCAATGTTGCATTTTGGGTTGAGCGTGAAGCCCAAAACACAGAGATATGTTATGAGTTGTCACCTGCTTGACAGCTTAGCATGGGGGAGAACTGGATCTCTCCTGGAATGAGCACCTGTCTGGGGGTGGAAGAAATGCTTCCAGCAGAAGGACTTCATGATCTCTGTCCCAAGAGGTGGGGAGATGCCTCACAGGGCAGTCAGTAGCTTTGGATTCAAGAAGTAATGTGTTTACCAGGGGCATCTTTTTCAGGGTCATCTGTGCACACAAAAGGCCTGCTTGAGATGAAAACCCTTTCCAGCTCTATCGCAGTGATGGCATGCAACCTCCTCTCCGGCTGTGCTTTTTGGTTTCTGCCATTGCCTTTTTGGGCTGCCTGTTGTGGCCCCGGAAAGTCCTGTGAAGTGGCTCGATGTGGAAGGGCCGCAAGCTGAAAGTTGGCAGGGGCTGGTTCCTGTCTTTTGGACTGGCTTCTCTTTGTGCTTGCTTTTACCCAACACTCGGGGCTTCTTTTTACATCACATCCAGCCATGTATCTGCGGTGGAGTTTCTATTGGGCCTTCTGCACATTTGCTCAAAGGGCTTCGTCTTGGCAAGTCATTTAGGTGTAAGCCACAAGCACAGGAAAGCACACACTGGCCATCTTCCAAGTAGGACGGCTTCTTAAGCAGCACCCAAAAAAGAGGATGTCAATTTGCATGATGCTGGCATTGCTGAAGCTGCAGATTTAGAAGTGCATCTAACCGTTCTGAGGGAGCCTGCTCAGTTTTCTGCCCCTGGGCAGCTTCAAGGCCTCTGCCTCACCTGAGGTGCTGAGGGCATGCACCTTAGTTGGGCCCTCTGCTGTGGCTCTCAATGTTTGGGTAGTCAGGAGTAGCTAGCATTGGGCCCTGTGTTGGACTCCAGCTCCCGTCAGCCAGCATGGCCAATGGCAGAGATGATGGGCGTTGTAGTCTAACATAATCTGGCTGACTATCTCAAGGGTGGTAGCAGTCCTTAGAGTCCCACGCACTAAGGATTGGACTTGCATATACTTTCTGTCTCCCAGTGATGTGGGGTGGAAAATTCTGCAGCGGAAAATAAAATCCACCATAATATTGCAGCGGGGAGGGGATTCGGTTTCTAAAAAATACTGCTTCAGTTTGCACCTTTTGGTCTGCCATGACTATGGAAATGAGTACCATCGTTGGTAACGCAGAACAGGCAGAGCTGGATTCATGTCTTCTCTCTAAGTCAACAATTTATTGAGTGTATTGAACTAGTGGTCCTTTATTGTAACATGAAATTGCAATCACAAATTTATGTCATAATTTTTATCTTATTAACAGATTGTGTAAATTTTATTTTCTTTCCTTTTTCTTCCCCTCTTAAGTTGTACCCCTTTTCGGTGTTGTTGTTTTTTGTATGTAATAAGCATGGAAATAAGCATGAAAAATAATATATATTTATTTATTTTTTAAAAAGAAGACCTCAAGAGGAGAGGTCATCTTTAACTATCCTCCAAGAAAACAAAGGAGAAAGCATGGCTGTCTTGTTCTTCTTTAGACTAGTTAGTCTAGAACTTGAAACTTTTTTATCCAAGTTATGTACCTCCTACAATAAACAACTTTATTATTTTCTTACCTGCAGACACCTCTGTCTCTATGTGTGACTGTAACAGGTAAAGTCTGTTCTGTAAAGCCAGCTCAAACGCTGCTCATGCTGCATACCAAAAGGGGTTTCAACAGGCAATTGACCCTGTCACCCCATTATTCTTGTCCTGGAACTAAGGTTACCTGAGGCTCCCTGTTGCGGATACTGTCAATGGCAAAGCCAGATTTGCTGCTGCATATTGCATTGTTGTGAAATGGCCCTGATTGGAATATTAACGTCACCAAGAAATAAGTTGTTCCTGTGATAGTACAGCTATTAATGAAGATTGCCCTGTAAGGAAACCTCGAATCAACTTTTCATAAAGGTTTTCTTTTGCACACCCATTAAAATTATTGCTTTTTGAGGGGGGAAATGTTTCCCTTGGGTTCTTTACATCTGTTTTTCAAAACAGACCCATTCATTTTTGCTTCTCTGTTTTGAGCTCTGGAAACTACAGAGGGAGCCGCTGCCTGCATGTGCATCTCTGGTGAAGTAATGGAATACTTTCAAACTTGTCAGAACTTTTGCTAGGCTTTGGCAGAGTAGCATGCATGGCCGGCATTTTGAGCAACTCCTTCAAATTGGCAAACTGCTGTTGAAGCATCATCATCATCATTTTTAAAGCCCTTTGGAGTTACGTTAGACTTTAATTGTAACGCCAGAGGTTCCTATAGGGAAGAGCCATAGCTCAGTGGTAGAGCATCTGCCTTGCAAGCAGCAGGTCCCACATTCAATCCCCGGCATCTCTAGTCTGAAACCCCAGAAAGCAGCTGCCCGTCAGTGTAGGCAGTACTGAGCAAGAGGGACCAATGGCCTGACTCAGCATAAGGCATCTTTATGTGTTCATACAAGTGTGCTTTTCCTGCAGCTGTATGTGAGAGTTGACTCCACCATGGCTATCTCATTGACATGACCTCCCAACTTTTGCTCCTTTTGTCCCATCTCCATCCATTTTCCACCTCCTCCTCCTCCTCTCTCTCTCTCTGACTCTTTTCTCCCGCAAAAGTGCCTCCTTTCCTCTGCTTTGTCATCTCTTGTTTGGTCACAGTTATCCGTTCCGTTTGTGCTCAGCCTCGTTCTGTTTGTTTTATACTGCTGTGTGTCTTACAAATCCGTCCCCAGAGGATTGTCGTTTGCAGGGCTGTGTCCTCAGCTCTGCCTTGAAAGGCTCTCCCGGAAAGCCGCTGAAGCATGCTGTGCCTTCTGCGGCAGCTGCAGTGAGGAGGGTGTGTTGCTTCACTTACTCTGTGCCTGACCAGTCTCTGGAGCATCTTTGGCCAGCCTGGTGCCCTCCAGACGGCCGTGGACTACATCTCCCATCAGCTCTAGCCAGCGCACCTGCCTCAGCACTTCTCCTTGGAACAGAAAGGTTGCCACTTTGGGAACAAATCAAAGGTCTGCCAGCTTACTCTACCTGTTGCTGACTGGCAAGATTGTTCCGGGACATGGTATAATAAAGCAAGCTAGTCTCCGTTGATCATCCCTAGCATTCCACAATCAGAGGTACACTGTTATATATGGGTTGGGGTTTTTTTTTGGGGGGGGGGTTATTTGTCATGGCTTTCTGTATGTGCAGAGCTCCATGTGAGCTGGGATAATGCTTAGGCTAGGATAACCCCATGTGTGCAGAAGCTCCACATGCATACAAACTCTCCTGGTGTGCCCTCCTCAGAAATCACATCATTGCATCCACGGTTTCTTAACCCCACTATTGTCTAACCATTTTAAAAAACCACCTGAGCCAGCAACCACATTTTGTGCCCATTAAGTCCGTAAATTGCTTAGGAATCCTGAGAGTTTTCAATTGCCGGTCAGTTTTTGCTGGATGCAGTACGTTGTCATTTTTGCTGTTTTGCAGATAACTTACCTTGATTTTGCTAGTGCAAACAGGGGCAAGTGGCTTTACTGAAGTTTTCTCTTTCAATTCCACGCTCAATTTCCAGCCACCCTTCTGGCTTCTGACGTTTCATCCACCATTGCCAAGTGCTTTAAAGAATTGACTTCACAGCAAGTAAGTCTAGAAGCTTACTATCCTTCCAGTGAAAGTGGTGATTCTGTACACGGCCTGATATCCTGCTTCTGCATCCCCTAAAAAAAAAAGCTCAACAACAACTTTGTATGTAGAGCCTCAGAAATGGGATTTCAGTAGAAATAACAATGCAATAAAATGAAAACTGGTAATACAAAAAAGAATAAATCTCAGCTAGTGCATGAAAGAACTTGATAAGAAAAGTGCCCCTTGGCAAGTTGTGCAAGTCTGACATCTTATCTTCCTCTTGCTCAGGATTGGTTAATGTCACTCTTAGCTCCCAGATCATAGGTAAGCAATGGTAGAAGGAGAAGACCCAAGGCCTCAAAGCCCTGTAAGGATGGAAGGGAGTGGGGACAGAGTGCTTACATAACAAAGGAAAAGAGATGCTTTTGGAACTTTTTATTGCAAGCAATTTCTTGGAATGTAAGTGAAAGAACAAAGCCAGAAGGTTAACTGTAATTGATAAGGCTTTGTTATTTGAAATTGCCTGGCTGAATCCTTATCTGTAGCAGAACATTGCAAGACAATAAGTGTGGATTTTGCCTAAGCAGGGGGACATCCACTGAGTATTGTACCTGTTCCTCTCAGCAATATATTGCTTTTGATAAAGTGATATTTGACCGATCTTTGCAACCCTAAACTATGTCTTGAAGGCTGGTTTTCTTCTGACTGTGTAGTGATCAGAATCTGTTAGAATGCGTCAGTCTTCCTGTGCTGCGTGCCCTTGGAAGTTAAAGGCACATGTCAAGACATCCATCTTGTTGATCCTCTGTTGAAACCACACACAAAAGAATTGCCATTAGTTGCCGCTCAGAGCTTTGGCATTTTGAACAATTATTGTCTCCATCATCCCTGAGTGAAAAATACAGCTTTGATTTCTGAAATGATAACTTCACACGGCAAAATAATTCTGCAGCAGTGGGCCTTTCTTACAAAGATGGATGGGTGTTTGTGCAGAGGTCCATCTGAAGCATATTATTATGAACTGCATTTCAGTCCATTAAGGCAAGGAAGGCAGCCAGTTGAGACACTTAAGAGCTGCTTAACCACCACCTTTAAATAAAAGAAATTTCCAGATCAGCCTCTCTCCGATCTCCCCTCAGAACTTATGTGTGTTCCTTTTTCACATCTGGATTTGCTGCAGCTTGTATTGAAAAACATTACTTCCTCTGACCGTCAAGGCAGAGCAGAGCCATTGTGATTAGTAGCCGCTGCTAGCCTTCTCTTCATGAATTTGTCCAATCCTCTTTGAAAGCATTCCAAGGCATCACTGCCTCTTGTGGCAGTGAGTTCCACAGTTTTCGTGCTGTATGAAGAATTACTGCCTTTTGCCTATATTTAATCTTCCGACATTCATCCTCACTGGCTGTCCCCAAGTTCTAGTGAAAAACTTTTCTGTACCCACTTTCTGCATGCCGTGCATAATTTTATAAGCAGCCATCCTGTCTCTTAACTTGCCTTTTCACTAAACTAAAAAGTCCTCAGCGCTGCAGCCTTTCCTCATGCGTGTGTTGCTCCATCCCCTTTCCTGAAGCTTTCATGATTCCACAATGTCCTTTTTGAGGTGAGGCAACCAGAACGGTACACAGTATTCCAGATGCAGTTGCACCATAGATTTATGATACCAGCAGTTTTATTTTCAGTTCCTTTCCTAATGAAAGCAAGCTGAAGGTCCACCGTGCTGATGGGGCAGCTGGATAGAGGCCTCCATCAGAGGCAGAGACAGGAGAGGCCTCTTAGACTGCCTGCTTTCTCTTGCAGTGGCCACTGCTTCAGGAAGGGGGACTATGACATACTGCTACGGGCACTGCAGACAGAGCCTGACCCTCTTGTCTAATCCTCCATCACAGCCACCCAGGCTGGTGCCCATCACTGCTTCTTGCGGGAACAAATTCCATAGTGTAACTGTGCCCTGGGTGAAGAATACATCCTTCTGTGTGTCTGAATTTGTGTTTTCCCAGTGTTTGGGAGGGTGTGTGGAGATATGGCTTGGGGTGGGGCTCGCTTATCACTATTCTATACCACGTAGCACAAATAAATATTCAGATGAAAACACACTCACTTTAGTCTTCGTCTAAAGACGAACTGATAAAAGAGGCAATGATAAAATGGGCTATTGATATTGGGCATAATATTGAAATTGCTGAGCAAATATTGCTGAGAAAATATGCAAAAAATGCAGTATAGATGGTATTTGACACTAGTCAAAATGGCTCAAAACTATGCTGGAAATGTCTAGAAGAAGAGGGTACATTTATTCATTTATGGTGGAAATGTAAACAGGCAAATAAATTTTGGGAGATGGTTTACAATGAGTTAAAAAACACACCTTTAATTCACTTTCCCCAAGAAACCGGAAGCATTCCTTCTAGGTGTACTTGGGAGTGAGTTACCAAAGAAGGCCCACAACCTATTTCTATATGCAACAGCAGCTGCGAGGATAGTATATGCAAAATACTGGAAACAAAGAGAGACCCCAGGGAAAGAACAGTGCCTAAATAAACTAATTGAATATGCAGAGTTTGTCAGTATAACATCTAAAATAAGAAATCAAGATGACAAACAGACAAGGAGTGAGTGGGAGCATCTAGGGGAATATATACAAAAAATTGACCTCAAATATCCAAAAATATCAAAAATATCAAAAATCCAGGTAGGGGATACCTTGTGACCAACAGTAGACAACATAAAAGATATGAGAGTGTAGAAAATAAGGTGAAGGAATTAATGTATATGCAGCTAAGCAAGATGTAAAAAGAACTGTCATGGAATGCTGAGTGGGACTACTGTATAAGAATGGAAAATGTTATTGTAAAACTGAAAACTTAATAATAATACATCATCATCATCATCATCATTTTCATTATCATCATCATCTACCAGCTAGCTTCAAACATAGCAGTTTAATCAGATAATCACCAGCTCCAGAAATGTCACTTGACAGGACAAATGTACGTTGGATTTTATAAGGCACAGCAGCAAATGGAGATGTTCTGTAGATGACAGATTTATCTTGATCTGAATACAAGAACCAATTCTTAACAAAACCTGGGAACTCAGCAAGGGCCTGCGGCAACTTCCATAGAAATCTGCTTCTTGGGCCTTCATATAACAGGTGGCAAAATAGAAACATTACCTTCCAAAATGAATGGTCCACGAAGCGGCGGGCATCCACACAATGTAGCAGAGAGATGCAAGGGTCAAAAACCCATGGAGGGTGGAAAGGCTAAGTGCACTGTCTAGCTAGCACATTTCAATGGCAATTCCTGAGCAACCTCTAGAAGAACAATGGAGGTCACTTCTTATAATCTCATTTAATCTCTGTCAAATTCACAAGTGTCAAAATTTAAGAACATATGTATACAAAAGGCACCCTAAAATGCTAACGGATTTTCATGAGAACTGTTTATTAATTGCAAAGTGATCAGGATATGTGGTAAACCTAATTTTCTAGTCCGGCCTGGTGGCTCCTTAAGGCACCACCATTCAGACCCATTAGAAGCTTCCTTTGGCAGATATGGTCGTCAGTGGTGGAGCTTCATGCTCCGGCACTGGGGGCAGAAAGCAGGTGGGGGCGGGGCTGGCGTGCATCCTGGGGGCATGGCGCGCTGCCTGTGGGGGCGTGGCGCCCAGAGCGTGGGGAGGGGGCAGCTGTGATGGCACCCCACCGGGATCGTGGTGCCAGGGGCGGTGTGCTCCCCCACCCCCTCTTCCTCTGCCAATGATGTTCATCACCTGCTGAACACATTTAAACCTCCATGAGGTCTGGATACTTGTTTTGGTCGTGCTTTGCCCAATGCAAGTATCCATGCTGAATGCACAGAGCAAATGTTTTCATTGACAGGGGATGGGTGGCAGCCACTACCATCTGATTGCAGGCATTCAGTAAACTAACGTAACCATGTGTGTGAATTTTGTGGGGGAGGGGGAAAGATGTTTTCCCCCTCTTTTCCCTCATTTGCTTCCCTCTTCCTTTGAGCTGTATGATTTGTACATTATTAACATGAATTGGCTCTTACCAAGCCTTCCCTGGCGTAGATCAGATGGCACACGTTAAGCTGTGGCCAATCCACCTACCTGCTGGTGTCTCGGGTTGCGCCTATTACAGCAGCCAGGTGCTTTTAGATTCCCAGTTACCTTGTGACACTTACCTGCCATTCACTGAACTGAATACTGTCTGATACGCAGGCTGATCCTTGCACCTTAATGAAGGAACAAACATTTGCGACTCAAGGCAGCTGCTCTGTAGAGATGAAATGTAATTCTGCCCCATTTAACCCACCTGGGCCAAATCCACACATGCAGCAGCAGCAGCAGGAAGTGCTGGGGTCTAGGAGTGTCCATTTGTTTTTGGACAAATCAAAACTTTTTTCTTATCTTTTTTCTTTTCTTTAATTTAAAGTGGAGCAGCAGGGAATTACACCATAACTATACAAAGCAAATAAACAATGGATAATAAGAAAAAGAAATGATGACACACCATTGTAAACCAAGACATCCCCATTTTAAATATATGTATGTTTTACCCTTTGTATCATATTGAATTGATTGAACTGAATGTTTGCTTCCATTACAAAATGCATGCAGATTGGAAGTACAGTGGTACTTCAGGATGCGAATGGGATCCGTTTCGGAGCCCCGTTCGCATCCCGAAGTGAACGTAATCTGTGTCTGCGCATGCATGGGTCATGTTTCGACGCTTCTGCACATGCGCGTGACATCATTTTGATGGTTTGTGCATGTGCGCACGGTGAAACCCGTAAGTAATATGCTCCGTTACTTCTGGGTCGCGTGAAGCGCAACCCGAAAATGCCTAACCTGAAGCGTATTCATCCCGAGGTATGACTGTAGTATTTCATGGGACAGGGAGCGTGGGCAGACTCCAAGCAGGAACCCTCTCTGCTCCAATGCCCCTTCACTGCTGCAGTCAGTCCAGCTGAGGCCACTTCCCCTGCATCTGGGCTATTTGGTGATTTTGCTGGTTTGATTGATTGATTGCATCTAGTGCATCTTTCTTTTGTATTAATATGTGGTTTGCTACATTGGGGTATTTTGAACCAAAAATTGGTATAAAATTAAAGTATAACATACAGGTCTTTAAAGACACAGGCCTGTTTCCACCTCATTCCACCTGAGTCCATTTTCAGAAAACCCACTTTAAAAGGAAAGCTGAAGTAACAAGCGAAGCACAGAGGTGCTCTAGATGCCAGGAGTCCCACGAGTGCAGCAGGGTGAATCTGCTAAAGGGCAGCAAGGAAAATGGTCTTTGGAAGAGGGGTGGGCAGAAGGTGAATCATGTGGGCTTCCTGGGAAAATTGAACTGGAAAAATAGCTGCATTGGGAAATGTTCTGATTCCCTGATCTAATTTAGCATGTTTATTTTACTAGTATTTATTAAACAAAGCTAAAATCCTGGGAACCACCCAGTTTTCTTAAGAGTAGATTTGCAGTTGGCAACATACTTTGCTATAAATTAACTTATGAAATGGAAAACCTTCGGCAAAAAAATAAAAAAAAAATTAAAACTCATACTAGAAACTTTTCTGCCACAGATCATTGCAGAAGGTGATTTGCAGTAGAACTGGCGAGGGTTCCTGATTCTCGGTTGCTTAACCATCTCAGCAGCAAAATATATTTTCCCTACTTTACACTGTTGAAATGATGGACTTTGGGTAGAGTGGGGAAAGGAGGAGGTACCCCCAGGTGGGTGGGGGCTGTGAGCTCCACTTGGTTCTGTTACAAATCCCCCCTCCCCATTTCCTGGCTTCAGAGTGCTTTAATTCCAAGTGTGCATCTTTTGTACCCTAATCCAGTTTTTGCACCTCAAGAGTAGAAAAAAAATGAAGTGGATTCGGCAAGCCTGAAATTTGCCCTCTTTAAAGGAATCCAACATAAATAAGATGAAGGTTTTGACTCAGAAGCAATTAATTTTGGGGTGGCGGAGGGAGATAGATGAAACTGTTTCTCAAATAGTGTAAGAAAGAGAACAAAAAACTCCCTTGCCCCCTTGGTGTACTTTCATTTCTTGAAAGACAGGGAAGGGGTGGCAGGAGCATTTGCCTTTGCTTAGGTTGTGGTCCTCATTAACCAGCCCCTGTTGCCATCTTCTTAGGCTCTGTAGTAAATTGCAAGGAGTAAATTAATCTCCTGGATCTGATTTCAATGGGACCCTGGTCTCTGCAGTAGGAGTATCGGAGGACGTCACTGATCTCCTTTTGGCAATCCTCGTGAGCTGTCTTGGCACAGAAGATCAAGAAGCAAATTGGCAGGCAGATGTCAGTGCTACTGTTTCTCAGCCAAGAACCAAGGCACAAGATTATGTCTGTGTGAGCCCAAGAGAAAAGTCTAAAGCATGCATGATGAGGCTCAACTGCCAAAGGAGGATCTGAATATGGAGTTGATCAGGCAAACACATGTAAGCTATTTGGAGGAACACTTCTATAACAAATGTTAGCAAGTGGCACTGGGCACTTCTGTCAGATTATTTAAGAGGGTGCTTGCCTCTCATTTTGGTACCATTTTCGTTATAAGTAGTCCCATTGAGATCAATACCTAGGACTAACTAAAGTCCATTGATTTTGCTCCGGCCACGACTTCGCTGCATGCATCCTATTGTGTGCATCTTAAGAACAGGAAGGTTAATAAATAGATTTTTAGACCAGTTTGAGGGCAATGGCTTCCAAGGCAGCAAATAAATAATAAAATAATTTGCAACAGTTTTTAATTAAAGTTCACAGTTAACAATAGCATTCTGTAGAATAAGGAAGAATGGCAGCAATACAATAACAATACAATCCCAGCCGTTATCAGTATAAAAGCAACAGGATAGAAACACAGCAGGAACATAAAAACATCTTTATACTCAGGACAGAATAAATGACTTTGGCACTGGAAGTATTGCAAAGTCAGTGGCTGCTGAGCGTTGCTGGGGAGAGCATTCCACAGCCATGCCCCCATCACTGAGAAGGTCCCTTCTCTCTGAGTATGGCCTCTGGGATTGAAAGAGAGGGACAAAAATCTCAGTGTTTGATGAGCCGAGACAGTGTTTTGCGGAGCATATCCCAGGAGCATATCTGCTTCCTATTTGGTGTTCTCTGCAGCGAGGGAGAATGGGTACCCTAAAGAATCATAGCACTGTAGAGTTGGAAGGGACCCAAAGGATTGTCTAGTCTAGTCCAACTCCCTGCAATTCTGTAGTGTTCTAACAGTGCAGGATATATGATATTACTCCAATCTAACCAGGAATCTATTCTGTGGTTCTTGCCTCATTGAAAGAGACAGCTGATCCTCTGAAGGTTATTGGATTCTAACTCATAAGCGGCAGCCAACATGGTCAGTGATGATGGGAATTGTAGAGCAGCAACTTCTCGAGGGCCACAGTTTCCCCATCCCTGAGTTAGAAGACTCATTTGTGTGTGTGGATGTGACCACCTTGTGCAAACTGCCCAGCTTCCTAAAATTTTATTGCTGATACCTAGGAACATGCACATTTAATCAGCTTGGTAGAGGAGTGGCCAGGCTGAATGCAGCCACCGCCAACCCAAGCATTTTTTTTTTTGGGGGGGGAGCTAATTACATTATTACTTTTTATGCAGATTAAAATTTGGTATCCCCGCAATTTGGAAAGGCAAAATATTTTTCAGGTAGTAAAGGATGTATATTACCCACTTCAATGCTGCATCATTCTCGGATGTTCTGAGTACCAGTGACTGGGAATTGCAGGTGTGTATGGTGCTGTTCCACTTGTTGGGTTACCTCAGTTGGTAGAGCATGAGGTGCTAAATCTCAGAGTTGTGGGTTCAAGCCCCCTCTTGGGCAAAAGATTCCTGCAATGCAGGGCTCTAAACTAGACGACCTTCATGCAATTCTGTAATTCTCTGTTCAGCTTGCTGGCTTCCCACAGGCATCTGGTTGGCCACTGCAAGAACAGGGCTATGCTGGACTACATGGGCCCTTGGCCTGATCCAGGAGGGCTCTTCTTATGTCCTTATCAATGTGATGCATAATAATCAGGCAAATATGTGCATATATAGTATTGTGCTTGTGAAGCCTTGCCATGAAACAGGTGTTGTTGTTGTTGTTGTTGAAATATATATCCTGCCATTTATCAGAAGATAACAAGGCAGTTTACAACATAAAAACACAAAATATATAACCTAATCATAATTTTAAAAATGCATGCATGTGTAATCCTGGGAGAAGGGAGGCAGAGAGCTGGTGGAAGCTTGGACACAGTCTGATACTATGCATTTTTAATCCAGAGCAATTCCTATTGTGTTCAATGGGGCTTAGCCATATAGCTTACATGCACACAGGATTTCATCCTGTGCCTGCCTCCTGCTTCTCTCCCCTGTGTCCTCCCCACAGTCAATCTGCCTGGTCCTCAGCTGGTGCTGCTATCTCTGCAAAGAAGCTGTTTGTTCTTTTCCATGACAGCAGCTGCTCTCAAGGTGGCTGCCTGCTGGAGCAACAACAAATAGGCTTTTTTGTAAAGAGAGCCTGAACTGCAGAAGACCAGATGAGGAGAGGAATGCAGAGTGCACTGGTACGGAAGCAGCTCACTCTTTTCCCTCCCAGACTGAGCACAAGGAGGGCAAAGGTGGGGAAGTCAACAGTAAATTTAGTGGATCCTCCTTAGCTTTGCAAATGGTGCAGTAAATTTAGTGCACTTGCCAAGGGTTATTCCTAGTACACCCACCAGTCAGGACCTCTTGCCTCTTTCATAATATGACTGGGGGTGGGGGGGAGGATGCACGCACAAAACAAACTTAAACCTTGGAAATTGTAATCCTGTAATGGTGGTTGGAGTCTGGAACTACAGCTGCTGCAGAATTTGGCAGCTAGGTTGCTCAGAGCAGCAAAACGGTCTGAGCACACGACACCAATCCTGGCCCAATTGCATGGGCTGCCAATTAGTTTCTGGGCCCAGTTCAAAGCGCTGGTTTTGACCTATAAAGCCTTGAATGGCTCAGGACCACAATACCTCAAGGACTGCCTCTCCCCCTATGTACCAACCTGGACCCTGTGTTCACCACGTGAGGCCCTTCTCCCTGTGCCCTCTTCCCAGGAGGTCCAGGGGGTGGCAACACAAGAACGGGTCTTTTCTGTGGTGGCTTCCCGCTTGTGAAATACTCTCCCCAGGGAAACCTGCCTGGCACCAGAATTACAAAGTTTTAGGTGCCAGGTAAAAACATTTATTTTCCACCATTTCTTTGGCTTTCATTTGTCTCCTTGAGTGGGTGGGTTTTTAAAAGTGTTTTGATTCTGCCTTTTAAAAATATGATTGGCTTTTAGATTTTTCTTGGTTTTATTGTATGCTGTTTTTCATGTATGCATTTTTATTGGTGTAAGTCCCTTTGGCTTACTTTTGTAGGGGTGGGGGAAATGACTAATAAGTAAACTTGACTCTATGGCAGCAGAAAGAAACCCAAACTGGCACAGTCCCCAAACCAACTGCTTTACCCAAGTAATTTGCTTTTAGTTTTAAAATGTGTGCTGACGTTTTAAGCCAATCTCATCAAAGCATTGCATAACACATTTTGCAACAGGATATTAGCTTGTCCAGTGCGCTTCTCTTAAGGAGAGCCATTTGGGAGAGTTGAGTTGGCTTTTAACAAGAGTGCTCCTTAGAGCAGACATCAGGGAAGACAGATCCCCATCCGAGGTCAAGGTGCCGCTGTAATAAACATAGAAAGTCACTTGGGACCCAAATGCCTGAGAGTGCCTCTTCTCCATTACTCCCTAGCTATCTATCGAGATCTGCTGAAAATGCCTTGTTTGCTATTCCAACTTTAGACTCTTCTGTTGGGGGAGGGTATGTGTGACAGGGCACTCTCCGTGGTGCCTTTCCCAACCTGCCACAGTTTATGGACCTGTTCCCCTAAAGCTGTTTGGTTGTCACCCAAGTTGGCCACTTTTGTTGGAGGGTAATCAGTCTTTTTGTTGGCAGTAGCACTGAAGAGTGACAAAGAAAAGAAAAAGAAGGAAAAAAATGAGAATGAAAAAGAGAAAAAATACTCAGTTATATTCCTTACATTATATTAATTGTTATTATTATTATCTTATTTAAATTTGTATACCGCCCTATACCCACAGGTCTCAGGGCGGTTCACAGAATAAAATCGGAATATAAAACCACAAAATACAGAATAAAAACAAAGACACCAATTAACCCCCGCCAACCCATTTTAAAAGGGCTTAGGATGTCAAGCAACCAAAGGCCTGGTTAAAGAGGAACGTTTTTGTCTGGCAGCTAAAGTGTATAATGACGGTGCCAGGTGAACCTCCCTGGGGAGAGCATTCCTCAAATGGGGAGTCATAGAATCATAGAATCACAGAGTTGGAAGAGACCAAAGGGCCATCGAGTCCAACCCCCTGCCAAGCAGGAAACACCATCAGAGCACTACTGACGTATGGTTGTCAAGCCTCTGCTTAAAGACCTCCAAAGAAGGAGACTCCACCACACTCCTTGGCAGCAAATTCCACTGTCAAACAGCTCTTACTGTCAGGAAGTTCTTCCTAATGTTTAGGTGGAATCTTCTTTCTTGTAGTTTGGATCCATTGCTCCGTGTCCGCTTCTCTGGAGCAGCAGAAAACAACCTTTCTCCCTCCTCTATGTGACATCCTTTTATATATTTGAACATGGCTATCATATCACCCCTTAACCTCCTCTTCTCCAGGCTAAACATGCCCAGCTCCCTTAGCCGTTCCTCATAAGGCATCGTTTCCAGGCCTTTGAGCATTTTGGTTGCCCTCCTCTGGACACATTCCAGTTTGTCAGTGTCCTTCTTGAACTGTGGTGCCCAGAACTGGACACAGTACTCCAGGTGAGGTCTGACCAGAGCAGAATACAGTGGCACTATTACTTCCCTTGATCTAGATGCTATATTCCTATTGATGCAGCCCAGAATTGCATGGGCTTTTTTAGCTGCCGTGTCACACTGTTGGCTCATGTCAAGTTTGTGGTCAACCAAGACTCCTAGATCCTTTTCACATGTACTGCTCTCAAGCCAGGTGTCACCCATCTTGTATTTGTGCCTCTCATTTTTTTTTGCCCAAGTGCAATACTTTACATTTCTCCCTGTTAAAATTCATCTTGTTTGTTTTGGCCCAGTTCTCTAATCTGTCAAGGTCGTTTTGAAGTGTGATCCTGTCCTCTGGGGTGTTAGCCACCCCTCCCAGTTTGGTGTCATCTGCAAATTTGATCAGGATGCCCTTGAGTCCATCATCCAAGTCGTTGATAAAGATGTTGAATAAGACCGGGCCCAAGACAGAACCCTGTGGCACCCCACTAGTCACTCTTCTCCAGGATGAAGAGGAACCATTGATGAGCACCCTTTGGGTTCGGTCAGTCAGCCAGTTACAAATCCACTGAGTGGTAGCATAGTCAAGACCACATTTTACCAGCTTCTTTACAAGAATATCATGGGGCACCTTGTCAAATGCCTTGCTGAAATCAAGGTAGGCTACATCCACTGTGTTCCCTTCATCTACCAGGCTTGCAATTCTGTCAAAAAACGAGATCAGGTTAGTCTGACATGACCTATTTTTCAGAAATCCATGCTGACTATTGGTGATCACAGCATTCCTTTCTAGGTGCTCACAGACTGTTTGCTTAATGATCTGCTCCAGAATCTTCCCTGGTATTGATGTCAGACTGACTTATTTCGGTCCTCTCTTTTCCCCTTTTTGAAAATAGGGACAATAATAATAATAATAATAATAATTTATTATTTGTACCCCGCCCATCTGGCTGGGTTTCCCCAGCCACTCTGGGCGGCTTCCAACAGAGATAAAAAATACACTAAAATGTCACATATTAAAAACTTCCCTGAACAGGGCTGCCTTCAGATGTCTTCTGAATGTCAGGTAGTTGTCCATCGCCTTGACATCCGATGGGCAACATTTGCCCTCCTCCAGTCTGCCGGGACTTCGCCTGTTCTCCAGGAATTCTCAAAGATGACTGCCAGTGGTTCTGAGATCACATCTGCCAGTTCTTTTAATACTCTTGGATGCAGTTCATCTGGCCCTGGAGACTTGAATACATCTAAACTAGCCAAGTATTCTTGTACTATCTCCTTAGTTATTCTGGGCTGTGTTTCCTCTGCTGAATCATTTGCTCCAAATTCTTCAGGTCAGGCATTGTTTCTTTATCGGAGAAGACTGAGGCAAAGAAGGCATTGAGGAGTTCAGCCCTTTCTGTGTCCCCTGTTTGCATTTCACCATCTTCTCCTCTGAGTGACCCCACTGTTTCTTTGTTCTTCCTTTTGCTACGAACATACCCATAAAAGCCTTTTTTTGTTGCTTATAACCTCTCTAGCAAGCCTGAGTTCATTCTGTGCTTTAGCTTTTCTGATTTTGTGTCTACACGTGCTGGCTATTTGATTGAATTCCTCTTTGGTGGTTTCCCCCCTTTTCCATTTTTTGTACACATTCTTTTTTAATCTTAACTCAGTTAAAAGTTCTTTAGATAGCCACCCTGGCTTCTTTAGGCACCTTCCATGTTTCCGTCTCATTGGTATTGCCTGAAGTTGTGCTGTTACTATCTCCCTCTTAACAAACTCCCAGCCATCATGAACTCCCTTTCCGTTTAGTATTACGGTCCATGGGATCTCACCCAGCACTTCCCTAAGTTTTATGAAGTCAGCTTTCTTAAAGTCAAGAAATTGAGTCCTAGTATGCTTGGCTGCTCCTTTCCGCTGTATAGTAAACTTCAGAAGAGCATGATCACTTGCGCCTAATGATCCTTCCACTTCTACCCCACTAACCAGGTCATCAACACTGGTTAGGACCAGATCTAAAATGGCTGTTCCTCTTGTTGCTTCTCCCACTTTCTGGACAATGAAGTTGTCTGCAAGGCCAGCGAGGAATCTGTTTGACCTTATGCTCTTGGCTGAGTTTGACATCCAACAAATATCCGGGTAATTGAAGTCCCCCATTACTACTATCTCCCTTCCTTTTGCATGCTTGGCCATCTGTTCCAGGAAGGCATCATCTATGTCCTCCGTTTGGCTTGAGTCACCAGAGAAAAGGCCCGTTCTTGTGTTGCCAGCCTCTGGACCTCTCACGGAGGAGGCACATGAAGAAGGGCCTCAGAAGATGATCTCAGGGTCCGGGGAGGTTCATATAGGGCGGTCCTTGAGGTATTGCAGTCCTGAGTTGTTTAGTTAGTAACAGATGTGCATAATCTTACTATCCTAATACACACATAGTTATCAATAACCTAATATATTCTGTGTAAACTCATTCCAAATATCATTGTATTTATCCAAAGAAAGTCTGTGTCTATAAGTTGTCCACTCATATATTGCCAATATTGTCATGTTGTATCAGTTGTTACGATGTCGTTAATGTTACTATCTTTTTCTTGTGCTACATACATGGCATGGCATGCATTGCTTTCCTCTCTGTGCTTCTGTTGGGAGGAAAGGCAGCATCTAAGTGCAAGGAAATGAATGAATAAGTAATGCCAATGGTGGCTGCAAGTCAAAGAAAGAAGCTGACAATGCATCTGAATGGATACAAATTATTATTATTTAATAGTTGCTAGTTGCTGCCTTGGGCTCCTTTGGAAAGAAGGGTGGGATAAAAACTGAACAGCTGTATACATAAGTAAATAATGCATTCCAAGACTATAACACATAGTTTATTTTAATAATACCAGATCTCTGAGCACAGGTGTTATATGCTGACAAGCATTCCACATTAACTGCGGTTGCTAGATCAAGCATGAGGGAAGCCCCATGTAGAACTCAGTGCAGTAATCCAGCCTTGAAGTAAGCAGCATATGAACTACTGTGGCAAGGCTTTCCTGGCCCAACCAATTGCAGTTGGTAAAAGCCACTTCTAGTCACAGAGGTTATCTAAACCTCCACTGACAGAGCTGGAGCCAAAAGCATCCCCAAACTGTGAACCTGTCTCTTCAGGGGGTGTGCAGCCCCTTCCAGGCTGGGCAGTTGGCCAGGTTATTGGAAACAGGACTGCTCACCCACAACGCCTGGCTTTGTTTTTAAATTGCAAAGTGCTATGACCATGAGCAATAAATGTTTGACCGGACTTGAGTTCAAAAATCAAACTGATAGATTTTGGCTCCCTTTTTCAAACATGGCAAGGCAAATGCTTTTCCCCAACACAAAAGTTTCCTCTTGGTAAACATTAGCAGTCCTACTTAGGTGTTGATGAAGTCGAATGAAACATTGTCTTTTGCATTGCTTAGATTTCATTGCTGAGAGCTGCAAGATCCACCCTTTGAGAAACTGATTCGCTGGTAATTGAAAGAGCCATTGTCTCATTTCAATTATCTAATGCAATTTCCAGCACCTCATTCCTATAATTATGGCAAACGGCCCAGCAGCAAAGCCTGATTAGAGGCTCCTTAAAAGTATCTGGAGACAGAATTTTCCTGGAGTAATTCAATGTGTGAAGCTGATGATGGGGTTTTGAAGTTGGCATAGAAAGTGATTGAGGATGGCACCAAACAGAATTTATTGCAATCATGTTTTCCATTGTCATTGCAGCACTTTGAGCATCCTCTTCTTGGTAACCTATGTGAAATGTCAAACTGAAAGTAAAGGACTCAATAGATGTCAAGTGTGCTGCTAACAGTTTGTATTTGCTGTGATGTCTGGCGATGACAACTTTTTGGGGCCTGTGGGCTCAGGACAAATGGGACACATACTTTCTAGGCATGGGGCATGTGCAAGTGTGGACTAGCCCAATATCCCACCTCCTGGCCACAGCCAAGATAGCAAGGGAGTCCTAGAAACCCCACACCCAGGTTGCTGCTGACAGTCCCTCTCCTGCAGAGACTTGCAAGGCTTCCAACTCTCCCTTGGTTTATGCTCTTTTACCACTAATGTTCGTATCCCAGGCAGAATACCCAACTGATTTATAAGGGGCCAAAAAATAACAATGTATGTGTGCTTGGCTTTTTGAGCTAAAATTGGATTTACTTGCAAATAGGCTTCTTGACTGCAGTAGGTTTTAAGGGTGATTACATTTGCTGCAAGAGAAGGTGGTGCTTTACCCTTTGGAATCCTAATGCTAGCATAAACAGATGACTGTATTCTCTGACCTGTTGTGATGGCAATTGAAACAGAAACCCTAGATTAGTAAAGCAGATAAAAGCCCAGAAGAGGCCAATGACCAGGATCCAGAGTTCCCCAACATACGCAGCCTGGCAGGCCTTTTGGACAGGCAGGCAGGGCCACCCAAATGAGGGGAGAGGGGTCTGGTGCTCAGCTCCTGCCTGCAGGCTTCCCACAGGCATCTGGTTAGCCCCTGTGAAGACAGGATGCTGGACTAGAGGGGCTCTTGTGATGTTCTTACAAGCAGTGAGGTGGAAGGGAGGGTGGTGGGGTGCAAGCACCAGATTGACGAGGTCAGTGCTGACCTCACTGCCACCTCACACTTTCTGCTGCTGGCAAGCAGGTAGGTACCTCCAACCCACTCACTGGCTGCTGCCACATGGTGCCAGGTGCCCCTCTGTAGGGAGAGAGTTCCACAGCTTAGGGGCTGCCACAGAAAAGGCCCTCTCCTAGGCTGGTGCTCCTCTGAGCCTGTGAGGAATTATGCTGATCTTTGCAGCCAAGAGGGTCTGTGGGGAAGGAGGCAGTTGTTTACCATTTTGCCTCTGTGGGACTGTGACCTTCATGTTTCCGGGAAGAGGAATGAGCCTAAATTTGGCTTTGGAACGGGTAGGGCCAAGTTGCCTTGCCAAGCCACTTCTTTCCCTATGTTCTTCATTGCACTACAGTGCTTGCAAAGCTCCATCACTAAAGGCTTGACTCAAAGCACACACAGCTTCCTTCAAATTCTCCAGGCTTATTGACTTGGAGGGGAAAGGCAAAGGTAATGATGGAGTTAAAATGAAATCCTCCAACTGCAGACTGTTAATAAACTCTGGCAGCTGTGTGAACGTGCAGGTAATTCAACTGTCCTGTTCCTGAGGAGCACCCAGGGATTTCGTGTCTATGCATCTGTTTCCATGGCAATTAGGATGAGATTAGTTTTCAGGTCTGCAGTAGGTAAATGAAAGAAGGCAGAGTCCGGATGATGCTGTGTTTGTTTGGCTGGGACGTATTGAGCCTGATGCCTTTAAAAAACATTCAACATTTCTGGTGAGTTGTTGCATCCTGCTGCTCCAGTTTTTGGAACTGTGGTTATCTTTCAGCCTTTCCTCTGGCTGAAAGTCTTTATTATGAGCTGTTAGCCATAGAAATATGTCTCTGTGTTTTGTTTTTGCATGCCTAGATTTTCAAATAACAAATATATTTGGGTAGCACCTTCTATCTCTTGCCAGCTTGTGCACATAGCATTTTTTTCTTATAAAGAACAAAAAAGTTAATGCTATTCTAGCCTGCATCAACAAAAATACAGTATAGTGTCCACATCAAGGGAAGTAATAGTACCACTCCATTCTGCCTTGGTCAGACCACATCTGGAGTCCTGTGCCCAGTTCTGGGTGCCACAGTGTTAAAAAGGGTGTTGACTAGCTGGAGCATGTGCAGAGGAGGCCAACCAAGATTATCAAGGGTCTGGAAACTAAGCCATATAAGGAACAGTTGAGGGAATTGGTTATGTTTAACCTGGGAAAGAGGAGACTGAGAGGAGATATGAAAGCCACCTTCAAATATCTCAAGGGCTGTCACGTGAAGGATAGAGCAAGCTTGTTTTCTTCTATTTCAGAGGCTAGGAGCCAAACCAATGGGTTCAAGTTACAAGAGAGGTGATTCTGACTAAACATCAGGAAGACCTTTCTGACAGTAAGAGGTGTTTGGCAATGGAACAGCCTCCCTGGAAAGGTGGTGGATTCTCTTTTCTTAGAGGTTTCAAGCAGAGGTCGAATAATAATAATAATAATAATAATAATAATAATAATAATAATAATTTATTATTTGTACCCTGCCCATCTGGCTGGGTTTCCCCAGCCACTCTGGGCGGCTTCCAACAAAGATTAAAAATACATTAAAATGTCACACATTAAAAACTTCCCTAAACAGGGCTGCCTTCAGATGTCTTCTAAAAGTCTGGTAGTTTATCTCTTTGACATCTGATGGGAGGGCATTCCACAGGGTGGGTGCCACTACCGAGAAGGCCCTCTGCCTGGTTTCCTGTAGCTTTGCTTCTCGCAGTGAGGGAACCGCCAGAAGGCCCTCAGAGCTGGACCTCAGTGTCCGGGCTGAACGATGGGGGTGGAGACGCTCCTTCAGGTCTACTGGGCCGAGGCCATTTAGGGCTTTAAAGGTCAACACCAGCACTTTGAATTGTGCTCATAAACATGTAGGTCATTTAAGACCGGTGTTATGTGGTCTTGGTGGCCGCTCCCCGTCACCAGTCTAGCTGCCACATTCTGGATTAGTTGTAGTTTCCGGGTTACCTTCAAAGGTAGCCCCACGTAGAGTGTGTTGCCGTAGTCCAAGCGGGAGATAACTAGAGCATGCACCACTCTGCCGAGACAGTCTGCAGGCAGGTAGGGTCGCAGGCTCTGTACCAGATGGAGCTGGTAGACAGCTGCCCTGGACACAGAATTGACCTGCGCCTCTATGGACATCTGTGAGTCCAAAACAACTCCCAGGCTGCGCACTTGGTCCTTCAGGGGCACAGTTACTCCATTCAGGACCAGGGAGTCCTCCACCCCAGCCCACCCCCTGTCCCCCAAGAACAGTACTTCTGTCTTGTCAGGATTCAACCTCAATCCATTAGCCGCCATCCATCCTCCAACCACCTCCAGGCACTTGCACAGGACCTTCACTGGTTCTGATTTGAAAGAGAGGTAGAGCTAGGTATCATCCGCATATTGATGAACACCCAGTCCAAACCCCCCTGATGATCTCCCCAGTGCCTTCATGTAGAAGTTAAAAAGCATGGGGGAGAGGACAGAACCCTAAGGCACCTCACAAGTGAGAGCCATGGGGTCTGAACACTCATCCCCCACCACCACTTTCTGGACACGGACCAGGAGGAAGGAGCTGAACCACCGCATAACAGTGCCCCCAGCCCCTCTAGGCTGTCCAGAAGGATGTTATGGTCAATTGTATCAAAGGCCACTGAGAGATCCAGCAGAACTAGGAAACAGCTCTCACCTTTGTCCCTAGCCTGCTGGAGATCAGTGCGACCAGGACAGTTTCAGTCCCTTGAGACTGGAAGGGATCCAAATGGTCCGCTTCTTCCAGGCGTGCCTGGAGTTGTTCAGCAGCCACCTGCTCAATCACCTTGCCCAAGAATGGAAGATTTGAGACTGGGCGATAGCCATACTGGCCGGGTCTAAAGATATTTTTTTTAAGAAGCGGTTTAACGACCACCTCTTTCAGCGGGTCTGAGAAGGCTCCCTCACAGAGGGAAGCATTCACCACCCCGTAGAGCCCATCGCCCAGCCTTTCCCGGCTTACTTTATTAGCCAGGATGGGCAAGGATCAAGGAGACACGTGGTTGGTTTCACGAGTCCAAGCAGCCTGTCCACATCTTTGGGGGGTAACGGATTGAAATTGATTCCATGCAACCTGACCAGACAGGGCTCTAGCACTCTCCCACCCTTGCCCTGCTCCCACAGTGAGGTCTACCTCCTTCTGAATCTGAGCAACTTTATCTGCAAAAAAGCTTTGCAAATCATTGCAGGAGATCTTGGGGCTTTTACAAGGCCCCGATGGTAAAGGTGGTTCCATTAAATTGTGTACCACCTGAAAGAGTCTCCTCCTACTATTTTCTGCAGATGCAATAGAGGCAGTGAAGAAAATCTTCTTCGCTGTCGCTATTGCCACTTGGTAGGCTCGACATTGGGCTCTAACCCATGTCCGGTCCAATTCAGAATGAGTTTTCTGCCACCGGCACTCTAGCTGTCTCAGCGATTGTTTCCTTGCCCTCAGCTCTGAAGAAAACCACAGGGCTGTCCGGGCTCCATGCACTTCGGAGCCAGACAGTCGGTGGCCCTGGTTAACTCCGCAATCCAGCAGGCCACCAGGGAATCAGCTGAAAGGCCATCAACATGGGATAAAGCATCCCTACCACGCTCTGGAAACCATTTGGATCCATTAAGTGGCGGGGGCGGACCATCTGAATTGTGATTCCTGCATTGCAGAGGGTTGGACCAAATGACCTTTGAGGTCCTTCCAACTCTACAATTATATAATTCTATGGGCTTTTAGAAAAGGAGTGTGGCTCCTTGACCTGCATTGCTGACATTGCAGCAGGTCATATTATGTATGAAAATATAACCACAGCAAATGCACTTCAAATACATTGCTTTTCCACTTCAGATGGTGGTTGCTGAGGGCAGGCCCAACATTTATTACGTTATACCATGAATATCATTTTAAACCATCCAAATGGCTGCAAATAATCTTTTCTATGTTACTTGTAAAAAAAGTGCCATAAGTTTCCCTGACTTGGTTGGTCACCGTGCAAGATTTGTGTTAAAAAAACCTTAGTGTTTTTTGTGTTGGCAGAAACAGCATTTCCTGGGCTTTTTGATCTCTCTCTTCCACCTGTGTTCTTAAACAGTATTTCACCCCAAGATAAGAGCCCTTAAAGCTGCAGCCTCTTGATTTGTTTCAAAGTACTGCACCTCCTGAGTCTCATCTCATCTAAAGAGATTGTTCTCTCTTGCTTTTTGCCTTTTGTCCTCTAAAGATTTTTAGATTAAAGCTTGGCTGTTTGGTGCTCTGAAAGGCCACTTCACATTATCCCTGTAAGTTTCACCTCGATAAACAGGAGTTTGTCCTCTCCAAAGCAGAACATTATCTTGGAGCTCAAGGTCAGAGCAGAAGATTTAAAGATTGCTGGTAGGTTTAGTTTCCTTTTTGTTATGAGTGAGCTACATTTGCAGTGCAAGCAAAGATGAAATGTCCGGCTTCATGAGAGTGAGTGGAGCAATATCACTGCTCATCTACTGTAGATCAGAGCTCTTCAGCATGGCATCTGCAGGTGTTGTTGGGCTACAGCTCCTGTTATCCAGAGCTAGCTCAGCTAACAGTCAGGACTGATGAGAGTTGTAGTCCAACGACATATTGGGGGACCCAAGACTCAAGAGAATTGGTCCCATTACAGTACACTGGGGAGTTCATGGGGGTGATAGTGAAGTCTCTGATTGGCTGAGCTTCTTTGATGTCCCAAGAGGTCAGGCAGGCAGGGAGGGTCTTCAGCTACTGCTCAGATCCTGCAGAAAAGCAGGGCAGTCACATGGATCTAGGGAGGAGGGCAGAGGAGGCACGAAAAGGGACAAGGGTCAAAGCCTATGATGGCAGGATGCAGGCAGCCCATGAAAAGGAAGTTGAAAGGTGTTATAGTGAAATAAAGATGAGCTCAAAGGGTCTGTTTCCCCAGATCAGGAAGACTTTTTGCTCTTGTTTCAGCAGTGAAACAGCCAAGACTGACAGCTTACATAGCAGGAAGAGGGAATTGGCTGGTGCGCCAGTGCTATTTTTGTAGAAAAAGAGGTGCCGGAACTCACCATTAGCCCCTCTCTTGCTCTCTTATCATGGCAGCAGTGCCCACCTGAGAGGTGACAGGACAGAGTTCCTGTGAGTTCTGGCTGGAAAAAAGCACAGCCCCTACCGATACCCCAGATTTTACTGGTTGGTAGGACCACCCACCTGTCAATCACCTGCCATGACAGTGATGACAAGTGATGCTCCATGGGACTTCAAAGCACCCAATC
Organism: Podarcis gaigeae; assembly: GCF_964106915.1. NCBI lineage: Eukaryota > Metazoa > Chordata > Lepidosauria > Squamata > Lacertidae > Podarcis > Podarcis gaigeae. Next base: position 2,825,551 of record NC_139690.1, read on the forward strand.
AGCCAATGGGTGGCGACTTCAGGCTGGCTTTCTGCAGGGATGGAGTGCAGTCAAGTTCTCCACAGGAAGCCTGGTGGTCATCCAGTCCCACACTGTTGAGGTTCCTTTAATTGCTGTTGAGAAAAATCTGGTGGGTGGGTGCTCCCCTTATTTTGCACCTGCAGATCTTGTGACCTGTCAGCCGGCCAAGGGTGGGGTCATTCTGGGGTATATTAAGAGGGGGCTCTACATTGCCTTCTTGCTTTGCTGAGAGGAAGCTCTGCCAGATTGATACTGAACTCTGTGCTGTATGTATGCTGTGAGTTGTGCTTGCTTTGCATTGGAATCCTGCATCTTCTGCTAGAGATCTAGGGGAAGCCTGTACAAGGTGTATATAATGAAACTGCCTTAATTTTTTGGACCTGTCAGTAAAGGACTCAACTGACTGAAGAGTTGGAGTCTGGCTGAATTTCATCCAGCACAAACTGCACTGCCACGAACCTACATGCTTAGGGAGCTGCACATATTTGGCACATGCCATATGCCAAACACACATGATGCCACATATGATGTCACGTGTGGAGAGGGTGTGGTTTGGAGAAAAAAGCCTTATGGACCCAATTTGGCCTACAGGCCAGAGGTTCCTGGTCCCTCCTTTATAGGAAGTGGCGGCTTCAACCCTTCCTAGCTCTCAGCTGGCCCTGATCTTGACTGCTTGTTGCATTCAGTTCTCTTTCTCCTGAGGAGTCTCATATACAGCACTTTGCCAGTGTCTCTGTTATTTCCCTCGGGAGACCCCAGCTCCCATACCTGGACAGGGCTGAGCCCTGACAGAGAGGAAGGAGTTTGAGAGTAGGAGGAAAACTAGGGGGAAAGCGCTGTAGAGGTGAGGAAGACTGAAGTCTCTGAAGTCCGCTTGCTATCCACCCTTGCCCCACTACAGACCTTAGGTTTGAAAGTGAATAAGAATTTCAGAAGAGCCTCTTGGATCAGGCCAGTGGCCCATCTCGTCCAGCATCTTGTTCTCAAAGTGGCCAGCCAGATGCCCCAGGGGGAAGAGCACAAAACAGTCTCCCCTCCTGCAGTTTCCAGCAACAGAAGCGTTTGCCGCCTCTGGCCATGGGCACAGAGCATAGCCATTATGGCTGGTAGCTTTTAATAGCCATGAATTTGTCCAACCCTCTTTTAAAGCCATCCAAATTGGAGGCCACCATTGCCTCCTGCAGGGGCGAGTTCCATAGTTTATGCTGATGAAATCCTTCCTTTTATCTGTCCTGAATCTTTCAGCATTCAGCTTCATTGGATGTGCACAGGTTTTAGTGTTAAGAGAATCTGTGGACATCCAACGAAGCCAAGTGATGGAAGATTCAGGACAGATAAAAAGAAGCACTTATTCAAGCAGCACATAGGATATTAGGCATGTGATGATGTATGAATTGCTTTGCCCAGCAATGGCCTTAGAGGCATACCAGTATATTATTTCAGCTTGTTAGAAAGATGTGTCTGAATCCATATGTTCTTTTAAAAAAAGAATTCAGAGAACAATAGTTGAAGAAGCAGTGACTCTGAAAGTTGTGGTTGCACGTCGAGACTTTGTGTGTCTGGCAAGAATAACGACTTCTAATCACATGCCACTGATTGTAGCAGGGAATTTGTTAGATCACGGATTGTGATGAGATGTTTCTTCCCACTTCAAGGGTATATTTTTTCAGTTTGGAGTATAAAGGCAGAAACCATTCTTGCAGTTTGAGACCTTGGGGTGTCTGATGAAAAACACATGACTGCTGGAGAGTTTTGAATGAGATTTGGGAGGCAGGAGCTCCGATTGCTCACTGTCTGCTTACCATCTGTGACAGGTTATTTTTCTGTGTAAAGGTAAAGGGACCCCTGACCATTAGGTCCAGCCGTGACTGACTCTGGGGTTGCGGCACTCATCTCGCTTTATTGGCAGAGGGAGCCGGCATACAGCTTCTGGGTCATGTGACCAGCATAACAAAGCTGCTTCTGGCGAACCAGAGCAGCGCACGGAAATGCCGTTTACCTACCCGCCAGAGTGGTACCTATTTATCTACTTGCACTTTGACGTGCTTTCGAACTGCTAGGTTGGCAGGGGCACGGACCAAGCAATGGGAGCTCACCCTGTCGCGGGGATTCGAACCGCCAACCTTCTGACCGGCAAGTCGTAGGCTCTGTGTTTTAACCCACAGTGCCACCCTCATCCCATATTTTTCTTTGTAGACTCCCCCAGTTTCTAATTATTTTGAGGGCACATCTGGATGGTTCTAATTTTTGAGATGACATGCACCTTCTGAGCCTTTCAGCAAAATTGTGTGAGGTGCTAGTCCACATGGTGGAGAAAAGGCAGTACAGTGGTACCTCGGGTTACATACGCTTCAGGTTACATACGCTTCAGGTTACAGACTCCGCTAACCCAGAAATAGTACCTTGGGTTAAGAACTTTGCTTCGGGATGAGAACAGAAATTGTGCAGCTGTGGCGTGGAGGCAGCAGGAGGCCCCATTAGCTAAAGTGGTGCTTCAGGTTAAGAACAGTTTCAGGTTAAGAACGGACCTCCGGAACGAATTAAGTTCTTAACCCGAGGTACCACTGTACTGTCTGTTTTATGCTAGATCGGCAATGAAAGTACATGGTCAGAAGCAGAATAAATTGTGATTTCAGTTCTATGGGTTCCATTGCTTCTGTAGTGCATGTGCACATGCACCATTTTGGCTTGGTGAGCAGAAGTGCAAAAATCCAAGGGGGTGGGTCTCCAAACAATGAAGCGCATGTAGCAAGTGCAGAATGTTGTGAGGAGGAACCATGTGTGTGCAGGGGGGAATGGGATATTCTGGAAAAGGCCATGTCTTGCTGGCTGGAATGCTGAACAGGAACAGTCCACATGGCAACATTTTGTTGTGGGTCTCACTGTAAATGCCAGATTCTGAACTTAAGCAAGAGGCATCCGACACATCCATGCCATTCTTTTGGGCTTCCCAGAGGCATTCGCCTGACCTGCTCTTGGGAAGGGAGGTAGACTGGGTAAGGCATAAGCTGCCTTAGGCCAAAGCAGTCAGTCTGTCCACTGAGCCCAACACGGTGCTTTGTCTGGAAGGACTCCGGCATAGGAACATGGGAAGTGGCCTTATGCCGAGTCAAAGCATTGGTCCCTCCTGCTCAGCATGCACTGACTGGCTGTGGCTCCCCAGGGGTTCAGACACAGTCCCTCTTAGCCCTACCCAGCGATGCTACCAGGGACTGGACCTGGGATTCCCAGCATTTAGAACTGAATGGAACTCTGAGGTTTTACTCTTTCAACCCCTTACTCCGGGGGGGGGCGGGGGGGCGGCTAACTTGTGGGCCTCCACTTGTGACTGTTCCACTTGGGCCAATCCAGAGGTGCCATTTCCTTCAGGGCAGGTATATATCTTTCTGTGAGTGAATGGATTGCCAGGTTTTGAAGAGGCTCTACTGAAATTTCTGCTGCTTTCCACCTGTGAAAGGAAGGGAAAAGGCAAGCTATGACTAATAAATACAAAGGAGAGTCCCACCCTCACATCTATTTAAAATGTTGAAGAGATTGCATTTAAATTATATTGGTTTATTCTTAAATAAAATATTCAGAGAAGGGCAAGTAAACAAACCTTGGTTTGTGCAAAATAAGAAACAGCAATAGTCAGTAATTGCCCCCCCCCCCCGTTACTACAGTTACCAAAGCATGTTACCTAGCAGTAAAACACAAAAAGGGTGACAAATATTTCCATCTAATCAAAGTGGTGCTAAATAACAAATACAGTAACCTGTTGACCATATCTGTCAACTTTCAGATTTGAAAATAAGGGATCAGCAGCCTCGAAAATAAGGGAATTTCCCACCAAAAAAGGGAAGGTTGACAGCTATGATAGAATCTGAATTACATGCACCACAAGGCCTATGCAGCCTCAACTTAAGATAGCTCCCTGGCCTGGCTTTGCAGCAGCACGTGCAACAAAACGGCATCCAGCGTTCAAACCCCCCCTCAACTTGCATTAACTAGCCACACACCCATGAGGTGGTGACAGCCTCCCCCCCTCGCCATGAGATCACCGCCCACCATTTTAGTCAACCAGCTCCTTTCCTTTCCCCCATAACAGTCAATCGAAGGAGCCTCCAAAACAAATCCAAAAGCCCCTCCCCCCGAGATTGCCGCCTGCCATTGTACTCAACTAGCTGCTCCTTCTCTTTCCCCCATGTGCCCTTGCTCCAGAAGGACCTTATCCCCAGCAAGGGTGAGTGGGCTGTCGATGTATCCATCCGATTCCGAGCACAGGTACATTCCGAGCCTCTCTGAGCCAAAGGCCCAAAGGCAGAAAGCCCAGCTAGCAGCCAAACGAAGCCTCAAGCGGTGGTTCTCACAGTGCAGCAACCAGGCAAAGGGATACAGCAGCAAGGAAAACCACACCATCACATCTCCGCTGGGAAGCGCTAAGCAAAGGCAACACAGCTGATTTGATCGGCACAAGGCATGTAAGCTCCACCCCCCCGAGCAACACAGTTGAGGAGCCTCCCTGGCCAGCAGGGAGCCGGGAGGGAGAGGAGCTGCTTCCTTTGAAATCTGGGAAACTTACAGGATATCAACAATCCGGGATAGCAGCGGGAAACAGCGCTGGAATAAGGGAGTTTCCCGCCAAGTAAGGGAAGGTTGACAGCTATGCTGTTGTCTAGAACTTTGAAGTCAGTTGGCTTTGAAATGTGGCCCAAATGAAATTCTCCCCCTGTCCCGAGTTCCCTTGGTTACTTGGCTTTTTGTCTGAGGGAGAATACCTAGCTTCACATGCCACTTTGCTTAGATGAAATACCTAGCTTCACATGCCACTTTGCTTATTACAAACAAAAACCTAACCAGCCCAGGGCACAAGGAGCTATGTATTGTCTGTTGAAATTTGACTGCTTTATTGAGACTCCACATAGGTCTTGATAACAAACAGGGCTTTTAATGGCTCCCTGCCAGGGCTTTAGGCTCAGCTGCAGCAGGTCCCCCCCCCCCCCCGAGGACAAGGGAAGAGAGCATGGTAGGCCACCCAGGCTGAGGTTTGGAGCATCTCTTTGAGCAGAGAAATACTCTGAGCCTCTGGTCTCCCCACGTCCTCCCAGGCTGGTCACTGGGTCTTCCTTACCAGGAAGGGTGGCCAAGTGCTTCTGTTTAGGTTGAGTCTTTCCCCGGACTGTGGTCTTTTGGGTTTAGATCAATCTTCGCCAACCTGGTGGCTTCCAGATGTTTTGGAGTACAGCTCCCATCAGCCCCAACTAGTGCTGCAGTTCCCCAAAACTGCATATGTAAATTGGCTAAAACAGCACAATAGGTTGTCTTGAAAATCCACCAGGGTTGTATGCATTAAAGTTCCACATCTGTATGGGAGTCAGGAGGGGACTGTCTCTCTGTTTGCATACGTACATGTAAACATGCCCCCCCCCCCGTATATATACTTTTGCTAATTTACATTGTGATCCAATAAGCTTTTGAGTTCACGTAGTTCTGCAAATGAGTTTGCATAATTATACTCTGATAGCATTTTCATTAAGCTTGGTGTGTGCATAATAGAATTAATGTTCTGTAAAAACAAATACTTTTTTGCGGGGGAAATGTCATGGTTTCTAGGCTGCAAGAGAAAATGTAGAAAACAAAGAGGAAAGAGGAGACAATAGCATCTCGTAACTTTTACAGCAGAGAAGGCAAACATGGATTTCAGAAGGAAAATGGTGTGTTCTCAATTGTTTTGGCAAAAAACTAGATAGTTTTACTGGCATTGCAGTGTGTATGTAGAACATCTGCAGAAGGAAGCAGGTTTTAGCCTTTTCTTTTAAGAAAAAAAGGAAAGATGGCTAAAGCATAGTTTAGGGAAATAAAGGGGAAACATAGCAGAGGTTTATAAGATTTCTAGCAAAATGCTCAAATGTGCAGGGAGGGGAAGCTTGCATCTAAACAGCCACCAACAAACCACAATCAAATATTTCATCATAAATGTTGACGGCCAGCATTAAGAGAGCAAAATAAAGACAAAGGAAAGACAAAGGCAGCACATGAAGCACGTTATTCAAAGGTGCATGATGAATCCAAGTAGCTTAAAACAAAACAAAACAAGCAGCAACTTTATAAAAGTTATAGACATGTCACGAATACCAAAGAGGAAAATTGTAAAAGGTCTGGGGTTAGTTCCTGGTGGGTTTCGCTTGCACAGAGCTTGGCCAAGTGAGAAGTGATAGAGCTAAAATGCAGGCCACCCAAAATCTGCCTGCTGAGAGACACTTCAGAGACTTTTCTCTGGATGCTGCTACCTAGAGGTGCAGAAGCTTCCCTCTGCTCGCTCCGCGAGTCCATCTCCTGCAGGGGGAAGGGACTGAGACTACATGTCCCAACATTTCCTTTTGGAGCAAGGTGGCATTTGCATCCATCTGTGCTGAGCTATCATATGAGGAGAGGAGGGTCTTCCTCTATATGGGGCAGGGGAGGGGAAAATAAACCCTTTCCACCCTAAGGGCTGCATCTATACATGGGCATCCTGCCAAGAGCCATATTCTCATGGTAAGTGGGGCCTGGGGCAAGAAGTGGGTGGGGGCCATTGTTTGAAAGTTGTTTTTTTGGGGGGGGGGGAAATTGTTTTCTATTGCTGTGCACCATCCTGGTATTTTATGAGAGGCAGCATGTAAATACTTTTGTAAATAAGTAAATGAAGTAGTGGCCAGAGCAACTGATATAACACTTTGTTTTGCAGAGTGGGCCAACTTCCAGCCATGCCAGTGAGAGGTTTCTACCCTCCATCCAGGCAAGTTAAGAGGTATTACAGCAGTTCAAGGACACAACCTGGTACCCTCCAGATGTTGTTGGACTCCAACTCCCAGCAGCCTGCACCAGCATGACCAATAGTCAGGGATGCTGGGAGTTGTAGTCCAGCAGCACCTGGAGGGCACCAGGCTAGGAAAGTCTGATTTAAGAGCATAAGAGCTTGCTAGATCAGCCAGTGGCCCATCTAGTCTGGCATCCTGTTATCACAGTGACCACTTAGATGCCTGTGAGAAACCCTCCAGCAAGATTCGAGCACAAGAACCTTCTCCCCTCCGGTGGCTTCCAGCACCTAGGATTCAGAAGGCAGAGCAGAGCCATCCATAGCCATCTCCTCCTCCATGAATTTGTCCAATCCTCTTCAAAGCCAACCAAGCTAATGGCCATCTAGTGTTCTCAGAGAGGGAGAAAAAGTTTTCTCTATTCACTTTTTCCCTGCCATGCATAACTTTATTACCTGAACCTTCACAATTTAGGCTGGAGTTGGAACGATATGTACCAAGAAGTATGTTCCAATAAAATCAGTGGGACCCGCTTCTTGTTTGCTGCAAGTTCAGAATGCTTTTCCAGTGGTACCATCCCTGAAGGTCTTTTTTTTTTTTAAACTTTTTCAAAACCTGTTGGGAACTGTGCAGTAAGTGATGTGAATGTGAAGCCTTAGGGTTAGCAGAGGCCTCCAGAGTGTGACCTGTTTATGGCGCTGAAAGTGGAGTGCAAGTGTTGATTTTCCACGGGGCTGTTTGAGAGCCTGCTAATGGGAGCTCTGAGCTCAGTCCTGAGAGATTTTGGTTTCACTGCTGCTCTGCCATAATTGTTGTCAGCAGTGATGCTAAAGCCCATTAATTCAAAAATTTCCATCCTTTATCTTGGACTGCTGACTCCTGGGAGATATTTCAAAGGTTAGATGCCAGTGCAGTTGCTGTGGACAAGGGTGCCTTCTGGCAGTACACCAGGATGTAGGAAACATTTCATTTGAATTGGAAGTAGAAATGAACGGATCAGCCTCTTTCTAGTCTAGGTCACTTTTGTGTGTGCTCAGCCACAAGTCTGTTTTGTTGTTTTTTGTAGATTGTTTTTAAATATAAAAATTACACTTAAATCATGCATACTATCCCCAAAAATGTACTTCCTGAATGCATTCTGTCTCTAAAATATGCTTGTTTTGTTTTTCAGGGCTTTTCACTTAATTTCCACCTACAATACACATTATACTTATATTTTATATACAGGTGAAACTCGAAAAATTAGAATATCGTGGAAAAATTCATTTATTTCAGTAATTCAACTTAAAAGGTGAAACTAATGTATGAGATAGACTCATGAGATGCAAAGTGAGATATATGTCAAGCCTTTATTTGTTATAATTGTGATGATTATACACATTTTGTGTGTGCATTATTTTGAACTGAAATTATACTGCAAAATTCAGAGAACTGCAAGATCCGATTAATAGCTGCATTCCAATCTACATTTAAGTCTGCTGAATCAGTTGGGTTCACTTTATGATGCAGATCAAACCAATTTTTCTCCATTTATAATTAACAGTTCACTTTAATTCTGAGGGGAAAACTTTGAAGGACAGGGTTGGGCATTCTATCCAAAAATGATTTGGTTAATTGAATGGTCAAATATTGGGGAAATGATGGTCAAGCATGCTTAAAGCATTGATATTATTAGGACAAGGAAAATAGGCTTTGATTATCAACAGGTTTGATAGTTTTGCCAGTTACAAAAGCAGACCAGCAAAGTGCTGTTGTGAAATTTAAACTAGAGAGGGAGAGAGAGGGTTGTGACCAGCTAAGCTACTCAGAATAGATTGGCTGAAATCAATAGACCCAAGTTAGCCATGGCTGTTAATTTCAATGAGCCTACTCTGAGTATGAATAATATAGAGAGAGCTGTTTTCAACTAAGTCAAAAACAGAGTAGACTTATTGTTTATTTGTACTTTAGTATGTCTATCAGTTAGTTGAGCTGTGATTTTTAACTTTTGTATTCTTTTTACTGCATGATTGTTGTAAACTGTGCTGGTATATTTTTGTGAATAGCATTTTATAAATATTATTTCTATATCCCTTTTTAAAGCCTTATATAGTTTAGGTCTAGGATACGTGAAGGACCATATTCTCCCATATGAACCTGCCTGGGCTGTGAGATCTTCAGGGGAGGCCTTTCTCCTAGTCCTGTCACCCTCACAGGCATGTTTGGTGGGGACTCAGGAGAGAGCCTTCTCAGTGGTTGCTCCCAGACTCTGGAACTCCTTTCCTGGAGGAGCCTGACTGGCTCCCTCCTTGCTGTCCTTCTGCCGGCAGGTGAAGACTGTTCTCTTCTGACAGGCTTTAGGGAACTAACTGCCTTTAAGGAGAGAGCTTAAAATTTAAATGGTCACTAGTCTGCCATGGAAATCTGAGCTTTTTTCCCCTCTGGCCATATCAAGTTTTTGTGTCATTTTTCCAGAAAGTGCTAAATATATAAATAAAATCACTGGTGCATACTTGTTTTAAAATTTGGTCAGTTTACATCAACTGATTTCAGTGTGTCTGCTTGATTCTATGATTCTTTTACGAATTTAGTATAAATTTTGACAATGTGGAGGCAGGTGTCAGGGTATATTATTCTCTGACATTTGTCTTGAAACAAAAGGGTTTGTGATTCTATATTTCAATCAATTGGTTGATAAAATTAAATAAAAACAGAAATAAAGCAAAGTAACAGAAACTATTAAAAACAAAAACTTACATCCGTTTTTGAAAGCAGCTGTGCTGACTGGGCAGCAGGCCAATTCTTTAAGTGTTATGGCTTCATAAAATATTTGACTGCTGTCAGTTGAAAGTATTTTATCACTTGGCTAAATGGCAGGCCATCTCTGGAGAAGGAGGCGAAACCTTCAGAATGCAGAAGCATTTGTTATCCGAAAGGGTTCTCCCAAAGGCTTCTGCATAAAAGGCTGCTCTGCATATACATACAAGAGGGTGGTTAAAACATCAGATAGCCATGAAAATGTGATAAAGTGCTGTTTTGCAGAATGGTCTTGCAAGGTCGGCCCGTGTTGTGCCGGGGGGTGAGAAGACTCTTACTTGCCTGGCATCTCTTCAGTTGTAGGAATAGGAAGTGTGAAATTCGGAGAAGAGGGAGAAGACACAGACTTCCACACACTCCAGCATTCTTTGCCTGCTGTCTTGCTCTCCTTTCTTTTTTAAATATGACCTTACACTTTCAGCTAGAGCGCTTATTTAATTGAGAGTATGTAGCTGCCCTGCCTTCTCTTGAACTGCCTCACCCTGTCATTTCACCTTCCTGAAAGCAATGCTGCATTACAGGATTATCAACCCTGGGACCGTTATCGTAACAGTAATAACAGCCTCTCCTAGCTATGTGAGCAAATTTAATTAACTGCAGAGAGAAATTCTCTGCTCTTCTCTGACTTGGCTGTCATCCAGAAATCTACATTAATGCAGTAACATTTCGGTAATAAGGGATAGCTTGTGCAAAAGTTGCAGGCAGACACTGCAGAACACCCTCCACAGACGAGCCTGTGCTGGGAGTTTATAATTTGGGTGGTGGCACCTGTAGGGTGATTTTCAACACTCTGTGCTGTGCTTCAACTCCTCTAGCCCCTGAGTCCAAATCTCTGCTCTGTTTGCCAGCCCTCATCCATTCCCTGAAAAGCTGCTGAAAATTTATGAATGTTGAGGTGTTAGGAAACAAATAGGGAAGTGAGTTTTCTGACACGCTTTTTCTTGGGTGACTGCCATAAACTTCCAGCACAATGATTGTTGAAATTCTGGAATTTGTGCGGCTCCAGAGCATGAAAGCTAATCTCTTGCAGGGCAGCGAATTCTCTAACACACCTCTGCTTTGTAAAACAGTTTGATATAAATGTATTATTGTAGCATTTTTTAATCTCTACATGTTTTTCTACAACAAGGGCTGCCAGGCATGTATTTACCTTTTAGCAGGTTGCCATTAATAATAGCCTGTCCTGTTTAATACACCCAGATGCTTAAGTGATTTCAAACAAATCTGGAAGTAATTTTTTTTGCTCTTTACATCTTAGTTTAGCTGTTCTGATTCTGAACCTTCAGTGAGGTTTCACGTGTGCCCATGCACCCACCTAGCCACCGCATTCATGTGGGTTTGTAAGAGAGAATGCAAACATGTGTTTGGATGTCATAGCTCAAGTGGCGGCTGGCAACCATTGGAACTGGCGGGGTAATGGGCAAGGCAGCTAATGCGAGAGAGAGAGAGCTGGGGGTCCCTGGAGACAGAGTCTACTGTTTCTGGCTTTCTGCCCATCTCTCCCCTAAAAACCTAAGCAATGGGCACCTAAGTGATGATCGATGCTAAAGAGAAATGCTGGAATGGAACTGTTGTATGAGTCATGTGATTTTTTTCCAGTTCTGCTCATGCCAACAGAAATGGATGGCGTGTCCTACAAGAGGAAATGTATTAATATGGCTCTGGGGGACACAGGACTGATGGGATAAAGATCTGGGTTTGGGATTGCAAATAAATAATGGTACAACTCTGCCCCACCTTGCTCTAGTGACTGGCCTCCCCCGAGTGGTAAAGTGCAAGCTCTGCATGCAGAAAGTCCCAAGTTCAGGCCCTACTCTTTCAAAGTATTGCTGTGAAAGATCCCTGCCTGAAATCCTTGAAAGCCCCTTTTCCTCAGAATCAACAAAACTAAGCTAGATGGACCAGTGATATAAAAAGTTCAGTATTTTTATGCCAATGTCTATATAAGGATTTGTATGCATAAAGAAAACAAAAGCAACAAAGAGGGGGGTGGGACCCCAGCCAAATATATTTATGCAATTCTGTCCCATGGTTACATAATCAAAAAAGTTGTTACTGTGTGATGTCGTATTTTAATTTTACTACTTTTGAGGGGCGTTGTCCAGAGTGGCTGGGGCATATAATAATAATAATAATTATTATTAGTAGTAGTAGTAGTAGTAGTAGTAGGGCACCATGTTGGCTGCCCCCCCCTTTACTCTTACTGCATTTTCTCTGGTGGTCTAGATGGGACCAACTACAATTGCTAATTTCAATGGCAGACATACCCTTTGCCTTTCAGTTAACCCTTCTGGCATAATTTCAGGTGCTGCTCTCTGGACTGATCGGAGTTGTCTCATGGAAAAGGCCTCTCTCTCTTGTGGTAAGTAAAAATTATTTTGTCTAGATAAAATAAAGGATGTCAATCTTTGCATGGTGCATAACTAATTTGTGGTATTCATAGTCCCATTAAATGATCTTGTCATTTGAAAGGCGATGAGTCAGATTCATGGAGGATAATCCAGATGGGTCAGTCAGTGATTATTTGTTGCATTAGCTAAATGGATCCCTCATGGAGTCCTAGAGGTGGAGCAGGAGTGGAGAACCTGTGATCATCTAGATGTTGCTGGACTACAACTCCCAACATCCCTGACCACAGGCCATATTGGCTGGGACTTTGGGAGTTCAGCAACATCTGGAGGGGTCACTGGCTTCTCACCCTTGAGTGAGAAGGCACCTGGATCATACATGGTACAGGCTGTGCAGAGTTAGAATATCCTCAACAGATGGCTCCCCAGTCTTCACTTGAAGACCTCCAGTGAGGGAGAGCCCACCATTGCTCTAGGTCAGGGATGCAGAACCAGATCTCATTGGAATGCAGCTCCCATCATCCCTGAGCATTGGCCATGCTATCTGGGGCTGATGGGATCCAGAAACATCTGGAAGGCCACATGAACTCTATCCTGGCACTGGGCAATTGATTGCATTGTCAAATTGCTCCTACCAACAATACCTTACTTCTACTTTTCAATCAAATTTTACCTTCTTGTAATTTAATCCCATTATATGTATTCATCCCTCTGGGGCAGCAGCCGAGAACAAGTCTTTGTTCTGTTTTGTGTGACAGCCCTTCAGAGATTTGAAGCGTGTCTGATGTTCAGAGGCAGAGGACACGAAATCCCAGCAACCACGGGAGAGAGTTGTCCCATTCTTCTGTGCTTCCCAGAACCATCTGGTTGGCCACCGTGAAAATTAGGATTGTGGACAAGATGGACCTTTGGTCTGATTCACCTGGGCTCTTCATATGTACTTCTGAATCACGCCATCTGAATATTAGCAACTTTTAAATCAAGTCTGAACCCCACCTTTGGACTTTGTCAGTTTCTTTTCGGAAAAAAATCCAGTTAAATCCTCTCTTTTTGGGGTAGCATCATTAGCTGCCTGCCAACATCTTCCTAAAAACCAGCTTTGTTAAGCAAGATGCCAATTAAGGACTAAACACTTCTTGTTAGGCATGTTCATTAAACAGCCAGTGAAAAGATAAGGGAAGCGGCTCTTGTCTTTCACACAATTAATTTGGTATAAATTCACAGACATTAATGGAATGGTTCTGTGAGGAATATCTCTGCCAAAGGTGTTTATATACTGAGATTGCAATGTTAATTGAAATGAATGCTATTCATTAATGAACTAAATAGGAAGAAGGATATTTTGAAAACCACTTTCCAGCAAAGGGGAAAAAACCCAAGCAAAATGCTTTTCTGCCTTTTACCTCCTTTAAATTGTGTACCTTCTCTGTACTTCCAACTCCCACTTCACATTCAGCTAAGAGTTTGTGATAGTTTGTGCCCTGTGCTCAAATACTGATGGATCCAGACAGTTGTTAATGTCTTCACTGTGGAGGCCAGTTTGCTGAGGAATTCATATACCATTTAGTAGTTTTCCCTTAATCCAAGGCAGGCCGTAGCCTCTGCTGAATAATTTATCTTGCTTCAGCTTGTTGAGGAAGCCCTCTGTTGTGCAACACTGAAACTCATCTGCCCCCTAGTGCATGTGCCCTTGTCCCTACTGGACAGAGAATATTGGGTACAGTCCTAAAATTTGACACCGGGGCAACCAGCAGGTCAAGGGAAAGGGTTCTAACTCAGTCGCCTTTCATTGTTTTCTATGGAGATGCATCTAGTTGCGTGAGCCCCACTCCCTCGATACAGGGGTGCCTTTCTTTTCAGCCCCATCCCAGGGCTTATGCCCTGTTGTAGGGATAGGGGAGAAATTAGATTCAGTTCATGTTTAAAGGCTAGTCTATCTGAGTCATAGTTTCTAAAACAATTATTCTTCTAAATTTATCTGAATTTTGCAATACAGTCCACAATAATGTAAGTGTGCACAAAAGCATCTATTTTAGTATTTTAAGAATGCAAAAATTTGTATGTGAGGAGCATTTTACAGTAAAATTTTGATTAATTTATTTGAGGATTTTTAAAAAAATCACAAATTGATGTGGAAATGTAGAGAACTGAATTTGAGATTTGAAAAATGAGAAACCCAAAATGAATAGATTCCTGCCCTGTTGTTAACCACCTTTATGATTCTTGTGACGTGAGAAACAGCTTGTTTTCTTTCTGAAGGAATTGAACTCCAGGGCCCTTACCTTCCACTGCGCTCTCTGGCAGAATACATTTCACCCTGTGCAACATGAAATTACCATAGAATGCCAAGATCCTTTTTAATTTGCCTGGTCAGCATTTTTGTACTTGCTGGGTCTGAACTGATATGCTATAAAATCTTAAGACTTCAGTAATGCATTCAGTTGCGCATCAGTCTATTGATTGCAGCAGGACTGGAAGGATGAAGAAGCAAACACAGGATTGGGGCCAAATACTTCCCCCCTGTTTATTTATTTAAACGTTTTATGTCTCACCTGCTGATCCTATGAGGATCCTACAGAGTCAGATTCAACAAAAGCAACTCATTATCTAAATGGGCATGTCCTCGCCAGCCTTTGAAAGATGCCAAGTGGGGTGAGGCTGGCAGCCTTGCTAGGCAAAGAGTTCCAACACAGAGAAGGCCCTACAGCCACCATAGAATCCTAGACTCGTGCTGGAAGGGATCCCGAGGGTCATCTAGTCCAACCCCCTGCAATGAAGGAATCTCAACTAACGCTTGGTCATCCAAGCTTGCTTGAAAGCATCCAAGGAAGGAGAGTCCACCACTTTCCAAAGCAGTTCGCTCCCCTGTCAAACAGCTCTTGCTGTCAGAAAGGCCTTCCTGATGTTTAGTCAGACTCTCCTTTCTTGTGCTCCATGTAAGCAGAATCTGCTTCCAATCTAATTAAGGTTCTCCTCCACTAAAAAAACCCCTCTAATTAAAAACATGCTGGACGCTAACCCGTATACCACTCTGGCTGACCTAGCTGACTCTGCCTATTGTTGGCTCTGGCTCCATCTACTGTTGGTCTTCCTGCCTTATATACCAGTCTCAGATGAAGCCCCAGAAGAAGCAGGAGAACCTGGATGTGTCTAGAGTCCTGGATGGACGTGGCTAGTGGAGCCTGTTTTGACTTGGCAGACCAGAAATTCTGTAGGCTTGTTCAGAGGGTTTGCTCTGGCTGGTCACCCACTTCTTCAGCTAGCTAGAAGATGGAAGGACACTTCAGGCTTCAGACCAAGTTGTTCTGTGAGCACGAGTCCTGGTGTTTTAAAATCTGTGTAGCAGGAAGGAAAGAGGGAAATGTCATGTTCCCTATTGCAGCAGTTTCACGGTTAGGAGTAGAGCCTCTGCTGGATCTTCCTTCCCTTGTAGGCAGCTGCTGCAGACATGGAGGAAGCCAGTTTCAACCCGCATTTCTTTAAAAAATAACCTGTCAAGATTTTTTGGGAGGGGTTAAATATAAAATAAACTTCTGTTCACCACCTTAAGAGAACGTCAGCATTTTTCTTCATATCCTTTTTAGCCTCTGAAGGGATAAACTCTCAGAATTGGCACGTGCCATATCATTTGGATGGAACAGAACCCTCAAGGTGCAATTGGAAAATGAGTTTTCTGAATCAGTTATGATCACTGACACATTTTTATGCTAATTATTAACTTCTGAGTCACCCATATTTTTTCAGGGCGGGGAGGGAGAGAGAGAGGACCCTCAATGGAATTGTTAAAGCTGTGGCAGAGGTTACTATAGAGAGAATGTGTTCCTCTCTACATGAAGTTGAAAAGGTCTTCCACTAAGTTTAACAGGTGAGCTATGTCACCTGTGAGAGCAGGGCCTACCACGGGGTGGCTATCACTCCCTCTTCTAGGAGCAAATGCCATAGCTTTTGCACTGCGCAAAGAAGTATGTTTTCTTTGCTCTGTTCTGAATCTCTGTGAGAGTCAAAGCTAGAAGCCCCAGCCACCTCTGGCTTCTTTCCGCACCTGTGTAGACTTTAGAGTGGGGGAAAGTTGTGGACTGGACTCCTTCATCGTGGCCTGTGGCTTCTGAGATTACTCAATTACTGTGAGAAGGAGCAAACACTACCCCACCCAGTTGCACAATAATGTTTTCCTGGCTCATCTTCGCTCCAGTTCACACACGGCCTCAGCGAGTAGGTGCTACACCCTGTGGTGGGCAGGAGCAAATGTTGTGCATAGCATGTGAAGGACCTTGAGACAGGAACTGGGATCAAATTGTGTCAAATGGGCCGGGGGAATGAGGCATCTCCCTTTGGAGGCTCACTTTCATGCCACACTGCATGCCCATACAGTGGCAGCAATGATGTAGTTTCTGTGTTGCTCAGGCCATCTATGAATTGGACCTGAGGGCTGAATAACTAGGTGTGCAGCAGGGATTAGGAACCTCAGGCCCATGAGCCAAACTTAGCCCTCTTCATCCAGCCTCAGACCACCCCTCACCTGCCCTCCTGAAGTGCTGTTGTCTGTCTGGAATATGTCTCTGAAGCACTGGTCACTAGATTGTCCACAGAGGTCTGTCCTGGAAGAATGCAGCCCATTGCCTGGAAAAGGCTTATCACTCCTAGTGTGCATCATACATGTGTGAATCAGCTCTTTGTTGCCATGAGGTTGGTCAGTTCCATACAGTACTAGACAGTACTAGACAGAGGCTTATCACTCCTGGTTCTCTGTTTCACAAGCACCTACCTCGTTCATTTGTTACACTTTCAAGATGTGCTTTGACACGGAAATAAAAGAAACTCAGGTGCACACCTAAAAGCGTAATGTTTGAAACAGCACTTTGTCACCCCAAACACTTTGCTGCTTGGGTTTGTTTGGGATTAGCTCTTGCAGTGCAGAAAGCAATCAGTCCATCAAAAAAATAAAATAAATAGTTGCCACTTTGAGAGATTAAGCAGTGAAAGAAGCAGTTCTAATTGATTGGTTTGCAACCATGTGCATGTTCATTTCCCCCTGGCTGAGTAGCAAATATTGTGTTACTTATGGACTTGCATGTCTAGCTCGTGATTATTATTTTCAAAACTCACTCTAATGCTTGACAAACCCTATCATCTCCCTGCATAAAGGGCCATCTGCATGCTAATGTGTTTTATTGCCTCTGAGTTGCTCATACTGTAAATATTCAAATAGGTAGGCAATGTTTCTCTTCTTTTCTCTCCTGGTATTCTACAACCAGACAGGCTGGATGTAGGTGGTGGCAGAGCTAAAACACTTGCAAAGCAATGGAGGTCCTGCCTTTCTGGCTCCCAGTAAACATCTGCTTGGCCACTTTCCAATGATGTCATAGGAGTCAACTCCTAGGGGCTGAGGTCCCTTTGGCCTCCCCATAAAATATTTGAGGGGGTTGCAAGGAGAGAAAATTGTAATTATTGGGACATATGCACCAAATGCGAGAAAATCAGAATTTTATAAGGAATTAGAAGAGAAAATGTTTGAGTTGATGGATCAAAAATAATCCTAATGGAGTAGTCTCACCTGATACGGACAAATCAACAAAGAAATTGGGCTCGTAAGGGAGGAAAAAACCTAGAATAAAATATGAACTATTAACAGATGCAAAACAAAGAGGGGGATTTTCACTGCCAGATTTGAAATTATAATATGAGGCGTCCTGTCTTTGCTGGTTTCCGGAGTGGATACAATTAAAGAATATGGATGTATTAGATTTAGAAGGACATGACAATAGATTTGGTTGACATGCTTACCTATGGTATGACCTAAAGGTTCATAAGGGGTTCCTGAATCACATTGTAAGGAAATGAATTTATGAAATATGGGGGGAAATATAAGAATTTATTAGAGAATAAAACACCATGGTGGCTTTCCCCATTGGAAGCGATATCTGTGAAAAAAGTAAATACGGAAGACAACTGCGTTACTTATAAAGATCTGTTAACAGAGGCGAAAAATAAATTGAAGGTAAAAAACTATGGAGAAATAAAGAACCTATTACCAGATTAGTTACATCACCACCAACTAAACGACATATTCAAAAGTGATAAGGAGAAAGATTTTGGGAAGGAATTCTCAAAGTTTGAAAAAGAATTATTGGAAAATAATGAGAAATTATTATCAAGAATGTATAAGCTACTGTTGGAATGGGAGACGAAAGAGGAGGAGATTAAAGATGGGCAAAAATAGGCAAAGGATTTGGGACATAATCTACCACTTGAGTCATGGGGAAAGCTGTGGAAAGAGGATTTGAAATTCACAGTGTGTAGTTCATTGAAAGAAAATTACAGTGATACCTCTGGCTGCGCATGGGATCTGTTCTGGAGCTGCGGTAGGATCCCAAGGAATTCGCAACTGGAGGTGCCTGTTCTGTGCATGTGCGTGCGGTGCGTAGAGTGCTTCTGTGCATGTTTCCGGGTTTGTCGCATGCGTAACCCGAAGGATACGTATCCAGAGGTACCACTGTATATGAAAATGATGTATCGTTGGTATCTAACTCTGGTAAAGATTGCAAAGATGTATAAAAAATCCTCCAAAATATTTTGGAAATGTAAAGATAATGAAGGTTCATTTATACATATGTGGTGGACTTGTAAAAAGGCAAAGAACTTCTAGGAAATGATATATAATGAATTTTTAAAAAACGTTTAAGATAACTTTTCATAAAAAAACTAGAAGCCTTTTTGCTTGGAATAATGGGGGAAGAAATACCAAAGAACCTAAAGAGACTATTTATGTCTGCCACCATGGCTGCCAGAATGTTATTTGCCCAAAAGTGGAAAGAAGAAGGTGTCCCAACAAAGGAAGAATGGATAACTAGTATGATAAAAGGTAAAGGTACCCCTGCCCGTACGGGCCAGTCGTGTCCGACTCTAGACTTGTGCACCCATCTCGCTTAAGAGGCCGGGGGCCAGTGCTGTCTGAGGACACTTCCGGGTCATGTGGCCAGCGTGACGAAGCTGCTCTGGCCAGCCAGCACCAGCGCAACACACGGAAACGCCATTTACCTTCCTGCTATAAAGCGGTACCTGATTATCTACTTGCACTTTAGGGGTGCTTTTGAACTGCTAGGTGGGCAGGAGCTGGGACCAAAGGACGGGAGCTCACCCCGCCACGGGGATTCGAACCGCTGACCATGCGATTGGCAAGCCCTAGGCGCTGAGGTTTTACCCACAACGCCACCCGCGTCCCAACTAGTAGGATAGACTATGTCAAAAAAGTCAAAATGTACCGTGAAGATCAGGCATCAAGACGAGAAGAAGTTTATGCAAGAATGGGAAAAAAATAATAGATTACATTAAGGAACACTGTAAATATGTTAAAACATTAGGAGGGTTGATGTAGTATTTGTGAAGTATTTTAATAATTTAGTTAAAAATTAAGAATTGAAAATTAATTGGAAAAAGTAATTATATGTGTCAGGACTGCCGCTAGGTCCCAGCTCACAGAGGACCAACGCCCCGTGGATATTATATACAAAAGTCTTTATTGAAGTTTAGTTTCCATTTCCAAGCTCTGGGCGCGCAGGCCCACGTCTTAACGCTAGACCGGCTAAGTCCCCTCTGACTCACTGCTCCACCCACACCAGTTTAAGATTCTAGCCCGGCTCCACCTCTTGCGCTGCTCTTTCCTGCGTTGGGTCCTTCTGCCCTCTGGGGTTCCCTCCTTCCTGGACTCCTCTGACGCGGAGCCTCCTGAGTCTTGCCCCTCCCTCCGGCGGGCTTTAGGACCTGGCTCCCTTCCCGGGCTCCCCGCTGTGCCGCGCTCCTGTACATTTGAACTTGGCGCGCGCGCCCAGCCGGTGACTTTCCTTCTGACCGTTTCCCCGCTTCCTGATGTGGGTGTTGCCAAACCTGACTCCTCTCCTCCCTCTGGTGGTGAGGACACTGGTCCCGACTCCTGGGACTCCCCCTCCCCACTGCGCTCTGGTGGAGACGCTGGCCCTGATCTCCAGCTGCTGTTCAGGGACTCCCCGCTGGCCCCTCCCTCTTGAGGTTTCTCCCTTGGAATCTCCCTTGCTCTGGCCACCGGCGCTCCCTTCTGTGAGTCCTCCGATTCGCTAGAGAGGCTTGTGGAATAACTCTGGCCACTGTCACTGCCTGCGCCCCCCTCGTACTCCTCCTCCTCACTCTCCATTTGCTCCCCCTCCTGTGTCTCTCCTTCTGAACCCCTGACATCCATCCCCCCCTCGAAGCCCCCCCTTCCCCCCTCCCCCTCTTCCGGTGCGGGTTCCGGGTGCTCCATTGTTGTAGGGGTGAGTCCAGGATACAGCTCGTCCCCTGAGGCTTGCAACCATCAAGATAAGTCCGGGAAGTCCCCCATGGGCTCGTCGACGACGACCTCCTCCGCTTCCATCTCCTGCGCGGTGTGCTCGAAATCTGAGCTCGACCCCAAATCAACCAAGAGCCCTCCTCCCCCTGTTGCTTGATGGGGGTCCACCTCCCAGGGCCCCTTCGGCATGTCTCTGCGCCAGCCCACTTCGGGTTGGTCCTCCCACCAATAAGATCCCCCCGTGCCAAAACCTGAAAGCGATCCCTCCGGGGAGCTGTCTCCCGGAGCCGAGTCCTCAGCTGACGAGAAACCCCGGAAAGTGCTGGCCGAGAGTGTGGGTGTGAACAAACAATCCTCGAAAAAGCCCGCCGGCATAGGCTTGTGCGGGAAAAGTGTGTGGAATTCTTCCTTGAGCAACTGCTCTTCCACTGCGTAATCCGGCACCCACCTGTTGGCGCTGGCCGGGGTGTCCTCTGTGGCGAGAAGATATTCAATCCCGTCCTCCCCCCACCTTGAGTCTAAAATCTCAGTGGCTTCATTAAGTGGCTCCCCTTTCGGTGACCCCCCTTTTTTGGGCGCTTCCCTGAGCGGGTCTGGCGCCTTCCCCGGTGCTTGAAACCTGTGGGGCTCTCTGTAGGGCGTGAGCACTGATCTATGAAAGACCGGGTGCATTCTGGAACCCTCCGGGAGTGTCAACCGGAAGGCCACTGGGTTGATCTGCGCCTCTACTTGGTAAGGCCCTAGCTGCTTGTGCCCTAGTTTCTTCTTGGCTAACGATCTGGCTGGAACTGCTTGTGCTGCCAACCAGACCCAGTCTCCCACCTGGATGTCCTCCCCAACCCTCCTGTGTCGATCTGCCTGCACTTTGTAAGCCTGTTTTGCCAACTCTAACTGCCTCCTGAGCTGCTCGTGGATCTCCTGCAACTCCGCTGCCACGTCCTCTGCTCCCTGTGGCTCCCCCTCCCGCACTGTGTCCAGACCCGGGAAGGTTCTGGGATGCCTCCCGTAGTTGGCGAAAAATGGTGTCACCCCCGTGGACCCGTGCTTCGTGTTGTTGTAGGCAAACTCGGCCAACGGTAGATAGTCCACCCAGGTCGATGGCTGCTGGTTCGCGTAGCATCTCAGGTACTGCTGCATGATGGCGTTGACCCTTTCCGCCTGCCCGTTAGTTTGCGGGTGTCTCGCCGACGCCAGGCTGACCTTGACGTTCAGGAATCCCATCAGCTTTTGCCAGAAGTTGGAGATGAACTGGCGCCCCCGGTCGGACAAAATAGACCGTGGTAGGCCGTGCACCTTGAACACGTGGTCTATGAACATCTTAGCGGTCTGCTCGGCCGTGGCCACCTTCGCGCACGGAATGAAGTGGGCCATCTTGGTGAACAGGTCCACTACCACGAGCACTGCCGTCTTGCCCCTTGAGCTGGGTAGATCTGTGACAAAGTCCAGGGCCACCCTCTCCCACGGTACGAACGGTGTCTGTAGCGGTTCCAACAGGCCCGCCGGCGGCTGGTGCACAGGCTTAGCCCTTTGGCAGGTGTCGCACCTATTGACATAGTCCGCGACATCCCCCCGCATCTTAGGCCACCAAAAGTCTCTGGCTACTAAGTCCACCGTCTTCTCCTTGCCGAAGTGCCCCGCGCTGGGCGCGTCGTGCAGCTGTTGCAGGACCTTCGCGCGGAGGCTGTCTCCTGGTACGTAGAGGACTCCCTTGCGTAGGAGCAGGCCGTCGCGCACTTGGAATTCGTCGCCCCTCGCCTTGCCACTGCACACCTCCTCCATCTTGGCTCAGGCGAACGAGTCCGTTTGCAGCGCGCGGCGCACCACGTCCAGGTCCACCGTGGCTGACGCGCATGCCCACGCCTGTGGTGTGAAAATGTGCTTGGCCGCCGGCGGTGCCTCTGCCTCCAGATACTGCGGTTTTCTGGACAGCGCGTCCGCCAAGACGTTGCTGTTTCCTGGGATGTACTCAATTCTGAAGTCGAAATCTGCAAAGAACTCTGCCCAGCGGATGTGTCGCTGGTTCAGGAACCTCGCCGTGCGCCAGTACTCCAAGTTCTTATGGTCTGTGCGGACCTGCACCGTGTGCTTGGCTCCGACGAGGAAGTGACGCCACGCCTTGAAGGCTGCATGTATGGCCAGCAACTCCCTGTCCCAAATGGTGTAGTTCTGCTCCGCTTTGCTGAGTTTTCTGGAGTAGAAAGCGCACGGCCTCCAGTCCCCCTGGTGGTCTTGCTGCAACAGAACGGCTCCCACGGCCCTGTCTGAGGCGTCCGTCTCCACTCTCATGGGCCTGCTGGGATTTACGTGCAGTAGGTTCTCCTCGGAAGCGAAGAGCTGCTTGAGCTTCTGAAAGGACTGCTCTGCCTGCTCCGTCCAGATTAACCTCTTCTTCTTGGAACTGAGGGTGTCGGTGATGGCCGCTGTCTGCATGGCGAAACCCTTGATGAACTTGCGATAAAAGTTGGCAAAACCGACAAACCTCTGTACTTCCTTCCTATTGCGTGGGCTCTTCCAGTCCAGTACTGCACGTACCTTGGCACCGTCCATAGCCAGTCCCTTGTCGGACAGTTTGTAGCCCAAGAAATCCACCTCCGTCTTGTCGAACTGGCACTTCTCCAGCTTGGCGTACAGCCTGTGCTCCCGCAGCCTCTGCAGAACTTCCCTAACATCTCTCTCGTGAGCCTCCAGCGATTCCGAGAAGATTAGGATGTCATCCAGGAAGCAGACGCACTTCTTGTAGAGGAGACCCGCCAAGACATGATGCATGAAGGCTTGAAAGCAGTGGGAACCATTTTTTAATCCAAAAGGCATAACTCTGTATTCATAAGTGCCCAGCGGCGTAAACATGGTTGTTTTCCACTCGTCGCCTTCCCGTACGCGAATGAGATTGTACGCTCCGCGCAGATCCAACTTGGTAAAGATGCGACCCTTCCTCACCGTCGCCAGCAGGTCATCGATCTTGGGCATAGGGAAGGCTGAGGGCTTGGTCTTGAGGTTCAAGAAGCGGAAATCAACGACCAGCCTCTTCTGGGGCGTATCCCTCTTCTTTACAAAGAACACGGGACTGCCTCCTGCCGCCTTGGACTCCCGGATGAATCCCCGCTTCAGGTTGTGATCTATGAACTCCCTGAGCTCTTGCAATTCATCCTCAGACATGGAGTACAGTTTCCCCGTCGGGAGCGTCGCCCCGGGCAGGAGGTCGATCTTGCAGTCGTAGGGTCTGTGGGGAGGCAGCTTATCCGCCTCTTTCTCGCAGAAGACCTCCAAAAACTCCTTGTATTTGTTAGGCACCGCTTGCAACATGCCCAAGTTCAGCTGTGGTCCATCCTCGTGCCCCTCATCTTCCAAGTCCGCCAGGATGCAGTGTTCTGCGCAGTAAGAGGAGCCGAAGGTCAGTTGCCGCTGGTACCAAGCTAATGCCGGGCTGTGCCTATCCAGCCAACTCATTCCCAACACTATGGGCGTGTCTGACAGGCGGGTGACGTTGAAGCTGATGACCTCACGGTGGTTTCCAATGCGCATCACCATTGGCGGCGTCTGCTGTAGCACTTGCCCTCCCAGTAGCTCCCTGCCGTCCACTGTGACGACTTTCAGAGGTACCGCCGCTGGCAGAAGGGCTATGCCATGTTGCTGGATGAACTGCATGTCTATAAAATCTGCATTGCTCCCCGAGTCGATGGTGATGGGAATTTCCACAAGTAGCCCATTGGGGAGCTGAAGGGATGCGGTGAGCTGCACTACTGGTTTGGGTGGGAGGGGGTCGGTGGGCTGTAAGATCCCTGGGGATTGCTTCACTGACTTGTCTGGCTGGTCCCCAGAGACGCCATCTCCAGCCAGACAGTGGAGTTTTCCTGCTTCGACTCCCTCTGCTGAATTGCGTCTGTTACTGTCGCTGCGGCTGCAGTATGCTTGTGAAACCGCTGGGGACACTCTTTTGCCATATGCTGAGCACTGTCGCAGATGTAGCACTTCCTGGTTCCTCTAGGAGGCTTCATCTTGACTGCTCCCGGAGTTAGGGCTCCGACTGTGGAGTGAGCCTTAGCACCACCTATCTCCATCGGCTCCTCTCCCCCTCCCAGCGGAGGCATGGATCGAGCGCGCGCCGCCTCCTTGGGGAAGGGAGGCAGTCCTCTCGCTGGCGTGCGTCCCAAATACCCTTCCTCCTTGCCCCAAGGGCGTCCTTCCAACCGAACCCCAATGGAGAGTGCCCGTTCCACCACGTCCTTGGTGGTTTGGGGTCTTCCCCCCCTTGCGATCTCGTCTTTCACAGCTCCGCTCAACCCCTCCCAGAACAGGTCTCTGACGGCAGGCGATTCTTTCTCCCAGGCTAGTACATTCACCAATCCGAAAAAACGTGAATGATATTGCCTCACAGTGGCTTTACCTTGTCTTAGTCCGTGAATCTCCCTCCTAGCGATATCCACATCAATCTCAGATAAAAAACACGCATCCATCACTTTAATGAAGGCAGCCGCATTTTGGAGGGCTGGATCCTTGTCTCTCCATAGATTGCGCAGCCACGATTTTGCCTCCCCCCGTAAATGCGAAATAATAAATCCCACTCTCTCTTCCTCATTTTTAAAGTCTTTGTCAAGCAGCTGCAATGCATAAATTACATCTGCTCTGAAGTTAGGATACTCCTGCAGGTCCCCATTGAAGTGAGATACCAGGCTCCCTCCTCTGTTTCCCAGCCCAATCCCTTCTGGTCTGGTGGCCGGTAGCCTCTGTGTACTTAGCACTTCTAACCTGGTTCGCAGATCCTGGCAGGCAGCAGCTGCTTCCTGTTCTTTCTTTCTGGAAGCCGCAATTTCTGCAGTCAACTGCGTCACTGCGTTTTGCAAACTCGCTATCCTCTCTTCGGTAGTCATTTCCCTGTTTTTCGTGAGCTCGCGAAGCACCAATCTTCACCCCTCGCTGCTTTCCCGCACTCCACGAGGTTGCAAAATTGGTGAAAAAAGGTGAGGGGACTTACTGTCAGGACTGCCGCTAGGTCCCAGCTCACAGAGGACCAACGCCCCGTGGATATTATATACAAAAGTCTTTATTGAAGTTTAGTTTCCATTTCCAAGCTCTGGGCGCGCAGGCCCACGTCTTAACGCTAGACCGGCTAAGTCCCCTCTGACTCACTGCTCTACCCACACCAGTTTAAGATTCTAGCCCGGCTCCACCTCTTGCGCTGCTCTTTCCTTCGCTGGGTCCTTCTGCCCTCTGGGGTTCCCTCCTTCCTGGACTCCTCTGACGCGGAGCCTCCTGAGTCTTGCCCCTCCCTCCGGCGGGCTTTAGGACCTGGCTCCCTTCCCGGGCTCCCCGCTGTGCCGCGCTCCTGTACATTTGAACTTGGCGCGCGCGCCCAGCCGGTGACTTTCCTTCTGACCGTTTCCCCGCTTCCTGATGTGGGTGTTGCCAAACCTGACTCCTCTCCTCCCTCTGGTGGTGAGGACACTGGTCCCGACTCCTGGGACTCCCCCTCCCCACTGCGCTCTGGTGGAGACGCTGGCCCTGATCTCCAGCTGCTGTTCAGGGACTCCCCGCTGGCCCCTCCCTCTTGAGGTTTCTCCCTTGGAATCTCCCTTGCTCTGGCCACCGGCGCTCCCTTCTGTGAGTCCTCCGATTCGCTAGAGAGGCTTGTGGAATAACTCTGGCCACTGTCACTGCCTGCGCCCCCCTTGTACTCCTCCTCCTCACTCTCCATTTGCTCCCCCTCCTGTGTCTCTCCTTCTG
This sequence comes from Podarcis gaigeae, assembly GCF_964106915.1. Lineage (NCBI taxonomy): Eukaryota > Metazoa > Chordata > Lepidosauria > Squamata > Lacertidae > Podarcis > Podarcis gaigeae. The sequence goes on from NC_139690.1 coordinate 2,851,515, forward strand.
AACCCCTGACAATATGCAAGGGAAAGAAATGTGAAATTTGGAAACCAGGGGTGGGTGGGTGGAGGGAAGTCAGATAAGATGAATTTAGTGTTAAGATGAATGAAAAATGTTGTTGAATTAAAAAAAATATTGGGAAATAAAAATAATAATCAACTTTTTTTAGGGGGTCGGTCCCCCACCCCCAGTTGATGGGCATTGCCATTCAAATGGTGTGTGCGTGTCGTGTCATGTGATGGATTATGCAGGGCGGTGCTTACTTGAACCCCCCAATATTTGAGTCGTTGGCATCCCTGACTGATGTGGAGAAAGAGAAGAGGGAGGAGCCCCGGCCGCTAGTCCCTTCAGGGCTTGTGGCATCCAGTGAACGTAGAAGATCAGAACAGAGAAAAGAAAGTAGTTATTCACGCAGCACACAGTTAAAACTATGGCGCTCCCTCATACCAGATGCAGCAATGACTGCTTGGGGGCCTTTGAAAGAAGATGAGACAAATAGACGGAGTGTAAAGCTATCGCAGGTGGCGCTGTGGGTTAAAGCCTCAGCGCCTAGGACTTGCCGATCGAAAGGTCGGCGGTTCGAATACCTGCGGCGGGGTGCGCTCCCGCTGCTCGGTCCCAGCGCCTGCCAACCTAGCAGTTCGAAAGCACCTCCGGGTGCAAGTAGATAAATGGGGACCGCTTACCAGCGGGAAGGTAAACGGCGTTTCCGTGTGCGGCTCTGGCTCGCCAGAGCAGCGATGTCACGCTGGCCACGTGACCCGGAAGTGTCTCCGGACAGCGCTGGCCCCTGGCCTCTTGAGTGAGATGGGCGCACAACCCCAGAGTCTGTCAAGACTGGCCCGTACGGGCAGGGGTACCTTTACCTTTACCTTTTAAAGCTATCCATGGTAACTAAGCTGGATGCCTGATGTTCTCTCTCCCCGGCTGGAGGCCTCTGAATCCCTGTTTGCTGCAGGTTACAAATGGGGAGAGCGCTGTTGCCCTCAGGGCCTGCTTGCGTCTGGTTGGCTGCGCTGGAAACAAAGTCCTGAACTCCATGGGCCTTTGGTCTGATCCAGCAACAAGGCTCTTCTTACGTTCTTAGGGCAGCCAAAGCCCCAGCTCCGCATGAGGCCCCCGGGAAGAATCCTCTGTGCACCCCCGGTGCTACAGAGCTCACTCTCCAAAATGGCAGTTTGGCCCCTGGCTTCCCTTCCACCCACTCACACCCGCACTGGGAGGCTGCTTGTTGCCCCACCCAGAAGACTTCTTGAAGAAGCAGCTAGGGAAAGCAGTGCTACTGAACCTCAGGTACTGGGAGCCCCCGGAGGGTGGAGTGTTCTTGCGACCCAGGCCTGCCTGCTTGCAGGTCTCCTTTGGCGCCCCTGGTGAGCCATTGAGAGAACAGGAAGCTGAACCAGATGGGCCCCTTTGGCCGGATCCAGAAGGCTCTTCCTCGATTCTTAGATTTGTTTGTTTTCCATCTTTCCCCTGAACTCTGGGATTTATTTTCCCCTGATGTCAAAACAAGTTGATAGGAAAGTGAAGCTTAGCAAGCATTAAATATCACAAAGTTTCACGTGGGGGTTCCTCCCCCTCTTTTTTGCCACAAACAGTTTTTAAGCTGTCACAAAATGTCAACATCTTAGATACCAGAGTGTATCTTTGACACGGCACCATAATAAAATAAAGGAGACAAAAAAGAACCCTGTCTACAACTTGGGATTTGTGCCAAGCTGGATCTGTTTGTAATTTATCATGTGTTATCAATCATCTTTTTATGTGCCTCTAAGCTTTTATTTTACATACATAAATTTCATGCCCAAGCTGTGAAAAGGGGCAGTTTCTTTCTTCAAAGTTTGGTACTGGTTTAGTCCTTTGCTCTGTTTTGGAGGCAGCTCAGTTTTTAGTTCTAAGCCAAGCAGGTTTCTCTAGGAAGAACATTGATTGATTGCACTTCATGTTGTGTCTCTTAGCCCATGCTGTTAATTTGAGGTTCATTTCCCCACTGGAGTACCTAGCCAAGCATATCACGGTCCCAATAGCCATGATACTCAACAAGATAGCTCAGTCAGTAGAGCATGAGACTTTTCATATCAGGGTCATGGGTTCAAGTTGAGCAAAAAAAAAATCCTGCATTGCAAGACTAGATGACCCTCGTGGTCATCTAGGACCCTCCCTCCCAATTCTATGATTCTATGTTGGTATATTGAATTCAGAGCTTGAGAGAGTGGGGGACATGGCGACATGGGAGAGGACATTCTCCATGGTAGCACCAGAGTTGTGGATTTCCTTCCCTAGAGAGGTGCTACTGGCACCTTCGTTAAGTAGTTTCTGCTGCATACTGAAGATTCTCCTCTTTTCCCGGGCCTTTGGCACCTGAGTCACAACCACACCATAAATTTTAAATACAGGGATTCTCCCCAAGAATCCTGGTAATTGTAGTTTGTTAATGTGCTGGGAATAGTAGCACTATGAGGTGTAAACTGCAGTTCCTATGAGTCTGGGGGAAGCCAAGTGCTTTGAATAGGTTGTTTGGATGTGACCATATATTTTTAGGACCCACTTTAGTCGCTAGACTATTTTAAAATTGTGGTTTTTAAAATTGTTCTAATGTACCCTGGTGAAAGGGAGGTAAGCAATCAAGTAACAACAACAAAATTCATTTAGTTGATAACGCAAGAATGTTTGTTTGTTTGAAGGACTAACCAATGTTAGCAATGGAATATTTAGATGGTTGAATTGTGCTAAATTTATCTTCTAAATGTTTAGGACATCTCTCCCCCCCCCCCCTCGAAAAAGATATTATTTTAAATGAGCATACAGATTGCCCTAATGGACCACGTAAACTGACTATGTGTCCAAGAAATTGGCCTGGGAGCAGGGAGACATGGCTATAAATGACTACTACCCAGGGTGGCTACATGGCCTCCATAACTAGAGGCTGGTTGATGATCACCAGTGGAATGGGAGAGGGCTATTCAACTCCTGTCTTGCTTGGCCTCCATGAGAACACATTGCGGACTGGATGGGTGTTTGGTCTGATTCAGCTGGTCTCTTCTTAACACCCTGAAATGCAGAGAGAATCCCCTGTAGATCAAAAGTCTGAAAAACTGCTGCTGTCATCGCCTCCCCTTGAACTTGTCTCACCAGTTTCAACATTGGCATCTCCAGCTGATGCTAAAGTGATATGAGGCACTGGCCATGCAAGTCACTGAGAATCACTGTAATACTGGATGCCAGATAGATCTTAAATCTTTCATTAATTCCCAGCGACCTGTACCTACCGATGTGCAGGAGGCTGGGACTCATTACTTGTGGCAGGGAAAATTCCAAGGTGGCTGTTTCCATGCCTCATGTGAGGCTTACAGAACGTGCCTGTCTTTTTCCAGAGCCCTGTTTGTGTGAGAGAGGATGAATATACTGGTTAATTTCATGGAGACTTCAGGAAGGCCAAATCCAATCACTCCTGCCAGCTTATGTGGTCTAATCATTATTCTGGCACTTAGCACTTTGATTAAATCCATAGCTTGCAAAGTCATGCAATTTTCTTCTGATTCTCTCTCCCCCTACCCCAGTTTTATCATCTCTCATGACAGCATGTCTTAACTGTGGTTAGTTGAAATGAGCCAGCTTCAAAAACCTGAGCTTATTTCAGTCAACCATAGTTCAGATTAACCACAGTTTAGAGGTCAGACAGCATGCTAAACTGTGGTTAGTCTTCCCATCTCCCCCTGGTGGCTGCACAACTGTGGCTTATAAATGGTAACACTTCCTGCTGAGTCAGACAATTGGCCTGCTTATCCAGGGATGACTTTCCAATAACTTGGGCAATGTTTGCAAGTTAGCTGTGTGTGCCTGCTTGTTAAAATATTTGTGTCCTTCCAATCCTCCTTTTGCTCATCACCAGTAAAACTCTAAATTGCTGTACCCTGTAAACTGAGGCCGCAAATAGAATCTCAAATGCTGGTGAACACGGATGTATGAATTGCATCCCACTTTGTTCTTTGTAACTGTAGGTTTGTCTACCTGTCAGCTTGGTTGTTAAATATGGATGCAGGTAGCCTTCCCAAATGGGTAAGTTGCTTGCTGATGAATGCCCTTTCTCTCTCTCTCTCTCTCTCTCTCTCTCTCTCTCTCTCTGTGTGTGTGTGTGTGTGTGTTTGGCTTCCTGTGGTTCCCTTTGCTCAGGCTGCTTTGGGTCACCATCCATCTTCCCTCCCATGGCACTCTTTTCTTCCAGAGCTGCTGCAGGCTGTTTATCTTGCATTTCTTGTTCCACCTCCACCTCTTCTCCTGCTCCCCACCCTCTGGACTGACAAGACCACCTGCTAATCATGTAGTCTCGTTGGCTGGAATTTCCAGTGGCTGCAGACAGCTGTTTATACAAAGTGGAGGCAAGGATGTTTCTGGGGTGTTGCGCTCATCCCTTCCTGAAGGAGCGGGTCTTAATTACCCTTCAGCCAACTGTGATGCTCTTTGCTAGGTTCTCCTTGCATGGGGTCACCATGGTAACCCTGAATAGTAACAAGGGCACAACACACAAAAGCTGGAGCAGCCTGGCTGATAGGCTGATGTGACTCCTGAAAGCTACTGGAAATGTGCTCCATTTGCCTTTCCCCAGTCAGGTTCATCAGCAATTCCACCCCTACCCCTACCCCCTACCCCCTACCCCCATTCCCCAACTCCTTCTAAATTGCTCTTCCATTTCATTTCCTGCTTTGGGGAATCACAAGCCTACCTCATCTGCTGCATTTGGGTTTGGCAGCTTTTACACACACTCATATCCAAAACGCCTTCCCTGCTGCAAGACAAGTTTCCTTCAGTATTTCTTCTTCCTCCCTGGGAAATTTATGTTGGTCATTGGCATCTGTCCTGCACTGCTAGAGAATGCACTAGCAAATAAATTAATCTAGGTTTACAGTCTTTCACTTCCTTTCCTCTTTTTTATTTTGACATCCTTTTGAGGTCAGTAAGTAGCATTTCATAATATGTGATGCAGTCTTTATTTTCAATTCCCAGTCTGTGTGTGCACTATACAAAAATCATGACACGGGAAAAACCATGAAGCTCGCCAATGCCTCGACATAGTTCCATCCTTATTTCAGACATCATGATATATCAGTAAAACATGATGTTTAGCTGGTGATATATCGTGATGTTGAAAAACAGATATCGCCCAGCCCAACTCAGCACTCTTAACAAACAAATGGCTCCCATAATTCTTTGTGGGGGAGCCATGACTGTTTAAAGTAGCATCATAGTGTTTTAAATGTATAGTGAATGTGGCCAGAGCACATGAGGAGATGCTCCATCTTCAAGCCCATGGAGGCTGTCATTGAGTCTCTGACATTTCTTTTCTTTTTGGAAGTTGCTGTGACCAGAAGCAAACATAAAAGAAGAAAAAATATATTCAATAAAATGCTGTTGGCTGAAAAAAATGCCTACATTCTAACAACTCAGATACCAACTAAATCTGTTTTTTGGTCATAGTCAAAAAACCAGTTGCTGCTAATTTTCCAGGTCTGTAACAATTTGAGCATGGAATAAGCTGAGACCCTTTCCTATTGAATTTTTTTTTTGGGGGGGGGGAATTGTGTTGAGTGACCTCTTCCCTCCCAAAGATATTTGTAGCAGAGCTCACCCTTTCCATATGCAGAAGATCCCATTTAAAAAATATCCGATAGCCAGGCCAGGGAAAGATCTCTCCCTGGAGAGCCACTGGTGGTCAGAGGAGGCCAGGCTGAGAGAGAGCTGGGTGGATTGATTTTGGTATAAGGTCACTTTACATGTTAATGGGCAAGAATGGAGGCTATGATAATCTGCAAAGGGCATCGAGGAAGCCAAAATAACTTCTTGTGTTCAGAACATGAGCGTAAGAGCCAGTATGGCATAGTAACTGGCGCGTCAGACTAGTTTCTGGGAGAGCAGTGTTCAAGTCCCTCACTCGGCCATGAAGCTCTCGCTGGGTGACCTTGGGCCAGTTACTCACTCTCAGCCTAACCTACCTCACAGGGTTGTTGTGAGGATAAAATGGGGAGGAGAGAACCCTGTACACCACCTGGAGCTCCTTGGAGAAAAAAATGGTGTAGAAATGTAATAAATAAATAAGGAGAAACCACCTCAGCAGTGTACTTCCAAGTGTGGAACTTACTTCATTGCACATAGTGAGAACCAGGCAGAAGTTGTTGTTGTTGTTGTTGTTCTCTCTCTCTCTCGCTCTGTCTGTCTCTGTGTGTGTCCAATCTCCCATCATTTTTTTAGAATATGTTCCTTCAGCTTGCCTGTGACACTTCCTCCTCATAAAAATCAATATTCAAAGCAACACTTTAATCTGAGGGTTGCTATTTATTAAGCAAGGCAGCAATAAATTTGCCTCTACTTATCTAGCAGGCCCTGCTCCAGCCTGGATTGCGTTCCTCTATTCCTTCCCCTATAAGAAAAGAAAGGAAGGGCAGGGGGAATGATAACAACACATCCTTCTTGCTGAAAGTCCGCAATAGGTAATTGTTGTTGTTGTTTAGTCGTTTAGTCGTGTCCGACTCTTCGTGACCCCATGGACCAGAGAACGCCAGGCACCTCTGTCCTCCACTGCCTCCCGCAGTTTGGTCAAACTCATGCTGGTAACCTCGAAAACACTATCCAACCATCTCGTCCTCTGCCGTCCCCTTCTCCTTGTGCCCTCCATCTTTCTCAACATCAGGGTCTTCTCCAGGGAGTCTTCTCTTCTCATGAGGTGGCCAAAGTACTGGAGCCTCAGCTTCATAATCTGTCCTTCCAGTGAGCACTCAGGGTTGATTTCCTTCAGTATGGAGAGGTTTGATCTTCTTGCAGTCCATGGGACTTTCAAGAGTCTCCTCCAGCACCATAATTCAAAAGCATCAATTCTTCGGCGATCAGCCTTCTTTATGGTCCAGCTCTCACTTCCATACATCACTACTGGGAAAACCATAGCTTTAACTATACGAACCTTTGTTGGCAAGGTGATGTCTCTACTTCTCAAGAGGCTGTCTAGGCCTGTCATTGCCCTTCTCCCAAGAAGCAGGCGTCTTTTAATTTCGTGGCTGCTGTCACCATCTGCAGTGATCATTGAGCCCAAGAAAGTAAAATCTCTCACTACCTCCATTTCTTCCCCTTCTATTTGCCAGGAGGTGATGGGACCAGTGGCCATGATCTTCGTTTTTTTGATGTTGAGCTTCAGACCATATTTTGCGCTCTCCTCTTTCACCCTCATTAAAAGGTTCTTTAATTCCTCCTCACTTTCTGCCATCAAGGTTGTGTCATCTGCATATCTGAGGTTGTTGATATTTCTTCCGGCAATCTTATTTCCGGCTAGGGATTCATCCAGCCCAGCCTTTCGCATGATGAATTCTGCATATAAGTTAAATAAGCAGGGAGACAAAATACAGCCTTGTCGTACTCCTTTCCCAATTTTGAACCAATCAGTTGTTCCATATCCAGTTCTAGCTGTAGCTTCTTGTCCCACATAGAGATTTCTCAGGAGACAGATGAGGTGATCTGGCACTCCCATTTCTTTAAGAACTTACCATAGTTTGCCGTGGTCGACACAGTCAAAGGCTTTTGCATAGTCAATGAAGCAGAAGTAGATGTCTTTCTGGAACTCTCTAGCTTTCTCCATAATCCAGCGCATGTTTGCAATTTGGTCTCTGGTTCCTCTGCCTCTTCTAAATCCAGCTTGCACTTCTGGGAGTTCTCGGTCCACATACTGCTTGAGCCTTCCTTGTAGAATTTTAAGCATAACCTTGCTAGTGTGTGAAATGAGTGCAATTGTGCGGTAGTTGGAGCATTCTTTGGCACTGCCCTTCTTTGGGATTGGGATGTAGACTGATCTTCTCCAATCTTCTGGCCACATTATTATTAATAGTTTTTAATAATAGCTCTATTTTTGTGCTGTGGTAGTTTTTCCTTCATTGATGGTGATAAAAAATAGAGCTTATTGAGTAAGACACACAGCTCTACAGGAAGCAAGGTTTTGACAGTTAAGATGTCTAGTGATTCCCTTTAGTTCCCTTTAGTTCCCTTTCATGCTGCAGATCTGATTTCCACGAAGCGCTTCTTTCTGATGGATGGCAGCCATGCTGGCCGGTTGGCACAAAGGAGCAGACTCGCTTTAAGGCAGGTATCTTCAGACCCAGGACCTACACTTAACCCAGACATGCATTTGGGGACCCAGCACATCATCCTTTACCATTCATTTGCATGGTGCTAGTTCTCCTGTTGCAATCCACCTTGCACCAGGCAACAACCCACCAGTTGAGGACTTGTGCTTTAATCCATAGCTCAGTGGCAGAACATGCACGCGGAAGGTCTAAAGCAGCACCTTTTGCTTCTTATTTGTCTGTGGTCTGCTAAACTGTCAAACAAAAAAGATATTAAGGCAAAATTATGTTCTGCTTGTGAAAGCGCCCCTGTTGACAGTTGTCATGTTTACTGCAGTTTGACTGCAAGAGCATTGTGCATTTTGATGTATGTTGCCTAGTGGTAAATTTAATTATGTTACTTGCATAGCTGCTGCTATGACAACTGCTACTCTTTGGTCTTGAATGTGAGATTTGTATTGTGTAGATTCCTCTTTTATCAATCGCTTTTTGTTGAGATTTGTAAACCGCTCGGACTTCTATTGAAATATGAAGCGAAATATAAATTAGCTAACTAAAAAAAAATAACAATGCTCCAGCCTGGTTTGTGGCAGTTTGCCGCATTCCTGAGGGGTGAGTTCCCCAGACAGCGGAAGTGCGGAAGATTGAGGACTAATGTGGAAAGATCTGACCCACAGACCAATTCACCTCATGCAGTCCTCTGGATTCTCCACAGGTAACACCCTTCCTCAGCCCAGCTCTGTGCCCTGGAATAGGAATCTGCACATTGATATGCCTCTTACTTGCATGCATGGAAAGATGTGTGCATGCATTTGAGCTCTTACTTTGGCATGTCTGGAATACAGCCTTTGGTACAAAGTTCAGAGTCACATCCTTTTTCTGACTCAACACTGACATGTGGACCTCAGGTGGCTGCCCAGGAAGGAATGTCGCCCTCGTGCTGAAAGGTTTCCTCAGCCTGACGTAGGTAATAGAATAAAGAAATACAGGAATCTGCCTCGCAGGGAGTCAGACCATTGGTTCCTCTGGGTTAGTACTGTCCACTCAGACTAGCAGTGGCTGCCCAGGGTTTCAGTCATGAAGTCCTGCCCAGCCCTAGCTGGTCCCCAAGGTGGAGGAGATTCTTGGCTGTGCTGTTGCCTGTGGTGTCAAGGGAAGAAACAGTACCACCCTATTCTGCCTTCGGCAGGCACCACCTGGACTGGTATGAGGGGCAGAGCATGATGGTATATCGCGGTATATTCGATGGTATATTCACTCTGTGGTATATCGCGGGTGAAACAGCCGCCACTCCTGAGTACCAGTAGAACAGGCGGGTTTTCGCCCTGGAAGATCTACCACAAACCAAATATTAACCTTGAATCACCTGGCGGAAAAGTATGCCGGTAAAGCCCCAAAGGTTCTTCACGTGGCTTTTATTGACCTTAAGCAGGCATTTGATCGAATCTCTAGAAAGCAGCTATGGACAAAACTGGCTGCTACAAAGATCGATCGTCGCCTCCTTCATCTGATTATCAGCCTCCATACAAACACCTTTCTGAGAATCAGGCTAGACAATAAAGGCCTAGTCTCCAACCCTGTTACCACCACTAGAGGGGTAAGACAGGGTTGTCTATTGGCCCCAGCATTGTTTAGCTTTTACATTAACTCACTGGTGACTCACATGGCCAATGACGCATTCCACCCCCCCAAATTGGCAGGCCGATCTCTGAATGTTCTTCTGTATGCGGATGACGCCGCACTTCTTGCCAGATCCCCTATTGGACTGAGGAGAATGTTGCAAGCTCTACATGAATACTGTGATCAGCATGAGCTCCAGCCCAACTATGCTAAGACCAAGATCATGGTCTTCTCTGCCCGACCGAGACTCCATCGATGGTCGATGAACGGGATTCCCCTAGAGCAGGTTAACTGCTTTAAATATCTGGGACAAGTAATACGGTCAAATAGGTCTTTTCTGGCCCATAGAGACTATATGACAACTAATGCATCTAAAGCAGCCATCCAGATTAGATCTCTATATGCTAAGAATCAGGCTCAATCAGTGAAGATAGCTTTGAGACTCTTTCAAATGAAAGTCCTCCCCCTTCTTTTCGTGGGCATCTCTTTAGGCTCCCGTAGGGATTTTTTGAAACTGGATTCTATTCAAACGCGATTCCTTAGAGCCATCCTTAGGATTCCCCCCTTGGTAGCGGGTGCGGTTATGAGACTAGAGGTCGGCTGGCAAGCTCTACGGTATGTGGCCTTGAAGACGAAGCTCTGGCTATGGCTCAAGCTTTGTTTTAAACCAGTGGGTATTGCCCCCTTGATATTGAGGGATGATTTCCAATCATCGTGGGAAAGGGAGGTCATTAACGAGGTTCAATCCTGCGGATTGTCTCCCCTTTACTTTGAGTCTATGACGTACAATCAAGCTAGAGCTGTGGTCTCCCGGAGACTGAGTGACATTGCCAGACAAGAGGACATAGCCCAGGTAAAACCAGGGACGTTCCTAGGGGACCAGATTTATCGGACCATACCAGCCCCCTACCTTGCAGAAATCCACTATGTGGAATACCGCAGACTTCTTACAGCGGCTAGATTAAATGTCCTTGACTCTGCGATATTGTGGGGAAGGTACAGGGGAGTACCATACGCCCAGAGAACCTGTCATTGTGCCATGGGTGTGGTTGAGTCCACCGAACACATTCTCTTGACTTGCCCTTCTTATGCAGAGCTTAGACAAAATTTTATAGATCCACTCCTACGTCAATTTAGCTTCCTACCCGGAGAAAACCAGGTTTTACACTTGCTGAATAATGTCACTAGAGCTATACCTTCCTTGGTGGCCAAATTTCTTTTTTTAGCTTTTAAGCGTCGCAAAACTATAATTGACTGTATTGATATGGGGCTATCTGTTTAGTCCATTTTAGTGTTGGCTAAGCTCTAAAATCTTCCTGGATGTTTAACTGTGTATTGACAAATGTACCTTTTTCTGACTGACGGTCAAATAAAAGGTTGATGATGATGAGTACCAGTGCTGCTTCCAACATCAGAAGGGACTCAGGAGCAACGGCTGTTTCACCAGTGATATACCGCCAGGTGAAGCCGCAATTATGCTCTGCCCCTCGTAGCTCAAATACAGCTTGTTCCTCCCTTGGCTTCTTTAAACTGCTCCACTAAGGCTCAAGCAGCTGCGCGCTCCTCAGCGGAGCAGTTTATAGAAGCCCCCCCCCCTCCAGCTCGTGTGAGCCGGAGGGGGGCCTCCATTGAACTGCTCCCGCCCCCCAACTGAGCGAGCCCAGATGCCTCGCTCACTAGCCAGAGAGGCATTGGGGCTCACTCAGCTGAGGTCGGGAGCCTTTGTGCTTCCCAGCTGAGCAGTGCAAGAGCAAGCTGCATCTCCCTGGCCCCCTGAGGCACTGGGGTGCAACCACCTCAGCTCCCTTGGCGAGAGCAGGGGCAGTTTCACCCCAGTGCCTCGCAAGGTTGGGCCAATGTAGCTTGTTGCTTCAATATCCCATTGTATCACCATATCACGATGTTTGGCTAGTGATACATTGCAATGTTGATAACCGGACCCCGCCCAGCCCTACTGGGCACCACAGTTTAAGGAGGATATTGGCAATATGCAACATGGGTGACCAAGATGATCAAGGGTCTGGAAACCAAGCCTGGTGAGGTATAGTTGAAGGAGCTGGGTATGTTTAGCCTGGAAAAGAGGAAACTGAGAAGAGATACGATAGCCATCTTCAAATATCTTAAGGGCTATCACATGGAAGAGGACTGCCACATGTTCTGGAGGGTAGGACTCGAACCAATGGCTTCAAGTTACAAGAAAGGAGATTCTAACAAAACATTAGGAAAAAACTTTCTGACAGTAAGAGCTGTTTGACAGTGGAACAGACTACCTCAGAAGGCAGTGGACTCTCCTTCACTGGAGGTTTTTCAACAGCTTGGGTTGCCATCTGTCGGATTCTCTTGTTGTCATTCCAGCATTACAGGGGACTTGACTGGAAGACCCTTGAAGACCCCATCCAACTCGCCAGTCCTGTGATTCTACGGTACTCTCCCCCTCTGGACAGCAACCTTGGTGTGTAGCAAGTGGGGAATCACGGCTTGGCCTACAGTTTAGTCCCTGACGAGCTGGCAGAGAGTCCCACATAGCTGCCATCCATCATATTCAAGTTTTTGATACAAATCAAGCCTGAAAGGAAGTGGAGACTGGTATTCATTTATTTTTTCTTCTACCACAGAAACCCAGAGTAGCTAAAAGGAACACAAATCCAATCTTATGCTATGGAAAGTGATTATTAAAACCATAATTAGAGATGCCAGTCTTTTGAAAAAAGAAACTAGTTCCACACAAATAAATTCAGATGCTAAAGTGGGTTTTAAAAATCTTGCCTAAAGTGTGCTGAAGGCTATAGTTCAGTGACAGAACACCGGCTTTGCATGCAGAAGGTCCCAGGCTCCATCCCTGACATCTCCATGAAGGGCTGGAAATGCACTCTGTGTGAAAGCCCTGGAAACCCGTCGTTGTAGATTGACTGGCCCAGTATAAGACAGCTTCCCATGTTCCAAAATGGGGAAAGGCCCAAAATTTTAGTCTGCTTCCCAGGTCCTTGGGTATATGGCATTTTTGGAAAAAGAAAGGAAGTAGACTTCATGGTGCACAAGAAGTTAAACAAGGGCACTGAGACAAACAATTTTGAAAACCGAGTTCTTCCTAAAGCTCATTCTTGAGCACTCAATTTCATGCCTGGCCTGACATGGTTTTATTTTGGCCATAGTGTGGTTTGTTGGGACCCAACCCAGCAAGGGTTGTTTTCTGTCACAAACCACAGTGTGAAGCCGTGGTTCGTTACTGACTTATGAATGTTGACTTATTTTAGCGATACTTTGGCATTTATATTTGCTCCCAGCTGCTGTGTTCAACCATGGTTTGCGTAGCCACCTCTCTCCAGATGCTTGTCAAAGTACAGAGACGTGGGGCAAGGGGAGCTGGAAAGACATCCTGGTTTGTTTGCTTATCTTTGAGAGGTAACTTCTGGTTTGTTGAATAAAACTTGGTTAAAAGAAACCACAACCCAGCATTACATGCAAACGCATATAGCAAAATAATTCCTTGCATTTGTGTAGACAGCCTAGGGATGCAGTTGGTTGTACAAGGGTGCCATTGTGAAAGATTTCTGTTTGAAACTTGTTTGTTTTTAAATGTCATTTGTGCCCCTGAGGTCTTGTTCCTTCCCCATCTGTTTCTTGCTGTCTTGCTTTCCTCTTCTGTTTTCAGTCCCAGACATCCTCTATTGTCTCTCCATCTCCAATTTAAGGAAGAAATAGTGAGGGGTGTTTTCTGTGTTGGCCATACATTTGGCAGAGTAAAAGATTGTTTGGCCCAGTGAGAATTTATAACGAGAGTATTGTCATATGCTGGAGCAAACACTGTTCTTCAGATGAGCTGGTGAGGGTCATCGGCTATTCTCTAATCATGGCCATTAAGGCCAGTTCACATGACACCCCGCCTTGGAAGCAGAAGAGGACAGCCATTAAAACTAGCCTTGTGTTTCATGAAACGTGCATGGAGTATTTGTGTAGTATTTTGCCTCCATGTGCCTAGATTCCCCTCCATACACACACAGTTTGAGATAAATTGTGACGTTTTCAATGCCTTCATTTTCAAATTTCCAATTTCCTTCTGTCAGAACCTCAAGGTGGGGGGAGGAGAGAGAAATCTTTAGCAAATGATGCAAAGTGAGATTTTCTTCCTTGTTACTATTTTTTTCCTTTCCCTTTTTCTAAAAAAACCTCCCTGACAGATTTTATCATCCATGCCACCCACACATTCTCCCCTATCTACTTTTAGATTGAATTTGTGTGTTTGTTTAATATTTATGGTGTGGTGAGTTGAAAATGAATGCAGATGAGACTGAGTTACAGCTTCTGGATCTTAAAATATTTTCAGGCTCAGGATCAACAGGCTGCCAAGTTTATTACAGGAAGGGCCTGTGCTTGCTGTGTTTCTGTCCACAGTGACATGGAGTCCTGTCTTGGAATTCATGGAGGCTTTGATGAAAGCCAAGCAATTAGGCACAACTTCTCCCTGTTTCGACAGCTTTAGGGGTGGCTTTTGCTCCCTCCCTCTTGAATGCACAGAAGTGGCTTCTGCTGTTGATTTCTTGACAGTAAATAAGTAATGGCATCTATTAGTGGCATTATTGCCTTTAAATAGGCACTTGTGCAGCCATTAGGAAGACGATTGTGTTTTTCTGTTCCTATTTTTATTAAAAGTACAATAAGTTATGTGAAGTTAACAAAGCGATCAAATATGCTTTCATTGTTCTAAGCAGTTGCTTAAATACAGAGAAGGAAGGGAAAAAGAAAAGAAGGGCAGCCTGCCACAGGCTGATTTAATCACTCAGTGTAGACAGCTAGCCAAACCATAGTTAAAAGAGATAAACCATGGCTTCCCTGGTACCTGTATTGACAAAACATACATTACAAGTGTCCCATGAATCAGAAACAGAAAACAGGGTTTGAAGTGTGCTTGAAGACCATGGTTTATGGTAACTGTGGTTTGGCATGAAACGAGTAGCCTAATAATTGATTACTCCACCTGAGGAGGCTGCTGTATCATGGAGATTGATATGAATCTGAGTGCTCTGTGGATGGAATACACAAGCAGACAAGCATCTCTTCTTGTAAGATGAAGTCATGGTTTCTGTTCTAAATTATGGTCAGCATAGCACAGAGAAACCAGATATGATCTATGAACTGACATCATGCCTTGAGCTAAGGGGAGCTCTCAGTATGCGAAACATTAAATCCTAATCAGGGCCCAATCAGAATTAGGTAGAACTCAGAATGTAAAGTTTAATCATAGCTCACACACTGAAAAGCAGCCTTCTGTAATATTAAGTAAGCCACTTTAGATATTAAATCAAGACTAATCCAGCAAAATGTAAGTAGGCATATGCTGGAGAAGCAAGCAGCCACCTGCATACTTAGCACACCTTGTGGGGAGGGGTCCAGCTATTGAACTTTTTTTTTTTTTTTTTGGAAGGAGGTCTAAACCAGAATTTGTTTGGTCTTAGGTAAGATCCTGGAGGTAGAGAACTCTCATGCCATAATAGGACATCCACCTGTTAATTGGAAGCTGATGAGGAGATAGTTCCATGGGCCCATGCCACACTCAGTGAGTATGGAGGGCTTGTTTCATGATCTTCTGAAACTGGTGGTTCATGAGCAGATCCTGAACAGCAGATAGGAAAAGATAGGAGCAAGTGATCATAGAATATGGGCTGAGTTGAGAACTCTTTGCTGAGCGACACTCTAGGGCAGGCTTCCTCAAACTTGACCCTCCAGATGTTTTGTACAATTCCCATCATCCCTGACCACTGGACCTGCTAGGGAGTTGTAGGCCAAAAACATCTGGACGGCCCAATTTGAGGAAGCCTGCTTGAGTCAATTGCAATTGAAGACACACAACATAGACGGGAACCCTTTACTATTTATTTATTTATTTATTTATTTCCCCCCGGCTATTTATTTGTCTTTATTTTATTGATGTGCAATTGAACAGTGTCTATCCAATTGTACTTGTGCAGGTGTCTTTGACTGGGGGCAGGGATACAGAAAAGCAGGGAATGGGGGAGCTGAAGGGGAAACTGTTGTAAGTCAAAAGGAAACTGTTGTAAGTCAAAACCCTAACCCTAACTTTTAGTAAACTATTATTACAGAGAATGAGACTTGCACTTGGAGGTTGAGAACCAGGGAAGACCACCAAGGTCAGAACATGGCGCCACTAGGAAAGGCTGCCATTGCATAGGCAAAGTTGCAACCTGAACAGGAATGGAATCCTTGAAAGTCTTTCCCATGAAGGCACACCAGTGGCTAGTCTGAGTGGAGCTCCTCCAGGAGCAAGGAATCATTCCAAACCATAGTCTGGGGATTCAACATATGGGCCAGCCATGATCATTAAGCTGCTTTGAACACTACTGTTGACTGAAAGGCAGTGGACACACAATTTTATAATAAATGATTAAGTGATTTCAACTGAATATCGTGGCAGCCCTGTATTGGAAAACATGATGCACCTGGTTACTTTAGAATGATGCCCGAGGGAGTTACACTTGTGTAGCGTCACAGTAGCAAGGGGACTCCCTTGCTGAGACAATATGCAAAATTGGAAGATGATCTTTAGGCTGTTCTCCGTTAGGCAGATGATGTTTTCAGACATCTGCTGACACACAGCTCTCTGGAGGGCTCCTGGGATTAATTAGTCATGTTCTCAATAGCAAGTCTTATTCGGCACTCATGTTCCTAACAGTTGAGGAGTACCTAAGCAAATCCTCATGGAAAGGCCTGCATCTCTTGACTCAAGTTATTGATGGGAGCAGAAACATGAAGAAGGCAACAGAGACAAAGGGGAAACTTGACGCATGCTTGAGATATTACAGTCTAATCCCCATAGTAGGTGATAGTTTTGTCTGAAGTATGCAAAAAAGCAAAGCAAAGCAAAAAGCAACCCTGTACTCCAAAGACTTTGCTTTGCTTTAATCGTGGGGTTGTGGGGTTTTTTTATGTTTTATTTTAAAACACAATTCTACAGTGTCCTTTTTGAGGTGAGGCAACCAGAACTCCATTTTACAATGAGACTATGACTGTATAAGTAAATGTGTGGTAATAGTGATGGCAGTGACAACAATAACAGTGATGCTGACTAATTTTTTGCCCTCTAGGACGCACTTTTTCCCCTCCAAAAATGAAGGAGAAATCTGTGTGCGTCTTATGGGGCGAATACAGGCTTTTGCTGAAGCTTAGGGAGCAAGAGGGGTCGGTTCCCACAGGGCTCCCTAGGCTGCGGATAGCAGCCTGCCGCCCAGCGCGTGGGCGCCCTGAAGCAGAGTGCCCCGCGTGCCGGGCAGACATCCGCAGCCTGGGGAGCCCTGCGGGAGCAGACATTGGCCAGCCCCACAAGCTTGGGGGACAGCGGGGAGGCACAGCGCCACCATACCGCTGTTCCCTGACCTGGTTTGGTTTCCCCGACCTGGTTTTTTTGGGGGGAAATAAAGGGGGGGAAATTCCTTTATTTCCCCCCCCAAAAAAAACTAGGTGCGTCCTATGGGACGGAGCGTCCTATGGGATGAAAAATACGGTAAATTTGGTGTGATGTAACAAGAAAGCAAAGTTCAAAGCAGTCCAGTGAGCAAGAAGAGGCCATTTATTTGTTTATTCATTCAGAACACAAAGTTGGGTAGGTTGTGAATGGAAATTAAATGAAGTTTTGGGAGTTGAAGTTGGGGAATAGAATGGCTGCAGGATTAATAGTGTCAGCTGAGTCCATTACAGTGCATTATCAGTGTTTTTATCATTTCTTTATCTGTTATAGTTTTTCAAATAAAAGAAAGGGGCAAATGACTTATTTAAGGGCTGGGAGAGGCCAATTTAAGTCAGAACATGCAGACAGAAAGAGGGTAAGGACTTTGCTGCTGTAGCAAATTTTCAAGAAAGGTTTTGCAGAGCAAAATGAACTTCTGCAAGGGCAGCCAGCTTTGTGTATTCTCCATGCAGCCTCTGAGAGATCATGCGTAGCTACAGAAATGTTCTGTGCCAAGGGGTGAAGTTCAGCTTCCAAAACTGCAGCCTGAGATATTATGATGAAGGGTGGTGTATAAATCTAATGCATATATACTTGGCTAGCAGGGAGAGATCTTTCCACTTCCTGCTACATGCTCATGGCGGAACAGGACTGGAGATGCTAAAGTTTGAACATGGGACCTTGAGCATGCAGAGGACATGTTCCATCACTGAACTTATGACCCCTCAACCACTTAGTGGGAGGTGCTTGTGTGAATGCTCCCCATCTCCATTACTGTGAGTCCCAACCTGCATGGCTAATAGGGATGATGGGAGTTGTAGTCCAAAACATCTGGACTGAACAACCAGGCTTGGAAAGGCTGCAGCAGTAAACAGTCCACATTACAACCCCCTGGAAAAACTAATTAAAATGATGAATGCAAGACAGTCTTTGCCTACCTGGAGCCTTCCAGATCTTTTGGACAACAGCTCCTATTAGCCCCAGCTAGAACAATTGTGTTGTAGTCTGAAACAACTGGAGGTCTCCAGATTTGCTGATAACTAATGTAAGAAATGCTTGTGTGAAAAGACTCCTAATGTGAAACTTCTACACACTCCCTTAAAAAAGTAGGATTTATTCAGTTTTCTGCTACAGTGGTACCTTGGTTTTTTAATCCGTTCCAGAAGTCTGTTCCAAAACTAAAGAGTTCCAAAACCAAGGTGTGCTTTCCCATAAAAAGTAATGCAAAACAGATTAATCTGTCCCAGACTTTTATAAACAACCGCTAAAACAGCAATTTAACATGAATTTTATTATCTCATGAGACCATTGATCCATAAAATGAAAGCAATAATCAATATGCTGTACTATAAAATAAATAAGACATTATTGTAGATGATAAAAATTAAAAATTAATTTTTTTCTTACCTGCACTGATGGTAGTCATTGTTTGGATGGGGGCTTTTTTCCATTTCCAACAGTCTCCCTGCCTGAGCTTACAGAGCTGGACTTGGAGGCGGTATTGAGGACTCCCAGACTGCTGGTTCTGGGAGACTTCAACATCCATGCCGAGGCAGCTGGCTCTGGGGCAGCTCAGAACTTCATGGCCGCCATGACAACCATGGGCTGTCCCAACATGTCACCGGCCCAATGCACATGGCAGGCCACTCTTTGGACCTTGTTTTCTCAAGGAAGCGGTTGATTTGAAAGTGGGGGACATTGACATCAGTCCCTTGTCCTGGTCAGATCACTTCCTAATGAGATTTAGGCTGTCAGCACCTTTTCCCCTCCACAGAGGCAGGGGATCTATTAGGAAGGTCCACCTTCGGCGGCTGATGGATCCAGTGGGATTCCAGACGGCTCTGGGGTATTTTCTAGCTGATATGACTGGTGCTCCTGTTGAAGCCCTGGCCGACCTCTGGAACACCTGAAAGGCTCGGGGTATTGACACAATCGTCCCTGAGCGCCCTCTCCCACTTTGTGGGACCACTTGTCCCCCCTAGTATACTCCAGAGCTTACGGCGAGGAAACAAGGTGGGAGATGGCTTGAACGCAAGTGGAAGAAAGATTTGAATGAATTCAGCCGAACACTGGTAAAGGCTCATTATCGAGCCTACCTAGTGCCAGTGAAGGCAGCAGAGAATGCATACTTTGCTGCCTCCATTGCTTCCTCATCATGTCGTCTGGCAGAGCTTTTCCGGGTTGTATGGGGCTTTTTACCGGCTGGCTCGTTGTGACTTGTTTGCAAAGCATTTTGAGGATAAAATCGCTTGCTCCCTCCTCCATGGGCAGCCCTTGAGGGGAGAGGCTTCATCAGGCAAGGCCTCCTTCCACCTGCCTTGCCCCACCCTCTAGTCTCTGCTTCTCAGTGTGTATTGTATTATTTTATGTACTGTGGCTTGCTGTTGTTTTATTGATTATAGTTTAGATATTATTTATTGTAACTGTTCAGTGGATTTCTGTTTAACTTTTATATGTTGATATTATTATTTTATACTATTCTAATGATTGTTGAATGTTACTTTTTTGATGTAGGTTGCTTATTTTAAAGTTTTGTTTTGTTATCATATTTTTGTATTGCATTAGATTGTTATAAGATGTACATTTTTTTGTTTCTTTAGCTTGTAAACTGCCTTGAGTACTGTAAGATAGAAAGACGACATACAAATTAAAAATGATGATGATGATGATATTTGAAGACGGCTGTCATATCTCCTCTCAGTCTCCTCTTTTCCAGGCTAAACATGCAGCATCATTGCCTGATGAAAGTCTGAGAAGCAACTAATAGATTAATGAGCATTTTTCACTTTCTGTTGCTGCTGGATTGTTTAAAAAAGTAATTACCAAATTATATACATTCCAATCTTTTACACAACAAGGCACCGGTGTCATGAGCCAGTGTGGTGGTTAGAGTGTCAGTCTGGGACCTGGGAGACCAGGGTTCAGCCATGGAGCTTACCAGGTGACTTTGGGGCATGTCTCTTCCAGGTTTGTTGTGAAGGTAAAATGAAGCTTAGAAGAGCTATTCACACCACCTTTTGCTCCTTGGGTGAAACTTGGAAATATATGTAATGAATAAATTAGACAGATTCCTATAATTCACTGTCCATCAAGGTGGAAGCCAGGTTATTATATAAACCAGGGCTATGGGTGACTTGTGATTATGGCCCCCATTTTGATTTAGAATTCGAGAGCTGGAGCTCTTCTTGGAAGCAACAGAGCACACCGTCTCCACCAAGGAGGAGACAGGGGACTCCCCTGAGAAGGAGGCTAGTTCACCAACACAGGAGCCAGATATATGGAGAAACGTGACTCAAAGAAGTAGGAGGCCCAGGGTTCACTCTGATTGTTTAGAAATACACAATCGCTTTGAGGTCCTCTCCCCTAGCATGGAAGACGAAGAGCAGACTCCATTTGAGGATCTCTCCCTCATTACAGTCGATCAGGTATATGAAGACGAGCAGCAAAGTCAGTCCTCAGGGAATGTGCAGGCGACCTTGGAACGGACAGCTCACGGAAGAACCCCGACCAGACCTAAGAGGAGGCATGTAGTGGTGATAGGGGATTCCCTACTGAGGGGAACAGAAGCAGTGATCTGTGGGCCTGACAAGTACCCCTTCCTCTTGGTTCATGTGGGAACCAATGACACTGCAAGCAATAGCCTCCAGAAGATCAAAAGAGACTACGAGGCTCTGGGCAGGAAATTGAAGCAATTAAATGCACAAATTGTCATCTCATCTGTCCTCCCAGTTGAACGACGTGGCCCAGGGAGAGAGGGAAAAATAGTGGAAGTGAACAGCTGGCTTCGCAAATGGTGTAAACAGGAACGGTTTGGATTCTTAGATCACGGACTGCAGTTTCTTGAAGATGGACTTCTGGCAAGCGATGAGCTGCACCTCACAACGGGTGGGAGGAATGTTTTTGCCAAAAATCTCAGAAACCTCATCAGGAGGGCTTTAAACTGACTAATGTGGGGGAGGGAGACAGTGCTCCTGAAGGTAGGAGTCTATCAATTGATGAAGATGATCATCCAAATGTCATAGACCGAATGGAGCAAACAGCACGCAGACGTAGTGGTGGGAGGAAAAAATCCTTAAATAAGAGACACAGGGGAATGATTAATGGACTTCAATGTCTGTACACTAATGCGCAAAGCATGGAAAATAAACAAGATGAGCTTGAGCTCTTGGTACAGCAAACTAAATATGACATAATAGGCATCACTGAAACCTGGTGGGATAAGTCCCACAATTGGAATGTAATAATGGGAGGGATACAATCTATTTCAGAGAAACAGACCAGACAAGAAAGGAGGAGGAGTGGCGTTATATGTCAGGGATGTGTATACCTGTGAAGAGATCCAAGATTTAGAACCTCAAAGCCAAAGTGAGAGCATTTGGGTCAAAATTAAGGGAGAGAAGAATAACAGTGACCTCATTGTGAGAGTTTACTATAGATCCCCAAGCCAAACGGAGGACATAGATGATGCCTTCCTAGAACAGATGGCCAAGCATGCAAAAGGAAGGGAGATAGTAGTAATGGGGGACTTCAATTACCCGGATATTTGTTGGATGTCAAACTCAGCCAAGAGCATAAGGTCAAACAGATTCCTCGCTGGCCTTGCAGACAACTTCATTGTCCAGAAAGTGGGAGAAGCAACAAGAGGAACAGCTATTTTAGATCTGGTCCTAACCAATGTTGATGACCTGGTTGGTGGGGTAGAAGTGGAAGGATCATTATGCGCGAGTGATCATGCTCTTCTGAAGTTTACTATACAGCGGAAAGGAGCAGCCAAGCGTACTAGGACTCAATTTCTTGACTTTAAGAAAGCCGACTTCATAAAACTTAGGGAAGTGCTGGGTGAGATCCCATGGACAGTAATACTAAAAGGAAAGAAGGTGGCAATTGGTTAGGTCTAAGGGATCTAATGAAGTTTTCTTTAAGAGTGGACACACCACTGCTTCCTTCAGTTCTCCTGGGAATGTCCCCGTGTCAAGGGACAAATTGATAATTTCAACCAGGGGGGTCTGCGCAACATCTGGACACTCCCTAATCAGACGGGCACGGATCAAGGAGGCAGGTGGTGGGCCCACCAACTTGGAGGAATCTATCCACATCAGCAGGGAGTATCCGATCGAAATGGTCCAACACTGGACCTGAAGTCAGTCGAGGGGCCTCCAGTTCAGTCACTGTATCTAAATTGGCAGGGAGGTCACGGTGGAGCAACAGGACTTTCTCCGCAAAAAAGCTCGTGAATGCCTCACAGCTGTGGGTCGAATGTGTGCTTAAATTTGGTTGTCCTCCTAAGGACGTTATTGACCTAATTATTCTAAAGAGTTGTGCCGGGCGAGAGCTAGCGGATGCAATGGAAGCTGCAAAGTAAGTGTGCTGGTCCCGGGGGGAAGGTACCGGTACCGTAGTCCGAGTTCACAAGATGAGAGGCGAGGTCCGAAACAGGGAGCCGGGCGGGGAACAGGAACGCTGGAAGGTCAGGAGCAGGAGGCCAGGCAGGGAACAGGAACGCTGGAAGGTCAGGAGCTGGAGGCCGGGCAGGGAACAGGAACATTGGAAGGTCTGAAGCCAACAACGACGTTGCTCCCGCAACCTGGGACCGGGCTGACTGGCCTTTATCTTCTTCTAAGGCCAGGGGCGGTCCCGGCCCCCAGGAGCCCCGCCTCCCCTGGCCTTAATGCGAGCACTCCTCCTGGGAGCAGCCAGTTCCCTTCGCCTCTCTGCCCTAAGCCTCTGCAGTTCAGGAGAGGCCGAAGGGTTACTGGGCCCCGGGGGAGGCTCACCTGTAGACACTGAGTCCTCAAGCACCTCTGGGGCCAGAATGGTTTCACCTGGTGCCTGCTCCTGAGGATCTGACACAGGTGCAGGCTCCTCAGAATCTAGGCCTTGCCCCAGTTCAGCCGGCCCTGGAGGCGGGGACTCCTGTGCAGGCTGGGATTCCTCTGGTTCAGCCTCTGAATCGGAATCCCAGGCCATCACACCATCCCCCCTCCCAGGCCCCCCCCTCAATCGAGGGTCTGGACCCGGCTTGCTGGGGTACGCCGCATGGAACTCTCGGAGGCAGGCAGGCGCGTGGACGTTGGCCGCTGGTTCCCAGGAACGGTCCTCCGGTCCATACCCCTTCCAGTCTATGAGATACTGCAGCTTTCCCCTGTGGTATTGGGAGTCCAGAATGCGTTCCACCTCGTACTCAGGCTCTCCCTGAACCAAAACTGGCTGCGGTCGGGGACGGTTCGGGTGGAACTCATCGGGTGGGGCCACCGGACTCAGAAGGGACCTGTGGAAGACCGGGTGAACCTTCAGGGTTGCGGGCAACCAGAGACGGAATGTCACAGGTGAGACTTGGTCCACGATAGGAAACGGGCCGGTAAAACGGGCGTCCAACTTCCGCGAAGGTCGAGAGGGGTGGAGGTGTCGAGTGGAGAGCCATACCAGGTCACTGACGTGAAGTTCCGGCCCCACCTGGCGGTGGCGGTCGGCCTGGGCCTTGTACGCCTCCTTGGCCTGGTGCAGTTGCTCCATCAAAAGCTGTTGCTGGGACTGGAGCTCCTGAAGTCACTCCGTCACCGCAGGGACCGCGGATGCCGGCAGCACATCTGGAAACAGCCGTGGATGATAACCGTAACTGGCCTGGAACGGGGTCTGCTGGGTGGACGCATTCACCGCGTGGTTGTAGGCGAACTCTGCCAATGCTAGGTGGTCGACCTAGTCATCCTGCTGGTAGCTGCAGTAACACCGGAGGTACTGCTCCAGCACCGCGTTCGCCCGTTCCGTCTGGCCATCGGTCTGTGGGTGGTAGGCTGATGAGAGACAGACCTCTGTCCCGAGGGTCTGGTACAATGCTCGCCAGAACCGGGATGTGAACTGAACGCCCCGGTCGGACACCACACTCTCAGGTAGGCCATGCAGGCGGAAGACATGCTGAAGGTACAGCTGAGCGGTTTCCTTGGCTGTGGGTACAGATGGGCAGGGGGCACAGTGCACCATCTTAGTGAAATGGTCGGAGAAAAATAGAAGGCAGGTACAGCCACGAGACGGGGGTAAGTCCACTACAAAGTCCAGCAAAACCGTGTGCCAAGGACGTGGTGGAACTGGCAATGGCTGAAGTAGGCAGGGGGGTCGCCCGGTAGGGCCCTTGGCCCGCCGGCAGACATCACAACCGGCAACATAGCGAGCCACGTCAGCCTTCAGGCGGGGCCACCAAAACTCACGGCTTACCAGATGGGAGGTGCGATACCGCCCAAAGTGCCCCGCTGCTGGGGCATCATGGGTCATCCGGAGAACCTCAGCCCGCAGTGGCCCTGGCGGGATGTACAGGCGACCGTGGTGCAGCAGAAGGCCCTGATGCAAGACCAGCCCCGGATACTGAGGGCTGGACCCTTCAGCCAGCTCCCGGAGTCGTTCCTGGGCCCAAGCGTCGACCCGCTGCTGTTCCCGCACCCGAGCCTGCAGTGGCTCAGCCTCCTGGGTGGCCAGGAATGCAGCTGGTGGTAGGATTGTGGTGGGTACTGCTTGCTGTACCATGTTTCCGGGACAGGGCATCCGCCTTCTGGTTTTGGGAGCTAGGGATGTAGCGGATCCGGAACTGGAACCGGGAAAAGAACAACGCCCACCGGATCTGCCTTTGGTTCAGCTTGCGGGTGGTCTGGAGGTACTCCAGGTTCCGGTGGTCGGTCCTCACCTCCACCGGGTGTCGTGCCCCCTCAAGATGGTGGCGCCAGACCTCAAAGGCCACCTTGATGGCCAGTAGTTCCCGCTCCCACACGGTATAGTTACGCTCCGCTGGAAGGAGCTGCCGGGAATAGAAGGCACAGGGTAAGAGTGGCGCTTCAGGTCCATACTGCTGAGACAAGACGGCACCGAGAGCCGTACTGGAGGCGTCGGTCTCCACCACAAAGGGTCGAGAGGGGTCAGGATGTTGCAAGATCGGCGCTCTCTGGAAACAGGCCTTCAACCCCTGAAACGCCTCCTCTGCCTCCTTGTCCCAGGAAAACGGCGTCTTGGGGCGCAGTAGCTGGGTCAACGGGGTGGTGCAATGAGCATAATCTGCAATGAAGGTCTGGTAATAGTTGGCGAACCCCAGGAAACGCTGTAGGTCCTTGCGGTTCCGAGGTGCCGCCCATTCTCGAACCGCTGCCACCTTCCCAGAGTCCATCTGCACCCCATCTGGAGAGAGCCGGTGACCAAGGAAGTCCACAGACCGCTGATGGAACTCGCACTTGCTGAGCTTTGCATACAAACGGTGCTCGCACAAGCGCTGCAGCACGGTCCAGACATGACCCTCGTGGTGAGCCGGGTCACGGGAGTAAACCAGAATGTCATCCAAGTACACCACCACGTACTTGTCTAGCAAGTCCTGGAACACGTGGTTGATGTACCCTTGGAACACAGCAGGCGCGTTGCACAAACCGAAGGGCATAACCAGGTATTCAAACTGCCCGTACCGGGTCTCGAATGCTGTCTTCCACTCATCCCCGACTCGGATCCGAATCAAATTGTAGGCCCCCCGGAGGTCTAGCTTGGTGAACACCTGCGCCCCTTGCACCCGCTCCAGCAACTCCGAAATAAGGGGCAAGGGGTACCGGTCTGGGATGGTAATTTTGTTCAGGGCCCGGTAATCATGGCAAAGGCGGAGCTCCCCACATTTCTTCTTAACAAAGAGCACTGGCGCAGCGGTGGGCGAGGTAGAAGGCCTAATGAAACCACGCTCCAGGTTCTTGCGCAAGAAGTCCTGCAAAGCCTCGCGCTCTGGCTCTGTTAGAGAGTATAAGCGACTCACCGGTAGGGGCGCTCCGGGCTGGAGGTCTATGCCGCAGTCAAAAGACCGATGCGGCGGCAGCTGGTCTGCCCCCGTTCCTCAAACACGTCTTGGTAGTCCCGGTACACGGCTGGGAGCGTGGGTGCTGCCTCCTCCGTGGGTGCGGCCGCTAGCATCTCGGACTGAGCATGGGAACATGGGTCTGGGAAGTGCACAGTCCGTTTGACCCAGTCAATCTGAACGTTGTGAGCCTCCAGCCAGTCCATCCCGAGCACCAGGGGGAACCGGGGCATGGAGGCAATGTCCAAGGTTCGCACCTCCCGGTGCTGCTGGAGACACAGGACCAAGGGCTGGGTCTCCCGAGTGACGGCACCCGAACGCAGGAGCCATCCGTCAATTGCCTCCACCTGTACCGGTTCTGGCTTGTTCTGAAGTGGCACCTGATGATGAGCGACAAAGGCAGCGTCCATATAGGAGCGGGTTGCCCCCGAATCTACCAAAGCGTGGGTAAGAATCCAAGGCCCACCTGGAGGGTAGAGACACACCGGTACCATGAGATGTCGCAATTCCACTGGTGAGGGCCCTTCTTGCATGGTTTGGGACCCCATGTTGCTAGGGCCTTCGGCTACCGAGGTTGGCGGTCTCCCTGCGACTGGTATCTTCTTGGGACAGGAACGGGCGTAATGTCCACTCCCACCGCAGTAAAGACACAGGTTCTCCTCCCGACGCCGCGACTTCTCCGAGGGGGAGAGGCGAGGTCGCGCAGCCCCGAGCTGCGTTGGCTCGACTGGCAACTCGGCTGTGGGTGTGGACCTGCTGGGAAGGACTGGCGCTAGGAGCCGGGAGTGCTGGCGGTCCCAGGCCTGGCGACGGTCCTCCAACCGATCGTCTATCTGCAGGCTCCGCTGAATGAGGGCGTCCAGCGTGGTGGGACGATCCATCATGGCCAACTGGTCCAGTATCTCGTCCGACAGTCCCTCAAGATACTGGTCCTGTACTGCAGAGTCATTCCAAGACAAGTCTTGTGCCAACAGCCGAAATTCTGTGGCGTAGGCGGCAGCTGTGGACTTGTCCTGTCTCAGCCGACAAATCGCCCAATTGGCTTGGCTCTCCTTCAGAGGGTTACCAAACACAGTCTCTAAGTGGTTACAAAACCCCACATAGTCCGTTAGCAAAGGAGAGTCTTGCTGGAGCAGTGGCAAAGCCCACTTGGCCGCCTGGTCCTTTAACAAACTGATCAAAAAGTGCACCTTGGTGCGGTCGTCAGGGAAGTTCCAAGCTTGCCCCTGAATGTACAACTTGGCCTGGGCGAGGAACATGGGAAAACTGGCCTGGGTCCCATCAAATTTCTCTGGCAAGGCCACTGGGTACTTGCCTGGAGCTGGGGTGTTGGCCCCAGGACCTGGAAAGGCATCCAACTGCTGCTGAAGCACCACAACCACATCGCTTAGCTGCTGAACGGTGTGGGTCAAGGCCTGGTTCTCCTGGGCCAATGCCACCAGCGCAGCTGCCTGGTCAGCCATGGCCTCTGGCTCTTCCCGAACGCACCCCAACGAAGGGGGAGTGCGGGTGTGGCGGGAGCAAACTGTGCTGGTCCCGGGGGGAAGGTACCGGTACCGTAGTCCGAGTTCACAAGATGAGAGGCAAGGTCCAAAACAGGGAGCCGGGCGGGGAACAAGAACGCTGGAAGGTCAGGAGCTGGAGGCCGGGCAGGGAACAGGAACATTGGAAGGTCTGAAGCCAACAACGACGTTGCTCCCGCAACCTGGGACCGGGCTGACTGACCTTTATCTTCTTCTAAGGCCAGGGGCGGTCCCGGCCCCCAGGAGTCCCGCCTCCCCTGGCCTTAATGCGAGCACTCCTCCTGGGAACAACCAGTTCCCTTCGCCTCTCTGCCCTAAGCCTCTGCAGTTCAGGAGAGGCCGAAGGGTTACTGGGCCCCGGGGGAGGCTCACCTGTAGACACTGAGTCCTCAAGCACCTCTGGGGCCAGAATGGTTTCACCTGGTGCCTGCTCCTGAGGATCTGACACAGGTGCAGGCTCCTCAGAATCTAGGCCTTGCCCCAGTTCAGCCGGCCCTGGAGGCGGGGACTCCTGTGCAGGCTGGGATTCCTCTGGTTCAGCCTCTGAATCGGAATCCCAGGCCATCACAGTAAGATTTGTTAGCAGCTTTCATAGCCATCTCATAGGCTTTCATAAGCGTCCTATAAGATGTTCTTGAGGCTCCGTCACGAGTCCGTCACCATACTCGCTCTAGCCGTCTGAGATCCCGCTTCATTTTCCGGAGCTCCTCAGTAAACCAAGGGGCCTGGTTTCGACGGGGTCGCAGAGGGCGCTTAGGCGTGATCTCATCAATGGCTGCCAAGAGCCGGTTATTCCAGTCCTCAACAAGGTCATCTAATGAGTCGCCAGGAGGAGCAGGGTCCCACAAGGCTTGTCGGAATCTATCAGGATCCATCAGTTTTTGCAGACGAGTCCAAATAGGCTCGCCACCCGAGCAGGGGAGCAGCGGGAAGTCGATCTTGGCTTTCAGAGCATAGTGATCAGACCATGGCACTTCCACAGGGGGGAGCATGATCACATCTATGCCAGCCCCAAAGATCAGATCCAGCGTGTGGCCTGCCTGATGAGTGGGGCCCAAAACAAACTGGGAGAGCCCTAGTGTTGCCATGGAAGTCACTAGGTCCAGAGCCTGTGAGGAGGGAGCGGCATCGGCATGGACGTTGAAGTCTCCCAAAACCAGTAGGCTTGGGAACTCCAAGGCCCAGTCCACCACCACCTCCAGCAGGTCTGACAGGGTGGCTGCCAGTGTGCTGGGTGGTCGGTACACCAGCTAGACAGCCAAGCTCTCCTTGGTGCCCCACACGAGACCAACACATTCAATGCTGGAGATCGCCGGTGATGGCAGAGCTCTGAAAGAGCAATTCTCCCAGATTAACAACACTACTCCTCCCCCCCCCGACCCACAGTCCACGATTGATGGAGGACAGAGAAACCTGGTGGTGTTATCTCATGTAGGGAGACTACTTCGCCTTCCCGTACCCAGGTCTCCCTCACGCAAGCCAGGTCAATCCCCTGCGAGACAAAAAAGTCACGCATGGTGGCGGTTTTGTTGCCTATGGACCTGGCATTGCACAGCACTAATGACGGAGGTGGGTAATCCTTGCTCTCCCTACCCTCATCCCTTGGGATGGGGCATAGATTGGAAGGGGTTCGAGGATCACTGCATCTCGAAACCCTTCGCCGATAGAGATATCTAGCCCCACCGCCATTCCTCCCTAGTGGAAATCCCAGACCCCATACTAGCCTCCCCAACAGAGGGGTAACATCCCCTCAATAACAAGTCATCCTTGGGCCAGGACTCCTCGGTCGAAATGGTATGGGGAAAAGGTGGAGGCCTGATAGGGTAAGTATCCCTAGAAGATAAAACCCAACCAACCGCACCCCAAGCGGGGAGGACAGTCCCATGGTGTTTCGTTAACTGTCAATCCCCCTCTCCCTCCTGGGTTGATTGGAGGATTGTTGGTTCTATCTGTGGCTGTGGGAGTTTTAATGAGGTATGTGCTATAAAATGGCCAACAAAGAGCCAGCTTCGAATTCGGAAGATCTGTCCATCCTGTCTCGCCAGGAGTACAGTAGAGAAGGTTGATCATTCTGATAAGTTTTTGGAACATTAGGCAAAGGTCCAGATGTAGATTTGGTGCTGGATATCTCCAGATTGTCAGCAACATAGAGTTCTTTAGGTGTTGTTGCCATAGAAATGGCGGAGACGCCAAATTCCTCATCTAATTCGGTGTCGTTTGAAAAAGGAACAGGGAGTTGCACTGATGTCTTTCTATGGGATAAAGAGCTGTTGGACATCTTTAAATATTGTGCTCTAGGCTCTACTGTCCTTATATTTTGGGTAGAAATCTCAGTCTTTATACTCATTAGCCTCTTCTTCAGGTCTTGTAATTCTAGGCTTACAAAGTTCTTTTCTTCCTTCAGGCAATTAATATTTCTAGTGTTGAGCT
The DNA here is from genome assembly GCF_964106915.1 of Podarcis gaigeae. Lineage (NCBI taxonomy): Eukaryota > Metazoa > Chordata > Lepidosauria > Squamata > Lacertidae > Podarcis > Podarcis gaigeae. The sequence goes on from NC_139690.1 coordinate 2,881,452, forward strand.
TGGTTTCCTTTATCCACATTAGCTTTGACTCTATGCAAGGGACCAATTGCTTCCTTGTTTCGTCCTTAAAAAGCCTCACTGGGCGGAGAGAATGGAACCACCATAGAGTATCCTTTATCTCCATGAGTCGAGATGGGAGGGCTGATGACCTAAAGGTCATAAATAGGTGCGTGGTGTTTCTCAAGGTAGGCAGGAAGTGGAAATTTTCTAGATCTACATTTCGGTAATGGTAATTCAGGAGCTGAGACAAGGACATAGTAATTTGTCTGCGGTTCATCCACCTATGAGTGTATCGGTGAATCTCAAGCATTATCTGGTTCGTTTGCAAGACTTGACAGGACCTCACTTCATCCATAGTTGGAGTTGGTGAGTTGTTAACAGAGTCATTTCTTATCATCCTTTTAAGCCCTTGGGCATTTAAAGGGGAGGAACTAGTATCCAATTGTTTCTCAATGTTAACTATTTTGGTAAGGATTTCATTCAGTCTTTGGAGAACCAGAACCATAGTTTCTGCAGACAACATGCAAATCTCTTGGTAGGGGAGCGTATCCGGAATCGGTTGAAAGCAGGCTCCTCTGATATCTTGTTCTAGAGGCCTGGGTGGGTCAGCGTTAGGAGTGGGAGGAATCCCTCCTGCTCCTGCTCTTGCCCTCTTGGACGGATTAGCTTTTTCTGGGAGGAGGGGGGTCGAGTCATTGACATCCTCCTTAAGGGGGGGGTGAGGTTCCCCTAACGTTGTTACTCACTGTTTGTTTTATTTGCTCTGTTTTCTCGGCTTCCTCAACCCGCTCTGTTTCTGAGCCAGGGGAGATGGCGTTGGCTCTCTGTCGATTCTTTGTTTTAGAGGAATTGTGAGTCCCAATTATGCTCTTCTGGCTCTTTGCACCTTGTTTTCTCCTTCTGGCAGGCATTCTTTATAAGAAAGCTAGTAGGTCTGGAAGAGCCCAGAATGTGTCAAAATAATATAGAATTTTGGGCTGCTTGGCGATTTTGATGCGTGCATGAGCGTCACCATCTATCTAGATTTTCTTACTCTTTGGCAACCTTTAATCTGATTATATTTACCACCGTTCTCTGATCCTTGTGTGTGTGTATCTATCTATCTATCTATCTATCTATCTATCTATCTATCTATCTCTATCTATCATCTATCATCATCTATCATCTTATCTATCTATATCATCTATCTATCATCTATCTATCTATCAATCAATCATCTATTTTATGGTTACCAGATTTTTTTCAATGAATCCGGGGACACTTTTTTTTTTTTTGGAAGCTGAGTAGCAACAGGGAGTCAGTAGTGAGGATGGTGAGGCAAAAGACCCTGGGCCCAAGCGCACATGCATATTGTATAATGGTGCAAAGCCCTTCTTTCGCACCCTGTGAAACATAAATGCTCTGAGTTTTAAAAAAACTGAACAACAGCGCTCCGCCCACCCGTGTCTCCAGAGCCTCCCCTGATCTCCTGCCCGCTTCCCCCTTTGTTTTGACTGATCGGGGGAGGCTTGGGAGTCATGGGCGGCCCGCCGTTCCCCAGTTTTATTAAAACTCTGCGCATTTATGTTTCATGGTGCGAAAGAAGGGATTTGCACCTTGCTTGGCAGAGAAACCACGTGCCTTGCGCCCCTCCTAGGCAACGGCCACCCGCCCACAACTCCCGAGTCTCCCCAGATCTGTCAAAACAAAGGGGGAAGGGGGCAGGAGATCTGTACCTCCGGACGTCCCTGGTTCTCCCTTGGCAGTGGTGGCGGCAGCAAGCAGCTCCTGAAGCCAGCCAGAGCCAACTGCGCCACCAGGCTGGCTCTGGGCTGCCACGTTTCCCGGGGTCAGATTTGCAAATCTGGGGATATTCCAGGGATGGAATTTGTCTGGGGACAGATTTGCAGATCCGGGGACATCTGGTATCCCTAATCTATCTACCTATCTACTCGCTATAGTAAAAAATACCATTAAAAACTTTTCTGTTTATAGGTGACTAGGCTCCCAGTCTGCTTACCAAATGCAATTCAGACTAATTAGATTTCCTGGGAATGGGGTTTGTAGGGACTCTTTCAGGTCCTGCTGGGAGACAAGCAAGCAGATGTGTGTGTTTGTGCATGACACAGATTCTTTTACTATGAAAATGTGCCTACGCCTCCCCTAGCTGGGATCATTGTGGAAAATGTGCCAGCGTTTGCCTTAGAGGCAGCTTTTTCTCTCTCTCTGTGACAAAGGTTGGAGGATTTCAGAGCGATCATCTGTCTTGGGAGAGGCAAGGAGGTTAGTGTTGCTTTACTAATTGGGAATACTATTTAGTGGAGAGGAGCAGATAGAGAAATGACTGTGATGTTGACCTTTTCAGCTGGCCTCTGTCTGAATTTTGCTGCTATCGGAAGAGTCCGGGAGAGCCAGTCTGCTTCTGCAGTCCTTGAGTATCTGTCCTTTAGAAATTCAGCTTTAGAAGTGATTGGAGAGTCTGTGAGCTTTATTTTTTTCAAGATTTTTTGGATGCAGCTGAAGCCTTATTTACATAGGCTGGCATAGCCAATGTTCAGGAATTTATTTTTATCATTTTATCATTTATTAAATCTGTAGATCTCAGGGCAGTTCACAACATAAAAATACAATATAAAAAACACAAAATACATAATAAGAACAAGAACAAAACAAATCAGTAACTCCTCACGCTCGCCATGCCTCCTCCCACAAATTTAAAAGGACATAGAGAGAATTAAGTTCTTAACCCGAGGTACCACTGTAAACAGACCTTGGTTGGCAAGGTGATGTCTCTGCTTTTTAAGATGCTGTCTAGGTTTGTCATTGCTTTTCTCCCAAGAAGCAGGCGTCTTTTAATTTCATGACTGCTGTCACGATCTGCAGTGATCATGGAGCCCAAGAAAGTAAAATCTCTCACTGCCTCCCTTTCTTCCCCTTCTATTCGCCAGGAGGTGATGGGACCAGTGGCCATGATCTTAGTTTTTTTGATATTGAGCTACAGACCATATTTTGCACTCTTCTCTTTCATCCTCTTTAAGATGTTTTTCAATTCCTCCTCACTTTCTGCCATCAAAGTTAATAATAATAAATTGTTGTTGTTGTTGTTGTTGTTGCAATTAAAGACTCACAAATAGAGCAGCCGACAACAACTCTTGAAAGTGCAAGATGAATAATTTTTACCCATGTGTCAAAACATGGCCATTTATTCTGTTTAAAGCAGGCTTATCGTGATTATGGGATTGACAAACAAGTCTACCACTTTTCTTAACTTTCGTTTTATGAAAAATAGAAGAGCATCTGCCCCACATGAGCCAATTCTTAATTAGGGCTCTGAGTATCCTGCACTAGAAAGAGCAAATTCTGCACCATTGAAGAAAAATATAATATAACTTAAAAGCCTTAAACCAGACTTCCCCAAGGTGGTGCCCTCTAGACACTTTGAACTACAACTCCCATCTGCCCACCTAGCACAGCCTGTAGGATGACCTGTACATCAGCTTGTCACCAATAACATTCTTGCAGCTATGATAAAACTTCGAACTAAAAGTCTATGACCTGTGTTTCTGATTTCATATATCCCAGGAGAACAAACAAGGGATTTCTAGGCACAGAATAGGCTGCTGAATGCTCAGTATTCATTATAAACCTCCCCCAGTTTGTTGTGATTGCTAACTGCTGTTTTGGAAGCAGGGAAATGACGGGACAGCAACATTTGTTACCAATTTCTTCTCTTTTATATCACAAATGAAGTACTGTAGAGTAGATTAAGAAGTCACACCTCCACCACCGCAATCTGTAATCGTCAACTTGTCCCTAGTCTACCTCTTTCAAGTTGCTGTACAGTTTCTCTGCTTACAACTTGACTTTCATGTTCCTCTTGGTGTTTCTGGGAAAGGGGAAAATGATTACCCTCACAAGTGTGTAGTTTTCCTAGCAGCATGTTTCCACACCCTGTTTTAAAACCTAGCTTAGTCCAGCAATCCTGCCATGCAGCTCGTTGCTCCCTCTGCTTTTCAGTATCATTAAGGTTATATTTAAGACTCCTTTGAAAGTACAGGAGAAAAAAAATATGAAGTTCAATGGCCCACATAGGTAATAGAATTTCTAAAAGCTTGCCTCATTCATGGAGCCTCATGACAACCCCATGGAGAAGGCAAACTCATTTTATCCTGGTTAATTATAGATGTGTGTCTAAATATACTTTGAGTCACCATAGAAGACAGAAAAGACCATCTCTGTGCCAGTATCTTGGATTAAAGAGCAGTTTCAGCTTGGAGAATTAGTTGCTGATTGCCAGGGGTGATCAAGTCAAGGAAGCAAGGCTGGGCATGGAATGAACCCCTTGCGTCTTGTTTCATTCATGCCATCAACTTGCCCCTTTGCATAGATATGGGGTGTGGTCCCATTGGGAGGAAGGAGGCTGTCGCTGAAATGAATCAGCTCCTCCTATGCTGCTTTTTAATCTTCTCTCCCTTCCAGCTAGTATTCCATTTCTGTTGCCTTTCTTTTTTAAAAAAAGATTGTAGAGTTGGAAAAGTTTCACCAGTCCAATATCACAGGATCTTGTCAGGCAGACAGCCGAAAAGCAGCTAAAGGATTAGTCTTTCTTTTCCTTTTTGTCAAATCTTTTTTATTGAGTTTTACATTTCAAATTTAAGCATTAAACATCAACATCATCATTTAGGATTCCCTGAATCCTTTGACTCCCCTCCACCCTTCCATGGTTACCATTATTGATCTTTTTTCAGCTGCTTCACTTATTTTCTCTATTTTTAAAAATAATAATACATTTTTACCACAGTTTTTAGTACATTACAAGCATTACTCAAATCCGGCCAACGTTTTCAGTTGTTTGCAGTGTTTTCTTAAATACATTGTAATTTTTTCCCATTCCTTCTTAAAAGTCTTCTCTTCCTGGTTTCTGATTGCCCCAGTCAGTTTCGTCATTTTAGCATAATCCATCTTCATGATGAGCTATTCATCTCTGGTTGGGACTTTATCTTCTTTCCATCTCTTGGCCAGTAGTATCCACACTGCTGTCATTGCATACATAATTGTTTCTGCTCCTTTGGTATCTCTGCACCTAAAAGACCTAATAAAAAACCCTCTGTTTTTTTCACAAACGTTATTTTAAACATTTTTTTCCAACTCATTAGAAATCATTTTCCAGAATGCTTTTGTTATCTTGCACGTCTACCACATGTGGTAGAAGGTGCCTTCCTTCTCCTTACATTTCCCACAAACATTTGAAGCAGTTCTGTACATCTTTGCTAGTTTTATAGGTGTTAAATACCACCGATACATCATTTTCATATAGTTCTCCTTCAACGTACAGCACGCTGTAAATTTTAAATCCTCCCTCCATAACTTTCCCCAAGATGAAAATTGTTTTTTTAAAAATATTTAATATTTAATATTTATTACTTTTAAAGATTACAAAAAAGGAAAAGAAAAGAAAAGAAGACAAAAAAAGAAAAAAAAGAAAAAAAGAGAAAAAAACCCAATACAATATATAGACAATACAAAAGACAACCTAAACCCATTAAACTAAACACATTAAACTAAACTAAACAAAACCCACTCCCTAACCCTAACCCTAAAGAAAACAAAACAAAAACAATTTAAAAACATACATCATCCCTTTTCCAAGATGAAAATTGGATATTGTGCCCAATATCTTGTGCTCATTGTATCATTACAGATTTAACTTCTTCATCTTTAGTATGACACTGTAGCAACAACTTACACATTTTGGAAAGTAACTTCACATTGTTTTCCAATAAATATTTTTCAAACTCAAAGTTTAGCTACACTGACTATGGGTATTGTTTGAAATAAAAATAAAATTATTGGCAATACATTCATTTTCATAACTGAAATTCTTCCCCCAGAGTGATAAATAGGAAACCCAGCCAGATGGGCAGGGTATGAATAATAAATTACTACTACTACTACTCTTCTTCTTCTTCTTCTTCTTCTTCTTCTTCTTCTTCTTCTTCTTCTTCTTCTTCTTTCCAGGTTGCTACATAGTTATCCTTAAAGATATTTATGTTCTTAACTGTCAACCAAACCCCCAAGTACTTCACTTTTCCCCAATTGTCAGTTGTGTTGCTAGTTGTAGTTCATTTTAATTTTGTTCTGTCATATTTTTCACCAATAGTTTCATTTTGTTTTTATTTAACTTGAATCCTGCTACCTGTCCAAACTCAGGTATTTTATCTAGTACCCTTGGTATAGTCAACAACAGGTTTTCTACTGCTATTACAAGGCCATCTGCAAATGCTCTCGGTTTGTATGCTTTGCACCCAACTGTTATACCTTTTATTTCTTCACCAGATCTTACGTTCCGCGCCAGGGTCTGTAACACCAAAATAAACAATAACGGTGACAGGGGACAACCCTGTCTTGTCCCTTTTGTAATTTTAAATTTTTCTGATATTACGTTATTCACTATCAACTTTGCCTGCTGGTCTGTATAAATTAGTTAGTCTTTCAAGTCTTCCAAGAGGACAGAAGCTCAAACAAGTTGCTCACTAGGAGCTCTCTGTGGTGCTGAAACTAGGAGCTTTCCTTGGTGCTGACTTGTTCTGTGGGCTTCTCTGCAAGACCAGAACAAGAGATCTAGCTCCCTTACGTTCTGTGCACCTGCCACTCCTCCTTTTTGTCCCTTAAAGCACTTTTGTCTCCCCTTTTCTCAAGAACTTTCTTTCTCTTTCTCTCTTTAAGAAGAGAGCTTCCTCAACCATTCTGTCCCAAATTTCCCCTCCCTTCCTTTCAGATAACTTACCTTACCTGTTGTGAGGATGAACATGGGGCTAAAGGACCATGTTTGTTTAGCCCTTAGCTCCTGGGATGGAGGGAGAGGGGGGCATGTGTGTAAAAAATGCAACAAATAAATAAATGAGAACTGAAACCAGAGCTTCAATAAGAAGGAGATGTCTTTTTAAATGATACAACAGGGGGATCAAAGGAGGAATTTCAAAAGGCACTAGACTTCCTGCTTAAACTACAGACAGGTGGTGAGGGACATTCACAAGGCAATGGAGCAAGATTTTAGACAAATCTCTCTCCCCCCCCTCCCCACAATTGGTTAGAAGAGAGTCACAAGAGAGAGTGATGAGTCACCCTTTCAGCTCTGCAGAGGCGTAAAGCTGTTTCCAACTGAGAGCAAAACAAGAAGCAGAAAGACTTTGCTTCCTTTGGCTCTGAGAAAAACACATGAAATATAGTTTGCTCCCCTTACAAAGGACTCCATTTTTATTTTCTTGAGAGGTGTGAGAAGCTTGTCTCTGCAGAGCATTCTCTTATTTGCTCTGTGACCTTTAAATTATCTGTTGTATTAGGGAGCATGTTTAGAGAAACACATCTATCCATCTCATTTTTGATTTCCTTTCTACGGGGATTATTGCTTGCCCATTTTTAATTTCCACTCAGTGCTGGCTTTTGTTTCATTAGTTCCTGACATGCCCTAGATAGACATATAGATAGATAGATGGAATATTCTGTTTATATGGCTTCAAAAAACAGTGCTGGCCAAATTGTTGGCTCTGAGCCAAATCTGATTTGCAAAACATATTAATCTGTTTGTACTGTCAACAACCATACTGAATTTTAATCAAGGTACTGATAACAAGGTGGGCTGCAGTTTTTGCCTGTAAGGAAAATGATCTTTTTTCCTTTACAAGTTATGAGAGAAGCATAAAAAAGATAAAGGTAAAGGACCCCTGGATGGTTAAGTCCAGTCAAAGACGACTATGGGGTGCGGCGCTCATCTCGCTTTCAGGCTGAGGGAGCCAGCATTTGTCCACAGACAGCTTTCCGGGTCATGTGGCCAGCAGGACTAAACCGCTACTGGTGCAATGGAACACCATGACGAAAACCAGAGTGCATGGAAATGCCATAAAGACATAAGAGCAGAAGAGCTCTGCTGGATCAAGTTATCTTGTCCATTGTCCCCATTGCTTTCATTTTGGTTTTGGAAGTTTTGCTTAGAAATATTAGGCAAGATGAGAGAATTAAGGGGATAAAGATCAAAAGGGAAAACTGTAAATTACCGTCTTTTGCTGATGATCTGATGATACTTCTGGAAATCCCTTTTCAGGGAGTGGAGTCTTATGAATAAATTAAATGAATTTGGCATGTTAGTAGGTTTTAAGGTTAATCATCAGAAAACGAAAATCTTAATAATTAAAAACAAAAGACTGATGGAGAAAACTGAATTCCAAATTCAAAAAAGTAAAGTATAGGCATCACCATGACAAATATAATTACTTTGAAATGATATACAATTAATGTTAAGACATGGATGGACAATTTAAAAGGATATATTAAGATGGGAAAAATTAAAACTGTCTTTACTGGGTAGAATTTCTATAATAAAGATGAATATAATGCCAAGAATGTTTTTGTTCCAAACAATACATGTTATAGCTAATGACTTGCAGTTCAAACAATGGCAAAAAGATTTATCTAGGTTTTTATAGCAAGGGGAAAACCTATAAAACTTTACAAGATGCAAAGGAAAGGGGAGGGTTGGGTGTACCAAATCTAAAAATGTATTTTGCAGCTTGTTGTTTAATGAGGATGAAGGAGTTGTTGACATTAGGGCTGAGTGATACTACTTTCCAACATCATAATGTATCTCCAGTTAAACCTTGTGATATGCCAATATATTATGATGTTGGAAAGGAGGAAAGAAGACAGGGAGGAAGGGTGCAGTTGCCGGCCACACAGACAATCAGCTTCACCATGCACAGCTTCTGCCGGTTCCTGGGAAGGGCATGTGCCGCTGCCCCGGGCTGACCCTCGGGCAGAGCACATCAGCCAGGGCACCACACGGCATGGCACCACGCACACAGAGCCCCAGAGGCCACCGGCCTCCTCAGATCTGTTAGCCATGACTCACCCTGACAATAGCCTCTTGCCATACGGGTGGCAGCTACCGGGAGCAACCATGATGGGGGCACGAACCAAACATGTTCTGCTCAGACTTCATTCCACTCCGTGATCAGTGTGAGGGAGGAGGAGGCAACTTGCCAGTGCTCACACGGCCAGAGAAACCAGCTGAGGGGCTGGCGGACCCCACTCACATCTTGGGCTCCTGCGGCAATCGCTGGGCTGTGGAAGGAGGGAGTGGGCAAACATCAGGTGGCTTGATTAAAGTGCACGATGCTGGCTGCAGTCGGGGTGAGCGGGGATTTGCAATACATTGCCTGCTCCGAAATTCTGAAATTGCTTTTGCACTTTTAATTTTAAACCGTTTTCAGGCAATGTGTCAATACATCACCCAGTTGACATTGAGAAATGTGAGGATTTTGGAAAAAGGAGGACATGAGCTGAAGTTTGGATGAAATGGATATTTGTATTATGATAAAGTTAAAGTTAATGTGGATTTTAAAAATCAGTTTATTAGAAGTGCCATGCTAAGAATTTGGAATAAATATAAACCTTGGCTGTTCCAAAACACACCCTTTATAGATTTCACCACAACAAGCTTTTAGCAGAAAAGAGATGACAGGCAAAGAGAAATGGATAACGTACTGAGAATTAATAGTACTGCATCAAGGAGATCACAAAAATAAAAACAAAGAAGCAATTAATAAGGGAATGTTACAATCTTCATTGGTTAGAGAGGTTTAAGCTGGATAAAAAGAAGTTTTGTATACAGCAAGAATAGACAGGCTTTGAAATTCAGCTGTTCCCAGATGATGATTTTGCTATTGCAAAAATGTATAAACTTACTGAAATGCACGGGCAAAAATAATTGGTTATAATGTATTGACAGAACAGTGGGAACATAAGTGAACTAAGGGTTAAAACTTACACTGTGTTATTAACTTAAATAGATCTTTTATACTGTAAAATGATTTATCATTGGTACTGAACTCCTGAGAAACTATTCAGAATGGATAAAGGTGTTTCAAACGTTTGGTAGAAATGCCAAAACACAAAAGAACATTTTATAATGTTTGGTGGCTAAAAAAAAAAGTTGGATACTGATACATACCATATTTTTCGCTCCATAGGATGCACTTTTTCCCTCTTAAAAACTAAGGGGAAAAGTCTGTGCGTCCTATGGAGCGAATGCAGGGGGGGCAGGCAGGAAAAGCCCCCAAGAGCCACACACAAGCTTCGCGCGGCTCTTGCGGGCTTTTCCCCAGGAGGGAGAAGGGACCGTCTTCGGGCTTCCCCCGCCCCAGCCCCGCGGCTAAAAAGGAGGAGCCTGAAGCCCCTGGAGCGCAGCGCAAACTGCAGCTGCGCTCTGGGGGCTTCAGGCAGCTATCCGCATGCCTTCGGAGAGCAGTGGGAGTTCTCGCTGCGCTCAGAAGGCTTGGGGATAGCCACCTGAAGCCTGGAGAGCGGGAGGGGTCGATGCACACTGATCCCTCTTGCTCTCCAGGCTTCGCTTCGCTGGAGAGGCGCTTTACAGTTTTCCCTCTCTGCACAGCGCTCCTTCAGCGAAGCGGGAGGAGAAATGGAAGGGGCTCCGTTTCTCCTGCCGCTTCGCTGAAGGGGCGCTGAGTAGAGAAGGAGAGAATTTCCCCCCCCCCTGTTCTCCCCCTCCTATGGTCCGGTGCGTCCTATAGAGCGAAAAATACGGTACATTGATACTGCAAATTTCAAAGGTTAATATTCAATTGAAGCCAGAATTCTGTATTTTAGGGTTAATGAATACACAACTGGAAAAGTATTTGGGGAGATTACTCCAATATATAACCACAGCGGTGAGATTGTTATATGCACAAAGATGGAAAGATTCAGCCCTACCCACTATAGAAGAATGGCTGATAAAACAAGAGGAGTTGACTGAGATGGCAAAGTTAGCGTATTCAATTAGAGAAAAGTCATTTATGACATTTATTAAGGACTGGAAATTTCTTATGGACTTTTTGTGAGAAGGAGAAAATGAACTTATAATATATGGATTTGAAGATTGAAAAGATAGTGGCTTGCAGAAGATAAAATGGTTGGGTCTTAATGAGTGAAGACTATATTTGGCTGCAGGACAGAGAATTGCAAGTCCTTTTATTTTTCTTTATTTTTCTTTGGAGAGCATGTGGAGCAACCCATATATTTATTAGACGTGATGTCTAAGATATTTGGTCATTTTAGATAACCCTGGTCTTGTGAGACAGTGGAAAACGGGAAGAAAGCAAAACCAAATAGGACAACAGAAGCAAACAAAGAGGAATCACCTCAGGCAAATCCTGGGTAATGCAAAGATACAAGGAAGCGATATCACAACTTCTGTAAAACCCACCTGCCATTTTGTGGCATCAGTGGAAATAATGGGGACTGGTTGGGGAAGTTCAAAAGATGGCTAAGTTGTGCCTGCAATTAGAGAATAATGGAATATGTAACGCAAAGGAAAGCTAACTGGTAATCAGGACACACAAGAATTAATTTTGTGTTGAGAATATGAATCATTTTGTCCTGGATGGTAAAATCAACAACCCCAGAACAGGGTGAAAACTCCAGGTATGCACAGCTGCAGCACTGAGAGAGCTGCCTAGGAGACTGGTTGTGTTAACTGCATATGTAGACCGCAGGCAAAGAGAGAATTTTGTAAAAATCATACCCCAGCCCACATCCAGATCTTGAGAGCTGCAGCAGAGAATAATAAGCCTGAGCAACAGTAGAAATAATAAGAGGAGTGAAGTGAGCCCAGGGAATGCTAAGCAGTTACAGGACTGACATTGCTGTTGTCTGGGTCACTTAGCAACTGGCGAAGCAAGCGATAAAAGTGAAAGATCAGATACTAGGGAGAAAAAAGAAACGGTAGGAATTAAATGGGGGGGGACCCTTTTGTATTTGCTAGGGAGGAGTGGATGTCCCCAGCTCTATTTCAATATTGTTCTCTGGGCTTGCGCTGCCCCATGTCCCATTCCACTTGTCTTCTAATTTACCAGAGAGAAATTCTTGCATTAATTGTGGTACATGGGCAGGTTGCTGCAGTTTTCAGTCCTGCATCATTATTTTTTTTATAGGTTTGCAATGTACAGACTTAATCAGACCCTTGCATAAAGGGGGATATTGATGCAATCACATCATTGCTTCAGGATACATGCTGTGCATAATCAGCACACACGTGCATTGATTAAACAGCAGCATGCACAGCCTTGATGGAGGTTTTGATGGGAGTATGTGATTATATCACCGTTCCCTTTTATGTGGCGGCATCTGGACTGATGCACGTATCCTGTGCATTAGTAACCAGCAAGTGAAGGGCCTCCCTTATTGTATTGCATGCCACCTGAACAAAGTTTCAAGTAAAACATGGAACAGTGTCAGATAGCTGATGCATTGGTGCTTCTTTCAAAGGAAAGCCATAATGAAATCAGTAGAACCCTTTCCAGCAGAACAAGGTGAAACTGAGTGGCAGCGGCATTTGATCTTGCCATTTTCCCCCAAATTGCCATTCAGGCATGGATGAGCTTAGGGTTGCTCTGGGTGTTTGTAATTCTCGTGCTGTACCTTTCTTTTTTCTGCAGGCTGGAGAGCATGTTTGTGTCAGGTTGCGTTTCTCTCCAGTGCTGTAAAGTACATCTATATTACAGCCCTTGGGCAACGTCTCTTCCTACCTGAAAAATGTGTCTTCCCTGTTCTCACACAATAGAGTAATTGCATACCGAAGTAGTGGATGAACAGTAATACAGCACTGGGGCTTTTTGCCCCCTTCCTTCCATTAGCCACTTTCCTTTCTGTGAATATGGCAGAGTGACTGTGGGTGGAGGAAGGACCATCTATGCACCTGGGTTGTGCTGGGTGCTCGTTCAGAAGGTGGGGCTACAGCTCAGGGACAGGACACTTGCCTTGCATGCAGAAGGGGCCAGCGTGATTTTCCAGTTAAAGGATCAGGGAACAGGAGAAGCGCAATCTTCTTTCTGGCAGAGGCCCCAACGAGCTGATGGCAATCAACACGGTCAATACTGGGCTTGGCAGATAAATCATCTCACCTCCTGCAAGGCATCTCATGGTGCTGCTTTGCCAGTGGAATAGTTCTGTTTCATGGTTCTATGACTGGACTAAGGTGTAGAGGCAGTGGTGCACAGCATTGGGAAGTCAGGTCAGCAGTGCAGGAGCCCCCCCCCCAAAAAAACCTGGCTATTTCTGCCCTCGCAGACACAGAAGAAAGGGTTCCCAGTGTTGTGACTCCTCATCTTTGGGGGATGCTGCTGAGAATTTGGCTTGGGAAGAGGAACTGCCCTCAAGGCTGGCCTCAGATGCCCCTGCCAATGCAGAAACACTGGTGCAAGGGGAGCCCATCATATCGGTAACCCTCTAGCCTTCTCTGACTGGTAAACAACATACAGCTTTTGAATTCAGAATCTCAGTTAATAGGTCGTTCAGGTTAGTTCTGGCAGATTCCTGCCCATGTGGAAATTGTTCCCAGTGAGACTGACGGCAGATCAGGCTGCTAAGGAGGCATTGGGACATAAGGATATTGGCAGTGGAGGTCAGAAGGAGTGAGCAGCAAAGACAGTGAGAAAGACAGGTCTCTTGAACAACAGGAGAGATTTTCATATTTTCAATTTGCAAGGGCAACTGAAACATGTCAGTCTATTTAGCATGTTGACTGGACTCTGCTCTTCAGAATAGTTTGTTTAAGGTCGGGAGGATTGACACAGAATCTCTGTACTGTTTGTAGGGTGGAGGAAACAGCTGAAAACATAGCATTTAATTAATTAATTAAAACCTTTATGCTGCCTCATCCTAAAAAAGTCCAGTGCTGAAATCACATTTGGGCTCTGCAGCTATGGTCTTAGAACGAAGGGTCAAGACATTAAGACATTTAGGAATGGCGCCTGAATTAGGTCAAGCAAATAGTGAAGACCCAAAGCCTGCTCGAAGGATCAGCCAGCTGCGAAAATTAGATGACAGGAACCTGGAAATGTGTGCTTCTGCTGTAACCAACTCATTTCCTAAGAGTAGCTGGCCTCCATAAGATCTGCCAGTAAATTTGTAACATTTGTTTAGTTGTCACCTGGAGACAAATTTGGAGTAGTTTAACAATATTTCTGTTTGTTAGAAATAGTTATTTCTTGGGGATTGGGAAGTCGTCAGGTGGAGTGCTCTGCTCCCTGTTTTCAGAGGCATTGGGCAAAAGGAAGTACATTTTTCATCTACTCATTGTCAGCATGAAAGGGAGATTGCACTGCAAGAAATGTCTGTGATCGTACAAGTAGATGTCTCTCTTTCTCACGTTATGAAAGTAAGCACATGAGCCCATATACAGCATCTACAGTAAATAAATGAATGTAGAATATTAAGCAAGTGCTGTAGAGAACCTGGTCGGTTGGCCGTTGTCGCCAAATTCACACCATGCATCCTAAGCGCTATGATACCACTTTAAACAATTATGGCTTCCCCAAAGAATGCTGGGGACCATAGTTCGTTAAGGTTGGTAACAGTTGTTAGGAGATGCCAATGATGCGCCCCCAGAGCTATAATCCTGGGGTAGTTTAACAGTCAGTTTCTTTTACCAGGAAACTCTGAGAATTGTAACTCTGGGAGAGGAACAGGGGTCTCCTAACAAGGCGGAGGACAGGGGGGGAGTATATGTTATTGCGGCCCCCTCCTTTTGCACTGTTGGGAAGGAGGAAGATGAACAAGGGAAGTTTTGGATCTCTGGATTGCCAAGTCTTTCTGTGTGTAATTAACAGGTCACTCTCCATCTCTTTTCTTCAGATCACCTTTTTCATGCTCTTGTCGGCCGTCTGTGTGATGCTCAACTTGGCAGGTTCCATCCTCTCCTGCCAGAATGCTCAGCTGGTCAATTCCTTGGAAGGATGTCAACTGGTGAGTAATGAAAAAACACATTGTATTTTCTTTTGAAACAAATACTGATTTGAAAAATAAAATATATATAAAATAAAAATTACAGGAAGAAATGGAGATTTTTAAAATAAAACTGCAAAGCTTGGTGGTCATTTATTGGGAGTGACTGTCAAAACTTAAAGGTGAGCTCCTCCCAAGGGTCTATTACCATGCCATCACAGACCTTTCATAACAGCTACCTGGGTTGCTTCTAAGGAGAATATCCATGCAAGGATGTCTGTTGGTGGACTGAGGAGATTCTATTCATTCAGTGCAATTCTGCAGCCACCCAATGCATACAAAAATTGCACAGTCTTTCCTCTCTCATAATGACACACAAAAATGTAGGGAAATTTGTATGAATTTTGAAGGATGGTTGTGCTTTGATCTGCATATTATTTCTCAGAGGGGCAAATTAGGTATGTTCATCTTTGAATGTGAACTGAAGCAAATCAGGCAAACTTTAAGACAACTGATCCAATAAATTCCAAAACTTGATAATAGAGAAAGGACACCAAGGAATAGCCAGTGACCCCAGACAGGCAACAAGGATGGAGAATCATAGCACTGGAAATAACCTTGAAAGTCTAGAGCTTCCAATGACCCTTCAGATATGGTGGCCTACAACTCCCATCATCCCTGACCATTGGCCATGCTGACTGGGTCTGATGGGAGCTGGAGTCCAATAACAGCTGGAGGCCATGTTGGCTTCTGCTGATCTAGTGCAGGATCTGCAATGCTGGGGTCAGCTAGTACAGCATCCTTGAAAGATGGCTATCCAGCTTTCCTTCCACTGTCAAGCGGTTCTTTCTTTATTGAAGTCTTGTCAAGTGTTTAGGTGAAATCTGCTCCCTTGTACTTCCCATGCATTAGTTGCCCTCTGGAGCAAAATGGAAATACTGTGCTCCAACTTGTATGCAGCAACCCTTCAGATATTTGAAGAGAGCTATTGTCTCTCTCTTGGACCTTCTCTTCTCCATGCTTAATACACCCAACTCTTCCAAGTGTTCTTCATAGGACTTGTTTCCAGGTGGGGGTGAGAGCTGAATTTCATGTACTGGTGTGAACTCTGCAGTATGCTATGACTGCAGGCTTTTGGTAGTTCAGATTTCTGTATAGTCCAGTTTTCAAATTTAATTTCTTATTGTGGGGAGGGGAGACCAGGGAAGCTGCATATTTATCATTCCAGTGGCAAATGAGACACTCAGCCGTGGGTGAAAACATGCAGATGCTTAAAGAGATGTTGCAAACATGATTGCAGTTTAATCAGGTGTCTGCTTGGTCTTTAAATTTAATGAGATGTATAAATTGGTAGGATGAAGCCGTCGGAAGTGCAATCCAGCGGAGGAAACTCTGAAGAGGAAATAATGCTGATGAAATTGCGAAATAAATCAAGACAATTGTGTTACGGGCTTCTTTTCTGAACATAGAGTGGTAAAAATTAGCTTTGGAGGGCAGTTTTATTGATTCTGACTCAACAATGGCAACCCAAAGCACAATTAATGCCTTCTTATAGTTGCAAATGGGAAATCAGGGATATTAAACCCTAGGAAATATTAGTTGCTTTGCACTATAAAATCTGGTTATCCCTTTTCCATTTCCCTCTATTTATAATTTTAATTAAAAGAGGACCCCCTTACAGCATTTCCTCTCCTGCATCTGTCTGCTTGCTTTTTATGCCAACAAGCATATTTGTTCTCCTGGAGACTTGATGTCACTCCACAACTGGAGATTGTGCTACCCATTAAGATGCACAGCATTCACTCAGGGCAATCAGGTCTGTGTTTATTTAAGACAATCTGGTAGTGTGAATGCAGCTTTTTAAGATCTAGTAATCCAAACCGAGAGACAGAAGGGCTACCTAATACTTTTCTCCACATTTTGCATTTCAGTTGGACGATTTTGTTACTCTTGTTCATGCAGCTGTTCTTAAAAGGATTCAAAAGATAAATGGCAATGGTTTTTCCTGTTCCTAGACTGGCATGTGTAACAGAGACTTGGTTGGATGAAGCAGATGGGCCTGTCCTTGCCGCTGCTTGTCCACCAGGTTTCTCTTACGCACAGCAACCCAGGTCATGTGGGCGGGGAGAGGGCTGCACTGATTTTTAGGAAGTCATTAGCTTGCACCAGGCATCCTATTGGGAAGACCCAGTTTTCTGAGTGCATGTTCTGGAAGTTGGGCAATAGGGGCAATACAAGATTCCCTTTGGTGTACTGACCTCCCCACTGCACCAAGGATTCCCTACCTGAGCTGCTTCAGGTCGTGGCAGATGATTTTAACATCCATGCCGACACAACCTTACAAAGGGGCCACTCGGGACTTTGTGGAATGCATGGCTTCCATGGGGCTGTCCCTGAATAAGTTTGGTCCAACTCATAGTCGTGGACATGCCTTAGACCTGGTGTTCACCTCTATGGATGTGGGTGATCTGACACTAAATAAAAGTGAAACAAAAGAAGTGCCATGGTCAGATTACTTCCTGGTGCAACTTCTCTGTGACCCTTCCCCTCTGCAGGGAGGTGGGACCGATTCATAGAATCATAGATTTGGAAGAGACCACAAGGGCCATCGAGTCCAACCCCCTGCCAAGCAGGAAACACCATCAGAGCACTCCTGACATATGGTTGTCAAGCCTCTGCTTAAAGACCTCCAAAGAAGGAGACTCCACCACACTCCTTGGCAGCAAATTCCATTGTCAAACAGCTCTTACTGTCAGGAGGTTCTTCCTAATGTTTAGGTGGAATCTTCTTTCTTGTAGTTTGGATCCATTGCTCCGTGTCCGTTTCTCTGGAGCAGCAGAAAACAACCTTTCTCCCTCCTCTATGTGACATCCTTTTATAGATTTGAACGTGGCTATCATATCACCCCTTAACCTCCTCTTCTCCAGGCTAAACATGCCCAGCTCCCTTAGCCGTTCCTCATAAGGCATCGTTTCCAGGCCTTTGACCATTTTGGTTGCCCTCCTCTGGACACGTTCCAGTTTGTCAGTGTCCTTCTTGAACTGTGGTGCCCAGAACTGGACACAGTACTCCAGGTGAGGTCTGACCAGAGCAGAATACAGTGGCATACGATTCAGATGGTCTGCCTCCGCCACTTAATGGATCCAAATGGTTTCGAGAGAGTGGTAGAGGAGGTTTTATCCCATGTTGAAGGCCTTTCAGCTGATTTCCCTGGTGGCCCGCTGGAATGCGGAGTTAACCAGGGCTATCAACTGTCTGGCTCCAAAGCACCCTCTCCGATTGCCCCGTGGTTTTCACTGGAGCAGAGGGCGATGAAACAATCGCTGAGATGGCTAGAGTACAGGTGGTGGAAAACTCACTCTTAATTGGAACAGACATGGGTTAGAGCTCAGCGTCAAGGCTACCAAGTGGCAATAGCAATGGTGAAGAGGACCTTCTTCACCACCTCTATTACATCTGCAGAAAACAGCAGCAGGAGACTCTTTCAGGTGGTTCACAGTTTAATGGAACCACCTTTCCATCGGGGCCTGGTAAGGGTCCCAAGATCTCCTGCAATGTTTTTGCAAAGTTTTCTGCAGATTAAGGGGCTCAGATTCGGGAAGAGGTAGACTCCACCGTGGGAGCAGGACCAGGGCGGGAGAGTGCTAGAGTCTTGTCTAGTCAGGTTGTGTGGGATCAATTCCAATCTTTTACCTCCGATGATGTGACCAGGCTGCTTGGACGAGTGAAACCAACCACCTGTCTCCTGGATCCTTGCCCATCCTGGCTAATAAAAGTGAGCCGGGAAGGGCTGGGGCGATAGGCTCTGTGGAGTGGTGAATGCTTCCCTCTGTGAGGGAGCCTTCCCAGACCCACTGAAAGAGGCGGTTATTAAACCATTTTTTAAAAAAATATATCTTTGGAATAGTCCAATATGGCCAAGTATCACCCAGTCTCAAATCTTCCATTGTTGGGCAAGGTGATTGAGCGAGTGGTTGCTGAACAACTCCAGGCACTCCTGGAAGAAGCGGACCATTTGGATCCCTTCCAGTCAGGATTCAGGCCTCTTCATGGGACTGAAACTGCCTTGGTCGCACTGGTTGATGATCTCCGGCGGGCTAGAGACAAAGGTGAGAGCTGTTTCCTGGTTCTGCTGGATCTCTCAGCGGCTTTTGACACCATCAACCATAACATCCTTCTGGACCGTCTAGAGGGGCTGGGAGCTGGGGGCACTGTCATACAGTGGTTCCGCTCCTTCCTCCTGGGCCATGTCCAGAAAGTGATGGTGAGGGATAAGTGTTCATACCACTGGGCCCTCACTTGTGGGGTGCCTCAGGGTTCTGTCCTCTCCCCATGCTTTTCAACATCTACATGCAGCCGCTGGGAGAGATCATCAGGGGGTTTGGGCTGGGTGTTCATCAGTATGCGGATGATACCCAGCTCTACCTATCTTTTTAATCAGAACCAGTGAAGGTCCTGTGTGAGTATCTGGAGCCGGTTGGAGGATGGCTAACAGATCGAGGTTGGATCCTGACAAGACAGAAGTACTGTTTTTGAGGGACAGGGGGTGGGCAAGGGTGGGGGACTCCCTGGTCCTGAATGGGGTAACTGTGCCCCTGAAGGACTAGGAGCGCGGCCTGGGAGCCATTTTGGACTCACAGCTGTCCATGGAGGCACAGGTCAATTCTGTGTGCAGGGCAGCTGTCTATCAACTCCATCTGGTAAGCAGGCTGAGACCCTACCTGCCAGTGGACTGTCTCGCCAGAGTGGCGCATGCTCTGATTATCTCCTGCTTGGACTACTGCAATGTGCTCTACGTGGGGCTACCTTTGAAACTGACCCAGAAACTACAACTAATCCAGAATGCATCAACTAGACTGATGACTAGGGGTGGCCACCAAGACAATATAACACCGGTCCTGAAAGGCCTACATTAGCTCCCAGTATGTTTCCGAGCACAATTCAAAGTGTTGGTGTTGACCTTTAAAGCCCTAAGCATCCTCGGCCCAGTATACCTGAAGGAGCGTCTCCACCCCCATCGTTCATCCCAGACACTGAGGTCCAGCTCCAAGGGCCTTCTGGTGGTTCTCTCACTGTGAGAAGTGAGGTTACAGGGAACCAGGCAGAGGACCTGCTTGGTAGTGGCCCTCCCATCAGATGTCAAGGAAATAATCAAAGATCTAACTTTTATAAGACATCTGAAGGCAGCCCTATTTAGGGATGTTTTTAATGTTTGATGTTTTATTGTGCTTTTAATTCTGTTGGGAACCACCCAGAGTGGCTGGGGAAACCCAGCCAGATGGACAGGGTATAAATAATAAATTGTTGTTGTTGTTGTTACTTTATGAACACATATTCCTGTATGTGACTACAGCAATTATAATACAGGCATCCACCCACTTAGATCGGGGTTACGTTCCAGGCCCCCATGCATACTTGAAATTGCATAAAGTGGGGAGCACTCTCTAAAAAGCCTCTAAATGCCTATTTCTCCCTGTTCTCCAGCTCTCTCCCACTCTCTCTCCAATCCAGACCAAACTAACTACAGTTGAAGCTCTGGGGCCGGCTGCTGCTGCGCTACTCGTCACATCAGCTGTTAGGCGGGGAGGCTGAGCAGTATAAGCAAAGCCCTGCTGCATCGCCAGCCTCTTTGGGGCTTCCTCTGCCCTCACTGATGTCCTCTTTGGGCTCAGGGGAGGGTCTCCTCATGAGTCATGGGACTCTCCAGCTCTATCCAACCATTTCCAAGTTTGAATCAAATTATCTATTTCCTGGCACCACGTGTATACATGGTCACATGCAAGGAGAACATGTGTGAGTTGGGTGGCGCCTATATTAGACCTAACTTGCTTGATACCAAATTCTTCAGAGGGTAAACATATCAAGTAGCCTTATCAAGATGATGATATTTCCTTATATCCCACCTTTCTACCAGAACTGGATCTCTAGGCATCATAATCATAAATTAATTTTTTGAATAAAACAGAGAAAGCTAAAAACATATACAAGACAATGGTTGAAAAGTAATTAAGCTAAAATAGAATTAAAACACTGTAAAAACAAATTTACTAAAATAAGGTAGTAAAAACATCATGGCACTGTTAAATTTAAAGCGCTTTCCTTAAAGCAGTTAGTTCCCCGAAGCCCCCTGGAATAAAGCAGTCTTCACCTGCCAGTGGAAAGGCAACAAGGAGTACGCTAGTCAAGCTTATTTGGGAAAGGAGTTCCAGAGTCTGGGAGCAACCACTGAGAAGGCTCTCTCCTGAGTCCCCACCAAACATGCCTGTGAGGGTGACAGGACTAGGAGAAAGGCCTCCCCTGAAGATCTCACAGCCCAGGCAGGTTCATATGGGAGAATATGGTCCTTCACGTATCCTAGACCTAAACTATATAAGGCTTTAAAAAGGGATATAGAAATAAATATTTATAAAATTCTATCCATAAAATATAGGGGCATTATAGGTCATAACCAGCACTTTGACTTGTGCCCAGAAACAAACTGGTAGCCTGTTGAGCTGTTGTAAGAAGGGAGTTGTTTCACCAAGCTGATGAAAGATGGGAAGTGCTGTGCATTTTCTAGAAGCCCTCATCTTTTCCCCACCTCTTTAGCCTGGCCAAAAGAATGTTGTTGTTTAGTTGTTTAGTTGTTTAGTCGTGTCCAACTCTTCGTGACCCCCTGGACCAGAGCACGCCAGGCACTCCTGCCTTCCACTGTCTCCCGCAGTTTGGTCAAACTCATGTTTGTAGCTTCGAGAACACTGTCCCACCATATCGTCCTCTGTCATCCCCTTCTCCTTGTGCCCTCCATCTTTCTCAACATCAGGGTCTTTTCCAGGGAGTCTTCTTTTCCCATGAGGTGGCCAAAGTCTTGGAGCCTCAGCTTCAGGATCCGTCCTTCCAGTGAGCACTCAGGGCTCATTTCCTGAAGAATGGAGAGGTTTGATCTTCTTGCAGTCCATGGGACTCTCAAGAGTCTCCTCCAGCACCAGAATTCAAAAGCATCAATTCTTCTGTGATCAGCCTTCTTTATGGTCCAGCTCTCACTTCCATACATCACTACTGGGAAAACCATAACTTTTACTATACGGACCTTTGTTGGCAAGGTGATGTCTCTACGTTTAAGATGCTGTCTAGGTTTGTCATTGCTTTCCTCCCAAGAAGCAGGCGTCTTTTAATTCTGTGGCTGCTGTCACCATCTGCAGTGATCATGGAGCCCAAGAAAGTAAAATCTCTCACTGCCTCCATTTCTTCCCCTTCTATTTGCCAGGAAGTGATGGGACCAGTGGCCATGATCTTTGCTTTTTTGATGTTGAGCTTCAGACCATATTTTGCGCTCTCCTCTTTCACCCTCAATAAAAGGTTCTTTAATTCCTCCTCACTTTCTGCCATCAAGGTTGTGTCATCTGCATATCTGAGGTTGTTGATATTTCTTCCGGCAATCTTAATTCCGGTTTGGGAGTCATCCAGCTCAGCCTTTCGCATGATGAATTCTGCATATAAGTTAAATAAGCAGGGAGACAATATACAGCCTTGCCGTACTCCTTTCCCAATTTTGAACCAATCAGTTGTTCCATATCCAGTTCTACCTGTAGCTTCTTGTCCCACATAGAGATTTCTCAGGAGACAGATGAGGTGATCAGGCATTCCCATTTCTTTAAGAACTTGCCATAGTTTGCTGTGGTCGACACAGTCAAAGGCTTTTGCATAGTCAATGAAGCAGAAGTGGCAGTCCAAATATTTTACTTATTTATCAAAATTTTCATACTGCTTATCTGTAAAAATATCCAAAACAGAAGCAGTATTATTATTATTATTATTATTATTATTATTATTATTATTATTATTATTATTTCTGGCTGGGTTTCCCAGTCTAAGCTGGAAGGGGCACTTCCATAAATCAGCCATGAAATTTCTGCCACTCGCTGAATCCCAGGCTCTTGCATTAAGCAAGGAGGAGAAAGGGGTCTCTTTCTCGGCCCCCACCCTTCACAAGGCCATCCTCACATCTCCTTCTTGCACACATGTGGAGTGTGTTTTGGCAAAGAGCATTTTTAAAATAATAATTTTTATTAAAGATTTTCATGGCTCACAAAAAATGTGCATTGTCTTTTCTCAAATTGTATAGAGAATGTTATATTGCCATCTTTTTTGGTGATGCAATGTATTCTTGTTTTGAGTGATTTTTTTTACGACACCTGTTTGCTAATAGTCTGGAGTTTTTCCCTCCATACACATGGAAGCATTGCTTTGAGTATAGGATGTTTATCATTGTTTTGTTGATGTCTAGTGAGTCAAGGTCCCGTCTCTTTTGTTCTATAAGTTTAAGGAGTCTTTTAGCACCTGTTCATTTGTATTGTGATGAGAGGGCTGTGGTTTTTTGTTCTATTTTGCTAATCTTTTAGGTTTGTTGTTTAAGAGATGCTTTCTCTTTTATGCAGGCTCCTCTGCTAACCGCCTTCATTGTGTCCCAAAGGAGGGGGGGGGGTTGTTATATTGTCTATATCATTTTATTTGAAATAGTTCTGAAGGGTTTTCATGAGGCTCTCTCTGAATGATTGATTGATTCATTGATTGATTGATTGATTGATTTGTGGTTAGGATGGGACTGAAGGATGGGGTGGTTCGTGTTTCCTCTCCCATTCTAAGGGTAGCTCCTACTGGGGCCTGCTTTGTGACTTTAATGTTGCCCAGGAGGATCAGACCTTGCATGAGCAGAATGCTATCCGGTCTGGACATTGTGCCGTGGTGCCCAGATTGGAACGTGTAGCTGGTGTCTCCCGGATTTATTTATTTATTTATTTATTTATTTTTGCCCCATATGTTGCAAAGGCCTCCGTCTCGTAGCATTTTTAGCAGTTTGTAGGAGTCTCTAGTTGTTTGGGGTTTCCCTCAGAGGAAGGTTGCTCCATGGGCGTGTGGGGTGGTTGTCTTTCAGGGAGATGCCTCTCATATTAAGGTTGACGTCACCTCCCAGGATTGCTATTACTTCAGAGAAAGAGAGGAATTGATTTAGTGTTTTCTGGATGAATTCTATTTGTTTTGAGTTGGGGGCATATATGGAGCCAATTGTCAGTTTGGTTTTGCCATCTAGTGTCCCTTTGGTGAAAGTAAATCTACCTCTTTTCTCTTTTAGCACTCTCGTGGCTTTAAAGTTAGGTCTGTACTGAACTTTATTATTATTATTATTATTATTATTATTATTATTATCATTATTAATTATTATTATGGCTACACCGCTAGCCTTTCCTGAGCCAGGTGCAACCCATTGTTCACTGAAGCGGGATTTGCTCGGGAGATTACATCCTTTTGGTGGATTGTGTTCTTCCTGTAGGAAGGCAATTTGTGGCTTCATGGTTAAAAATTAGACGTGAATATTGTAAAAGTACGGGTGGAAGTGGGACGCAGGTGGCGCTGTGGTCTAAACCACAGAGCCTAGGACTTGCCGATCAGAAGGTTGCCAGTTCAAATCCCCGCAACGGGGTGAACTCCCATTATCTGGTCCCTGCTCCTGCCCACCTAGCAGTTCGAAAGCACGTCAAAGTGCAAGTAGATAAATAGGTGCCGCTCTGGCGGGAACGTAAACGGCGTTTCCGTGTGCTGCTCTGGTTCGCCAGAAGCGGCTTAGTCATGCTGGCCACATGACCCGGAAGCTGTATGCCGGCTCCCTCGGCCAGTAAAGCGAGATGAGCGCCGCAACCCCAGAGGCGGCCACAACTGGACCTAATGATCAGGGGTCCCTTTACCTATAGGGGTGGGAGTAGGATTTAAAATTGAAACACAAAAAGTCAGAAAGTAAAATCTGAAAGTAACAGGACAGGTCTAGTTAGATTGAGGGGGGAGAAGGTAAAAAGTAAAAATGTTTTTCAGGTGTTAACTAATAGTAATGGTGAAAGTTATTATTTTTTGTCCTTTAAAAAGGAAGGGAAGGAGGAAGAAGAAGAAGAAGAGGAAAGGGGGGCGTTAGGACAGCAGTATTAAAATGCTAATAATACTAACAATAAAAAGTTGAGGATTGAAAGAATATCTATCATCTATCTATCTATCTATCTATACACACACACACACACACACACAAATACACAAAAATATGTATATATATGGGCAAAAATTAAAAGATTAATGAAAGAGATAGGGTACAGGGGTAAGGGTAAGGATAGGGATTTAGAGGTAGAAGTCAAGAATCAGGAGGATAAGTGAAAAATGGGAGGGAGGTTAAAAATTTGAAAAGAAAAATATTTTTCCCCCTTTCTGTTTTCTTTTTTTTTCCTTAAAGAAAAATGGTGCCAAAAAGTATTTTTTTAAAAAAAGGTCTAAAACCAAAGTGGAGATTCAAGTTAAAGTGTGGAGTAAAGGCGAAAAAGCTTAATTGGGGGGGGGGGAGGGGAAGGGTATGTATATGTTTTAGTAGTAATAGTTTGAAGGTACTGTTCAGCCAGTTGCTGAGTGTTTTTACCTGGCTTGGAGTTCTAATTTATTCTGCAACAGGTCCAGCGTAGCTTTATCTTGTCTCCCTGTGTGATGGAGGAGGGGGGCAAGTGGGGGTGGGTGGTTCAAGCTCTGGTAATGATAATGATGCTGATGGTGGCAGAGGAGAATAAAGAAACATTTAAAAATAGTAATAATGATGATGATGAGAAATAGAACCTAAAATAAAGGTAAAAATAAGGTGGGGGTAACCCCAAGATGACAGTGAAAGGAGATCAGAAAAAAGACAAAACTGGGGAGATACAGTTAGAAGAAGAAGGGGGTTGTCTCTCTCTCCCCCCCCCCCCGAGAAATGGGGAAGAAAAGGGGGAAGAAATGAGTAAAAAAAGAAAGAAAAGGAATCAAAATCCTAAGAAAGAAAGGAATAAAAATATCCTAACCTAAAATAAAAACGCAGGGCTAGGCTAGCATCCTGGGGGAAGCCCTCCTTGGTCCAGGGCTCCTCTGTGGGCGCTGCCATTTCCCCCGCCTCTGAGTTTGCCCATCAAAACAAAAAACAAAATATGGTGAAGGGCCAAGCCAAACCAAGCAGACTTGAAGCAGCTGCAGTTGCCGCCTTGCAGAGCAGCAGGGCCAGGGACTGCTTCTCTCTCTCTCGTGCTCACGGCTCCGGCTCTCAGATGGCGGGGGAGGTTGCTAGGGGGTTACACTCAACCACGCTTTGGAGGAGCACCCTAAATTTGGCTCTGGCAGGGCTGCAAGCTACTGTGGCTGTCGGAGCTGGTGACTTTGGAGCGGGTCTGTTAGTTAGCTAGCAAGTAGCTAGCAAGTTAGCTAGCAAGTAGCCTTGCCCCAGGTGCAAAAGAGCCGGGCACCAGTCCTGGATGTTGGAGTAGGTGGCCCATTGGCGTGCTCTTAGCAGGCTCTTCCTGTGTTCTAGGGTCTTCTGCATGCCAGGCATTTACCCAGCCACTGAGCCAGGTATGGTCCTCCTAAGCTGTTGTCTGGGACTCTGGAGATTGAACTGGGAACTACCTGAGGCTGGGAGCCTGTTCCCTTCAGGTACAGAAAGAAATCAGTGCACAACGCCAGCCTCTGCATGCATCAGGCCTCGGGAATATTATGAGCTAGTCTTCTTCCTTTGTCTGCCTACCATGTTGGACTCTCCTCCCATCACCCCTGACCATTGGCAATGCCAGCAGGGAAGGATGAGAGCTGTAATCAAAAACATCCAGAGGGCTCCAAGTTGGGGAAGGCGCCTTCCTTTGTATAGCAGATAGGTAGATTCACCTTTAAATGCAAACCAAATCTAATTCCTCCCCCATCCCTCCCCACTCTGAATATTGGAATCCTGTGCACACTGAAAATGCTTGAAATGACCCTTGTTCATCTTTTCCCCTCATCCTGCCCCTCACTCTTTGCCCCTGCCTTTCACCGCACCTCCTTTACACTTAAAATATTTCTGCATGTGAATATTCAGTTTTTAAGGAAAGAAAGAATTTTTATAACGTTTTCTTGCCTTTCTAGTCTCATCCAGTATACTTTTCTCCCCCGCCTTCTCTGAAATTATTCCTGCCAGCACCCCCTTCTCCTTTCCACTCAGTGGGTACCAACAACTCTGATTTATGAGAGACTCTGTAGGGGTGGACGAGCGCTGCTAAATTAATTTGCAAATGAGCTCTAGTTTACTTTATGACTTAGTTCAATCTTCAAATTATATTTTTCTCTCCCTTTATTCTGTGAAGGATGGACAACTTAATATTCTTTTGACAGTATGTATTATTTATTTATTCCCTTGATATGACACGTTTAAGCTCCCAAAGCTTTCAGTTTCCAAGATAACATGGCTATATGAGTGAATAATATCAATCCGTTCCTGAAGTCCGTTCTTAAACTGAAACCGTTCTTAAACTGAGGCACGTTTTCCCTAATGTGGCCTCCTGCCGCCCTTCCACTGTTCGGATTCCATTCTTAGACAGAGGTAAAGTTCTCAAACTGGGACACTACTTCTGGTTTTGCGTAGTTCGTAAACTCAATCGTTCTTAAAGCGGACTGTTCTTAAACAGAGATAACACTATATTTAAATTGTAGCCTTTGTTGTTTCTCTGGCAAGCTTTTATCAGCCTTTGGCAACTGTCAACAACGGGAGCAAAAAGTTGGGATGCTGTAAATTTCTAAATTTCTGCCAGCTGCCCTTCCAAAATGTAAAGATGGGGTTGTAAGGATCTGAAGGCAGAGCAATTAATCTGCCTCCTTTTGGTCTTCCAGTCAATGGCCCACCCCATCCTGTTGCATTGTCATGGTGCCCTGTTCCTTTACGCATTTTGTACACATTCCCCCACATAAAATATTTACTTTTTACATGAAATATGCACTTTCCACTATTGTATAATGTTGTATAATAGTGAAGTATGTGTTTTGTATGTTCCTTTTCATAGAAGCATAGACTTATAGAACTGGAAGGGATCCCAAGGGTCATCTAGCCCAACCCCATTGGAAGTATCAGATTGGGATGCTCTCTGTGCAACAAATTTAGCCCCTGCATGTTGATAAGCAGGAGATCTGCCTTTCTGTGGTTTTGGAAATGAATCTTTCATCTCCAGTTCTTCCTGGAGATGAACCTGGGACATTTTGCATGGAAAGCAGATGTTGTGCTCCTTAGCAAGAAAATCCAGGTAACTACCGACAGGTGAGCTTCACCTCAATACCAGGAAAGGTACTAGAACCGATAATTCAACAATTCGTCTGTAGGCACTTAGAGAAGGATGCAAGGCATACCAGACAAACCTCATTTCTTTTTTTGATGAAGTTACAAGCTTGGTGGATCAGGGAATGCTGTAGACGTAGTATATATTGATTTCAGTAAGGCTTTTGATAAAATCCCCCATGATATTCTTGTGGAAAAGCTGGTAAATGTGGGTTGAACGAGGTAACTGTTAGGTGGATTTATAGCTGGCTGACTGACCAAACCCAAAGAGTGCT
Organism: Podarcis gaigeae; assembly: GCF_964106915.1. NCBI lineage: Eukaryota > Metazoa > Chordata > Lepidosauria > Squamata > Lacertidae > Podarcis > Podarcis gaigeae. The sequence goes on from NC_139690.1 coordinate 2,909,595, forward strand.
CATTAATGGTTCCTCGTCACCCTGGAAAAAGTGACAAGTGGGGTGCCACAGGGTTCTGTCCTGGGCCCCTTGTTGTTCAGTATCTTTATAAACAACTTGGATGAAGGAATTGAGGGGATACTCATCCAATTTGTGGATGACACCAAACTGGGAGGAGTAGCTAATGCCACAGAAGAAGGAAATCAGATTCAAGATGACCTTAAAAAATTGGAGAACTGAGCCAAAACTAACAAAATGAATTCCATTGGTGCAAATGTCAGGTTCCACATTTAGGCAGGAAGAACCAGCTGCGTAAATATAAGATGGGGGACACCTGACTTGCAGTAGAACATGTGAAAAGGCTTGGAAGGTAAGAGGCCTTCCTCTTCCTCCTCCTCTCGGCTCAGCCTCCTGACTCAGCTTCCTTCTTCCTAGGATTCTTTTCATCTAATTTACTTTTCATGCTATCAGATCAGCTGGAGGAAAGCCTGAGTCCTCGAGGGCACCTGTAATGAAACTGCCAGCGATGGTTACAATGAAAGGATGGCCCACCTAAAATCACCTTACGAGTAGCAAAGTGTTCTGCCTATACTTCCCAGAGGGTTAAAAAAACATGATTTGATGCTTTTGAGTGAAAGGGGACTCGGCCATGGAAGCATTCATTCCTTAGTTTTTAGCATTCGTACCTTAGTTGACCAAATCAAGTCATGTTATTGAATCCTTTGTGGGTTTGGAGTGTTGTTTGGTTGGCTGTTTTGCACTTACTAAAACTTTGGCCTGTTCTTTTTTATTCTTTTCTCAGATTAAATTTGACAGTGACAGTGTCTGCGTTTGCTGTGAGCTACAACACCAGCCCTCAGGCTGCAGCCTGGGTGAGATGCTGAAGCTGAACCCTTTGCAGGAATGCAACACTGTCAGGCTGACCCTAAAGGTGAGACTCAGATAAATTCTCTCCTCCTCTTTTGCTAGGTTTCTTTGTGACAGAATCAAAACCTCTGGAAATGGGAGATGCAGAAATACTAAAGCATGCTAAGAACCATTCAATATTAGAGAAATTTGACCCGCCATCCTGTGGGGGGGGGGGGACGGTGTACCATTATGTGAGTCAAGTCCCAGTAAACTCAGTTGACCATCCTTCCAAATAAACACAGAGGACTGGGCACACACAACATAGATGAGCAATTTTTGTTGTTTAGTTGTGTCCGACTCTTCGTGACCTCATGGACTAGAGCACTCCAGGCACTCCTGTCTTCCACTGCCTCCCGCAGTTTGGTCAAACTCATGCTGGTAGCTTCGAGAACACTGTCCAACCATCTCGTCCTCTGTCGTCCCCTTCTCCTGTTCCCTCCATCTTTCCCAACATCAGGGTCTTTTCCAGGGAGTCTTCACTTCTCATGAGGTTGCCAAAGTATTGGAGCCTCAGCTTCAGGATCTGTCCTTCCAGTGAGCACTCAGGGCTGATTTCCTTAAGAATAAATAGGTTTGATCTTCTTGCAGTCCATGGGATTCTCAAGAGTCTCCTCCAGAACCATAATTCAAAAGCATCAATTCTTTTAGCCTGCCTCATTTTGCTTGGATGTCAAACAGTGGTGTTATAGAGGGGAAATGCAGGAGCATATGACTCCTGGCCCTTTTCTACAGCACGAGTGATGTCATCTGCTGGAGCAACAGGGAACATTGCTTCCCTACCTGCATGTGTGTGTGAATTTGTATTGAGACTGTCTGTAGTACAGAGAGAGAGAGATTGTGATCAGCTCCTCTAACTGCAGGTGCCATTTAAAAAATGAGAATCATGCATGTTAAGTGTCTCCTACGTTTCACTGATTGTGTTTATTCTTATCTGTTTCATTTGATGTATTGTTGCACTTGGCTCTTTTCTCTGCTAGATTTATGTCATTAAATACTAGACTCTTCTGCCCCCTGCCAGTTGGCCCAGTGTTCTCTGATCTGTCAGGAGGCCAACCTTAGCTCAGCCTGACAGTTCCAGAGGACTTCTCTATAGCCATGCATGGCCATTCTCTGCAAAAATGAGAACTGTGTGATATGCAGCTTCTCCTGCACCCCCACCAACCTCCTTCAAAGGGAGAGAATTAGGGGATACCTATTTCTTAACAAGAAAGGCCTCTTGTTTTGAGTTTCAGGTTTGGTTTTTTGTACTGGCATTGCATTTCATCTCTCCCCAACTCTTCCTATCAGAGGCATCTTGCTAAGCTTGTGAAGAAATTACAGCTAATCAAGTAAACACTGACAGCGACAACGTTCCCTTTCTATAATTATGATTAGTACAGTGGTACCTCTGGTTAAGTACTTAATCATTCTGGAGGTCCGTTCTTAACCTGAAACTGTTCTTAACCTGAAGCACCACTTTAGCTAATGGGGCCTCCTGCTCCTGCCGCGCTGCCGGAGCACGATTACTGTTCTCATCCTGGGGCAAAGTTCTTAACCCGAGGGACTATTTCTGGGTTAGTGGAGTCTGTAACCTGAAGCGTCTGTAACCTGAGGTACCACTGTAATTGCTACAGGCTGCTGTTAGGCACAATGGGGTTTGGTTCGGCCATTTGCTTGACAAAAGAAAGTGGCACAGAAAAGCCAGAACACGAGAGATGTACGTGCCTTGTGTACAACGAGTAGCTTTACAAGGGGGTAAGATAGATTCATAGATTCATAGAATTTCAGAGTTGGAAGGGACTACCTGTTGAATTCATAGGAACGTAAGAAGCTCCCTGCTGGATCAGTCCAGCACAGCCCTGTTGTCACACTGGCCAACCAGATGCCTGTGGGGAACCAGCAAGCGGGACCTGAGTGCAAGAGCACTTTTCCTGCCCATTATTCCCAGAAACCGGTATACAGAGCATTACTGCCTCTGACCACAGAGGCAGAGCCTAGCCAGGGGCAGTAGCCATCCACAGCCCTCTCCTCCTCCAGGAATTTATCCAGTCTTCTTCTTCTTCTTCTTCTTCTTCTTCTTCTTCTTCTGTATTTTTATTTTTAAAATTCTTGGTTTACAAAAGTATGAGCTGTGTCTCTCTCTTTTTTCTTTTCCAAGATCAGTTTCATTTGTTGAGACATTAGTGTTACGCTAGGAAGAAAAGGGGGAGAGAGGTGGGTGGGGGAAAAGATGAGTGGGGGTGGGGTCAGGTGGCGATGTTTCTATTTTACTTAATATATGTGGGGTTTGGTGTCAGCGTTGCTTGTGCAGGTTCTCTGCTGTTCACTTGTGACTTGTGTTCCTTTGGTGGTGAGAGAGGTTGGGGTTGGCCCAGGGTGTGGTTGTTCATTTGGGGTTGGCTGTGGTGGTCTTTGTTTCCATGTGTGAGTCGGGTGGCTGGGTGTTTTTGGATCAGGTTAGCCATATTGATTCATATGCTGTTGGTGGATTTTTGTCATTGTCTTGTTGGGCTGTGTATGTGATAAAGGGGAGCTAAAGCTATCCAAGTTGATGGTCATCACTGCCTCCTCTGGGGGTGAGTTTCTCGGTTAACGCTGCTGCATGAAGAAATACTTTCTTTTATCTGTCCCAAATCTTCCAAATCTTCAGCTTCATTGGTTGACCTTGAATTCTAGCATTATGAGAGCGAGAAAAACACACCTCTTTCCATTATCTTCATGTCATGCATAATTTTATAAACTTACCATACATCATGTCACCTCTTCCTCACCTTTAGACTAAGAAGTCCCAAATGCTGCAACCTTTTCTCATAGAGAAGTTGCTCCATCTCCTTGATAATTTTGGTTGTCCTTTTCTGAATCTTTTCCAACTCTACAATATCCTTTTTCAGGTGAGGTGACCAGAACCGCACACTGTCTTCCCAATGTATTAAAAAGGCATTAAGATACTGTTCTTTCCTAATGATCCCTAGCATGGAATTTTCCAGTGCTAGAAAAGGAGGTGCTGGAGCTCACCATGAACCCCTCCCTCGTTCTCTTAGAATGGCAATGGTGCCCACCTGAGAGGTGCTGGAACTGAGTCCAGTATGTTCTGGCTGAAAAAAGCCCTGAAACTATCCACTATGACCCCAAGATCCTGGTTAGTCACCACCCATTCAGACCATATGAGTGTATATGTGAAATTAAGATTTTTTTGTGCTGATATGCATTATTTTACACTTGTTTACATTGAAATGCATTTGCCATTTTAGTGCCCATTCACTCAGTTTGGAAAGCTCTTTGCAATCTCTTTTTTTGTTTTAACAACCCTGAACAATTTAGTATGATCAGCAAGTTTGGTTAAGAGCGGTGGACTCGTAATCTGGGGAACCGGGTTGGTGTCTCCGCTCCTCCACATGCAGCTGCTGGTTGACCTTGGGCCAGTCATCACACTTCTCTGAAGTCTCTCAGCCCCACTCACCTCACAGAGTGTTTGTTATGGGGGAGGAAGGGAAAGCAGAATATTAGCCGCTTTGAGACTCCTTCGGGTAGTGATAAAGCGGCATATCAAATCCAAACTACTACTACTACTACTACTCCTCCTCCTCCTCCTCCTCCTCCTCCTCCTCTTCTTCTTCTTCTTCTTCTTCTTCTTCTTCTTAACTCTACATTGCTTATGAACAAGTTAAAAAGCACAGGTTCCAATACTTATCCTTGCGGGACTCCACTTTCTACTCTTTTCTACCCAGTGAACTGTCCATTTTTCCCATTCTCTACTTCCTGCAATTTAATTAATTCCTGATCCACAAGAGGACCTCTCCTCATATTCCATGTTTGCTAAGCCTACTCAGACAGCTTTGGTGAAGTGCCTTGCTGAAAGCTTTTTTTGAAAACCCAAGTACATAGTATCAATGGGATCATCTCTATTTTTATGCTTTTTGACACCCTGAAAGAATTCATGAGGCAGGGCTTGCCCTTGCAGAAACCATGCTGGCTTTACTTCAGCAAAACTTATTCTTCTATGTGCTTGTTTATTTTATCATTAATATTACTTTTTGCCAGTTTTACAGAGACAAACCTGTAATTTCTAGGATCCACCCTCTCACCCTGTCCAGATCCCATTTGAAAAATTAGTGTTACATTGGCTACTTCCTAGTTCTCAGGTATGGAGGCGGATCTGAGGGGCAAGTTACACCTTTTTGTCAGAAGATCAGCAGTTGCAGGTGGACAGAGCTAGTGGAGCATCCCCCTGTGTCTGATGGCACTGGGGGAGATGGTGTGACAGGCGCTGTGGAATGAGTGAGAGGTGGGGCCGGACAGGGAGATGGGTGAGGTGAGAGAGCAGGTTCCTGCTGGACCCTCATTATCAGGCTGCCCCAGTTCTGGAAGGGGCCTCCACCCCCTCACGCTCATAATGTGTTGTAATAGTATGGCCTGGTGGTGATGATGCCCACTTGATGGTGAAGAGCGCAAGAAAACAGTTTGGTGTCCTTGCAGAGTAGTGTTTGAGCCTAATAATGTCCAGCCCATTCACATCCCACCCTGACACATGAGCAACGGTTCTTTTGTTCTTCTCCATAACCACCTCAGACAGCCCAAGCTGCACTGTTACTATAAGCCGCAAAATCCAATAAGCAAATGTGGGCAATAACTAGCGCATGAGAGCTACTCATATGGAGGGTATGACGACTGTATCTCAGAGGATTTTCATATCTCAAACAAAGGTTTCCTGTTATTCCCTCTTTCCCCAGTTCTATCTCTCAGGTGTTTCAATAATAGAATGACTACATTATATATGATTTTTTGTGATGGAGGGAGGTTGTTTGGAAAAAAACAAATTACATGAAAGTGAATGGCAGAAGTCCATGACTGAGGAGTAGGTAAGAGGGATCATTAAGCTATTGCCAATGACAGCCCTGTATTTATTTTATTGATTTATAGAGTGTCTTATCTCACAATTAATTGGCCAGTGAACCTGGCATTTGAACAGCTGACAAGGTCCAGTGCATGAAATCCTTGGCCACAGCATCAAAAGATGCACTGCTTAAATGCTCATGGCCCTGGGTCACCAAGTACAGAATAGCTGGCCTGGCTGCTTTATTATTATTTATTATTAGGCCAACTTCTTTCTTTTGGCCTAGGAATATGCAAGTTTTTGTGCTGACACAGCTGATCCAACAGCCAGGCTCTTCTTTTGCTCTGATGTTGGGGTGGAGAACTTAGGAACCTAGGAAGCTGACTCATCCCAGGTCAAGCAGTTTGGCCATCTCACCTGATATTGCCTGTTTTGACTGTCAGTGGCTCTCCCACAGAGCTCTTCCCCTTCCCCTTCTACTGCACTTGCCAGCAATTAAGGTTATGGCCTTCTATTACTGAGCTATTGCTCTTCGCTCCAAAATTTGCTCCACTTTCATAGAAACACGCTTGCCTCATACTGTGTCAGACTAATGGTCTGTGTACCTTAGTGTTGACTGCAACTGCCTTCCCTGGTCTTGGACTCCAAAGTCCCATCAACTGCAGTCATCTTTGCCCATGGTCAAGGGTGTTGGTATTCCAAAGCATCTGGAGGGCACATGGTTGGGGAAGTCTGGTCCTCATTGGCTGGCAGTGGCTCTCTAAGGGTTAATGGGAATCTTTTCCAATCCCTTGCCTACCTAGAGTCATAGAATTCTAGATTTGGAAGGAGCCCAAAGGACCGTCTTGTTCAAGCCTCTGCAGGGCTCTCAGCTAAGAGACCATTTTTACATCATTAGGCATTGAGTTAAAATATCCCCTCCCCCCAGTTTAAAAGTTTTATTAAAAGTAAAGTCATCCCTGGAGTAGCTACAAAAGCATTACATCAAGATTAGATTATGAAATAGCTCCACAACCTCCTACATATTAAGAAAAAATAAATATTTTAATTCAGAACTGCAGTTTTTCTCCTGCTAGAAATGACTGCAAAATTATCTCACTCTGAAATCCTGCTAAACTGAAGGTGCTCAGTTGGCATCACAGGAGACAAATTGGGCCCCTGAAGCAGTTTTATCTTGCTTCATGTTACACTTCCATATTTTAATCTAGGAGTGGCAAAAAAGGCTCGGCCTATAAGGAAAGAGGGGACACCCCATGTTTTCAAGTTTTAAGAGAGTCTGTGCTAAAACACTTCCATTTGAGCATCACAATAACCCAGACATATTATCATGGACAGCATCCAGATTCCAAACATTCCAAACTTACTAAGCTTTACTGGGAACTTTGCAATCACTTCCACTCTCCTCCTTCCATAGCATGAGCAGAAGGGGAACCAAACCACAAACCCAGCCCACCTGAAGGCATGGTCTGTGTGCTGATCTTGGCTTATCAGGGAGCAGCAAACCATTATCCTTGTGTCAAGGGAAGGAGCAAAGTGGGCGCAATCGGGCAGCATGCATGGCCATTCTCAGTAAGCCACAGTAGGTCAGATATTCTGGCTCATGGCGACATGAGACCACTGTGTCTTCTTTCTTTTGCCCATTGTGTGTCGCGGCTCCAGCTGTCTCAGAGGATGTATTTGAAGGCAGAAAACATTTAGTCCAAGTTGTGAAGAAAGTTAAAACATTGACCTCCTCTTGTCAGAATGGAGCAGTGATGGAACAAGATAAAAACATGTCTTGGATTTTTGAAATGGTTGCTATCAACTCAAGTCCCTGGTTTGGCATAGCCTTGCCACAGTGCTGTGAGTTCTGGTAACATCACATCTTGATTATTGTATTGTGCTGTCTGTGGGGCTTCCCTTGAAGGCAGTCCAGAAACTGCAGCTAATTCATGTAAAACCCATTCTGCAGGATCTGCACTGAGCCCAATTCAAGATGTTTTCATTAATTAAGCTGGGGCCAGGTACCTCTCAGAGCTTCTCTCCCTTTACTGACTTGTTTGTGCCCTAAATTTGGCACGGGTGGCCCTTCATGCTTTCCCATTGGCATGGGTGGCACTCCACTGTGGCACACACTATGGTGGCACCCTGGCTGTGGAACTCACTCTCCCTGAAGGTGCAGGTGGGTTACAAAGTTATTAAGCTTCTGATGTCTAGTCAGAACCAAGTTATCTCTCATAAGAACGTAAGAAGAACCTGATGGATCAGGCTGGTGACCCATCTAGTCCAGGGTCCTGTTCTCACAGGGGCCAAATGGATGCCTGCGGGAAGCCCACAAACAAGACTTTATCACAACAGGTAATAGTTGTGTTGAAGAGCCTGGTAGGTAAGCAGCTCTCTTTTCTTCAGCAGCAACCAGTTAGACCACTGTCATTTATCATTTAAAATAAAATTAAAACCTTTTTTAAAAGAAAAGAACACATGCCGGTCCTTGAGCTTCCCAAGTAAAAGGAGTACACGGAGAGCAATTTCATGGGTGAAAAAGCTTTACTGCTCATTATCTTTCTTCCTGTTATTGTGGGTATATCAGCAACGAAGCAGCGTAATTGAAGTCAATCAAGGGTAAAAGAAGTCTTCTTTACAGTATTGCCAAACTGGGCTTGTTTTCAGGCCTTTGTCAGAAACAATGTCAGTCCGTCACCTTTAGGGTTATTGATTACAAGAGTGTCTTTCAGTATCTGCACACTAATTCTGCCCTTTCCATGTTTGTGGAATGTGCCTCCAAAAGTTCAAGGGAATTAGAAGAGCTTTGCTAAAGAGCTATGAATCTTATTTCTCCAAGGGAAGCCAATCCTATGCATGGAAGTTGAGCAAGAGATCCTCCCATACCAGGCCAGCTGCATTTTCTTTACTGCTTTATCAATACTGCTCTATCTATATACTACTATGACAGGGGTGCAGAATTTGCAGCCTATGGGTCAAGTGGGGCCTTCAGGACACACCTCAAGTCGTACCCCTTAACTCATTTGGCCTGTAAACCAGAGAATCCCCACACCTGGTCTGAGATTAAAAACCTAGGTTTACACCAGGAGCCCCAGGGTGTTGGATCCCACAATATAACAATCAGAGACTGATACCCTTATATTCCATAAGGCCTTCTAAGCATTATTGCCTTGCCAAGTATTGGTTCATAAATTGTACTAATCCACATTTAGTTCTAGAGGCTCTGCCTAGGTGTAATTGCTTATAGCCACTGACTGTTGGGATTTGTCACCTTCCCTTTCAAAAGTCATCCACACCTGTGACCATCACTGCATCTTTCAGCAGGAAACTCTGCAAGTAAATCATGCTTTCCTATGTCAGACTGAAAGCTACTGTCCATCAGTTTCACTGAAAATTGGAACTGCACAGATTTTAACAAGTCTTCCCCAGTACAGCTGCCCCAATCCAATTTAGAGGGACGTGGTTGGCTTTCAGCTGAAACCCAGTATTGCTCACTGCCAGGTCTGGGTTGAGGACAACCGTCTGTGGAGACCCAAGATGCAGGAGGTGTAGGGGGCAACCCGTAGTCAGGAGAACCAGCAAGGGCAAACCAGAAGGCAAGACTGAAGAGCAGCCCTTTAGTTTGCACCCTCCAAACACCCCTCACAGGAACATGGGAAGCTGCCTTATATGGACTGTCCGTCCAGCTTCATATTGTCTACACTGATTACATTGACAGCCCTAGCTGGAGATGATGGTGAATGAATCCAGGACCTTCTGCCAGAGGCGGAGCTACCTGGGGGCAGGGCTAGCCACCTGCAGGAGCAGGGCGAGCATCCCAGGGGGCGGGGCAGTAATGTCACCCCCCCCAGGGATGACACCTGGGGCAGGCCGCACCCACTGCACCCCCTTCCTCTGTCGGGGGGGGGGTGAAGGACAAAAATGCTTTAAAATAAATAATAATGAAATAATAAAATAACTGTATGCTTTTCTATACAAAAGTTATGTTGCTATGTTCTAGCAAAGCAAAAATATGTTTGTGTTAGGAAACAAAATCCTCCCTGCTAGGCTTTCTATGGAAAAGTTCAAATACCCCAATGTCAACAAAGTAAACAATGTCTAATAAGCCAGCACAGGGACCAGGTGACCCTGACAGGTAATCATTATAACTTACTCAAGAAGAAATTTTGAGAAATCAAAGGATGAAGTGAGCAAGTTGATTGAGATGGAGAACAATGACACCAGCAGTTATCAGGAAAGAAGCGGCCGAGGCTGGATGCGCAGGTCAAAGATTACTATGTCCAAGGTTTCGTTATGAAACTGTTGACTTTTACAAATGTGTAGTGTATTTTTCCTTTTACGGTATGGATTATAGACACAGAGAGCACAGTCTGTATAGATAACAATTTTACTGTGTTGTACAGTGAAATTTGTTCCTAAATACCCATCGTCTTCTGTCAAAGTCATTCCTAGCTGCAAATCACTGCGGAAAAGCAAATTGTATTTATGGCAGCAATAAAGTAAAATAAGAGCTGGTGAGATTTGGCAGAAAACACAACCTTCTGGAAGCCTAAAAACTGAAAAATTTACAGAACTCTAAGAAAAAATGGATCTGTTCAAAATTATAGTTTGTATAATTAAGTGGGCCACAGATACAGTCCTTATTTCGGGGGGTATTTGATTCTTCTCTCAACTTGTTTCTCCCTGCAGCAGACCAAAATGTGATACACACTCTCAGCTTAGAGCTGAAAATTTAAGCAAATGAGAGGTATGATTTGGTTATTTTTTGTTCACAGATATTTCATCATATTTAATTACGTCTCACTTCTTTGGTATGTGGTGCTATTTTGTTTTGTTTTTAATTTTTTATTCTGCCTAAAGCTGGAAGTGGCTTGGTATCTCTGGGGCACTGAAACCGAGTGTTCCTGATCATTGTTCTTGCTGGCCAGGGCTGGGAGCAGCACACAGGCACTCAAAGGCTTGGCCAGTATTCTCTGTAAAACAGGCTGCACACACACACACACACACACACACACACACACACAAACAGCAAGAGAGGGGGGGAGAGGGGGAGAGAGAGCAAGCATGCCCCAGAACCTTTGAAAAGCACTATAGACAGTAGAGTCTGCAACAAAATAAGCACTCCAGCATAAGGGTGCTATGAGATCGAATTCTTTTTATTGCTAAAAGAGATATAGCATAAAATAAATACCTAAATACCGTATTTTTCGTCCTATAAGACACACTTTCCCCCTCCTAAAAAGTAAGGGGAAATGTGTGTGCGTCCTATGGAGCGAATGCAGGTGGGTCAACACTCCCTTTAAAGAGCCTCCTCAGGGAAAAGCCCCCAAGAGCCGCACACATGTTCTGCACGCTCTTTAAAGGCAGTGCGGCTCTTGGGGGAGCCTTCCTCCCGCTGCCCGAAAGAGGCTTCGCATGGCTATCCCAGAAGCCAGATCCCTCTTGCTATTCTGGCTTCTGGGATTCAGAATTTTTTCCCCTCTTGTTTTCCTCTTCCAAAAACTAGGTGCGTCTTATGGTCTGGTGCGTCTTATAGAGCGAAAAATATGGTATAGCAGTTTTATGCTTTTCATTTATTCCTCCTATTTATAGTTAGGGTTAACTATGTTGTAAGCATCCCAGGGTAGGATACATTTGCTGCGCTGCCCACCTGTGACTCCCAAGCCGTCCCCAAGCTGTCAAAACGAAGGGGGAAGGTGGAATGCCACTGGCAAAGAGGTGCAGCTCCCCCCTTCCCCCAACCACTCGGGGAAGGCTTGGGAGTTACGGGCGGGCGACGCCCCGAATGCCACCCCTCTCAGCAAAGACACCAGGGGCAGTCCACCCCCACCGCCCCCTTCCTCCGCCCCTGCCTTCTGCATACAAAGTTAAGTGCTCCATCACTGAGTGATGGCCCTTCCCTTAAAAATGATAAGATCCTCCAGTCCTTGTAGTTCTGAAGTAACTGCCAATTTGATTAGGAAATGAGGAAGCTGCCTTATGCAGAGTCCAACCCTTTATCCATCTAGCTCAATGGGTATAACTGCCACTACCTGCCTGCCTCTCCATCTTTAAGGGGCGGCAGATCTAGTGGTGGCCTAGCTTGCTTCATTTCCACGGAGCTGGCGCATTCTCTAACAGCCCTACCCAGCTGCAATTCTCTAGCAACAGCCGCTCTACTTAGCTTTAAGAGAACTACTCTTTTGCTGGTCAATGTCTATATTCCCCCAGGCCAAAAAACCCCCGCGGTCAAGGCTATTTGGGCTGAGCTAGAGGCGTTTTTAGAGCCTTTCGAATCTACTTATCCGTCTGCCCTGACTATTGTGTGTGGAGACTTTAACGCTAGTATAGGAACAGATGACAACAGTCTATACACTCACTTCAACCTATTTATGGACCCTGAAGAACAGACGGATATTGGTGCGACACGACTGTCCAAAGATAGAAGAAGTAATCTTTCAGGTCTCTGCTTAGTGCAGGCTGCCAGACGGAGGGAACTGCTGATATTAAACGGCAACATAGAGGGGGATCGCCCCGGGGAATATACCCATTTTTCCAAGGCTGGGGGAAGCGTTATAGATTATATTCTAATCTCAAGATTTGCTCACAGCTTTGTAAGGAAGTTCCAAGTGGGCCACAATACTCTGAGTGATCACCTACCTCTAATTTTAGAGCTTGCAGGTCGGCCTTTTGACTATTCTATTGCCGAGCCACAATATATACCTTCTGTAAATTTGGGTATACCTGCTCCCAAAAGACTCAAATGGTCCCCAATACTGAATGAAAATCTAACCCTCCTTCTTCAGTCAGCGGAATTAAAGCTTATTCGCTCCGCTATTGTGTCAGGCAATTCAGTAGATGCGATTATGGAACGCTTTAAATTACTTTTGGAAAGATTGAAATCCCATTTAACAACAGTGATACATAGCGCCGCTACAAAGAGGGCAAAGGACGGAGCTAGCTGGTTTGACCTGGAGTGCAGGCAAACAAGGAGACAAATGAGAACAGCCTACCAGAGATATAGGAAATCAGGGACTGCCCTCCTACTTAATGCTTATATTTATCTGAGAAGGTCTTACAAACAATTACTAAGGAGAAAGAAACTGGAAGCTGAAAGAGCCGCATGGCACAGTCTGGTTAAGGCATCGCACGAGAAAGATACTACTTGCTTTTGGCGAACCATATCTGGTCTACTGGACCAGGAGCGTACTAATTCCATCTGTACAGTGGAACCAATGGAGTGGTTGCGCCATTTTCAATCTTTGTTCTATGACCAGGAAGCCCAACACTACAAATTATGTATTCAATTGGAGGACCTACCTCATTGGCCACCAGTAACTGTAAAGGAAGTTGAGAACTTAATCGCACAATTAAAGAACAACAAGGCCCCAGGGAATGACTACATCCCTGCCGAACTTCTGAAGTCCAACATTGGCTGGTGGGCCCCCCTGCTGGCGTCTTTATTTTCTTGGATCGACTCAACGGGTTTACTCCCAGATGGTTGGACTGAGGCAATAGTTATTCCAATCTATAAAAAAGGACCTATGCCAGACCCGGCGAGTTATAGACCAATCAGTCTTCTGCCTATACCCAGCAAACTATATGCCAAACATCTTTATATTAAGCTAACTAGCTGGCTCGAAACTGAAGCTATTCTAGCGGAAGAGCAAGCGGGTTTCAGGCAAGGCAGGTCCACCATAGACCATTGCTTCACCCTAGCCTATTTAATTGACAAATATGCCAAAAAATCCCGTGGGGTGCTATATGCAGCCTTTATCGATCTAAAGGCTGCTTTCGATTCAATTCCACGTGCAAGACTCTGGGATAAATTGAGCACATCAAGTATAGACAAAAGACTATTATTTCTGATCAGCTGTTTATATAAAGACACGGTGCTGCATGTAAGAACTTCGTCAAATGGCCATCTTATAGGACCAGTTCCTGTCTGCAAGGGGGTCAAGCAAGGTTGCATCTTGGCCCCAGTTTTATTCAACTTTTACATCAATGATATGGTTAATTGTTTGTCATCTCCGGACTTCCACGCCCCCAAACTGGCTGACAAATCAATATCAGTACTTTTGTATGCTGATGATGCGATACTCCTATCTCGAACAAGAATAGGCTTGATTAGGCTCATAGGTGAATTTTCAGCATACTGCAGGAGAGAGCAACTGGTAATAAACTATCAGAAAACCAAAATTAAGGTTTTTGCAAGGAAACACAGACAGTACAGCTGGAGGATGGATAACCAGACAATTGAACAGGTTAAAGCCTTCAAATATCTGGGTATCGTTTTCCAGTCGACCGGGTCCTGGGATGTCCATCAAAAATGTGCCAAAGAAAAAGCAGCTCAAAGTATTAAGATGCTGTCTCGCTTCTTTTATACGAAGGGGGGCAGATACATTCCAGCAGCCTTTGAAGTTTTTCAAGCAAAACCTCTGGCGCAGTTACTGTATGGGGCACAAATCTAGATGGGGAACCACTGCTCCAGTCTTGAAACTGTTCAGTCTAAATTCCTAAGGCAGATATTCGGCGTCCCCTCCTGTGTTCCAAACGCAGCATTACGACTCGAGGCCTGCCTTCCATCTGTAGAAACTCAGACCTGGCAAAGAACATTCAACTACTGGCTTCGTCTTAATCTAAACCCACCTGGTCTACTGCCTCTAGTAATGCAAGACCCCCACAAAAGCAAGTGGTTCAAAACTGTGCATCAAAAACTTCTTACATGCGGTCTGCATTCACAGTCCCTACTATCAATGGGCCTCATTAAAGCAAAGAGTCTAATAGGCCAGCGCCTGAAAGACATTGAACGGCAAAACAACCTGACTATCTTAAAGAAACTGTGCCCATGGTATACCTACTTTCCCCCTTCTCATTTTGACTCTCCAGCTTCATATTTGTTTAAATTAACCATCCCAAAATACAGACGTGCCTTTACATTGGCTAGATGGGATGTTCTCCCTTCTGCCGTACTCGAAGGTCGCTACCAAAAGTCTCCATTTGAAAAACGACTCTGCCCATGTGGAGATGGTAACACGGAAACAGTGTCCCACGTCTTCCTATCCTGCCCCCTTTACAAAGACCTAAGGAATGAGATTATTACTCCACTCATTCTCTCCAACCCCGGCCGTTCACCAGACATCACACTGTATTTCCTCTTATCTGATACGGATAGTCAGATAACAGAGAAGGTCGCGAGGTACATCGAAAGAGCTATGAAATTGAGGGCCACCATCTGAGTGACAGACTTGTTCATCTGACGGACCTCCTTTTGCTTGCTCTTTTCTCCCTTCTATCCTTATTTCTATTTTTAATTCTTGTATAGCTGTGGCCTGTTGGCTTTGCTAATAAAGTTTTGATTGATTGATTGACATCCCAGGGTAGGATACAGAAGCATTCAGTTAAAAAGAAAAAATCAAACATAATATGCATTTGTTGTTGTTTAGTCGTGTCTGACTCTTCGTGACCCCCATGGACCAGAGCACGGGGTCATGAAGAAAATATGCATAAGATAAAAACCAACAAATTTGATAATAAATATACACAACCTTCTATGCTACCGTTAAAAAAACAGCCAGTCACAGGACTGGGGCCATTCCTTAGCCACATTCCTAATGCGTCTGGCATGGTTTCCGTTTTAATTTGACTTTGATATCTCCGCCAAATAGTGGGTTTTTCTTCACACTCAAGTGTCGCAGAAGAGTAATACTGCCCGCACTTCATCCTCAGTGATGGGCTTTCAGTGTCTTAACACTTTCTGGGTCATTTACAAATTTTTCCTTTGAAGTGTTTATTTCACTCGTTTTCCAAAAATACTTTTCACCCACCCCACGTAGATAGAAATTCCAACACGTTGTTCTGTTGGAATGGGAGGCACTCCCAAAACCTCAGGAAGCTGAATTCCTTTGTTTGTTAATATAGAATGCATATTCCACAAAATGGAAATAAGTAGATATGCACCTGCTGCCACGTCCATCATTGCTCCAATGGAAAAGAAGGTAGCAATGAAATCATCGTGTTTTCCAGGCGCAAAGATGTTACATAGAGCAAAGGCAATACAAAAAAACGGTCACCACATTAGCAATTGAGGCCAATGGCATCAAGTCCTGGGCAAGGATAATTTCAGAGGGTAGGGACTCCTCATCATTTAATGGTATGCATATAATGTTGATTTTCATCATTGTAATTCTACGCATAGAACAGGCACCCCAGATCCCAATCCCTACAATGCCAGGTATGTTGCTGCCCATGATGTTCTCAGCCTGCTACTCTCTCCATTTAAGGTTGGCAGATGTGGAGCAGATGCTCAAAATGCAGCCCATAAGAGGCAGGACAAAGGCACCCAGTTGCAAACAGGATACCCTGCACAACAGCCATACTGAAAAGGAGCCATAATGCGCCTGGGGTGGAACTTTAGTTTGGTACTGGGAAGCCTGGCGATAGGAGGCAAGCTGGAGAAAAACACAGGCAAAAGATAACTGTTAGATACTTAGGCACAGTATCATATGGACATCTCCTAAAGTTTGAGCAAACGGTGATGTGCAGCTAAAACACTGCCATCATTCTAGGGCAAATTCTGCATTTCCCACCTTGTGACGTAGGAATGGAAAAGTCTGCTATACTTGCAATCATAAGTGCCAAGAATCAAACTTCCCCAGGGCTGAAGAAATTGCACAACTGCACAACCCCTTATGTTCTTAAGGACCCCCTCCATGCAGATAATTGGGCTCTTGTCTTGTCCACTCCTCCTCTGCATTCTACGCGTTCTACCCTTGAAAGAAAGTTTGGTGCAACAGACCAATACAGCTACTGCAGGAAAGAATCCTTTCTGGCTTTAGTCTTCATATATTCTCTCTCTCTCTCTCTCTCTCTCTCTCTCTCTCTCTCTCTCTCTCACACACACACACACACACACACACACACACCACAAACACAAAATGTGAAAAGCCTACCAAGTGGCTCTCAGACAGGACAAAAGGAAATAAAAGTCAATTTGTTCTTATCTGGGAAAACACTGCTATGTTGGTGGGGAACTGAGGAGTGCTGCATATATGCACCAGATGAAATCAGTTCTTCAACTAGTCTCTGGTCTGCAAGGGCTTTTTCCAGGGCTTTCTCTTCGTGTGTTTGACCTAAGAGAAGACCTGAGAGGAGTGAAGCTGGTCTGAGCACTGCAGCAACTGCCCCTTGGAGTTCTGAGGCAGTTAGAATGCAGCTTGCTTTGAACGCTCGGAAGAACACAAATCATAACTCCAGGGTCCTGGTCATTTGGAACATTTGGCAACTGCTTGGAGGCAGAATGCTTTGGAATACCAGTGTGATTCTGGCACTTTTAAAAGACACTTTTTTGTTAGATGTAAGCTGATGCAAAGATTGGGTACAAAATGTGGAAATAAACACTGAGCGAACAAGATTTCAAATAGACAAATAAATATTTAGTTGTTTCCGTGCATTTGAGCACCACTTTGAATTACAGCAACTTGATTCAGCAGCACTGGTGAATCAGACTAAGGATCCATCTAGTCCAGCATCCCTTTTCTAAATGTGAAAAGTTTTATAACAACTTTGTGGGGACAGGCATTTATTAGCTCCCTATTGCAGTGTGGCAGAGGTGTGGAGACATCTGATACTGTCAAATAATTTCTTGCTTAAGTTAAGACCACTCTGTAAATTCATGGTTAGGGGGATCTTTGAATCAGAGGTTTCCCAGCTTCTTGGTTGCTTTCCTGGTCACCCGAATATCAGTTCTCCCTACTGTTGCTGGTCCCCAGGGTAGACTCTTTTTGAGATTCGCTGATTTTCATGTGCTAGGGACTTGTCATTTTGCTTGTAGATTTATAAAAGTCTTCCAAAAAGATTTTTTCTGCAACTGCTTGTGGGGATTCCTTCCCTTATAAAACGTGGGACTGAAATATCCTACATTCCACAGCAGATTCCCAATTTGAACCCCTGAATGCAGCGGTGGAGCATATGCCCGCGCTGCCCAGGGTGGGTGCGCTCCTGAGGGGGGCGGGGCACGGAGGGTGCCCTCCCAGGTGCAGGATAGCCACTCGGGTGCACGGAGTGGTGTGGCACCCTGCAGCCAGGGGCGGAGTGAGCCGCTGATGGCGGACATTTGCTGCGCTGCCCACCTGTGACTCCCAAGCCGTCCCCAAGCTGTCAAAACGAAGGGGGAAGGTGGAATGCCACTGGCAAAGAGGTGCAGCTCCCCCCTTCCCCCAACCACTCGGGGAAGGCTTGGGAGTTACGGGCGGGCGACGCCCCGAATGCCACCCCTCTCAGCAAAGACACCAGGGGCAGTCCACCCCCACCGCCCCCTTCCTCCGCCCCTGCCTTCTGCATACAAAGTTAAGTGCTCCATCACTGAGTGATGGCCCTTCCCTTAAAAATGATAAGATCCTCCAGTCCTTGTAGTTCTGAAGTAACTGCCAATTTGATTAGGAAATGAGGAAGCTGCCTTATGCAGAGTCCAACCCTTTATCCATCTAGCTCAGTATTGCCTACACTGATTGGCAGCTCTCTGGGGATTTAGACAAGGGACATTCCCAGCCCCCCCACCCCCCAGACATGCTGGAGATTGAACCTCTGGCATGCAAAACAAGTCCTCTTCCAGTGAGCTGAGGCTCTTCCCCATGAGAGAAGTACAGAATGCCGGAATGACTGTCTTATACCAAGTCAGACCATTGGTTCATTGAACCATTGTCTACACTGAATGGCAGCTCTGCAGGGTTTCAGCCAGGAAGTCCTTCTCAGCCCTCTGGGGAGATGCCATGGTGGACTGCGCTGCAGGCACAGAAACCTCCCTGCCACTGCGCTTGGGCTCTTCCCTCCAGCCTGCCCTTTTGCAAAACAGACTCTCAAAGTACACATTTCAATCACAACGTTGGTGTATAAATTGGAAACAAAGATTCACTGGGGGGTGCATTTGCCATTAGAAGCCAGGGCCTGTAATTTGAAAAAAACAAAAAACTGACCTTTGGATATAAACATGAGTGTTTCCCGAATATTTATAAAGTGGCACCAGTATTTCTAAACACACACACACACACCATTTAAGGACCTGGTAAAGAAATGCTGTCAGAAGGAAAAGGATGTTTGCAAATTACTGTAATTTCCTGAGATTATAGAGGAAGTTCATCCACTGAAGTCTTAAAAGGTATTGCTTTGGAGAGAAGTAAACATGTTTTGAATGATCAGGTTCGATGTTAGATGCCCAGAAAAGCTGGCAGTGTCTTTGTGCATGTACTTATGTTTTTAAACGGGAACAGGTTTCAGGACTGTGAAAAGGGGGGGGAGGGCACACAATATTAGGCTGTCATTTTTCTGCAGATAAATTTTATGGTGTTGTCAGGGTTTCAGGGACAGAGAGCGAGGGGGAGGGGTCCCAGGGCGACGAGGAAGAGGACGACGACGACCCGAGGTTGTCAGTGAGTCCGTCAAGTGAATCCGAGGATTCCCAAAAGGGAGCCCCCCTGGTCAGGCCAAGGGGCAGTAGAGAGGGAGGCAGTCAGAAGCAGGGGAACGAAGGGGGAATCCCCAGTGGGGGCTGGAGATCGGGACCGGCCTCTCCGTCGGAACGGAGTGAAGGGGGTGGAGTTGCCAGTGTGTCAGAAAGAGCAGAACAGGAAGCAGAGAGGGGAAGGAGTTCGGAGCAAAACGTCCTGCCGGAAGGGGAGGAGTGTAGTACCGAGAGTAGCGTAACGGTCGAAAGGAAGGTCAGAGGCAACGTACGCGCGCCAAGTTCAAATGTGGAGGCGCGCGGAAATGAGGAGAGCCCTGAGGAGGAGCCTGGTCCCAAAGCACGAAGGAGGGGGGAGCAGGCGGCAGAAGACTCAGCCTCGGGGGAGTCCCGGAGGGAGGGAGCACAGGGGGGCAGGAAGACCCTGCGGAAAAGGAAAGAGAGGAAAAGGTGGAGCAGTACAAGCCTCTTAAGCTGGTGCAGGGGCGGGACTGACTCAGAGGGGACTTCTAACATCTAAGGGTAACAGATGCGGAGCCACGGGGCTTGGATGTAACGACAACAATGTTCTTCAATAAAACCTTTTGTATATAACTTGGACTGGACTTTGGTCTCTTGTGAGCTGGGACCTCGGGTGGCTCTGACAGGTGTGATTGGATTTGGATTAACCACAGACTGCACTTGATGGAATGCAGCATTGCAAAAACAAAATGAAACCTGGTAACTTTTGTCTGTTCAAGTTTCCAAGGCTGCAAAATAGGTCTTTGGGATTTTGAAATCACAGTTTACAAGACCCTTCTCCAAAGCATTGAACCTCTCAAAGTTTCCTGCTAATTTTAGCTTCCTCTTTGTAGGATTCTGTTCTTGGGTGCCTTCTGTACAGAGCCCTGGAGACGGGGAGGGACTCAGCAGAGGCGGACAGCAGCACTTGGCCAGTGCCTCAAATGGCCTTTCCATGACTGTGGCAAACTGTGTGTTATGGGATCAGTGGAGGTGGTAGATTATCTATTTCTGACACAAGATTTGTATACCACTTAATCAAAAAAAACCTCCAAGTGGTTTACAGAAAACTGTATTTTAAAACTCATTTAAAAATACTGATTAAAAACTGCTGTTAAAAACAAGTTGACATAGAATCCCAAAAACTCAGCCAGCGTTCTTGTTCTTCTGACAGCACTGAGGCATTCAGCATTGAGCATGAGAGATGTAACCGTATGTTGTAGAGCCAGCAGGGTGAGGTGGTCAGAGTGTCAGACTAGGACCTGGGAGAGCAGGGTTCAAATTCCCACTTGGCCGTGAAGCTCACTGGGTGGCCTTGGGCCAGTCACTGCCTCTCAGCCTAGCCCACCTCACAGGATTGTTGGGAGGATAAAATGAGGAGGTGGAGAACTATAGAAGCCACCTAGAACTCCCTGGGAGAAAGGTGGGATATAAACTCAATCAATCAATTTTTGACAGATTTAAATCTGTTTGCTTAACTAGACTGGGATGGGGGAAGATGCTCAGAAAAGGTTATCTCCTGTCTCAGTTGGCCTTGATTGTTTTATCTCAGGGGTCAGCAAACCTTTCAGCAGGGGGCCGGTCCACTGTCCCTCAGACCTGGGGGGGGGGGGAGACTGTATTTAGGGGGGGGTGAACAAATTCCTATGCCCTACAAATAAACCAGAGATGCATTTTAAATAAAAGGACACATTCTACTCATGTAAAAACACGCTGATTCCCAGACCGTCCGCGGGCAAGATTGAGAAGGCAATTGGGCCGGATACGACCCTGGGCCTTAGTTTGCCTACCCATGTGTCAGGACTGCCTCTAGGTCCCAGCTCACAGAGGACCAACGCCCGGTGTATGTAATGTACAAAAGTCTTTATTGAAGTTTAGTTTCCATTTCAAAGCTCTGGGCGTGCCGCCCCACGTCTTGACTCTAGACCGCTAAGTCCCCTCTGACTCACTGCTCCTCCCACACCAGTTTAAGATCCTAGCCCGGCTCCACCTCCTGCGCTGTTCTTTCCTTCGCTGGGTCCTTCTGCCCTCTGGGGTTTCCTCCTTCCTGGACTCCTCTGACGCTGAGCCCCCTGAGTCCTGCCCTTCCTTCCGGCGGGCTTTAGGACCTGGCTCCCTTCCCGGGCTCCCTGCTGTGCCGCTCGCCTGTACATTTGAACTTGGCGCGCGCGCCCAGCCGGTAACCTTCCTCCTGACCGTTTCCCCGCTTCCCGATGTGGGCGTGGCCAAACCTGACTCCTCTCCTCCCGCTGGTGGTGAGGACACTGGTCCCGATTCCTGGGACTCCCCCTCCCCACTGCGCCCTGGTGGGGAAGCTGGTCCTGACCTCCAACTGCTGCTCAGGGACTCCCCGCTAGCCCCTTCCTCCTGGGGCTTCCCCCCTGGAACCCCCCTCGCTCTGGCCATTGGCGCTCCCTTCTGTGAGTCCTCCGATTCGCTGGAGAGGCTTGTGGAGTAACTCTTTCCACTGTCACTGCCTCCACCCCCCTCGGACTCCTCCTCCTCACTCTCCATTTGCTCCCCCTCCTGTGTCTCTCCTTCTGAACCCCTGACACCATGCTTTATCTTGTGGTAGCTGTTTAGCACAGGTCCAGCTCCGAGGGCCTTCTGCCGGTTCCCTCATTGCGAGAAGCAAAGCTACAGGGAACCAGGCAGAGGGCCTTCTCGGTAGTAGCGCCCGCCCTGTAGAACACCCTCCCATCAGATGTCAAAGCGATAAACAACTACCTGACATTCAGAAGACATCTGAAGGCAGCCTTGTTCAGGGAAGTTTTAAATATGTGACATTTTAGTGTATTGTTCATCTTTGTTGGAAGCCGCCCAGAGTGGCTGGGGAAACCCAGCCAGATGGACGGGGTACAAATAATAAAATGTTGTTGTTGTTGTTGTTGTTGTTGTTGTTGTTGTTATTTTATTATTATTTTGGACCACCGACTCCCATGAGCCCAGCCAGAATAGTCCTGCTGATGGGGGCTGGTGGGGGCTGCAGTTAGGTGCCAAAGGCAGCTGGGGAGTGACAATATCTGTTTACATGATCCAGATGGGTTTCCAGGGTCATGTGGATTTGGTTTGACACGTCCCATGACTCTAGCCCTGTAATCTAGTGATGGGGAACCTGAGGGACTCCAAATGATGCGCAGTGCTGTCTCCCATCATCTCTGATACCCTTGGACATGCAGGCTAGGGCTGTTGGAGCTGAGAATCCAGCAATATCTGCAGGTCCACAGATTCCCGGTCCCTGCCGCAATCCAAACCAAAGAACAAAATAGACCGCTTTTTAAACCTTCTGCTTTGTATGTTAGGAAAGTCAAGAGACAAGGCTGAGATTTTGAGGTTAGACCTGGAGGGCTGGATAGAATTCAATTGTTTGCAGGGACTTTGGTGTCTTTCATTCATGCAGAACAAAGTTCTTTCTGGGGGACCCTTTTACCTGCCTAATTTATTTTTAAAACGTAGATTTATGAGGAGCCATCACCTTATCAATGTCTTTGCCCCAGGATTTTCTCTTCATTCGAAGAATTATGCTCACCCTTGGATTCCAGGCATTCTCCCAGCAAGGCTTTCATAAGACTGCAAATAGAAGATGCTGCCCTTCCCTTTCAGAACCCTGGGAATAATTGTAGCAACTGCATACAGTGGTACCTCGGTCTAACAGCCTAGTTCACGAACTATTTGGAACATGAACACTTCAAAACCGGAAGAAGGTGTTCTGGTTAGCGAACTTTTCTTGGAATCCGAACGTACTCCGTTCGGGGGTTCACTTCCATTTTGAGTGCCACACTTCCATTGCCCGGCAGCAGAGAAGGGGGTCGTCACGGCGCAAGGAGGAAAGCTGCCCGCCAGCTGGATTGCAGGAGTACAACTCCCCCCCCCGTGCCGGACCGGCGACACCCGGAAGTGGAGAAGGGGGACGTTCTCTCAGCTCTGCTGCAGTTTTCTCCCCCCACCGCCGCCTCCAAGCGAGCTCCGCCCTTGCCTACTTTCCCCCCTTCACCCAGGGATGGTGTGCAGAGGGGAGTGCTGGGGGAAGGAGAAGGGCAGAGAGAGAGAGACCTCCGCATGCACAGAACCACCGCGGTGGCACATTTTTAGTGCCTCCAAAGCTTTCCAAGAAAGTGCTCCTCATCCTCGCGCTCGTCCGCCGCCACCGCCCTCCATCCCCGCTCCGCTTTCCCTCCCTGCCGCGCATCTCTTGCTACCATCGCTCTTACAACCACATGCGGATCTATTCCAATCCTTTCCATTTTGTTTCCATTTTCCATTATTTTCTATGGGAAAACGCCCCTTGGTTTAAGAACACTTTGGTTTAAGAACGGACTTCCGGAACGGATTAAGTTTGTAAACCAAGGTACCACTGTATTGATATTTTAAGCATTGTGCCCCCTCCCCCCCTCACTCCCAAGTATCTGCTGGTGAAGAGGGAGCAGAGGAGGATCAGGCAAGAAAGAAATGTGAGAGTGCTTTATTTATTTATTGGTCAATAGAACTTCTGGACCACCTTTCAGCCAAATGGGTCCTTTTATGTAATACAAACAGACAGAGCCAGAATGAAATTTGATTGTTCATTTGATATTGGCACGCCACTTTTCCAACAACCGAGTTGAGCTCAAAGCACCTCATGAGAATAGTAAAGGATTGACAAATAAATAAACCCTTCCTCATACAGAACACACACACATACAAAATAAGGAGATAACAAGGATCAAAAGCATCAAAGCAATAATAGTACAATAAATACAGCAAATTAATCAAAACGGTGGCCAACTAGAGGCCTGTGGGGAACCAGCAAGCAGGACCCAAGCACAAGAGCCCCCCCCCCCCCGTGGCTTCCAGCAACTGGCATTCAAAGCAGGGCTGCCTCCCACTGTGGAGGTTGAGCATAGCTGTTGTGGCCGGGGGCCATCCGCAGCCCTCTCCTCCATTAATTTTTCATATTATCTTTTAAAGGCATCCAAACTGGTGGCCATCCCTGCCTTCTCGGGGAGTAAGTACCATAGTTTAGCCACATGCTGTGTGAAGAAGTACTTTATTTTATCTGTCCTGAATCTTCAAACATTCAACTTCATTGTATGTCCATGAGTTCCAGTGTTGAGAGAGAAAGAGAAAAGCTTTCTCCACTTCCCCCTTGCCATGCGTAACTTCATAAATTGTGATTAATCTGAATAAATGGGGTGCATTCTGATGTTTAATTATGCTTTATTTGGTCTGCCATCTTGATCCCACATGGTGCTTGGAGTCTAAAGGTAAATGGAGATCTCAACCTCCCCCTTGGGAAACCTCATGCAGAGTTGGCCAGAGGCATCCCAACCGGTGCAGGTTGGGCTTGTCATACCAAATTTGGCAATGTCCTACCAAATGGGGTTACAATATCTTCAGAGGCATCCTAATCGGTACAGTTTGGATCTGTCACACCAAAAAATGGTCACACCACAGCAATGTTTTGGTCTGCCATCTTGATTCAAAATGGCGGCTGGTTGCCCAAATTCAGTGAAAACTGCTTATCCCACCTCGGGAATCTTAACACATGGAGAACAAAAGGACAAATCATTTTCCAAAATATATAGTAGATAAGGGTGACTAATATATACAGATAGAAAGTGCTGTTTTTCTGGACACATAAATGTGCTGTGTTCGGAACAGAGCACACCTGCTTGTGAGGCATGTTCCCAGGGGTCTGTGGTGGGGGTTTTGTGCTACTGAATTAAAA